>NC_054485.1:20044893-20682695 GCF_017639515.1 Carcharodon carcharias | reverse complement strand
TGTTTCTGGGATCGTGTTTCTACGAGTGTGTGTGTGTGTTTGTGGGAGTGTGTTTCTAGGGGAGTTTGGGTGTATTTCTGGGAGTGTGTTTCTAGGGGAGTGTGAGTGTGTTTCTGGGAGTATGTTCCTAGGGATTTGTGTGTGTGGTTCTGGGTGTGTGTTTCTAGGGGTGTGTGTGTGTTTCTGGGAGTGTGTTTCTAAGGGTGTGTGTGTGTTTCTGGGAGTGTGTTTCTAGACGAGTGTGTGTGTATTTCTGGGAGTCTGTTTCTAGGGGTGTGTGTGTGTGTGTCTCAGGGTGTTTGTTCCGTGGGCTGTGTGTGTGTGTTTCTGGGAGTGTTTTTCTAGGGTTGTGTGTGTGTGTTTCTGGTAGTGTGTTTCCGGGGAGGGGGGGGTGTGTGTAAACAACCATAGCGCACACCCCAGAAACACACATATCAACACACACGGCACACCCATTAACACACATATAACCACACACGCGTGCACCCAGAAAAACTAAGTTATAAGCAAGCACGCGTATACCCAGAAACACACATAAACACACAGGCTTGCACCCAGAAACAACAACTATAGACACACACGCACTCAACAGAAACACACAAATAAGCACACATGTGCGCAACCAGAAACACACTTATAATCACACATACACGCAGCCAGAAGAACAATGATAGACACACACACATGCAAGCAGAAACACACATATACAGCACACATGTGCCCACCAAGAAACACACATAACCAAACACAGTGCATCCAGAAACACACATATAAACACACACATGCGTGCCCAACCATTCACACATGTGTGCGGGCGTGTTTCCAGGTGTTTGCTTTTTTGGGTGGGCGTGCTTCTCGGGGTGGTCTGTGTAAGTTTGGGGAGTATGTTTCTAGGGGTGTATGTGTTTCTGGGAATGTGTTTCTAGGGGTGTGTGTGTTTGTTCCTGGGGGTGTGTTTCTAGGAGTGTGTGTGCGTGTGAGTTTCTGGGAGTGTGTTTCTAGGGTTGTGTGTGTGTGTTTCTGGGAGTGTGTTTCTAGGGGTGTGTTTGTGTGTTTCGGGGAGTGTTTTTCTAGGGGTGTGTGTGTGTGTTTCTGGGTGTGTGTTTCTAGGGGAGTGTGTGTGTGTTTCTGGGAGTGTGTTTCTTGGGTTTGTGTGTGTGTGTTTCTGGGAGTGTGTTTCTAGGGCTGTGTGTGTGTGTTTCTGGGAGTGTTTTTCTAGGGGTGTGTGTGTGTTTCTGGGAGTGTGTTTCTAGGGGTTTGTGTGTGTTTCTGGGAGTGTGTTTCTAGGAATGAGTGTGTGTGTGTGTGTGTGTGTGTGTGTGTGTTTCTACGAGTGTGTTTATTGGCGTGTATGTATGTGTTTCAGGGAATGTGTTTCTAGGGGGTTATGTTTGTGGGAGTGTGTTTCTAGAGGAACTTGTGTGTTTTTCTGGGAGTGTGTTTCTGGGGGAGTGTGTGTGTGTTTCTGGGAGAATGTTCCTAGGGCTTTGTGTGTGTGGTTCTGGGTGTGTGTTTCTAGGGGTGTGTGTGTGTGTTTCTGGGAGTGTGTTTCTAGGGGTGTGTGTGTGTTTTTCTGGGAGTGTGTTTCTAGTGGTGTGCGTGTGTTTCTGGGAGTGTGTTTCTAAGAGTGTGTGTGTGTGTGTGTGTGTTTCTGGGATTGTGTTTCTACGGGTGTGTGTGTGTTTTTCGGGGAGCGTGTTTCTAGGGTGTGTTTGTGTTACTGGGCGTGTGTTTCTAGGCGAGTGTTTGTGTGTTTCTGGGAGTCTGTTTCTAGGGATGTGTTTGTGTGTCTCTGGGAATGTGTTCTCTGGGCTGTGTGTGTCTGTTTCTTGGAGTGTTTTTCTAGGGTTGTGTGTGTGTGTTTCTGGGAGTGTGTTTCTAGGGGTGTGTGTGTGTTTCTGGTAGTGTGTTTCTAGGGCGGGGTGTGTAAACACACAGGCGCGCACCCAGAAACACACATATCAACACAAACGCGCACACCCAGAAACACACATATAAACACACACAACGCACCCAGAAACACACATATGAACACACACACTTGCACCCTGAAAGACACATATAAGCACACATGCGCGCACCCAGAAACACAATTATAAGCACACACGCGTGTACCCAGAAACACACATATAAACATACAGGCTCGCACCCAGAAACACTACTATAGACACAAACGCACGCAACCAGAAACACGCATATAAGAATACATGTGTGCAACCAGAAACACACTTATAATCACACACACATGCAGCCAGAAACACAACTGTAGACACACACGCACGCAACCAGAAACACACATATAAGCACACATGTGCGCACCCAGAAACACACTTATAAACAAACACATGTGCATCCAGAAACACACATATAAACACACACATGCGTGCCCAACCAGAACACACACGTGTGCGGGCTTGTTTCCGGTGGTCAAGTTTCCTGGTGTGTGTGTTGCCTGGTGGGCAGTGTTTCCAGGTGGGCGGGTTTCTGGGTGGGCGTGTTTCTGGGGGTGTGTGTGTTTCTGGCAGTGTGTTTCTAGGGGTGAGTGTGTGTGTTTCTGGGAGTGTGTTTCTCGGTGTGTGTGTTTGTGTTTCTGGGAGTGTGTTTCCAGGGGCGTGTGTGTGTGTTTCTGGGAGGGTGTTTCTAGGGTTGTGTGTGTGTTTCTGGGAATGTGTTTCTAGGAGAGTGTGTGTGTGTTTGTGTGTATGTGTGTGTTTTTGTGCGTGTGTTTCTCGGGGGGTGTGTGTGTCTTTCTGGGAGTGTGTTTCTATGGGTGTGTGTGTGTTTCTGGAGTGTGTTTCTAGGGCTGTGTGTGTGTGTTTCTGGGAATGTTTTTCTAGGGGTTGTGTGTGTGTTTCTCGGAGTGTGTTTCTAGGGGTGTGTGTGTGTTTCTGCGCGTGTGTTTCTCGAGGTGTGTTTGTGTGTTTCGGGGGGTGTGTTTCTAGGGGTGTGTGTGTGTGTTTCTGGGAGTATGTGAAATGCACACGCAAACACACCCCCAGCAACACACGCACACACACCCCCAGCAACATACGCACACACACCCCCAGCAACACACCCACACACACACACACACCCAGAAATACACACACACAGAAACACACACAAACACACACACACACACGCAGATCACTACATCAAAGATTCATGCAGTAATGCATTTTGCGACTCTTCAGAATTTTTTTTCTTGATTTACAAGTAGCCTCTACAAAGATAGCAATGTGTGCACCCCATACATAACACACATGTACAAACACAAACACACCTTTGCATAGACACGCACCCATGCAACGAAACACACACAGAAATATGCACGCACGCACTCAGCAATGCACGCAGCCAGAAACGCATGCACCTAGAAATGCACGCACCCAGAAACACACATATAAACACACAGGCATGCACCCAGAAAAACACATATAAACACACACACGTGCACCCAGAAACACACATATAAGCACACAGGCACGCACCCAGAAACACACTTATAAACAAACACATGTGCATCCAGAAACACACCTATAAACACAAACACGTGCGCGGGCGTGTTTGCAGGTGGGTGTGTTTCTGGGCCGGCGTGTTTCAGGGTGGGCATGTTTCTCGGGGTGTGTGTGTGTTTCTGGGAGTGTGTTTCTAGGGGTGTGTGTGTGTGTTTCTGGGAGTGTATTTCTTGGAACGTGTGTGTGTGTGTGTGTAGGTTTCTGGGAGTGTTTTTCTAGGGGTGTGTGTGTGTGTTTCTGGACGTGTGTTTCTAGGGGAGTCTGTGTGTGTTTCGGGGAGTGTGTTTCTAGGTGTGTGTGTGTGAGTTTCTGGGAGTGTGTTTCGAGGGGAGCTTGTGGTGTTTTTCTGGAGTGTGTTTCCTGGTGAGTGTTTGTGTGTTTCTGGGAGTGTGTTCCGAGGGCTTTGTGTGTGTGGTTCTGGGTGTGTGTTTCTAGGGGTGTGTGTGTGTGTTTCTGGGAGTGTGTTTCTAAGTTTGTGTGTGTGTTTCTGGGAGATTGTTTCTATGGGTGTGTGTGTGTTTTTCGTGGAATGTATTTCTAGGGTGTGTGCATGTGTTTCTGGGAGTGTGTTTCTAGACGAGTGTGTGTGTGCTTCTGGGAGTCTGTTTCTAGGTGTGGTGTGTGTGTGTGTGTGTCTCTGGGTGTGTGTTCCATGGGCTGTGTGTGTGTGTTTCTGGGAGTTTTTTTCTAGGTTTGTGTGTTTGTGTTTCTGGTAGTGCGTTTCCGGGGGGGGGGTGTGTAAACACACAGGCGCGCATCCAGAAACATACATATCAACACACACGTGCACACCCATTAACACACATATAACCACACACACGCGTGCACCCAGACAAACAATTATAAGCACGCACGCGTATAGCCAGAATCACACATATAAACACAAAGGCTCGCACCCAGAAACACAACTATAGACACACCGCACGCAACCAGAAACACACAAATAAGCACACATACACGCAGCCAGAAACACAATGATAGACACACACACACGCAAGCAGAAACACACATATAAGCACACATGTGCGCACCAAGAAACACACATAAACAAACACATGTGCATCCAGAAACACACATATAGACAGACACATGCGTGACCAACCATTCACAAGTGTGTGCGGGCGTGTTTCCAGGTGTTTGCTTATTTGGTGGGCGTGTTTCTCGGGGTGTCTGTGTAAGTTGTGGGAGTGTGTTTCTAGGGGTGTGTGTGTGAATTTGTGGCAGTGTGTTTCTCGGGGTTTGTGTGTGTTTCTGGGGGTGTGTTTCTAGGAGTGTGTGTGTGTGTGAGTTTCTGGGAGTGTGTTTCTAGGCGTGTGTATGCGTGTTTCTGGGAGTGTTTTCTAGGGGTATGCGTGTGTTTTTCTGGGAGTGTGTTTCTAGGGGAGTGTGTGTTTGTTTCTGGGAGTGTGTTTCTAGGGATGTGTGTGTGTGTTTCTGGGAGTGTGCTTCTAGGGTTTTGTGTGTGTGTTTCTGGGAGTGTGTTTCTGGGGGTGTGTGTGTTTCTGGGAGTGTGTTTTTAGGCCGTGTGTGTCTGTTTCTGGGAGTGTATTTCTTGGGGTGTGTGCGTATGTTTCTGGGAGATTGTTTCCAGGGATATGTGCGTGTGTTTCTGGGTGTGTCTTTCTAGGGTTGTGTGTTTCTGTTTCTGGGTTTGTGTTTCTAAGGGAGTGTGTGTGTGCAGTTCTGGGTGCATGCTTCTATGGGTTTGTGTGTGTTTCTGGGAGTGTGTTTCTTGGAATGAGTGTGTGTGTGTGTGTGTGTGTGTTCTGCGAGCGGTGTTTATAGGCGTGTATGTATGTGTTTTCAGGGAATGTGTTTCCAGGGGGGGTGTGGTGTGTTTGTGGGAGTGTGCTTCTAGGTGAGTTTGTGTGTTTTCTGGGAGGGTGTTTCTAGGGATGTGGTGTGTGTGGTTTCTGGGATTGTGTTTTCTACAGGTGTGTGTGTGTTTATCGGGGAGCGTGTTTCTAGGGTGTGTGTGTGTCTTTCTTAGTGTGTGCTTCTAGGCGAGTGTTTGTGTGTTTTCTGGGAGTCGTGTTTCTAGGGTGTGTGTGTGTGTGCCTCTGGTGTGTGTTTCCGTGGGCTGTGTGTGTGTGTTTTCTGGGAGTGTTTTTCTAGGATTGTGTCAGTGGTGTTTCTTGTAGTGTGTTTCCGGGCGGGGTGTGTGTGCAAATACACAGGCGTGCACCCAGAAACACACATATCAACGCACACGTGCACACCCTTTAACACACATATAACCACACACGAGTGCACCCAGAAAAACAATCATAAGTACTACACGCGTCTACCCAGAAACACACATATAAACACACAGGCTCGCACCCAGAAACACAATGATAGACACACACACACAAGCAGAAACACACATATAAGGACACATGTGCGCACCAAGAAACACTCATAAACAAACACATGTGCATCTGGAAACACACATATAAACACACACATGCATGCCCAACCGTTCACACATGTGTGCGGGCGTGTTTCCAGTGTGTTGCTTTTTGGGTGGGCGTGTTTCGCGGGGTGTCTGTGTAAGTTTGTGGGAGTGTGTTTCTAGGGGTGTGTGTGTGTGTGTGTTTCTGGGAATGTGTTTCTCGGGGAGTGTGTGTGTATGTGTCTGGGGGTGTGTTTCTAGGAGTGTGTGTGTGTGTTAGCTTCTGGGAGTGTGTTTCTAGGGGTGTGTGTGTGTGTGTTTCTGGCAGTGTGTTTCTAGGGGTGTGTGTGTTTGTTTCGGGGAGTGTTTTTCTAGATGTGTGTGTGTGTGTGTCTGGGAGTGTGTTTCTAGGGCTGTGTGTGTGTGTTTTCTGGGAGTGTGTTTCTTGGGCTGGTGGGTGTCTGTTTCTGGGAGGTATTTCTTGGGGTATGTCCGTGTGTTTTCTGGGAGAGTGTTTTGCAGTGGTGTGTGCGTGTGTTTCTGGGTGGGTGTTTCTAGGTTGTGTGTCTGTGTTTCTGGGTTGTGTTTCTAAGGAGTGTGTGTGTGCGTTTCTGGGTGCATGTTTCTAGGGGTTGGGTGGGTTTCGGGTGTGTTTCTAGGAATGGGGTGTGTGTGTGTGGTGTGTGTGTTTCTGTGAGCGTGTTATAGCTGTATGTATGTGTTTCAGGGAATGTGTTTCCGGGGGGTTTATGTTTGTTTCTGGGAGTGTGGTTCAAGGGAGTTTGTGTGTTTTTCTGGGATTATGCTTCTAGGATTGTGTGTGTGTGTTTCTGGGAGTGTTTTTCTAGGGTTTTGTGTGTGTGTTTCTGGGAGTATGCTTCTAGGGGTGTGTGTGGTTGTTTCTGGGTGTGTGTTTCTAGGGGTACGTGTGTGTGTTTCTGGAGTGTGTTTTTAGCGGGGTGTGTGTGTGTTTCTGGGAGTGTGTTTCTAGGGGTGAGTGTGTGTGTTTGTTTTTGGGAGTGTGTTTCTATTGGTGTGTGTGTGTTTTTCGGGGAGCGTGTTTCAAGGGTGTGTATGTGTCTTCTGGGCCTCTGTTTCTCAGCTAGTGTTTGTGTGTTTCTGGGAGTCTGTTTCTAGGGGTGTGTTTGTGTATCTCTGGGAATGTGTTCCGTGGGCTGTGTGTGTCTGTTTCTTGGAGTGTTTTTCTAGGGTTGTGTCTGTGTGTTTCTGTTAATGCGTTTCCGGGGGGGGGGTGTAAACACACAGGCGCGCATCCAGAAACACACATATCAACACACACGTGCACACCCATTAACACACATATAACCACACACGCGTGCACCCAGAAAAACAATTATAAGCACGCACGCATATACCCCAGAAACAGACATATAAACACACAGGCTCGCACCCAGAAACACAACTGTAGACACACACGCACGCAACCAGAAACACACAAATAAGCACACATATGCGCAACCAGAAACACACTTATAATCACACATACACGCAGCCAGAAACACAGTGATAGACACACACATACACAAGCAGAAACACACATATAAGCACACATGTGCGCACCAGGAAAAACACATAAACAAACACATGTGCATCCGGAAACACACATATAAACACACACATGCGTGACCAACCATTCACAAATGTGTGCGGGCGTGTTTCCACGTGTTTGCTTTTTTGGGTGGGCGTGTTTCTCAGGGTCTCTGTGTAAGTTTGTGGGAGTGTGTTTCTAGGGGTGTGTGTGTGTGTTTCTGGGAATGTGTTTCTAGGGGTGTGTGTGTGTGTTTCTGGGACTGTGTTTCTAGGAGTGTGTGTGTGTGTTTCGGGGAATTTGCTTCTAGGGGTGTTTGTGTGTGTTTCGGGGAGTGTGTTTCTAGGGGAGTTTGTGTGTTTTTCTGGGAGTTTATATCTAGGGTAGTGTGTGTGTGTTTCTGGGAGTGTGTTCCGAGGGCTTTGTGAGTGTGTTTCTGGGTGTGTGTTTCTAGGGGTGTGTGTGTGTTTTTCTGGGAGTGTGTTTCTAGTGGAGTTTGTGTGTGTTTCTGGGAGTGTGTTTCTAGGGATGTGTGCGTGTGTTTCTGGGAGTGTGTTTCAAGAGTGTGTGTGTGTGTGTTTGTTTCTGGGATTGTGTTTCTACGGTTGTGTGTGTGTTTTTTCGGGGAGCGTGTTTCTAGGGTGTGTGTGTGGTGTTTTTGGGGCTGTGTTTCTTGGAGTGGTGTGTGTGAGTTCTGGGAATGCGTTTCTAGGGATGTGTGTGTGTGTTTCTGGGAGTGTGTTTCTAGCGGTGTGTGTGTGTGTTTGGGGGAGTGTTTTCTAGGGTTGTATGTGTTTCTGGGAGTGTGTTTTTAGGGGTGTGTGTATGTGTATTTCTGGGAGGGTGTTTCTAGGGGTGTCCATGTGTTTCTGGGAGTGTGTTTCTAGGGGAGTGTGTGTGTGTGTGTGTTTCTGGGATTGTGTTTCTAGGGGTGTGTGTGTGTTTCTGGGAGTGTGTTTCTTGGACTGCGGGTGTCTGTTTCTCGGAGTGTATTTCTTGGGGTGTGTCCGTGTGTTTCTGGGAGAGTGCTTCCAGGGGTGTGTGTCTGTTTCTGGGAGGGTGTTTCTAGGGTTGTGTGTCTGTGTTTCTGGGTTTGTGTTTCTAAGGGAGTGTGTGTGTGCATTTGTGGGTGCATGTTTCTAGGGGTTTGTGTGTGTTTCTGGGAGTGTGTTTCTAGGAATGAGTGTGTGTGTGTGTGTGTGTGTGTGTGTGTTTCTGCAAGCGTGTTTATAGGCGTGTATGTATGTGTTTCAGGGAATGTATTTCTAGGGGGTGTGTGTGTGTTTGTGCGTGTGTGTTTCTAGGGGAGTTTGTGTGTTTTTCTGGGAGGTTATTTCTAGGGGAGTGTGTGTGTGTTTCTGGGAGTGTGTTCCTAGGGCTTTGTGTGTGTGTTTCTGGGTGTGTGTTTCTAGGGGTGTGTGTGTGTTTCTGGGAGTGTGTTTCTAAGAGTGAGTGTGTGTTTGTGTGTTTCTGGGATTGTTTTCTATGGGTGTGTTTGTGTTTTTCGGGGAGCGTGTTTCTAGGGTGTGTGTGTATGTTTCTTAGTGTGTGTTTCTAGGCGAGTGTTTGTGTTTTTCTGGGAGTCTGTTTCTAGGGGTGTGTGTGTGTGTGTCTCTGGGTGTGTGTTCCGTGGGCTGTGTGTGTGTGTTTCTGGGAGTGTTTTTCTAGGGTTGTGTGTGTGTGTTTCTGGTAGTGTGTTTCCGGGGGGGGTGTGTGTGTAAACACACAGGCGCGCACCCAGAATCACACATATCAACACACACGTGCAAACCCTTTAACACACATATAACCACACACGCGTGCACCCAGAAAAACAATTATAAGCATGCACGCGTATACCCAGAAACACACATATAAACATACAGGCTCGCACCCAGAAACACAACTATAGACACACACGCACGCAACCAGAAACACACAAATAAGCACACTTGTGCGCAACCAGAAACACACTTATAATCACACATACACGCAGCCAGAAACACAATGATAGACACACACACACACAAGCGGAAACACACATATAAGCACACATGTGCGCACCAAGAAACACACATAAACAAACACATGTGCATCTGGAAACACACATATAAAAACACACATGCATGCCCAACCATTCACACATGTGTGCGGGCGTGTTTCCAGGTGTTTGCTTTTTTGGGTGGGCGTGTTTCTCGGGGTGTCTGTGTAAGTTTTTGGGAGTGTGTTTCTAGGGGTGTGTTTGTGTGCTTCTGGGAATGTGTTTTTGGGGTGTGTGTGTGTGTTTCTGGGGTGTGTTTCTAGGAGTGTGTGTGTGTGAGTTTCTGGGAGTGTGTTTCTAGGGGTGTGTGTGTGTGTTTCTGGGAGTGTGTTTCTAGGAGCGTGTGTGTTTGTGTGTTTCGGGGAGTGTGTTTCTAGGGTGTGTGTGTTTGTTTCGGGGAGTGTGTTTCTAGGGTGTGTGTGTGTGTTTCTGGGAGTGTGTTTCTAGGGTTTGTGTGTGTGTGTTTCTGGGAATGTTTTTCTAGGTCTGTGTGTGTGTGTTTCTGGGAGTGTTTTTCTAGGGGTGTGTGAGCGTTTCTGGGAGTGTGTTTCTTGGGCTGTGGGTGTCTGTTTCTGGGAGTATATTTCTTGGGGTATGTCCATGTGTTTCTGGGAGAGTGTTTGCAGGGGTGTGTGCGTGTGTTTCTGGGTGGGTGTTTCTAGGGTTGTGTGTCTGTGTTTCTGGGTTTGTGTTTCTAAGGGAGTGTGTGTGTGCGTTTCTGGGTGCATGTTTCTAGGGGTTTGTGTGTGTTTCTGGGAGTGTGTTTCTAGAAATGAGTGTGTGTGTGTGTGTGTGTGTGTTTCTGCGAGCGTGTTTATAGGCGTGTATGTATGTGTTTCAGGGAATGTGTTTCCAGGGGGGTTTATGTTTGTTTGTGGGAGTGTGTATCTAGGGAGTTTGTGTGTTTTTCTGGGAGGTTATTTCTAGGGGTGTGTGTGTGTGTTTCTGGGATTGTGTTCCTTGGGCTTTGTGTGTGTGTTTCTGGGTGTGTGTTTCTAGGGGTGTGTGTGTGTGTTTCTGGGTGTGTGTTTCTAGGGGTGTGTGTGTGTGTTTCTGGGAGTGTGTTTCTAGGGGTGTGCGTGTGTTTCTGGGAGTGTGTTTCTAAGAGTGTGTGTGTGTGTGTGTGTTTCTGGGATTGTGTTTCTACGGGTGTGTGTGTGTTTTTCGGGGAGCATGTTTCAAGGGTGTGTGTGTGTGTTCTGGGCCTCTGTTTCTCAGCTAGTGTTTGTGTGTTTCTGGGAGTCTGTTTCTAGGGGTGTGTTTGTGTGTCTCTGGGAATTTGTTCCGTGGGCTGTGTGTGTCTGTTTCTTGGAGTGTTTTTCTAGGGTTGTGTGTGTGTGTTTCTGGTAGTGTGTTTCCGGGAGGGGGGTGTGTGTGTAAACACACAGGCGCACATCCAGAAACACACATATCAACACACACGTGCACACCCATTAACACACATATAACCACACACGCGTGCACCCAGACAAACAATTATAAGCACGCACGCGTATAGCCAGAAACACACATATAAACACACAGGCTCGCACCCAGAAACACAACTGTAGACACACACGCACGCAACCAGAAACACACAAATAAGCACACATATGCGCAACCAGAAACACACTTATAATCACACATACACGCTGCCAGAAACACAATGATAGACACACACATGCGCAAGCAGAAACACACCTATAAGCACACATGTGCGCACCAAGAAACACACATAAACAAACATATGTGCATCCGGAAACACACATATAAACACACACATGCGTGACCAACCATTCACAAATGTGTGCGGGCGTGTTTCCACGTGTTTGCTTTTTTGGGTGGGCGTGTTTCTCAGGGTCTCTGTGTAAGTTTGTGGGAGTGTGTTTCTAGGGGTGTGTGTGTGTGTTTCTGCGAATGTGTTTCTAGGGGTGTGTGTGGGTTTCTGGGAGCGTGTTTCTAAGAGTGTGTGTGTGTTTCTGTGTTTCTGGGATTGTGTTTCTATGGGTGTGTTTGTGTTTTTCGGGGAGCGTGTTTCTAGGGTGTGTGTGTGTGTTTCTTAGTGTGTGTTTCTAGGCGAGTGTTTGTCTGTTTCTAGGGGTCTGTGTGTGTGTGTCTCTAGGTGTGTGTTCCGTGGGCTGTGTGTGTGTGTTTCTGGGAGTGTTTTTCTTGGGTTGTGTCTGGGTGTTTCTGGTAGTGTGTTTCCGGGGGGGGGGTGGTGTGTGTAAACACACAGGCGCGCACCCAGAAACACACATATCAACACACACGTGCAAACCCTTTAACACACATATAACCACACACGCGTGCACCCAGAAAAACAATTATAAGCATGCACGCGTATACCCAGAAACACACATATAAACACACAGGCTCGCACCCAGAAACACAACTATAGACACACACGCACGCAACCAGAAACACACAAATAAGCACACGTGTGCGCAACCAGAAACACACTTATAATCACACATACACGCAGCCAGAAACACAATGATAGACACACACACACACAAGCGGAAACACACATATAAGCACACATGTGCGCACCAAGAAACACACATAAACAAACACATGTGCATCTGGAAACACACATATGAAAACACACATGCATGCCCAACCATTCACAAATGTGTGCGGGCGTGTTTCCACGTGTTTGCTTTTTTGGGTGGACGTGTTTCTCAGGGTCTCTGTGTAAGTTTGTGGGAGTGTGTTTCTAGGGGTGTGTGTGTGTGTTTCTGCGAATGTGTTTCTAGGGGTGTGTGTGTGTGTTTCTGGGGGTGTGTTTCTAGGAGTGTGTGTGTGTGTGAGTTTCTGGGAGTGTGTTTTTAGGGGTGTGTGTGTGTGTTTCGGGGAGTGTTTTTCTAGGGGCGTTTGTGTGTTTTTCTGGGAGTTTATATCTAAGGTAGAGTGTGTGTGTTTCTGGGAGTGTGTTCCGAGGGCTTTGTGAGTGTGTTTCTGGGTGTGTGTTTCTAGGGGTGTGTGTGTGTGTTGCTGGGAGTGTGTTTCTAGTGGAGTGTGTGTGTGTTTCTGGGAGTGTGTTTCTAGGGCTGTGCGTGTGTTTCTGGGAGTGTGTTTCTAAGAGTGTGTGTGTGTGTGTTTGTTTCTGGGATTGTGTTTCTACGGTTGTGTGTGTGTTTTTTCGGGGAGCGTGTTTCTAGGGTGTGTGTGTGTCCTTCTTAGTGTGTGTTTCTAGGCGAGTGTTTGTGTGTTTCTGGGAGTCTGTTTCTAGGGGTGTGTGTGTGTGTGTGTCTCTGGGTGTGTGTTCCGTGGGCTGTGTGTGTGTGTTTCTGGAGTGTTTTTCTCGGGGTGTGTGTGTGCGTTTCTGGTAGTATGTTTCCTGGGGGGCGTGTGTGTAAACACACAGGCGCGCACCCAGACAACACACATATCAACACACACGTGCACACCCTTTAACACACATTTAACCACACACGCGTGCACCCAGAAAAACAATTATAAGCACACACGCGTCTACCCAGAAACACACATATAAACACACAGGCTCGCACCCAGAAACAAAACTATAGACACACACGCACGCAACCAGAAACACACAAATAAGCACACGTGTGCGCAACCAGAAACACACTTATAATCACACATACACGCAGCCAGAAACACAATGATAGACACACACAATCACAAGCGGAAACACACATATAAGCACACATGTGCGCACCAAGAAACACACATAAACAAACACATGTGCATCTGGAAAAACACATATAAACACGCACATGCGTGCCCAACCATTCACACATGTCAGCGGGCATGTTTCCAGGTGTTTGCTTTTTTGGGAGGGCGTGTTTCTCGGGGTGTCTGTGTAAGTTTTTGGGTGTGTGTTTCTAGGGGTGCGTGTGTGTGCTTCTGGGAATGTGTTTCTAGCGGTGTGTGTGTGTGTTTTTGGGGCTGTGTTTCTTGGAGTGTGTGTGTGAGTTCTGGGAGTGTGTTTCTAGGGGTGTGTGTGTGTGTTTCTGGCAGTGTGTTTCTAGGGGTGTGTTTGTGTGTTTCGGGGAGTGTTTTTCTAGGGGGGTGTGTGTGTGTTTCTGGGAGTGTGTTTCTAGGGTTTTTGTGTGTGTGTTTCTGGGAGTGTGTTTCTAGGGCTGTGTGTGTGTGTTTCTGGGAGTGTTTTTCTAGGGGTGTGTGTGCGTATCTGGGAGTGTGTTTCTTGGACTGTGGGTGTCTGTTTCTCGGAGTGTATTTCTTGGGGTGTGTCCGTGTGTTTCTGGGAGAGTGCTTCCAGGGGTGTGTGCGTGTGTTTCTGGGAGGGTGTTTCTAGGGTTTTGTGTCTGTGTTTCTGGGTTTGTGTTTCTAAGGGAGTGTGTGTGTGCATTTGTGGGTGCATGTTTCTAGGGGTTTGTGTGTGTTTCTGGGAGTGTGTTTCTAGGAATGAGTGTGTGTGTGTGTGTGTGTGTGTGTTTCTGCGAGCGTGTTTATAGGCGTGTATGTATGTGTTTCAGGGAATGTGTTTCCAGGGGGGTGTGTGTGTGTGTTTGTGGGAGTGTGTTTTTAGGGGAGTTTGTGTGTTTTTCTGGGAGGTTATTTCTAGGGGTGTGGGTGTGTGTTTCTGGGAGTGTGTTCCTTGGGCTTTGTGTGTGTGTTTCTGTGTGTGTGTTTCTAGGGGTGTGTGTGGGTTTCTGGGAGTGTGTTTCTAAGAGTGAGTGTGTGTTTGTGTGTTTCTGGGATTGTTTTACTATGGGTGTGTTTGTGTTTTTCGGGGAGCGTGTTTCTAGGGTGTGTGTGTATGTTTCTTAGTGTGTGTTTCTAGGCGAGTGTTTGTGTTTTTCTGGGAGTCTGTTTCTAGGGGTGTGTGTGTGTGTGTCTCTGGGTGTGTGTTCCGTGGGCTGTGTGTGTGTGTTTCTGGGAGTGTTTTTCTAGGGTTGTGTCTGTGTGTTTCTGGTAGTGTGTTTCCGGGGGGGGGCTGTGTGTAAACACACAGGCGCGCACCCAGAATCACACATATCAACACACACGTGCAAACCCTTTAACACACATATAACCACACACGCGTGCACCCAGAAAAACAATTATAAGCATGCACGCGTATACCCAGAAACACACATATAAACATACAGGCTCGCACCCAGAAACACAACTATAGACACACACGCACGCAACCAGAAACACACAAATAAGCACACTTGTGCGCAACCAGAAACACACTTATAATCACACATACACGCAGCCAGAAACACAATGATAGACACACACACACACAAGCGGAAACACACATATAAGCACACATGTGCGCACCAAGAAACACACATAAACAAACACATGTGCATCTGGAAACACACATATAAAAACACACATGCATGCCCAACCATTCACACATGTGTGCGGGCGTGTTTCCAGGTGTTTGCTTTTTTGGGTGGGCGTGTTTCTCGGGGTGTCTGTGTAGGTTTTTGGGAGTGTGTTTCTAGGGGTGTGTTTGTGTGATTCTGGGAATGTGTTTTTGGGGTGTGTGTGTGTGTTTCTGGGGGTGTGTTTCTAGGAGTGTGTGTGTGTGAGTTTCTGGGAGTGTGTTTCTAGGGGTGTGTGTGTGTGTTTCTGGCAGTGTGTTTCTAGTGGTGTGTTTGTGTGTTTCGGGGAGTGTTTTTCTAGGGGTGTGTGTGTGTGTTTCTGGGAGTGTGTTTCTAGGGGAGTGTGTGTGTGTTTCTGGGTGTGTGTTTCTAGGGATGTGTGTGTGTGTTTCTGGGAGTGTGTTTCTAGGTCTGTGTGTGTGTGTTTCTGGGAGTGTTTTTCTAGGGGTGTGTGTGCGTTTCTGGGAGTGTGTTTCTTGGGCTGTGGGTGTCTGTTTCTGGGAATGTATTTCTTGGGGTATGTCCATGTGTTTCTGGGAGAGTGTTTGCAGGGGTGTGTGCGTGTGTTTCTGGGTGGGTGTTTCTAGGGTTGTGTGTCTGTGTTTCTGGGTTTGTGTTTCTAAGGGAGTGTGTGTGTGCGTTTCTGGGTGCATGTTTCTAGGGGTTTGTGTGTGTTTCTGGGAGTGTGTTTCTAGGTATGAGTGTGTGTGTGTGTGTGTGTGTGTTTCTGCAAGCGTGTTTATAGGCGTGTATGTATGTGTTTCAGGGAATGTGTTTCTGGGGGGGGGGCCGTTTGTGGGAGTGCGTTTCTAGGGGAGTTTGTGTGTTTTTCTGGGAGGTTATTTCTAGGGGAGTGTGTGTGTGTTTCTGGGAGTGTTTTCCTAGGGCTTTGTGTGTGTGTTTCTGGGTGTGTGTTTCTAGGGGTGTGTGTGTGTGTGTTTCTGGGTGTGTGTTTCTAGGGGTGTGTGTGTGTGTTTCTGGGAGAGTGTTTCTAGGGGTGTGCGTGTGTTTCTGGGAGTGTGTTTCTGAGTGTGTGTGTGTGTGTGTTTCTGGGATTGTGTTTCTACGGGTGTGTGTGTGTTTTTCGGGGAGCATGTTTCTAGGGTGTGTGTGTGTGTTCTGGGCCTCTGTTTCTCAGCTAGTGTTTGTGTGTTTGTGGGAGTCTGTTTCTAGGGGTGTGTTTGTGTGTCTCTGGGAATTTGTTCCGTGGGCTGTGTGTGTCTGTTTCTTGGAGTGTTTTTCTAGGGTTGTGTGTGTGTGTTTCTGGTAGTGTGTTTCCGGGGGGAGCGTGTGTGTAAACACACAGGCGCGCTCCCAGAAACACACATATCAACACACACGTGCACACCCATTAACACACATATAACCACACACGCGTGCACCCAGAAAAACAATTATAAGCACACACGCGTATACCCA
This sequence comes from Carcharodon carcharias, assembly GCF_017639515.1. NCBI lineage: Eukaryota > Metazoa > Chordata > Chondrichthyes > Lamniformes > Lamnidae > Carcharodon > Carcharodon carcharias. Next base: position 20,666,551 of record NC_054485.1, on the reverse strand, counting down.
AAAACACACATATAAACACACAGGCTTGCACCCAGAAACACAACTGTAGACACACACGCACGCAACCAGAAACACACAAATAAGCACACATGTGCGCAACCAGAAACACACTTATAATCACACATACACGCAGCCAGAAACACAATGATAGACACACACATGCGCAAGCAGAAACACACCTATAAGCACACATGTGCGCACCAAGAAACACACATAAACAAACACATGTGCATCCGGAAACACACATATAAACACACACATGCGTGACCAACCATTCACAAATGTGTGCGGGCGTGTTTCCACGTGTTTGCTTTTTTGGGTGGGCGTGTTTCTCAGGGTCTCTGTGTAAGTTTGTGGGAGTGTGTTTCTAGGGGTGTGTGTGTGTGTTTCTGCGAATGTGTTTCTAGGGGTGTGTGTGGGTTTCTGGGAGCGTGTTTCTAAGAGTGTGTGTGTGTTTCCGTGTTTCTGGGATTGTGTTTCTATGGGTGTGTTTGTGTTTTTCGTGGAGCGTATTTCTAGGGTGTGTGTTTGTGTTTCTGGGAGTGTGTTTCTAGACGAGTGTGTGTGTGTTTCTGGGAGTCTGTTTCTAGGGGTGTGTGTGTGTGTGTCTCAGGGTGTTTGTTCCGTGGGCTGTGTGTGTGTGTTTCTGGGAGTGTTTTTCTGGGCTTGTGTGTGTGTGTTTCTGGTAGTGTGTTTCCGGGGGGGGGGGGGGTGTGTGTAAACACACAGGCGCGCACCCAGAAACACACATATCAACACACACGTGCACACCCATTAACACACATATAACCACACACGCGTGCACCCAGAAAAACAATTATAAGCACGCACGCGTATACCCAGAAACACACATATAAACACACAGGCTTGCACCCAGAAACACAACTATAGACACACACGCACTCAACCAGAAACACACAAATAAGCACACATGTGCGCAACCAGAAACACACTTATAATCACACATACACGCAGCCAGAAGAACAATGATAGACACACACACATGCAAGCAGAAACACACATATAAGCACACATGTGCCCACCAAGAAACACACATAACCAAACACATGTGCATCCAGAAACACACATATAAACACACACATGCGTGCCCAACCATTCACACATGTGTGCGGGCGTGTTTCCAGGTGTTTGCTTTTTTGGGTGGGCGTGCTTCTCGGGGTGTCTGTGTAAGTTTGTGGGAGTGTGTTTCTAGGGGTGTGTGTGTGTGTTTCTGGGAATGTGTTTCTAGGGGTGTGTGTGTGTGTTCCTGGGGGTGTGTTTCTAGGAGTGTGTGTGTGTGTGTGAGTTTCTGGGAGTGTGTTTCTAGGGTTGTGTGTGTGTGTTTCTGGGAGTGTGTTTCTAGGGGTGTGTTTGTGTGTTTCGGGGAGTGTTTTTCTAGGGGTGTGTGTGTGTGTTTCTGGGGGTGTGTTTCTAGGGGAGTGTGTGTGTGTTTCTGGGAGTGTGTTTCTTGGGTTTGTGTGTGTGTGTTTCTGGGAGTGTGTTTCTAGGGCTGTGTGTGTGTGTTTCTGGGAGTGTTTTTCTAGGGGTGTGTGTGTGTTTCTGGGAATGTGTTTCTAGGGGTTTGTGTGTGTTTCTGGGAGTGTGTTTCTAGGAATGAGTGTGTGTGTGTGTGTGTGTGTGTGTGTGTGTTTCTACGAGTGTATTTATTGGCGTGTATGTATGTGTTTCAGGGAATGTGTTTCTAGGGGGGTATGTTTGTGGTAGTGTGTTTCCAGAGGAACTTGTGTGTTATTCTGGGAGTGTGTTTCTAGGGGAGTGTGTGTGTGTTTCTGGGAGAGTGTTCCTAGGGCTTTGTGTGTGTGTTTCTGGGAGTTTGTTTCTAGGGGTGTGTGTATTGTTTCTGGGATCATGTTTCTAGGGGTGTGTGTGTGTTTTTCTGTGAGTGTGTTTCTAGTGGTGTGCGTCTGGTTCTGGGAGTGTGTTTCTAAGAGTGTGTGTGTGTGTGTGTTTCTGGGATTGTGTTTCAACGGGTGTGTGTGTGTTTTTCGGGGAGCGTGTTTCTAGGGTGTGTTTGTGTTACTGGGCGTGTGTTTCTAGGCGAGTGTTTGTGTGTTTCTGGGAGTCTGTTTCTAGGGATGTGTTTGTGTGTCTCTGGGAATGTGTTCTCTGGGCTGTGTGTGTCTGTTTCTTGGAGTGTTTTTCTAGGGTTGTGTGTGTGTGTGTTTCTGGGAGTGTGTTTCTAGGGGTGTGTGTGTGTTTCTGGTAGTGTGTTTCTAGGGGGGTGTGTAAACACACAGGTGCGCACCTAGAAACACACATATCAACACAAACGCGCACACCCAGAAACACACATATAAACACACACAACGCACCCAGAAACACACATATGAACACACAAACTTGCACCCTGAAAGACACATATAAGCACACATGCGCGCACCCAGAAACAAAATTATAAGCACACACGCGTGTACCCAGAAACACACATATAAACATACAGGCTCGCACCCAGAAACACTACTATAGACACAAACGCACGCAACCAGAAACACGCATATAAGAATACATGTGTGCAACCAGAAACACACTTATAATCACACACACATGCAGCCAGAAACACAACTGTAGACACACACGCACGCAACCAGAAACACACATATAAGCACACATGTGCGCACCCAGAAACACACTTATAAACAAACACATGTGCATCCAGAAACACACATATAAACAAATACATGCGTGCCCAACCAGAACACACACGTGTGTGGGCTTGTTTCCGGTGGTCAAGTTTCCTGGTGTTTGTGTTGCCTGGTGGGCAGTGTTTCCTGGTGGGCGGGTTTCTGGGTGGGCGTGTTTCCGGGTGGGCGTATTTCTATTGGTGTGTGTGTTTCTGGCAGTGTGTTTCTAGGGGTGAGTGTGTGTGTTTCTGGGAGTGTGTTTCTCGGTGTGTGTGTTTGTGTTTCTGGGAGTGTGTTTCCAGGGGCGTGTGTGTGTGTTTCTGGGAGGGTTTTTCTAGGGTTGTGTGTGTGTTTCTGGGAATGTGTTTCTAGAGGAGTGTGTGTGTGTTTGTGTGTGTGTGTGTGTTTTTGTGCCTGTGTTTCTCGGGGGGTGTGTGTGTCTTTCTGGGAGTGTGTTTCTAGGGGAGTGTGTGTGTTTCTGGGAGTGTGTTTCTAGGGCTGTGTGTGTGTGTTTCTGGGAATGTTTTTCTAGGGCTATGTGTGTGTGTTTCTCGGAGTGTGTTTCTAGGGGTGTGTGTGTGTTTCTGCGCGTGTGTTTCTCGAGGTGTGTTTGTGTGTTTCGGGGGGTGTGTTTCTAGGGGTGTGTGTGTGTGTTTCTGGGAGTATGTGAAATGCACACACAAACACACCCCCAGCAACACACGCACACACACCCCCAGCAACATACGCAGACACACCCCCAGCAACACACCCACACACACACACACACACTCAGAAATACACACACACAGAAACACACACAAACACACACACACACACAGACAGAACACTACATCAAAGATTCATGCAGTAATGCATTTTGCGACTCTTCAGAATTTTTTTCTTGATTTACAAGTAGCCTCTACAAAGATAGCAATGTGTGCACCCCATACATAACACACATGTACAAACACAAACACACCTTTGCATAGACACGCACCCATGCAACAAAACACACAAAGAAATATGCACGCACGCACTCAGCAATACACGCAGCCAGAAACGCATGCACCTAGAAATGCACGCACCCAGAAACACACATATAAACACACAGGCATGCACCCAGAAAAACACATATAAACACACACACATGCACCCAGAAACACACATATAAGCACACAGGCACGCACCCAGAAACACACTTATAAACAAACACATGTGCATCCAGAAACAGACCTTTAAAAACACACACGTGCGCGGGCGTGTTTGCAGGTGGGTGTGTTTCTGGGCCGGCGTGTTTCAGGGTGGGCATGTTTCTCGGGGTGTGTGTGTGTTTCTGGGAGTGTGTTTCTAGGGGTGTGTGTGTGTGTTTCTGGGAGTGTATTTCTTGGAACATGTCTGTGTGTGTGTGTAGGTTTCTGGGAGTGTTTTTCTAGGGGTGTGTGTGTGTGTTTCAGGGCGTGTGTTTCTAGGGGAGTCTGTGTGTGTTTCGGGGAGTGTGTTTCTAGGGGTGTGTGTGTGTGTTTGTGGGAGTGTGTTTCGAGGGGAGCTTGTGTGTTTTTCTGGGAGTGTGTTTCCTGGTGAGTGTGTGTGTGTTTCTGGGAGTATGTTCCTAGGGCTTTGTGTGTGTGGTTCTGGGTGTGTGTTTCTAGGGGTGTGTGAGTGTGTTTCTGGGAGTGTGTTTCTAGGGGTGTGCGTGTGTTTCTGGGAGTGTGTTTCTATGGGTGTGTGTGTGTTTTTCACGGAGTGTATTTCTAGGGTGTGTGCTTGTGTTTCTGGGAGAGTGTTTCTAGACGAGTGTGTGTGTGTTTCTGGGAGTCTGTTTCTAGGTGTGTGTGTGTGTGTGTGTGTCTCTGGGTGTGTGTTCCATGGGCTGTGTGTGTGTGTTTCTGGGAGTTTTTTTCTAGGGTTGTGTGTTTGTGTTTCTGGTAGTGCGTTTCCGGGGGGGGGGTGTGTAAACACACAGGCGCGCATCCAGAAACATACATATCAACACACACGTGCACACCCATTAACACACATATAACCACACACGCGTGCACCCAGACAAACAATTATAAGCACGCACGCGTATAGCCAGAATCACACATATAAACACAAAGGCTCGCACCCAGAAACACAACTATAGACACACCGCACGCAACCAGAAACACACAAATAAGCACACATACACGCAGCCAGAAACACAATGATAGACACACACACACGCAAGCAGAAACACACATATAAGCACACATGTGCGCACCAAGAAACACACATAAACAAACACATGTGCATCCAGAAACACACATATAGACAGACACATGCGTGACCAACCATTCACAAATGTGTGCGGGCGTGTTTCCAGGTGTTTGCTTATTTGGGTGGGCGTGTTTCTCGGGGTGTCTGTGTAAGTTTGTGGGAGTGTGTTTCTAGGGGTGTGTGTGTGTGTTACTGGGAATGTGTTTCTAGGGGTGTGTGTGTGTGTTTCTGGGGGTGTGTTTCTAGGAGTGTGTGTGTGTGTGAGTTTCTGGGAGTGTGTTTCTAGGGGTGTGTTTGTGTGTTTCGGGGAGTGTTTTTCTAGGGGTGTGTGTATGTGTTTCTGGGAGTGTGTTTCTAGGGGAGTGTGTGTTTGTTTCTGGGAGTGTGTTTCTAGGGTTTGTGTGTGTGTGTTTCTGGGAGTGTGTTTCTAGGGTTTTTGTGTGTGTGTTTCTGGGAGTGTTTTTCTAGGGGTGTGTGTGCGTTTCTGGGAGTGTGTTTCTTGGGCTGTGGGTGTCTGTTTCTGGGAGTGTATTTCTTGGGGTTTGGGCGTGTGTTTCTGGGAGAGTGTTTCCAGGGGTGTGTGCATGTGTTTCTGGGTGGGTGTTTCTAGGGTTGTGTGTCTGTGTTTCTGGGTTTGTGTTTCTAAGGGAGTGTGTGTGTGCATTTCTGGGTGCATGCTTCTATGGGTTTGTGTGTGTTTCTGGGAGTGTGTTTCTTGGAATGAGTGTGTGTGTGTGTGTGTGTGTTTCTGCGAGCGTGTTTATAGGCGTGTATGTATGTGTTTCAGGGAATGTGTTTCCAGGGGGGTGTGTGTGTGTTTGTGGGAGTGTGTTTCTAGGGGAGTTTGTGTGTTTTTCTGGGAGGTTATTTCTAGGGGTGTGTGTGTGTGTTTCTGGGATTGTGTTTCTACAGGTGTGTGTGTGTTTATCGGGGAGCGTGTTTCTAGGGTGTGTGTGTGTCTTTCTTAGTGTGTGCTTCTAGGCGAGTGTTTGTGTGTTTCTGGGAGTCTGTTTCTAGGGGTGTGTGTGTGTGTGCCTCTGGGTGTGTGTTCCGTGGGCTGTGTGTGTGTGTTTCTGGGAGTGTTTTTCTAGGATTGTGTCAGTGTGTTTCTTGTAGTGTGTTTCCGGGCGGGGTGTGTGTGCAAATACACAGGCGTGCACCCAGAAACACACATATCAACGCACACGTGCACACCCTTTAACACACATATAACCACACACGAGTGCACCCAGAAAAACAATCATAAGTACACACGCGTCTACCCAGAAACACACATATAAACACACAGGCTCGCACCCAGAAACACAATGATAGACACACACACACAAGCAGAAACACACATATAAGGACACATGTGCGCACCAAGAAACACACATAAACAAACACATGTGCATCTGGAAACACACATATAAACACACACATGCATGCCCAACCGTTCACACATGTGTGCGGGCGTGTTTCCAGGTGTTTGCTTTTTGGGTGGGCGTGTTTCTCGGGGTGTCTGTGTAAGTTTGTGGGAGTGTGTTTCTAGGGGTGTGTGTGTGTGTGTGCTTCTGGGAATGTGTTTCTAGGGGTGTGTGTGTTTGTTTCTTGGGGTTTGTTTCTAGGAGTGTGTGTGTGTGTGTGAGTTTCTGGGAGTGTGTTTCTAGGGGTGTGTGTGTGTGTTTCTGGCAGTGTGTTTCTAGGGGTGTGTTTGTTTCTTTCGGGGAGTGTTTTTCTAGGGGTGTGTGTGTGTGTTTCTGGGAGTGTGTTTCTAGGTCTGTGTGTGTGTGTTTCTGGGAGTGTGTTTCTTGGGCTGTGGGTGTCTGTTTCTGGGAGTGTATTTCTTGGGGTATGTCCGTGTGTTTCTGGGAGAGTGTTTGCAGTGGTGTGTGCGTGTGTTTCTGGGTGGGTGTTTCTAGGGTTGTGTGTCTGTGTTTCTGGGTTTGTGTTTCTAAGGGAGTGTGTGTGTGCGTTTCTGGGTGCATGTTTCTAGGGGTTTGTGTGTGTTTCTGGGAGTGTGTTTCTAGGAATGAGTGTGTGTGTGTGTGTGTGTGTGTTTCTGTGAGCGTGTTTATAGGCGTGTATGTATGTGTTTCAGGGAATGTGTTTCCGGGGGGGTTTATGTTTGTTTGTGGGAGTGTGTTTCTAGGGGAGTTTGTGTGTTTTTCTGGGAGGTTATTTCTAGGGGTGTGTGTGTGTGTTTCTGGGAGTGTGTTCCTTGGGCTTTGTGTGTGTGTTTCTGGGTGTGTGTTTCTAGGGGTGTGTGTGGTTGTTTCTGGGTGTGTGTTTCTAGGGGTGTGTGTGTGTGTTTCTGGGAGTGTGTTTCTAGGGGTGTGCGTGTGTTTCTGGGAGTGTGTTTCTAAGAGTGTGTGTGTGTGTGTGTTTCTGGGATTGAGTTTCTACGGGTGTGTGTGTGTTTTTCGGGGAGCGTGTTTCAAGGGTGTGTATGTGTCTTCTGGGCCTCTGTTTCTCAGCTAGTGTTTGTGTGTTTCTGGGAGTCTGTTTCTAGGGGTGTGTTTGTGTATCTCTGGGAATGTGTTCCGTGGGCTGTGTGTGTCTGTTTCTTGGAGTGTTTTTCTAGGGTTGTGTCTGTGTGTTTCTGTTAATGCGTTTCCGGGGGGGGGGTGTAAACACACAGGCGCGCATCCAGAAACACACATATCAACACACACGTGCACACCCATTAACACACATATAACCACACACGCGTGCACCCAGAAAAACAATTATAAGCACGCACGCATATACCCAGAAACAGACATATAAACACACAGGCTCGCACCCAGAAACACAACTGTAGACACACACGCACGCAACCAGAAACACACAAATAAGCACACATATGCGCAACCAGAAACACACTTATAATCACACATACACGCAGCCAGAAACACAGTGATAGACACACACATACACAAGCAGAAACACACATATAAGCACACATGTGCGCACCAGGAAAAACACATAAACAAACACATGTGCATCCGGAAACACACATATAAACACACACATGCGTGACCAACCATTCACAAATGTGTGCGGGCGTGTTTCCACGTGTTTGCTTTTTTGGGTGGGCGTGTTTCTCAGGGTCTCTGTGTAAGTTTGTGGGAGTGTGTTTCTAGGGGTGTGTGTGTGTGTTTCTGCGAATGTGTTTCTAGGGGTGTGTGTGTGTGTTTCTGGGGGTGTGTTTCTAGGAGTGTGTGTGTGTGTGAGTTTCTGGGAGTGTGTTTTTAGGGGTGTTTGTGTGTGTTTCGGGGAGTGTTTTTCTAGGGGCGTTTGTGTGTTTTTCTGGGAGTTTATATCTAGGGTAGTGTGTGTGTGTTTCTGGGAGTGTGTTCCGAGGGCTTTGTGAGTGTGTTTCTGGGTGTGTGTTTCTAGGGGTGTGTGTGTGTGTTGCTGGGAGTGTGTTTCTAGTGGAGTGTGTGTGTGTTTCTGGGAGTGTGTTTCTAGGGCTGTGCGTGTGTTTCTGGGAGTGTGTTTCTAAGAGTGTGTGTGTGTGTGTTTGTTTCTGGGATTGTGTTTCTACGGTTGTGTGTGTGTTTTTCGGGGAGCGTGTTTCTAGGGTGTGTGTGTGTGTTTTTGGGGCTGTGTTTCTTGGAGTGTGTGTGTGAGTTCTGGGAGTGTGTTTCTAGGGGTGTGTGTGTGTGTTTCTGGCAGTGTGTTTCTAGGGGTGTGTTTGTGTGTTTCGGGGAGTGTTTTTCTAGGGGTGTGTGTGTGTGTTTCTGGGAGTGTGTTTCTAGGGGAGTGTGTGTGTATTTCTGGGAGGGTGTTTCTAGGGTTTTTGTGTGTGTGTTTCTGGGAGTGTGTTTCTAGGGCTGTGTGTGTGTGTTTCTGGGAGTGTTTTTCTAGGGGTGTGTGTGCGTATCTGGGAGTGTGTTTCTTGGACTGCGGGTGTCTGTTTCTCGGAGTGTATTTCTTGGGGTGTGTCCGTGTGTTTCTGGGAGAGTGCTTCCAGGGGTGTGTGCGTGTGTTTCTGGGAGGGTGTTTCTAGGGTTTTGTGTCTGTGTTTCTGGGTTTGTGTTTCTAAGGGAGTGTGTGTGTGCATTTGTGGGTGCATGTTTCTAGGGGTTTGTGTGTGTTTCTGGGAGTGTGTTTCTAGGAATGAGTGTGTGTGTGTGTGTGTGTGTGTGTGTGTGTTTCTGCGAGCGTGTTTATAGGCGTGTATGTATGTGTTTCAGGGAATGTGTTTCCAGGGGGGTGTGTGTGTGTGTTTGTGGGAGTGTGTTTTTAGGGGAGTTTGTGTGTTTTTCTGGGAGGTTATTTCTAGGGGTGTGGGTGTGTGTTTCTGGGAGTGTGTTCCTTGGGCTTTGTGTGTGTGTTTCTGTGTGTGTGTTTCTAGGGGTGTGTGTGGGTTTCTGGGAGTGTGTTTCTAAGAGTGAGTGTGTGTTTGTGTGTTTCTGGGATTGTTTTTCTATGGGTGTGTTTGTGTTTTTCGGGGAGCGTGTTTCTAGGGTGTGTGTGTATGTTTCTTAGTGTGTGTTTCTAGGCGAGTGTTTGTGTTTTTCTGGGAGTCTGTTTCTAGGGGTGTGTGTGTGTGTGTCTCTGGGTGTGTGTTCCGTGGGCTGTGTGTGTGTGTTTCTGGGAGTGTTTTTCTAGGGTTGTGTCTGTGTGTTTCTGGTAGTGTGTTTCCGGGGGGGGGCTGTGTGTAAACACACAGGCGCGCACCCAGAATCACACATATCAACACACACGTGCAAACCCTTTAACACACATATAACCACACACGCGTGCACCCAGAAAAACAATTATAAGCATGCACGCGTATACCCAGAAACACACATATAAACATACAGGCTCGCACCCAGAAACACAACTATAGACACACACGCACGCAACCAGAAACACACAAATAAGCACACTTGTGCGCAACCAGAAACACACTTATAATCACACATACACGCAGCCAGAAACACAATGATAGACACACACACACACAAGCGGAAACACACATATAAGCACACATGTGCGCACCAAGAAACACACATAAACAAACACATGTGCATCTGGAAACACACATATAAAAACACACATGCATGCCCAACCATTCACACATGTGTGCGGGCGTGTTTCCAGGTGTTTGCTTTTTTGGGTGGGCGTGTTTCTCGGGGTGTCTGTGTAAGTTTTTGGGAGTGTGTTTCTAGGGGTGTGTTTGTGTGCTTCTGGGAATGTGTTTTTGGGGTGTGTGTGTGTGTTTCTGGGGGTGTGTTTCTAGGAGTGTGTGTGTGTGAGTTTCTGGGAGTGTGTTTCTAGGGGTGTGTGTGTGTGTTTCTGGCAGTGTGTTTCTAGTGGTGTGTTTGTGTGTTTCGGGGAGTGTTTTTCTAGGGGTGTGTGTGTGTGTTTCTGGGAGTGTGTTTCTAGGGGAGTGTGTGTGTGTTTCTGGGTGTGTGTTTCTAGGGTTTTTGTGTGTGTGTTTCTGGGAGTGTGTTTCTAGGTCTGTGTGTGTGTGTTTCTGGGAGTGTTTTTCTAGGGGTGTGTGAGCGTTTCTGGGAGTGTGTTTCTTGGGCTGTGGGTGTCTGTTTCTGGGAGTATATTTCTTGGGGTATGTCCATGTGTTTCTGGGAGAGTGTTTGCAGGGGTGTGTGCGTGTGTTTCTGGGTGGGTGTTTCTAGGGTTGTGTGTCTGTGTTTCTGGGTTTGTGTTTCTAAGGGAGTGTGTGTGTGCGTTTCTGGGTGCATGTTTCTAGGGGTTTGTGTGTGTTTCTGGGAGTGTGTTTCTAGGAATGAGTGTGTGTGTGTGTGTGTGTGTGTTTCTGCGAGCGTGTTTATAGGCGTGTATGTATGTGTTTCAGGGAATGTGTTTCCAGGGGGGTTTATGTTTGTTTGTGGGAGTGTGTATCTAGGGGAGTTTGTGTGTTTTTCTGGGAGGTTATTTCTAGGGGTGTGTGTGTGTGTTTCTGGGATTGTGTTCCTTGGGCTTTGTGTGTGTGTTTCTGGGTGTGTGTTTCTAGGGGTGTGTGTGTGTGTTTCTGGGTGTGTGTTTCTAGGGGTGTGTGTGTGTGTTTCTGGGAGTGTGTTTCTAGGGGTGTGCGTGTGTTTCTGGGAGTGTGTTTCTAAGAGTGTGTGTGTGTGTGTGTGTTTCTGGGATTGTGTTTCTACGGGTGTGTGTGTGTTTTTCGGGGAGCATGTTTCAAGGGTGTGTGTGTGTGTTCTGGGCCTCTGTTTCTCAGCTAGTGTTTGTGTGTTTGTGGGAGTCTGTTTCTAGGGGTGTGTTTGTGTGTCTCTGGGAATTTGTTCCGTGGGCTGTGTGTGTCTGTTTCTTGGAGTGTTTTTCTAGGGTTGTGTGTGTGTGTTTCTGGTAGTGTGTTTCCGGGGGAGGCGGTGTCTGTAAACACACAGGCGCACATCCAGAAACACACATATCAACACACACGTGCACACCCATTAACACACATATAACCACACACGCGTGCACCCAGACAAACAATTATAAGCACGCACGCGTATAGCCAGAAACACACATATAAACACACAGGCTCGCACCCAGAAACACAACTGTAGACACACACGCACGCAACCAGAAACACACAAATAAGCACACATATGCGCAACCAGAAACACACTTATAATCACACATACACGCTGCCAGAAACACAATGATAGACACACACATGCGCAAGCAGAAACACACCTATAAGCACACATGTGCGCACCAAGAAACACACATAAACAAACATATGTGCATCCGGAAACACACATATAAACACACACATGCGTGACCAACCATTCACAAATGTGTGCGGGCGTGTTTCCACGTGTTTGCTTTTTTGGGTGGGCGTGTTTCTCAGGGTCTCTGTGTAAGTTTGTGGGAGTGTGTTTCTAGGGGTGTGTGTGTGTGTTTCTGCGAATGTGTTTCTAGGGGTGTGTGTGGGTTTCTGGGAGCGTGCTTCTAAGAGTGTGTGTGTGTTTCTGTGTTTCTGGGATTGTGTTTCTATGGGTGTGTTTGTGTTTTTCGGGGAGCGTGTTTCTAGGGTGTGTGTGTGTGTTTCTTAGTGTGTGTTTCTAGGCGAGTGTTTGTCTGTTTCTAGGGGTCTGTGTGTGTGTGTCTCTAGGTGTGTGTTCCGTGGGCTGTGTGTGTGTGTTTCTGGGAGTGTTTTTCTTGGGTTGTGTCTGGGTGTTTCTGGTAGTGTGTGTCCGGGGGGGGGGTGGTGTGTGTAAACACACAGGCGCGCACCCAGAAACACACATATCAACACACACGTGCAAACCCTTTAACACACATATAACCACACACGCGTGCACCCAGAAAAACAATTATAAGCATGCACGCGTATACCCAGAAACACACATATAAACACACAGGCTCGCACCCAGAAACACAACTATAGACACACACGCACGCAACCAGAAACACACAAATAAGCACACGTGTGCGCAACCAGAAACACACTTATAATCACACATACACGCAGCCAGAAACACAATGATAGACACACACACACACAAGCGGAAACACACATATAAGCACACATGTGCGCACCAAGAAACACACATAAACAAACACATGTGCATCTGGAAACACACATATGAAAACACACATGCATGCCCAACCATTCACAAATGTGTGCGGGCGTGTTTCCACGTGTTTGCTTTTTTGGGTGGACGTGTTTCTCAGGGTCTCTGTGTAAGTTTGTGGGAGTGTGTTTCTAGGGGTGTGTGTGTGTGTTTCTGCGAATGTGTTTCTAGGGGTGTGTGTGTGTGTTTCTGGGGGTGTGTTTCTAGGAGTGTGTGTGTGTGTGAGTTTCTGGGAGTGTGTTTTTAGGGGTGTGTGTGTGTGTTTCGGGGAGTGTTTTTCTAGGGGCGTTTGTGTGTTTTTCTGGGAGTTTATATCTAAGGTAGAGTGTGTGTGTTTCTGGGAGTGTGTTCCGAGGGCTTTGTGAGTGTGTTTCTGGGTGTGTGTTTCTAGGGGTGTGTGTGTGTGTTGCTGGGAGTGTGTTTCTAGTGGAGTGTGTGTGTGTTTCTGGGAGTGTGTTTCTAGGGCTGTGCGTGTGTTTCTGGGAGTGTGTTTCTAAGAGTGTGTGTGTGTGTGTTTGTTTCTGGGATTGTGTTTCTACGGTTGTGTGTGTGTTTTTCGGGGAGCGTGTTTCTAGGGTGTGTGTGTGTCCTTCTTAGTGTGTGTTTCTAGGCGAGTGTTTGTGTGTTTCTGGGAGTCTGTTTCTAGGGGTGTGTGTGTGTGTGTGTCTCTGGGTGTGTGTTCCGTGGGCTGTGTGTGTGTGTTTCTGGGAGTGTTTTTCTAGGGTTGTGTTGCGTGTTTCTGGTAGTATGTTTCCTGGGGGGCGTGTGTGTAAACACACAGGCGCGCACCCAGACAACACACATATCAACACACACGTGCACACCCTTTAACACACATTTAACCACACACGCGTGCACCCAGAAAAACAATTATAAGCACACACGCGTCTACCCAGAAACACACATATAAACACACAGGCTCGCACCCAGAAACAAAACTATAGACACACACGCACGCAACCAGAAACACACAAATAAGCACACGTGTGCGCAACCAGAAACACACTTATAATCACACATACACGCAGCCAGAAACACAATGATAGACACACACAATCACAAGCGGAAACACACATATAAGCACACATGTGCGCACCAAGAAACACACATAAACAAACACATGTGCATCTGGAAAAACACATATAAACACGCACATGCGTGCCCAACCATTCACACATGTCAGCGGGCATGTTTCCAGGTGTTTGCTTTTTTGGGAGGGCGTGTTTCTCGGGGTGTCTGTGTAAGTTTTTGGGTGTGTGTTTCTAGGGGTGCGTGTGTGTGCTTCTGGGAATGTGTTTCTAGCGGTGTGTGTGTGTGTTTTTGGGGCTGTGTTTCTTGGAGTGTGTGTGTGAGTTCTGGGAGTGTGTTTCTAGGGGTGTGTGTGTGTGTTTCTGGCAGTGTGTTTCTAGTGGTGTGTTTGTGTGTTTCGGGGAGTGTTTTTCTAGGGGGGTGTGTGTGTGTTTCTGGGAGTGTGTTTCTAGGGTTTTTGTGTGTGTGTTTCTGGGAGTGTGTTTCTAGGGCTGTGTGTGTGTGTTTCTGGGAGTGTTTTTCTAGGGGTGTGTGTGCGTATCTGGGAGTGTGTTTCTTGGACTGTGGGTGTCTGTTTCTCGGAGTGTATTTCTTGGGGTGTGTCCGTGTGTTTCTGGGAGAGTGCTTCCAGGGGTGTGTGCGTGTGTTTCTGGGAGGGTGTTTCTAGGGTTTTGTGTCTGTGTTTCTGGGTTTGTGTTTCTAAGGGAGTGTGTGTGTGCATTTGTGGGTGCATGTTTCTAGGGGTTTGTGTGTGTTTCTGGGAGTGTGTTTCTAGGAATGAGTGTGTGTGTGTGTGTGTGTGTGTGTGTTTCTGCGAGCGTGTTTATAGGCGTGTATGTATGTGTTTCAGGGAATGTGTTTCCAGGGGGGTGTGTGTGTGTGTTTGTGGGAGTGTGTTTTTAGGGGAGTTTGTGTGTTTTTCTGGGAGGTTATTTCTAGGGGTGTGGGTGTGTGTTTCTGGGAGTGTGTTCCTTGGGCTTTGTGTGTGTGTTTCTGTGTGTGTGTTTCTAGGGGTGTGTGTGGGTTTCTGGGAGTGTGTTTCTAAGAGTGAGTGTGTGTTTGTGTGTTTCTGGGATTGTTTTTCTATGGGTGTGTTTGTGTTTTTCGGGGAGCGTGTTTCTAGGGTGTGTGTGTATGTTTCTTAGCGTTTGTTTCTAGGCGAGTGTGTGTCTGTTTCTGGGAGTCTGTTTCTAGGGGTGTGTGTGTGTGTGTCTCTGGGTGTGTGTTCCGTGGGCTGTGTGTGTGTGTTTCTGGGAGTGTTTTTCTAGGGTTGTGTGTGTGTGTTTCTGGTAGTGTGTTTCCGGGGGGGGTGTGTGTGTAAACACACAGGCGCGCACCCAGAAACACACATATCAACACACACGTGCACACCCATTAACACACATATAACCACACACGCGTGCACCCAGAAAAACAATTATAAGCATGCACGCGTATACCCAGAAACACACATATAAACATACAGGCTCGCACCCAGAAACACAACTATAGACACACACGCACGCAACCAGAAACACACAAATAAGCACACATGTGCGCAACCAGAAACACACTTATAATCACACATACACGCAGCCAGAAACACAATGATAGACACACACACACACAAGCGGAAACACACATATAAGCACACATGTGCGCACCAAGAAACACACATAAACAAACACATGTGCATCTGGAAACACACATATAAAAACACACATGCATGCCCAACCATTCACACATGTGTGCGGGCGTGTTTCCAGGTGTTTGCTTTTTTGGGTGGGCGTGTTTCTCGGGGTGTCTGTGTAGGTTTTTGGGAGTGTGTTTCTAGGGGTGTGTTTGTGTGCTTCTGGGAATGTGTTTTTGGGGTGTGTGTGTGTGTTTCTGGGGGTGTGTTTCTAGGAGTGTGTGTGTGTGAGTTTCTGGGAGTGTGTTTCTAGGGGTGTGTGTGTGTGTTTCTGGCAGTGTGTTTCTAGTGGTGTGTTTGTGTGTTTCGGGGAGTGTTTTTCTAGGGGTGTGTGTGTGTGTTTCTGGGAGTGTGTTTCTAGGGGAGTGTGTGTGTGTTTCTGGGTGTGTGTTTCTAGGGTTTTTGTGTGTGTGTTTCTGGGAGTGTGTTTCTAGGTCTGTGTGTGTGTGTTTCTGGGAGTGTTTTTCTAGGGGTGTGTGAGCGTTTCTGGGAGTGTGTTTCTTGGGCTGTGGGTGTCTGTTTCTGGGAATATATTTCTTGGGGTATGTCCATGTGTTTCTGGGAGAGTGTTTGCAGGGGTGTGTGCGTGTGTTTCTGGGTGGGTGTTTCTAGGGTTGTGTGTCTGTGTTTCTGGGTTTGTGTTTCTAAGGGAGTGTGTGTGTGCGTTTCTGGGTGCATGTTTCTAGGGGTTTGTGTGTGTTTCTGGGAGTGTGTTTCTAGGAATGAGTGTGTGTGTGTGTGTGTGTGTGTTTCTGCGAGCGTGTTTATAGGCGTGTATGTATGTGTTTCAGGGAATGTGTTTCCAGGGGGGTTTATGTTTGTTTGTGGGAGTGTGTATCTAGGGGAGTTTGTGTGTTTTTCTGGGAGGTTATTTCTAGGGGTGTGTGTGTGTGTTTCTGGGATTGTGTTCCTTGGGCTTTGTGTGTGTGTTTCTGGGTGTGTGTTTCTAGGGGTGTGTGTGTGTGTTTCTGGGTGTGTGTTTCTAGGGGTGTGTGTGTGTGTTTCTGGGAGTGTGTTTCTAGGGGTGTGCGTGTGTTTCTGGGAGTGTGTTTCTAAGAGTGTGTGTGTGTGTGTGTGTTTCTGGGATTGTGTTTCTACGGGTGTGTGTGTGTTTTTCGGGGAGCATGTTTCAAGGGTGTGTGTGTGTGTTCTGGGCCTCTGTTTCTCAGCTAGTGTTTGTGTGTTTGTGGGAGTCTGTTTCTAGGGGTGTGTTTGTGTGTCTCTGGGAATTTGTTCCGTGGGCTGTGTGTGTCTGTTTCTTGGAGTGTTTTTCTAGGGTTGTGTGTGTGTGTTTCTGGTAGTGTGTTTCCGGGGGAGGCGGTGTCTGTAAACACACAGGCGCACATCCAGAAACACACATATCAACACACACGTGCACACCCATTAACACACATATAACCACACACGCGTGCACCCAGACAAACAATTATAAGCACGCACGCGTATAGCCAGAAACACACATATAAACACACAGGCTCGCACCCAGAAACACAACTGTAGACACACACGCACGCAACCAGAAACACACAAATAAGCACACATATGCGCAACCAGAAACACACTTATAATCACACATACACGCTGCCAGAAACACAATGATAGACACACACATGCGCAAGCAGAAACACACCTATAAGCACACATGTGCGCACCAAGAAACACACATAAACAAACACATGTGCATCCGGAAACACACATATAAACACACACATGCGTGACCAACCATTCACAAATGTGTGCGGGCGTGTTTCCACGTGTTTGCTTTTTTGGGTGGGCGTGTTTCTCAGGGTCTCTGTGTAAGTTTGTGGGAGTGTGTTTCTAGGGGTGTGTGTGTGTGTTTCTGCGAATGTGTTTCTAGGGGTGTGTGTGGGTTTCTGGGAGCGTGTTTCTAAGAGTGTGTGTGTGTTTCCGTGTTTCTGGGATTGTGTTTCTATGGGTGTGTTTGTGTTTTTCGGGGAGCGTGTTTCTAGGGTGTGTGTGTGTTTCTTAGTGTGTGTTTCTAGGCGAGTGTTTGTGTGTTTCTGGGAGTCTGTTTCTAGGGGTCTGTGTGTGTGTGTCTCTAGGTGTGTGTTCCGTGGGCTGTGTGTGTGTGTTTCTGGGAGTGTTTTTCTTGGGTTGTGTCTGGGTGTTTCTGGTATTGTGTTTCCGGGGGGGGGGGGGTGTGTGTAAACACACAGGCGCGCACCCAGAAACACACATATCAACACACACGTGCAAACCCTTTAACACACATATAACCACACACGCGTGCACCCAGAAAAACAATTATAAGCATGCACGCGTATACCCAGAAACACACATATAAACACACAGGCTCGCACCCAGAAACACAACTATAGACACACACGCACGCAACCAGAAACACACAAATAAGCACACGTGTGCGCAACCAGAAACACACTTATAATCACACATACACGCAGCCAGAAACACAATGATAGACACACACACACACAAGCGGAAACACACATATAAGCACACATGTGCGCACCAAGAAACACACATAAACAAACACATGTGCATCTGGAAACACACATATGAAAACACACATGCATGCCCAACCATTCACAAATGTGTGCGGGCGTGTTTCCACGTGTTTGCTTTTTTGGGTGGGCGTGTTTCTCAGGGTCTCTGTGTAAGTTTGTGGGAGTGTGTTTCTAGGGGTGTGTGTGTGTGTTTCTGCGAATGTGTTTCTAGGGGTGTGTGTGTGTGTTTCTGGGGGTGTGTTTCTAGGAGTGTGTGTGTGTGTGAGTTTCTGGGAGTGTGTTTTTAGGGGTGTGTG
This sequence comes from Carcharodon carcharias, assembly GCF_017639515.1. Classification (NCBI taxonomy): domain Eukaryota; kingdom Metazoa; phylum Chordata; class Chondrichthyes; order Lamniformes; family Lamnidae; genus Carcharodon; species Carcharodon carcharias. The sequence continues at coordinate 20,648,716 of NC_054485.1, read as the reverse complement.
TGTGTGTTTCGGGGAGTGTTTTTCTAGGGGCGTTTGTGTGTTTTTCTGGGAGTTTATATCTAAGGTAGAGTGTGTGTGTTTCTGGGAGTGTGTTCCGAGGGCTTTGTGAGTGTGTTTCTGGGTGTGTGTTTCTAGGGGTGTGTGTGTGTGTTGCTGGGAGTGTGTTTCTAGTGGAGTGTGTGTGTGTTTCTGGGAGTGTGTTTCTAGGGCTGTGCGTGTGTTTCTGGGAGTGTGTTTCTAAGAGTGTGTGTGTGTGTGTTTGTTTCTGGGATTGTGTTTCTATGGGTGTGTGTGTGTTTTTCGGGGAGCGTGTTTCTAGGGTGTGTGTGTGTCCTTCTTAGTGTGTGTTTCTAGGCGAGTGTTTGTGTGTTTCTGGGAGTCTGTTTCTAGGGGTGTGTGTGTGTGTGTGTCTCTGGGTGTGTGTTCCGTGGGCTGTGTGTGTGTGTTTCTGGGAGTGTTTTTCTAGGGTTGTGTTGCGTGTTTCTGGTAGTATGTTTCCTGGGGGGCGTGTGTGTAAACACACAGGCGCGCACCCAGAAACACACATATCAACACACACGTGCACATCCTTTAACACACATATAACCACACACGCGTGCACCCAGAAAAACAATTATAAGCACACACGCGTCTACCCAGAAACACACATATAAACACACAGGCTCGCACCCAGAAACAAAACTATAGACACACACGCACGCAACCAGAAACACACAAATAAGCACACGTGTGCTCAACCAGAAACACACTTATAATCACACATACACGCAGCCAGAAACACAATGATAGACACACACACTCACAAGCGGAAACACACATATAAGCACACATGTGCGCACCAAGAAACACACATAAACAAACACATGTGCATCTGGAAAAACACATATAAACACGCACATGCGTGCCCAACCATTCACACATGTGTGCGGGCGTGTTTCCAGGTGTTTGCTTTTTTGGGTGGGCGTGTTTCTCGGGGTGTCTGTGTAAGTTTTTGGGAGTGTTTTTCTAGGGGTGTGTTTGTGTGCTTCTGGGAATGTGTTTTTGGGGTGTGTGTGTGTGTTTCTGGGGGTTTGTTTCTAGGAGTGTGTGTGTGCGAGTTTCTGGGAGTGTGTTTCTAGGGGTGTGTGTGTGTGTTTCTGGCAGTGTGTTTCTAGTGGTGTGTTTGTGTGTTTCGGGGAGTGATTTTCTAGGGGTGTGTGTGTGTGTTTCTGGGAGTGTGTTTCTAGGGGAGTGTGTGTGTGTTTCTGGGAGTGTGTTTCTAGGGTTTTTGTGTGTGTGTTTCTGGGAGTGTGTTTCTAGGTCTGTGTGTGTGTGTTTCTGGGAGTGTTTTTCTAAGGGTGTGTGTGCGTTTCTGGGAGTGTGTTTCTTGGGCTGTGGGTGTCTGTTTCTGGGAGTGTATTTCTTGGGGTATGTCCGTGTGTTTCTGGGAGAGTGTTTGCAGGGGTGTGTGCGTGTGTTTCAGGGTGGGTGTTTATAGGGTTGTGTGTCTGTGTTTCTGGGTTTGCGTTTCTAAGGGAGTGTGTGTGTGCATTTCTGGGTGCATGTTTCTAGGGGTTTGTGTGTGTTTCTGGGAGTGTGTTTCTAGGAATGTGTGTGTGTGTGTGTGTGTGTGTGTGTTTCTGCGAGCGTGTTTATAGGCGTGTATGTATGTGTTTCAGGGAATGTGTTTCCAGGGGGGTTTATGTTTGTTTGTGGGAGTGTGTTTCTAGGGGAGTTTGTGTGTTTTTCTGGGAGGTTATTTCTAGGGGTGTGTGTGTGTGTTTCTGGGATTGTGTTCCTTGGGCTTTGTGTGTGTGTTTCTGGGTGTGTGTTTCTAGGGGTGTGTGTGTGTGTTTCTGGGTGTGTGTTTCTAGCGGTGTGTGTGTGTGTTTCTGTGAGTGTGTTTCTAGGGGTGTGCGTGTGTTTCTGGGAGTGTGTTTCTAAGAGTGTGTGTGTGTGTGTGTGTTTCTGGGATGTGTTTCTACGGGTGTGTGTGTGTTTTTCGGGGAGCATGTTTCAAGGGTGTGTGTGTGTGTTCTGGGCCTCTGTTTCTCAGCTAGTGTTTGTGTGTTTCTGGGAGTCTGTTTCTAGGGGTGTGTTTGTGTGTCTCTGGGAATTTGTTCCGTGGGCTGTGTGTGTCTGTTTCTTGGAGTGTTTTTCTAGGGTTGTGTGTGTGTTTCTGGTAGTGCGTTTCCGGGGGAGGCGGTGTCTGTAAACACACAGGCGCACATCCAGAAACACACATATCAACACACACGTGCACACCCATTAACACACATATAACCACACACGCGTGCACCCAGACAAATAATTATAAGCACGCACGCGTATACCCAGAAACACACATATAAACACACAGGCTCGCACCCAGAAACACAACTGTAGACACATACGCATGCAACCAGAAACACACAAATAAGCACACATATGCGCAACCAGAAACACACTTATAATCACACATACACGCAGCCAGAAACACAATGATAGACACACACATGCGCAAGCAGAACCACACCTATAAGCACACATGTGCGCACCAAGAAACACACATAAACAAACACATGTGCATCCAGAAACACACATATAAACACACACATGCGTGACCAACCATTCACAAATGTGTGCGGGCGTGTTGCCAGGTGTTTGCTTTTTTGGGTGGGCGTGTTTCTCAGGGTCTCTGTGTAAGTTTCTGGGAGTATGTTTCTAGGGGTGTGTGTGTGTGTTTCTGCGAATGTGTTTCTAGGGGTGTGTGTGTGTGTGTGTTTCTGGGGGTGTGTTTCTAGGAGTGTGTGTGTGTGTGAGTTTCTGGGAGTGTGTTTCTAGGGGTGCGTGTGTGTGCTTCTGGGAATGTGTTTCTAGCGGTGTGTATGTGTGTTTTTGGGGGTGTGTTTCTTGGAGTGTGTGTGTGAGTTCTGGGAGTGTGTTTCTAGGGGTGTGTGTGTGTGTTTCTGGCATTGTGTTTCTAGGGGTGTGTTTGTGTGTTTCGGGGAGTGTTTTTCTAGGGGTGTGTGTGTGTGTTTCTGGGAGTGTGTTTCTAGGGGAGTGTGTGTGTATTTCTGGGAGGGTGTTTCTAGGGTTTTTGTGTGTGTGTTTCTGGGAGTGTGTTTCTAGGGCTGTGTGTGTGTGTTTCTGGGAGTGTTTTTCTAGGGGTGTGTGTGCGTATCTGGGAGTGTGTTTCTTGGACTGTGGGTGTCTGTTTCTCGGAGTGTATTTCTTGGGGTGTGTCCGTGTGTTTCTGGGAGAGTGCTTCCAGGGGTGTGTGCGTGTGTTTCTGGGAGGGTGTTTCTAGGGTTTTGTGTCTGTGTTTCTGGGTTTGTGTTTCTAAGGGAGTGTGTGTGTGCATTTGTGGGTGCATGTTTCTAGGGGTTTGTGTGTGTTTCTGGGAGTGTTTTTCTAGGAATGAGTGTGTGTGTGTGTGTGTGTGTGTGTGTTTCTGCGAGCGTGTTTATAGGTGTGTATGTATGTGTTTCAGGGAATGTGTTTCCAGGGGTGTGTGTGTGTGTTTGTGGGAGTGTGTTTCTAGGGGAGTTTGTGTGTTTTTCTGGGAGGTTATTTCTAGGGGTGTGGGTGTGTGTTTCTGGGAGTGTGTTCCTTGGGCTTTGTGTGTGTGTTTCTGTGTGTGTGTTTCTAGGGGTGTGTGTGGGTTTCTGGGAGTGTGTTTCTAAGAGTGTGTGTGTGTTTGTGTGTTTCTGGGATTGTTTTTCTATGGGTGTGTTTGTGTTTTTCGGGGAGCGTGTTTCTAGGGTGTGTGTGTGTGTTTCTTAGTGTGTGTTTCTAGGCGAGTGTTTGTGTGTTTCTGGGAGTCTGTTTCTAGGGGTGAGTGTGTGTGTGTCTCTGGGTGTGTGTTCCGTGGGCTGTGTGTGTGTGTTTCTGGGAGTGTTTTTCTAGGGTTGTGTCTGTGTGTTTCTGGTAGTGTGTTTCCGGGGGGGGGTGTGTGTAAACACAGAGGCGCGCACCCAGAAACACACATATCAACACACACGTGCAAACGCTTTAACACACATATAACCACACACGCGTGCACCCAGAAAAACAATTATAAGCATGCACACGTATACCCAGAAACACACATATAAACATACAGGCTCGCACCCAGAAACACAACTATAGACACACACGCACGCAACCAGAAACACACAAATAAGCACACGTGTGCGCAACCAGAAACACACTTATAATCACACATACACGCAGCCAGAAACACAATGATAGACACACACACACACAAGCGGAAACACACATATAAGCACACATGTGCGCACCAAGAAACACACATGAACAAACACATGTGCATCTGGAAACACACATATAAAAACACACATGCATGCCCAACCATTCACACATGTGTGCGGGCGTGTTTCCAGGTGTTTGCTTTTTTGGGTGGGCGTGTTTCTCGGGGTGTCTGTGTAAGTTTGTGGGAGTGTGTTTCTAGGGGTGTGTGTGTGTGTTTCTGCGAATGTGTTTCTAGGGGTGTGTGTGTGTGTGTGTTTCTGGGGGTGTGTTTCTAGGAGTGTGTGTGTGTGTGAGTTTCTGGGAGTGTGTTTCTAGGGTTGTGTGAGTGTGTTTCGTGGAGTGTTTTTCTAGGGGCGTTTGTGTGCTTTTCTGGGAGTTTATATCTAGGGTAGTGTGTGTGTGTTTCCGGGTGTGTTTTCCGAGGGCTTTGTGAGTGTGTTTCTGGGTGTGTGTTTCTAGGGGTGTGTGTGTGTGTTTCTGGGAGTGTGTTTCTAGGGGTGTGCGTGTGTTTCTGGGAGTGTGTTTCTAAGAGTGTGTGTGTGGGTGTTTGTTTCTGGGATTGTGTTTCTACGGTTGTTTGTGTGTTTTTCGGGGAGCGTGTTTCTAGGGTGTGTGTGTGTCTTTCTTAGTGTGTGTTTCTAGGCGAGTGTTTGTGGGTTTCTGGGAGTCTGTTTCTAGGGGTGTGTGTGTGTGTGTGTCTCTGGGTGTGTGTTCTGTGGGCTGTGTGTGTGTGTTTCTGGGAGTGTTTTTCTAGGGTTGTGTTGCGTGTTTCTGGTAGTATGTTTCCTGGGGGGTGTGTGTGTAAACACACAGGCGCGCACCCAGACAACACACATATCAACACACACGTGCACACCCTTTAACACACATATAACCACACACGCATCTACCCAGAAACACACATATAAACACACAGGCTCGCACCCAGAAACAAAACTATAGACACACACACACGCAACCAGAAACACACAAATAAGCACACGTGTGCGCAACCAGAAACACACTTATAATCACACATACACGCAGCCAGAAACACAATGATAGACACACACACTCACAAGCGGAAACACACATATAAGCACACATGTGCGCACCAAGAAACACACATAAACAAACACATGTGCATCTGGAAAAACACATATACACACGCACATGCGTGCCCAACCATTCACACATGTCAGCGGGCATGTTTCCAGGTGTTTGCTTTTTTGGGAGGGCGTGTTTCTCGTGGTGTCTGTGTAAGTTTTTGGGAGTGTGTTTCTAGGGGTGCATGTGTGTGCTTCTGGGAATGTGTTTCTAGAGGTGTGTATGTGTGTTTTTGGGGGTGTGTTTCTTGGAGTGTGTGTGTGAATTCTGGGAGTGTGTTTCTAGGGGTGTGTGTGTGTGTTTCTGGCAGTGTGTTTCTAGGGGTGTGTTTGTGTGTTTCGGGGAGTGTTTTTCTAGGGGTGTGTGTGTGTGTTTCTGGGAGTGTGTTTCTAGGGGAGTGTGTGTGTATTTCTGGGAGGGTGTTTCTAGGGTTTTTGTGTGTGTGTTTCTGGGAGTGTGTTTCTAGGGCTGTGTGTGTGTGTTTCTGGGAGTGTTTTTCTAGGGGTGTGTGTGCGTATCTGGGAGTGTGTTTCTTGGACTGTGGGTGTCTGTTTCTCGGAGTGTATTTCTTGGGGTGTGTCCGTGTGTTTCTGGGAGAGTGCTTCCAGGGGTGTGTGCGTGTGTTTCTGGGAGGGTGTTTCTAGGGTTTTGTGTCTGTGTTTCTGGGTTTGTGTTTCTAAGGGAGTGTGTGTGTGCATTTGTGGGTGCATGTTTCTAGGGGTTTGTGTGTGTTTCTGGGAGTGTTTTTCTAGGAATGAGTGTGTGTGTGTGTGTGTGCGTCTGTGTGTGTGTTTCTGCGAGCGTGTTTATAGGCGTGTATGTATGTGTTTCAGGGAATGTGTTTCCAGGGGGGTGTGTGTGTGTTTGTGGGAGTGTGTTTCTAGGGGAGTTTGTGTGTTTTTCTGGGAGGTTATTTCTAGGGGTGTGGGTGTGTGTTTCTGGGAGTGTGTTCCTTGGGCTTTGTGTGTGTGTTTTTGTGTGTGTGTTTCTAGGGGTGTGTGTGGGTTTCGGGGAGTGTGTTTCTAAGAGTGTGTGTGTGTTTGTGTGTTTCTGGGATTGTTTTTCTATGGGTGTGTTTGTGTTTTTCGGGGAGCGTGTTTCTAGGGTGTGTGTGTGTGTTTCTTAGTGTGTGTTTCTAGGCGAGTGTTTGTGTGTTTCTGGGAGTCTGTTTCTAGGGGTGAGTGTGTGTGTGTCTCTGGGTGTGTGTTCCGTGGGCTGTGTGTGTGTGTTTCTGGGAGTGTTTTTCTAGGGTTGTGTCTGTGTGTTTCTGGTAGTGTGTTTCCGGGGGGGGGGGGTGTGTGTAAACACACAGGCGCGCACCCAGAAACACACATATCAACACACACGTGCAAACCCTTTAACACACATATAACCACACACGCGTGCACCCAGAAAAACAATTATAAGCATGCACGCGTATACCCAGAAACACACATATAAACATACAGGCTCGCACCCAGAAACACAATTATAGACACACACGCACGCAACCAGAAACACACAAATAAGCACACGTGTGCGCAACCAGAAACACACTTATAATCACACATACACGCAGCCAGAAACACAATGATAGACACACACACACACAAGCGGAAACACACATATAAGCACACATGTGCGCACCAAGAAACACACATGAACAAACACATGTGCATCTGGAAACACACATATAAAAACACACATGCATGCCCAACCATTCACACATGTGTGCGGGCGTGTTTCCAGGTGTTTGCTTTTTTGGGTGGGTGTGTTTCTCGGGGTGTCTGTGTAAGTTTGTGGGAGTGTGTTTCTAGGGGTGTGTGTGTGTGTTTCTGCGAATGTGTTTCTAGGGGTGTGTGTGTGTGTGTGTTTCTGGGGGTGTGTTTCTAGGAGTGTGTGTGTGTGTGAGTTTCTGGGAGTGTGTTTCTAGGGGTGTGTGAGTGTGTTTCGTGGAGTGTTTTTCTAGGGGCGTTTGTGTGCTTTTCTGGGAGTTTATATCTAGGGTAGTGTGTGTGTGTTTCCGGGTGTGTGTTCCGAGGGCTTTGTGAGTGTTTTTCTGGGTGTGTGTTTCTAGGGGTGTGTGTGTGTGTTTCTGGGAGTGTGTTTCTAGGGGTGTGCGTGTGTTTCTGGGAGTGTGTTTCTAAGAGTGTGTGTGTGGGTGTTTGTTTCTGGGATTGTGTTTCTACGGTTGTTTGTGTGTTTTTCGGGGAGCGTGTTTCTAGGGTGTGTGTGTGTCTTTCTTAGTGTGTGTTTCTAGGCGAGTGTTTGTGTGTTTCTGGGAGTCTGTTTCTAGGGGTGTGTGTGTGTGTGTGTCTCTGGGTGTGTGTTCTGTGGGCTGTGTGTGTGTGTTTCTGGGAGTGTTTTTCTAGGGTTGTGTTGCGTGTTTCTGGTAGTATGTTTCCTGGGGGGTGTGTGTGTAAACACACAGGCGCGCACCCAGACAACACACATATCAACACACACGTGCACACCCTTTAACACACATATAACCACACACGCATCTACCCAGAAACACACATATAAACACACAGGCTCGCACCCAGAAACAAAACTATAGACACACACGCACGCAACCAGAAACACACAAATAAGCACACGTGTGCGCAACCAGAAACACACTTATAATCACACATACACGCAGCCAGAAACACAATGATAGACACACACACTCACAAGCGGAAACACACATATAAGCACACATGTGCGCACCAAGAAACACACATAAACAAACACATGTGCATCTGGAAAAACACATATACACACGCACATGCGTGCCCAACCATTCACACATGTCAGCGGGCATGTTTCCAGGTGTTTGCTTTTTTGGGAGGGCGTGTTTCTCGGGGTGTCTGTGTAAGTTTTTGGGAGTGTGTTTCTAGGGGTGCATGTGTGTGCTTCTGGGAATGTGTTTCTAGCGGTGTGTATGTGTGTTTTTGGGGGTGTGTTTCTTGGAGTGTGTGTGTGAGTTCTGGGAGTGTGTTTCTAGGGGTGTGTGTGTGTGTTTCTGGTAGTGTGTTTCTAGGGGTGTGTTTGTGTGTTTCGGGGAGTGTTTTTCTAGGGGTGTGTGTGTGTCTTTCTGGGAGTGTGTTTCTAGGGGAGTGTGTGTGTATTTCTGGGAGGGTGTTTCTAGGGTTTTTGTGTGTGTGTTTCTGGGAGTGTGTTTCTAGGGCTGTGTGTGTGTGTTTCTGGGAGTGTTTTTCTAGGGGTGTGTGTGCGTATCTGGGAGTGTGTTTCTTGGACTGTGGGTGTCTGTTTCTCGGAGTGTATTTCTTGGGGTGTGTCCGTGTGTTTCTGGGAGAGTGCTTCCAGGGGTGTGTGCGTGTGTTTCTGGGAGGGTGTTTCTAGGGTTTTGTGTCTGTGTTTCTGGGTTTGTGTTTCTAAGGGAGTGTGTGTGTGCATTTGTGGGTGCATGTTTCTAGGGGTTTGTGTGTGTTTCTGGGAGTGTTTTTCTAGGAATGAGTGTGTGTGTGTGTGTGCGTTTGTGTGTTTGTTTCTGCGAGCGTGTTTATAGGCGTGTATGTATGTGTTTCAGGGAATGTGTTTCCAGGGGGGTGTGTGTGTGTTTGTGGGAGTGTGTTTCTAGGGGAGTTTGTGTGTTTTTCTGGGAGGTTATTTCTAGGGGTGTGGGTGTGTGTTTCTGGGAGTGTGTTCCTTGGGCTTTGTGTGTATGTTTCTGTGTGTGTGTTTCTAGGGTTGTGTGTGGGTTTCGGGGAGTGTGTTTCTAAGAGTGTGTGTGTGTTTGTGTGTTTCTGGGATTGTTTTTCTATGGGTGTGTTTGTGTTTTTCGGGGAGCGTGTTTCTAGGGTGTGTGTGTGTGTTTCTTAGTGTGTGTTTCTAGGCGAGTGTTTGTGTGTTTCTGGGAGTCTGTTTCTAGGGGTGAGTGTGTGTGTGTCTCTGGGTGTGTGTTCCGTGGGCTGTGTGTGTGTGTTTCTGGGAGTGTTTTTCTAGGGTTGTGTCTGTGTGTTTCTGGTAGTGTGTTTCCGGGGGGGGGGTGTGTGTAAACACACAGGCGCGCACCCAGAAACACGCATATCAACACACACGTGCAAACCCTTTAACACACATATAACCACACACGCGTGCACCCAGAAAAACAATTATAAGCATGCACGCGTATACCCAGAAACACACATATAAACATACAGACTCGCACCCAGAAACACAACTATAGACACACACGCACGCAACCAGAAACACACAAATAAGCACACGTGTGCGCAACCAGAAACACACTTATAATCACACATACACGCAGCCAGAAACACAATGATAGACACACACACACACAAGCGGAAACACACATATAAGCACACATGTGCGCACCAAGAAACACACATGAACAAACACATGTGCATCTGGAAAGACACATATAAAAACACACATGCATGCCCAACCATTCACACATGTGTGCGGGCGTGTTTCCAGGTGTTTGCTTTTTTGGGTGGGCGTGTTTCTCGGGGTGTCTGTGTAAGTTTTTGGGAGTGTGTTTCTAGGGGTGTGTTTGTGTGCTTCTGGGAATGTGTTTTTGGGGTGTGTGTGTGTGTTTCTGGGGGTGTGTTTCTAGGAGTGTGTGTGTGTGAGTTTCTGGGAGTGTGTTTCTAGGGGTGTGTGTGTGTGTTTCTGGCAGTGTGTTTCTAGTGGTGTGTTTGTGTGTTTCGGGGAGTGTTTTTCTAGGGGTGTGTGTGTGTGTTTCTGGGAGTGTGTTTCTAGGGTAGTGTGTGTGTGTTCCTGGGAGTGTGTTTTTAGGGTTTTTGTGTGTGTGTTTCTGGGAGTGTGTTTCTAGGTCTGTGTGTGTGTGTTTCTGGGAGTGTTTTTCTAGGGGTGTGTGTGTGTGTTTCTGGGAGTGTGTTTCTAGGGGTGTGCGTGTGTTTCTGGGAGTGTGTTTCTAAGAGTGTGTGTGTGGGTGTTTGTTTCTGGGATTGTGTTTCTACGGTTGTTTGTGTGTTTTTCGGGGAGCGTGTTTCTAGGGTGTGTGTGTGTCTTTCTTAGTGTGTGTTTCTAGGCGAGTGTTTGTGTGTTTCTGGGAGTCTGTTTCTAGGGGTGTGTGTGTGTGTGTGTCTCTGGGTGTGTGTTCTGTGGGCTGTGTGTGTGTGTTTCTGGGAGTGTTTTTCTAGGGTTGTGTTGCGTGTTTCTGGTAGTATGTTTCCTGGGGGGTGTGTGTGTAAACACACAGGCGCGCACCCAGACAACACACATATCAACACACACGTGCACACCCTTTAACACACATATAACCACACACGCATCTACCCAGAAACACACATATAAACACACAGGCTCGCACCCAGAAACAAAACTATAGACACACACGCACGCAACCAGAAACACACAAATAAGCACACGTGTGCGCAACCAGAAACACACTTATAATCACACATACACGCAGCCAGAAACACAATGATAGACACACACACTCACAAGCGGAAACACACATATAAGCACACATGTGCGCACCAGGAAACACACATAAACAAACACATGTGCATCTGGAAAAACACATATACACACGCACATGCGTGCCCAACCATTCACACATGTCAGCGGGCATGTTTCCAGGTGTTTGCTTTTTTGGGAGGGCGTGTTTCTCGGGGTGTCTGTGTAAGTTTTTGGGAGTGTGTTTCTAGGGGTGCATGTGTGTGCTTCTGGGAATGTGTTTCTAGCGGTGTGTATGTGTGTTTTTGGGGGTGTGTTTCTTGGAGTGTGTGTGTGAGTTCTGGGAGTGTGTTTCTAGGGGTGTGTGTGTGTGTTTCTGGCAGTGTGTTTCTAGGGGTGTGTTTGTGTGTTTCGGGGAGTGTTTTTCTAGGGGTGTGTGTGTGTGTTTCTGGGAGTGTGTTTCTAGGGGAGTGTGTGTGTATTTCTGGGAGGGTGTTTCTAGGGTTTTTGTGTGTGTGTTTCTGGGAGTGTGTTTCTAGGGCTGTGTGTGTGTGTTTCTGGGAGTGTTTTTCTAGGGGTGTGTGTGCGTATCTGGGAGTGTGTTTCTTGGACTGTGGGTGTCTGTTTCTCGGAGTGTATTTCTTGGGGTGTGTCCGTGTGTTTCTGGGAGAGTGCTTCCAGGGGTGTGTGCGTGTGTTTCTGGGAGGGTGTTTCTAGGGTTTTGTGTCTGTGTTTCTGGGTTTGTGTTTCTAAGGGAGTGTGTGTGTGCATTTGTGGGTGCATGTTTCTAGGGGTTTGTGTGTGTTTCTGGGAGTGTTTTTCTAGGAATGAGTGTGTGTGTGTGTGTGCGTTTGTGTGTGTGTTTCTGCGAGCGTGTTTATAGGCGTGTATGTATGTGTTTCAGGGAATGTGTTTCCAGGGGGGTGTGTGTGTGTTTGTGGGAGTGTGTTTCTAGGGGAGTTTGTGTGTTTTTCTGGGAGGTTATTTCTAGGGGTGTGGGTGTGTGTTTCTGGGAGTGTGTTCCTTGGGCTTTGTGTGTGTGTTTCTGTGTGTGTGTTTCTAGGGGTGTGTGTGGGTTTCTGGGAGTGTGTTTCTAAGAGTGTGTGTGTGTTTGTGTGTTTCTGGGATTGTTTTTCTATGGGTGTGTTTGTGTTTTTCGGGGAGCGTGTTTCTAGGGTGTGTGTGTGTGTTTCTTAGTGTGTGTTTCTAGGCGAGTGTTTGTGTGTTTCTGGGAGTCTGTTTCTAGGGGTGAGTGTGTGTGTGTCTCTGGGTGTGTGTTCCGTGGGCTGTGTGTGTGTGTTTCTGGGAGTGTTTTTCTAGGGTTGTGTCTGTGTGTTTCTGGTAGTGTGTTTCCGGGGGGGGGGGTGTGTGTAAACACACAGGCGCGCACCCAGAAACACGCATATCAACACACACGTGCAAACCCTTTAACACACATATAACCACACACGCGTGCACCCAGACAAACAATTATAAGCACGCACGCGTATAGCCAGAAACACACATATAAACACACAGGCTCGCACCCAGAAACACAACTGTAGACACACACGCACGCAACCAGAAACACACAAATAAGCACACATATGCGCAACCAGAAACACACTTATAATCACACATACACGCAGCCAGAAACACAATGATAGACACACATATGCGCAAGCAGAAACACACCTATAAGCACACATGTGCGCACCAAGAAACACATTGTGTTTCTACGGGTGTGTGTGTGTTTTTCGGGGAGCATGTTTCAAGGGTGTGTGTGTGTGTTCTGGGCCTCTGTTTCTCAGCTAGTGTTTGTGTGTTTCTGGGAGTCTGATTCTAGGGGTGTGTTTGTGTGTCTCTGGGAATTTGTTCCGTGGGCTGTGTGTGTTTTGTTTCTTGGAGTGTTTTTCTAGGGTTGTGTGTGTGTGTTTCTGGTAGTATGTTTCCTGGGGGGTGTCTGTGTAAACACATAGGTGCGCACCCAGAAACACACATATCAACACACACATGCACACCCTTTAACACACATATAACCACACACGCGTGCACCCCGAAAAACAATTATAAGCACACAGGCGTATAGCCAGAAACACACATATAAACACACAGGCTCGCACCCAGAAACAAAACTATAGACACACACGCACGCAACCAGAAACACACAAATAAGCACACGTGTGCGCAACCAGAAACACACTTATAATCACACATACACGCAGCCAGAAACACAATGATAGACACACACACTCACAAGTGGAAACACACATATAAGCACACATGTGCGCACCAAGAAACACACATAAACAAACACATGTGCATCTGGAAAAACACATATAAACACGCAAATGCGTGCCCAACCATTCACACATGTCAGCGGGCATGTTTCCAGGTGTTTGATTTTTTGGGAGGGCGTGTTTCTCGGGGTGTCTGTGTAAGTTTTTGGGAGTGTGTTTCTAGGGGTGCGTGTGTGTGCTTCTGGGAATGTGTTTCTAGCGGTGTGTGTGTGTGTTTTTGGGGGTGTGTTTCTTGGAGTGTGTGTGTGAGTTCTGGGAGTGTGTTTCTAGGGGTGTGTGTGTGTGTTTCTGGCATTGTGTTTCTAGGGGTGTGTTTGTGTGTTTCGGGGAGTGTTTTTCTAGGGGTGTGTGTGTGTGTTTCTGGGAGTGTGTTTCTAGGGGAGTGTGTGTGTATTTCTGGGAGGGTGTTTCTAGGGTTTTTGTGTGTGTGTTTCTGGGAGTGTGTTTCTAGGGCTGTGTGTGTGTGTGTTTCTGGGAGTGTTTTTCTAGGGGTGTGTGTGCGTATCTGGGAGTGTGTTTCTTGGACTGTGGGTGTCTGTTTCTCGGAGCGTATTTCTTGGGGTGTGTCCGTGTGTTTCTGGGAGAGTGTTTCTAGGGTTTTGTGTCTGTGTTTCTGGGTTTGTGTTTCTAAGGGAGTGTGTGTGTGCATTTGTGGGTCCATGTTTCTAGGGGTTTGTGTGTGTTTCTTGGAGTGTGTTTCTAGGAATGAGTGTGTGTGTGTGTGTGCGTCTGTGTGTGTGTTTCTGCGAGCGTGTTTATAGGCGTGTATGTATGTGTTTCAGGGAATGTGTTTCCAGGGGGGTGTGTGTGTGTTTGTGGGAGTGTGTTTCTAGGGGAGTTTGTGTGTTTTTCTGGGAGGTTATTTCTAGGGGTGTGGGTGTGTGTTTCTGGGAGTGTGTTCCTTGGGCTTTGTGTGTGTGTTTCTGTGTGTGTGTTTCTAGGGGTGTGTGTGGGTTTCTGGGAGTGTGTTTCTAAGAGTGTGTGTGTGTTTGTGTGTTTCTGGGATTGTTTTTCTATGGGTGTGTTTGTGTTTTTCGGGGAGCGTGTTTCTAGGGTGTGTGTGTGTGTTTCTTAGTGTGTGTTTCTAGGCGAGTGTTTGTGTGTTTCTGGGAGTCTGTTTCTAGGGGTGAGTGTGTGTGTGTCTCTGGGTGTGTGTTCCGTGGGCTGTGTGTGTGTGTTTCTGGGAGTGTTTTTCTAGGGTTGTGTCTGTGTGTTTCTGGTAGTGTGTTTCCGGGGGGGGGGGGGTGTGTAAACACACAGGCGCGCACCCAGAAACACACATATCAACACACACGTGCAAACCCTTTAACACACATATAACCACACACGCGTGCACCCAGAAAAACAATTATAAGCATGCATGCGTATACCCAAAAACACACATATAAACATACAGGCTCGCACCCAGAAACACAACTATAGACACACACGCACGCAACCAGAAACACACAAATAAGCACACGTGTGCGCAACCAGAAACACACTTATAATCACACATACACGCAGCCAGAAACACAATGATAGACACACACACACACAAGCGGAAACACACATATAAGCACACATGTGCGCACCAAGAAACACACATGAACAAACACATGTGCATCTGGAAACACACATATAAAAACACACATGCATGCCCAACCATTCACACGTGTGTGCGGGCGTGTTTCCAGGTATTTGCTTTTTTGGGTGGGCGTGTTTCTCGGGGTGTCTGTGTAGGTTTTTGGGAGTGTGTTTCTAGGGTTGTGTTTGTGTGCTTCTGGGAATGTGTTTTTGGGGTGTGTGTGTGTGTTTCTGGGGGTGTGTTTCTAGGAGTGTGTGTGTGTGAGTTTCTGGGAGTGTGTTTCTAGGGGTGTGTGTGTGTGTTTCTGGCAGTGTGTTTCTAGTGGTGTGTTTGTGTGTTTCGGGGAGTGTTTTTCTAGGGGTGTGTGTGTGTGTTTCTGGGAGTGTGTTTCTAGGGTAGTGTGTGTGTATTTCTGGGAGGGTGTTTCTAGGGTTTTTGTGTGTGTGTTTCTGGGAGTGTGTTTCTAGGGCTGTGTGTGTGTGTTTCTGGGAGTGTTTTTCTAGGGGTGTGTGTGCGTATCTGGGAGTGTGTTTCTTGGACTGTGGGTGTCTGTTTCTCGGAGTGTATTTCTTGGGGTGTGTCCGTGTGTTTCTGGGAGAGTGCTTCCAAGGGTGTGTGCGTGTGTTTCTGGGAGGGTGTTTCTGGGGTTTTGTGTCTGTGTTTCTGGGTTTGTGTTTCTAAGGGAGTGTGTGTGTGCATTTGTGGGTGCATGCTTCTAGGGGTTTGTGTGTGTTTCTGGGAGTGTGTTTCTAGGAATGAGTGTGTGTGTGTGTGTGTGTGTGTGTGTGTGTTTCTGCGAGCGTGTTTATAGGCGTGTATGTATGTGTTTCAGGGAATGTGTTTCCGGGGGGTTTGTGTGTGTTTGTGGGAGTCTGTTTCTAGGGGAGTTTGTGTGTTTTTCTGGGAGGTTATTTCTAGGGGTGTGGGTGTGTGTTTCTGGGAGTGTGTTCCTTGGGCTTTGTGTGTGTGTTTCTGTGTGTGTGTTTCTAGGGGTGTGTGTGGGTTTCTGGGAGTGTGTTTCTAAGTGTGTGTGTGTGTTTGTGTGTTTCTGGGATTGTGTTTCTATGGATGTGTTTGTGTTTTTCGGGGAGCGTGTTTCTAGGGTGTGTGTGTGTGTTTCTTAGTGTGTGTTTCTAGGCGAGTGTTTGTGTGTTTCTGGGAGTCTGTTTCTAGGGGGGTGTGTGTGTGTGTCTCTGGGTGTGTGTTCCGTGGGCTGTGTGTGTGTATTTCTGGGAGTGTTTTTCTAGGGTTGTGTCTGTGTGTTTCTGGTAGTGTGTTTCCGGGGGGGGGGGGGTGTGTAAACACACAGGCGTGCACCCAGAAACACACATATCAACACACACGTGCACACCCTTTAACACACATATAACCACACACGCGTGCACCCAGAAAAACAATTATAAGCATGCACGCGTATACCCAGAAACACACATATAAACACACAGGCTCGCACCCAGAAACACAACTATAGACACACACGCACGCAACCAGAAACACACAAATAAGCACACGTGTGCGCAACCAGATACACACTTATAATCACACATACACGCAGCCAGAAACACAATGATAGACACACACACACACACAAGCGGAAACACACATATAAGCACACATGTGCGCACCAAAAAACACACATAAACAAACACATGTGCATCTGGAAACACACATATAAAAACACACATGCATGCCCAACCATTCACACATGTGTGCGGGCGTGTTTCCAGTTGTTTGCTTTTTTGGGTGGGCGTGTTTCTCGGGGTGTCTGTGTAAGTTTTTGGGAGTGTGTTTCTAGGGGTGTGTTTGTGTGCTTCTGGGAATGTGTTTTTGGGGTGTGTGTGTGTGTTTCTGGGGGTGTGTTTCTAGGAGTGTGTGTGTGTGTGTGAGTTTCTGGGAGTGTGTTTCTAGGGGTGTGTGTGTGTGTTTCTGGCAGTGTGTTTCTAGTGGTGTGTTTGTGTGTTTCGGGGAGTGTTTTTCTAGGGGAGTGTGTGTCTGTTTCTGGGAGTGTGTTTCTAGGGGAGTGTGTGTGTGTTTCTGGGATTGTGTTTCTAGGGTTTTTGTGTGTGTGTTTCTGGGAGTTTGTTTCTAGGGCTGTGTGTGTGTGTTTCTGGGAGTGTTTTTCTAGGGGTGTGTGTGCGTTTCTGGGAGTGTGTTTCTTGGGCTGTGGGTGTCTGTTTCTGGGAGTGTATTTCTTGGGGTGTGTCCGTGTGTTTCTGGGAGAGTGTTTCCAGGGGTGTGTGCATGTGTTTCTGGGTGGGTGTTTCTAGGGTTGTGTGTCTGTGTTTCTGGGTTTGTGTTTCTAAGGGAGTGTTTGTGTGCGTTTCTGGGTGCATGTTTCTAGGGGTTTGTGTGTGTTTCTGGGAGTGTGTTTCTAGGAATGAGTGTGTGTGTGTGTGTGTTTCTGCGAGCGTGTTTATAGTCGTGTATGTATGTGTTTCAGGGAATGTGTTTCCAGGGGGGTGTATGTGTGTTTGTGGGAGTGTGATTCTAGGGGAGTTTGTGTGTTTTTCTGGGAGGTTATTTCTAGGGGTGTGTGTGTGTGTTTCTGGGAGTGTGTACCTTGAGATTTGTGTGTGTGTTTCTGGGTGTGTGTTTCTAGGGGTGTGTGTGAGTGTTTCTGGGTGTGTGTTTCTAGGGGTGTGTGTGTGTGTTTCTGTGAGTGTGTTTCTAGGGGTGTGCGTGTGTTTCTGGGAGTGTGTTTCTAAGAGTGTGTGTGTGTGTGTTTCTGGGATTGTGTTTCTACGGGTGTGTGTGTGTTTCTTAGTGTGTGTTTCTAGGCGAGTGTTTGTGTCTTTCTGAGAGTCTGTTTCTAGAGGTGTGTTTGTGTGTGTCTCTGGGTGTTTCTTCCGTGGGCTGTGTGTGTCTGTTTCTGGGAGTGTATTTCTAGGGTTGTGCCTGTGTGTTTCTGGTAGTGTGTTTCCGGGGGTGGTGTGTGTTTAAACACACAGGCGCGCACCCAGAAACACACATATCAACACACACGTGCACACCCTTTAACACACATATAACCACACACGCGTGCACCCAGAAAAACAATTATAAGCACACATGCGTCTACCCAGAAACGCACATATAAACACACAGGCTCGCACCCAGAAACACAACTATAGACACACACGCACACAACCAGAAACGCACAAATAAGCACATGTGTGCGCAACCAGAAACACACTTATAATCACACATACACGCAGCCAGAAACACAATGATAGACACACACACACACACACATGCGGAAACACACATATAAGCACACATGTGCGCACCAAGAAACACACATAAACAGACACATGTGCATCTGGAAAAACACATATAAACACACACATGCGTGCCCAACCATTCACACATGTGTGCGGGCGTGTTTCCAGTTGTTTGCTTTTTTGGGTGGGCGTGTTTCCCGGGGTGTCTGAGTAAGTTTGTGGGTGTGTGTTTCTAGGGGTGTGTGTGTGTGCTTCTGGGAATGTGTTTCAAGGGGTGTTTGTGTGTTTCTGGGAGTGTGTTTCTTAGAGTGTGTGTTTGTGTGTTTCTGGGATTGTGTTTCTACGGGTCTGTGTGTGTTTTTCGGGGAGCGTGTTTCAAGGCTGTGTTTGTGTGTTCTGGGCCTCTATTTCTCGGTGAGTGTTTGTGTGTTTCTGGGAGTCTGTTTCTAGGGGTGTGTTTGTGTGTCTCTGGCAATGTGCTCCGTGGGCTGTGTGTGGCTGTTTCTTGGAGTGTTTTTCTAGGGTTGTGTGTGTGTGCTTCTGCTAGTGCATTTCCAGAGGGGGGTGGTGTGTGTAACCAGACAAGCACGCATCCAGAAACACACATATCAACACACACGTGCACACCCATTAACACACATATAACGACACACGCGTGCACCCAGACAAACAATTTTAACCACGCACGCGTATAGCCAGAAACACACATATAAACAGACAGGCTCGCACCCAGAAACACAACTATAGACACACACGCACGCAACCAGAAACACACAAATAAGCACACATATGCGCAACCAGAAACACACTTATAATCACACATACACGCAGCCAGAAACACAATGATAGACACATACACACGCAAGCAGAAACACACAGATCAGCACACATGTGCGCACCAAGAAACACACATAAGCAAACACATGTGCATCCGGAAACACACATATAAACACACACATGCGTGACCAACCATTCACAAATGTGTGCGCGCGTGTTTCCAGGTATTTGCTTTTTTGGGTGGGCGTGTTTCTCGGGGTGCCTGTGTAAGTTTGTGGGAGTGTGTTTCTAGGGGTGTGTGTGTGTGTTTCTGGGAATGTGTTTCTAGGGGAGTGTGTGTGTGTTTCTGGGGGTGTGTTTCTAGGAGTGTGTGTGTGTGTGAGTTTCTGGTAGTGTGCTTCTAGGGGTGTGTGTGTGTGTTTCTGGGAGTGTGTTTCTAGCGGTGTGTGTGTGCGTTTTGGGGAGTGTTTTTCTAGGGGAGTTTGTGTGTTTTTCTGGGAGTTTATATCAAGGGGAGTGTGTGTGTGATTCTGGGAGTGTGTTCCGATGGCTTTGTGAGTGTGTTTCTGGGTGTGTGTTTCTAGGGGTGTGTGTGTGTGTTTCTGGGTGTGTGTTTCTAGGGGTGTGTGTGTGTGTTTCTGGGAGTGTGTTTCTAGGGGTGTGCGTGTGTTTCTGGGAGTGTGTTTCTAAGAGTGTGTGTGTGTGTGTGTGTGTTTCTGGGATTGTGTTTCTACGGGTGTGTGTGTGTTTTTCGGGGAGCGTGTTTCTAGGGTGTGTGTGTGTGTTTCTTAGTGTGTGTTTCTAGGCGAGTGTTTTTGTGTTTCTGGGAGTCTGTTTCTAGGGGTGTGTTTGTGTGTGTCTCTGGGTGTGTGTTCCGTGGGCTGTGTGTGTGTGTTTCTGGGAGTGTTTTTCTAGGGCTGTGTCTGTGTGTTTCTGGTAGTGTGTTTCCGGGGGGGTGTGTGTGTAAACACACAGGCGCGCACCCAGAAACATACATATCAACACACACGTGCACACCCTTTAACACACATATAACCACACACGCGTGCCCCCAGAAAAACAATTATAAGCACACATGCGTCTACCCAGAAACACACATATAAACACACAGGCTTGCACCCAGAAACACAACTATAGACACACACACACGCAACCAGAAACACACAAATAAGCACATGTGTGCGCAACCAGAAACACACTTATAATCACACATACACGCAGCCAGAAACACAATGATAGACACAGACACACACAAAAGCGGAAACACACGTATAAGCACACATGTGCGCACCAAGAAACACACATAAACAAACACATGTGCATCTGGAAAAACACATATAAACACACACATGCGTGACCAACCGTTCACACATGTGTGCGGGCGTGTTTCCAGGTGTTTGCTTTTTTGGGAGGGCGTGTTTCTCGGGGTGTCTGTGTAAGTTTGTGGGAGTGTGTTTCTAGTGGTGTGTGTCTGTGTTTCTGGGAATGTGTTTCTAGGGGTGTGTGTGTGTGTGAGTTTCTGGTAGTGTGTTTCTAGGGGTGTGTGTGTGTGTGTTTCTGAGAGTGTGTTTCTAGCGGTGTGTGTGTGCGTTTTGGGGAGTGTTTTTCTAGGGGAGTTTGTGTGTTTTTCTGGGAGTTTATATCAAGGGCAGTGTGTGTGTGTTTCTGGGAGTGTGTTCCGATGGCTTTGTGACTGTGTTTCTTGGTGTGTGTTTCTAGGGGTGTGTGTGTGTGTTTCTGGGTGTGTGTTTCTAGGGGTGTGTGTGTGTGTTTCTGGGAGTGTGTTTCTAGGGGTGTGCGTGTGTTTCTGGGAGTGTGTTTCTAAGAGTGTGTGGGTGTGTGTGTGTTTCTGGGATTGTGTTTCTATGGGTGTGTGTGTGTTTTTCGGGGAGCGTGTTTCTAGGGTGTGTGTGTGTGTTTCTTAGTTTGTGTTTCTAGGTGAGTGTTTTTGTGTTTCTGGGAGTCTGTTTCTAGGGGTGTGTGTGTGTGTGTCTCTGGGTGTGTGTTCCGTGGGCTGTGTGTGTGTGTTTCTGGGAGTGTTTTTCTAGGGCTGTGTCTGTGTGTTTCTGGTAGTGTGTTTCCGGCGGGGTGTGTGTGTGTAAACACACAGGCGCGCACCCAGAAACACACATATCAACACACGCGTGCACACCCTTTAACACACATATAACCACACACGCGTGCCCCCAGAAAAACAATTATAAGCACACATGCGTCTACCCAGAAACACACATATAAACACAAAGGCTCGCACCCAGAAACACAACTATAGACACACACGCACGCAACCAGAAACACACAAATAAGCACACGTGTGCGCAACCAGAAACACACTTATAATCACACATACACGCAGCCAGAAACACAATGATAGACACATACACACGCAAGCAGAAACACACAGATCAGCACACATGTGCGCACCAAGAAACACACATAAACAAACACATGTGCATCTGGAAAAACACATATAAACACACACATGCGTGACCAACCATTCACACATGTGTGCGGGCGTGTTTCCAGGTGTTTGCTTTTTTGGGTGGGCGTGTTTCTCGGGGTGTCTGTGTAAGTTTGTGGGAGTGTGTTTCTAGGGGTGTGTGTCTGTGTTTCTGGGAATGTGTTTCTAGGGGTGTGTGTGTGTGTGAGTTTCTATTAGTGTGTTTCTAGGGGTGTGTGTGTGTGTTTCTGGGAGTGTATTTCTAGCGGTGTGTGTGTGCATTTTGGGGAGTGTTTTTCTAGGGGAATTTTTGTGTTTTTCTGGGAGTTTATATCAAGGGCAGTGTGTGTGTGATTCTGGGAGTGTGTTCCGATGGCTTTGTGAGTTTGTTTCTGGGTGTGTGTTTCTAGGGGTGTGTGTGTGTGTTTCTGGGTGTGTGTTTCTAGGGGTGTGTGTGTGTGTTTCTGGGAGTGTGTTTCTAGCGGTGTGTGTGTGCGTTTTGGGGAGTGTTTTTCTAGGGGAGTTTGTGTGTTTTTCTGGGAGTTTATGTCAAGGGGAGTGTGTGTGTGATTCTGGGAGTGTGTTCCGAGGGCTTTGTGAGTGTGTTTCTGGGTGTGTGTTTCTAGGGGTGTGTGTGTGTGTTTCTGGGTGTGTGTTTCTAGGGGTGTGTGTGTGTGTTTCTGGGAGTGTGTTTCTAGGGGTGTGCGTGTGTTTCTGGGAGTGTGTTTCTAAGAGTGTGTGTGTGTGTGTGTGTGTTTCTGGGATTGTGTTTCTACGGGTGTGTGTGTGTTTTTCGGGGAGCGTGTTTCTAGGGTGTGTGTGTGTGTTTCTTAGTGTGTGTTTCTAGGCGAGTGTTTTTGTGTTTCTGGGAGTCTGTTTCTAGGGGTGTGTTTGTGTGTGTCTCTGGGTGTGTGTTCCGTGGGCTGTGTGTGTGTGTTTCTGGGAGTGTTTTTCTAGGGCTGTGTCTGTGTGTTTCTGGTAGTGTGTTTCCGGGGGGGTTTGTGTGTAAACACAGAGGCGTGCACCCAGAAACATACATATCAACACACACGTGCTCACCCTTTAACACACATTTAACCACACACGCGTGCATCCAGAAAAACAATTATAAGCACACATGCGTCTACCCAGAAACACACATATAAACACACAGGCTTGCACCCAGAAACACAACTATAGACACACACACACGCAACCAGAAACACACAAATAAGCACATGTGTACGCAACCAGAAACACACTTATAATCACACATACACGCAGCCAGAAACACAATGATAGACACACACACACACAAAAGCGGAAACACACGTATAAGCACACATGTGCGCACCAAGAAACACACATAAACAAACACATGTGCATCTGGAAAAACACATATAAACACACACATGCGTGACCAACCATTCACACATGTGTGCGGGCGTGTTTCCAGGTGTTTGCTTTTTTGGGTGGGCATGTTTCTCGGGGTGTCTGTGTAAGTTTGTGGGAGTGTGTTTCTAATGGTGTGTGTCTGTGTTTCTGGGAATGTGTTTCTAGGGGTGTGTGTGTGTGTGAGTTTCTGGTAGTGTGTTTCTAGGGGTGTGTGTGTGTGTTTCTGGGAGTGTGTTTCTAGCGGTGTGTGTGTGCGTTTTGGGGAGTGTTTTTCTAGGGGAGTTTGTGTGTTTTTCTGGGAGTTTATATCAAGGGGAGTGTGTGTGTGTTTCTGGGAGTGTGTTCCGATGGCTTTGTGAGTGTGTTTCTGGGTGTGTGTTTCTAGGGGTGTGTGTGTGTGTTTCTGGGTGTGTGTTTCTAGGGGTGTGTGTGTGTGTTTCTGGGAGTGTGTTTCTAGGGGTGTGCGTGTGTTTCTCGGAGTGTGTTTCTAAGAGTGTGTGTGTGTGTGTGTGTGTTTCTGGGATTGTGTTTCTATGGGTGTGTGTGTTTTTTTCGGGGAGCGTGTTTCTAGGGTGTGTGTGTGTGCTTCTTAGTGTGTGTTTCTAGGTGAGTGTTTTTGTGTTTCTGGGAGTCTGTTTCTAGGGGTGTGTGTGTGTGTGTCTCTGGGTGTGTGTTCCGTGGGCTGTGTGTGTGTGTTTCTGGGAGTGTTTTTCTAGGGCTGTGTCTGTGTGTTTCTGGTAGTGTGTTTCCGGGGGGGTGTGTGTGTAAACACACAGGCGCGCACCCAGAAACACACATATCAACACACGCGTGCACACCCTTTAACACACATATAACCACACACGCGTGCCCCCAGAAAAACAATTATAAGCACACATGCGTCTACCCAGAAACACACATATAAACACAAAGGCTCGCACCCAGAAACACAACTATAGACACACACGCACGCAACCAGAAACACACAAATAAGCACACGTGTGCGCAACCAGAAACACACTTATAATCACACATACACGCAGCCAGAAACACAATGATAGACACATACACACGCAAGCAGAAACACACAGATCAGCACACATGTGCGCACCAAGAAACACACATAAACAAACACATGTGCATCCGGAAACACACATATAAACACACACATGCGTGACCAACCATTCACAAATGTGTGCGGGCGTGTTTCCAGGTGTTTGCTTTTTTGGGTGGGCGTGTTTCTCGGGGTGCCTGTGTAAGTTTGTGGGAGTGTGTTTCTAGGGGTGTGTGTGTGTGTGTTTCTGGAAATGTGTTTCTAGGGGAGTGTGAGTGTGTTTCTGGGGGTGTGTTTCTAGGAGTGTGTGTGTGTGTGAGTTTCTGTTAGTGTGTTTCTAGGGGTGTGTGTGTGTGTTTCTGGGAGTGTGTTTCTAGCGGTGTGTGTGTGCGTTTTGGGGAGTGTTTTTCTAGGGGAGTTTGTGTGTTTTTCTGGGAGTTTATATCAACGGTAGTGTGTGTGTGATTCTGGGAGTGTGTTCCGAGGGCTTTGTGAGTGTGTTTCTGGGTGTGTGTTTCTAGGGGTGTGTGTGTGTGTTTCTGGGTGTGTGTTTCTAGGGGTGTGTGTGTGTGTTTCTGGGATTGTGTTTCTAGGGGTGTGCGTGTGTTTCTGGGAGTGTGTTTCTAAGAGTGTGTGTGTGTGTGTGTGTTTCTGGGATTGTGTTTCTATGGGTGTGTGTGTGTTTTTCGGGGAACGTGTTTCTAGGGTGTGTGTGTGTGTGTTTCTTAGTGTGTGTTTCTAGGCGAGTGTTTTTGTGTTTCTGGGAGTCTGTTTCTAGGGGTGTGTTTGTGTGTCTCTGGCAATGTGCTCCGTGGGCTGTGTGTGGCTGTTTCTTGGAGTGTTTTTCTAGGGTTGTGTGTGTGTGCTTCTGCTAGTGCATTTCCAGAGGGGGGGGTGTGTGTAACCAGACAAGCACGCATCCAGAAACACACATATCAACACACACGTGCACACCCATTAACACACATATAACGACACACGCGTGCACCCAGACAAACAATTTTAACCACGCACGCGTATAGCCAGAAACACACATATAGACACACAGGCTCGCACTCAGAAACACAACTATAGACACACACGCACGCAACCAGAAACACACAAATAAGCACACATATGCGCAACCAGAAACACACTTATAATCACACATACACGCAGCCAGAAACACAATGATAGACACATACACACGCAAGCAGAAACACACAGATAAGCACACATGTGCGCACCAAGAAACACACATAAACAAACACATGTACATCCGGAAACACACATATAAACACACACATGCGTGACCAACCATTCACAAATGTGTGCGGGCGTGTTTCCAGGTGTTTGCTTTTTTGGGTGGGCGTGTTTCTCGGGGTGTCTGTGTAAGTTTGTGGGAGTGTGTTTCTAGGGGTGTGTGTGTGTGTTTCTGGTAGTGTGTTTCTAGGGGTGTTTGTGTGTGTTTCTGGGAGTGTGTTTCTAGCGGTGTGTGTGTGCGTTTTGGGGAGTGTTTTTCTAGGGGAGTTTGTGTGTTTTTCTGGGAGTTTATATCAAGGGGAGTGTGTGTGTGTTTCTGGGAGTGTGTTCCGATGGCTTTGTGAGTGTGTTTCTGGGTGTGTGTTTCTAGGGGTGTGTGTGTGTGTTTCTGGGTGTGTGTTTCTAGGGGTGTGTGTGTGTGTTTCTGGGAGTGTGTTTCTAGGGGTGTGCGTGTGTTTCTGGGAGTGTGTTTCTAAGAGTGTGTGTGTGTGTGTGTGTTTCTGGGATTGTGTTTCTATGGGTGTGTGTGTGTTTTTCGGGGAGCGTGTTTCTAGGGTGTGTGTGTGTGTTTCTTAGTGTGTGTTTCTAGGCGAGTGTTTTTGTGTTTCTGGGAGTCTGTTTCTAGGGGTGTGTGTGTGTGTGTCTCTGGGTGTGTGTTCCGTTGGCTGTGTGTGTGTGTTTCTGGGAGTGTTTTTCTTGGGTTGTGTCTGTGTGTTTCTGGTAGTGTGTTTCCGGGGGGGTGTGTGTGTAAACACACAGGCGCGCACCCAGAAACACACATATCAACACACACGTGCACACCCTTTAACACACATTTAACCACACACGCGTGCCCCCAGAAAAACAATTATAAGCACACATGCGTCTACCCAGAAACACACATATAAACACAAAGGCTCGCACCCAGAAACACAACTATAGACACACACGCACGCAACCAGAAACACACAAAAAAGCACACATGTGCGCAACCAGAAACACACTTATAATCACACATACACGCAGCCAGAAACACAATGATAGACACACACACACACAAAAGCGGAAACACACGTATAAGCACACATGTGCGCACCAAGAAACACACATAAACAAACACATGTGCATCTGGAAAAACACATATAAACACACACATGCGTGACCAACCATTCACACATGTGTGCGGGCGTGTTTCCAGGTGTTTGCTTTTTTGGGTGGGCGTGTTTCTCGGGGTGTCTGTGTAAGTTTGTGGGAGTGTGTTTCTAGGGGTGTGTGTCTGTGTTTCTGGGAATGTGTTTCTAGGGGTGTGTGTGTGTGTGAGTTTCTGGTAGTGTGTTTCTAGGGGTGTGTGTGTGTGTTTCTGGGAGTGTTTTTCTAGGGGAGTTTGTGTGTTTTTCTGGGAGTTTATATCAAGGGGCGTGTGTGTGTGTTTCTGGGAGTGTGTTCCGATGGCTTTGTGAGTGTGTTTCTGGGTGTGTGTTTCTAGGGGTGTGTGTGTGTGTTTCTGGGTGTGTGTTTCTAGGGGTGTGTGTGTGTGTTTCTGGGAGTGTGTTTCTAGGGGTGTGCGTGTGTTTCTGGGAGTGTGTTTCTAAGAGTGTGTGTGTGTGTTTCTGGGATTGTGTTTCTATGGGTGTGTGTGTGTTTTTCGGGGAGCGTGTTTCTAGGGTGTGTGTGTGTGTTTCTTAGTGTTTGTTTCTAGGCGAGTGTTTTTGTGTTTCTGGGAGTCTGTTTCTAGGGGTGTGTGTGTGTGTGTCTCTGGGTGTGTGTTCCGTGGGCTGTGTGTGTGTGTTTCTGGGAGTGTTTTTCTAGGGCTGTGTCTGTGTGTTTCTGGTAGTGTGTTTCCGGGGGGGTGTGTGTGTAAACACACAGGCGCGCACCCAGAAACACACATATCAACACACACGTGCACACCCTTTAACACACATATAACCACACACGCGTGCCCCCAGAAAAACAATTATAAGCACACATGCGTCTACCCAGAAACACACATATAAACACAAAGGCTCGCACCCAGAAACACAACTATAGACACACACGCACGCAACCAGAAACACACAAATAAGCACACGTGTGCGCAACCAGAAACACACTTATAATCACACATACACGCAGCCAGAAACACAATGATAGACACATACACACGCAAGCAGAAACACACAGATCAGCACACATGTGCGCACCAAGAAACACACATAAACAAACACATGTGCATCCGGAAACACACATATAAACACACACATGCGTGACCAACCATTCACAAATGTGTGCGGGCGTGTTTCTAGGTGTTTGCTTTTTTGGGTGGGCGTGTTTCTCGGGGTGCCTGTGTAAGTTTGTGGGAGTGTGTTTCTAGGGGTGTGTGTGTGTGTTTCTGGGAATGTGTTTCTAGGGGAGTGTGTGTGTGTTTCTGGGGGTGTGTTTCTAGGGGTGTGTGTGTGTGTTTCTGGGAGTGTGTTTCTAGCTGTGTGTGTGTGCGTTTTGGGGAGTGTTTTTCTAGGGGAGTTTGTGTGTTTTTCTGGGAGTTTATGTCAAGGGGAGTGTGTGTGTGATTCTGGGAGTGTGTTCCGAGGGCTTTGTGAGTGTGTTTCTGGGTCTGTGTTTCTAGGGGTGTGTGTGTGTGTTTCTGGGTGTGTGTTTCTAGGGGTGTGTGTGTGTGTTTCTGGGAGTGTGTTTCTAGGGGTGTGCGTGTGTTTCTGGGAGTGTGTTTCTAAGAGTGTGTGTGTGTGTGTGTGTGTTTCTGGGATTGTGTTTCTACGGGTGTGTGTGTGTTTTTCGGGGAGCGTGTTTCTAGGGTGTGTGTGTGTGTTTCTTAGTGTGTGTTTCTAGGCGAGTGTTTTTGTGTTTCTGGGAGTCTGTTTCTAGGGGTGTGTTTGTGTGTGTCTCTGGGTGTGTGTTCCGTGGGCTGTGTGTGTGTGTTTCTGGGAGTGTTTTTCTAGGGCTGTGTCTGTGTGTTTCTGGTAGTGTGTTTCCGGGGGGGTGTGTGTGTAAACACACAGGCGTGCACCCAGAAACATACATATCAACACACACGTGCTCACCCTTTAACACACATTTAACCACACACGCGTGCATCCAGAAAAACAATTATAAGCACACATGCGTCTACCCAGAAACACACATATAAACACACAGGCTTGCACCCAGAAACACAACTATAGACACACACACGCAACCAGAAACACACAAATAAGCACATGTGTGCGCAACCAGAAACACACTTATAATCACACATACACGCAGCCAGAAACACAATGATAGACACACACACACACAAAAGCGGAAACACACGTATAAGCACACATGTGCGCACCAAGAAACACACATAAACAAACACATGTGCATCTGGAAAAACACATATAAACACACACATGCGTGACCAACCATTCACACATGTGTGCGGGCGTGTTTCCAGGTGTTTGCTTTTTTGGGTGGGCGTGTTTCTCGGGGTGTCTGTGTAAGTTTGTGGGAGTGTGTTTCTAGGGGTGTGTGTCTGTGTTTCTGGGAATGTGTTTCTAGGGGTGTGTGTGTGTGTGAGTTTCTGGTAGTGTGTTTCTAGGGGTGTGTGTGTGTGTTTCTGGGAGTGTGTTTCTAGCGGTGTGTGTGTGCTTTTTGGGGAGTGTTTTTCTAGGGGAGTTTGTGTGTTTTTCTGGGAGTTTATATCAAGGGGAGTGTGTGTGTGTTTCTGGGAGTGTGTTCCGATGGCTTTGTGAGTGTGTTTCTGGGTGTGTGTTTCTAGGGGTGTGTGTGTGTGTTTCTGGGTGTGTGTTTCTAGGGGTGTGTGTGTGTGTTTCTGGGAGGATGTTTCTAGGGGTGTGCGTGTGCTTCTGGGAGTGTGTTTCTAAGAGTGTGTGTGTGTGTGTGTGTTTCTGGGATTGTGTTTCTATGGGTGTGTGCGTGTTTTTCGGGGAGCGTGTTTCTAGGGTGTGTGTGTGTCTTTCTTAGTGTGTGTTTCTAGGCGAGTGTTTTTGTGTTTCTGGGAGTCTGTTTCTAGGGGTGTGTGTGTGTGTGTCTCTGGGTGTGTGTTCCGTGGGCTGTGTGTGTGTGTTTCTGGGAGTGTTTTTCTTGGGCTGTGTCTGTGTGTTTCTGGTAGTGTGTTTCCGGGGGGGTGTGTGTGTAAACACACAGGCGCGCACCCAGAAACACACATATCAACACACACGTGCACACCCTTTAACACACATATAACCACACACGCGTGCCCCCAGAAAAACAATTATAAGCACACATGCGTCTACCCAGAAACACACATATAAACACAAAGGCTCGCACCCAGAAACACAACTATAGACACACACGCACGCAACCAGAAACACACAAATAAGCACACGTGTGCGCAACCAGAAACACACTTATAATCACACATACACGCAGCCAGAAACACAATGATAGACACATACACACGCAAGCAGAAACACACAGATCAGCACACATGTGCGCACCAAGAAACACACATAAACAAACACATGTGCATCCGGAAACACACATATAAACACACACATGCGTGACCAACCATTCACAAATGTGTGCGGGCGTGTTTCCAGGTGTTTGCTTTTTTGGGTGGGCGTGTTTCTCGGGGTGCCTGTGTAAGTTTGTGGGAGTGTGTTTCTAGGGGTGTGTGTGTGTGTTTCTGGGAATGTGTTTCTAGGGGAGTGTGTGTGTGTTTCTGGGGGTGTGTTTCTAGGAGTGTGTGTGTGTGTGAGTTTCTGGTAGTGTGTTTCTAGGGGTGTGTGTGTGTGTTTCTGGGAGTGTGTTTCGGTGTGTGTGTGCGTTTTGGGGAGTGTTTTTCTAGGGGAGTTTGTGTGTTTTTCTGGGAGTTTATATCAAGGGGAGTGTGTGTGTGATTCTGGGAGTGTGTTCCGATGGCTTTGTGAGTGTGTTTCTGGGTGTGTGTTTCTAGGGGTGTGTGTGTGTGTTTCTGGGTGTGTGTTTCTAGGGGTGTGTGTGTGTGTTTCTGGGAGTGTGTTTCTAGGGGTGTGCGTGTGTTTCTGGGAGTGTGTTTCTAAGTGTGTGTGTGTGTGTGTGTTTCTGGGATTGTGTTTCTACGGGTGTGTGTGTGTTTTTCGGGGAGCGTGTTTCCAGGGTGTGTGTGTGTGTTTCTTAGTGTGTGTTTCTAGGCGAGTGTTTTTGTGTTTCTGGGAGTCTGTTTCTAGGGGTGTGTTTGTGTGTGTCTCTGGGTGTGTGTTCCGTGGGCTGTGTGTGTGTGTTTCTGGGAGTGTTTTTCTAGGGCTGTGTCTGTGTGTTTCTGGTAGTGTGTTTCCGGGGGAGTGTGTGTGTAAACACACAGGCGCGCACCCAGAAACACACATATCAACACACACGTGCACACCCTTTAACACACATATAACCACACACGCGTGCCCCCAGAAAAACAATTATAAGCACACATGCATCTACCCAGAAACACACATATAAACACTCAGGCTTGCACCCAGAAACACAACTATAGACACACACACACGCAACCAGAAACACACAAATAAGCACATGTGTGCGCAACCAGAAACACACTTATAATCACACATACACGCAGCCAGAAACACAATGATAGACACACACACACAAAAGCGGAAACACACGTATAAGCACACATGTGCGCACCAAGAAACACACATAAACAAACACATGTGCATCTGGAAAAACACATATAAACACACACATGCGTGACCAACCATTCACACATGTGTGCGGGCGTGTTTCCAGGTGTTTGCTTTTTTGGGTGGGCGTGTTTCTCGGGGTGTCTGTGTAAGTTTGTGGGAGTGTGTTTCTAGGGGTGTGTGTGTGTGTTTCTGGGAATGTGTTTCTAGGGGTGTGTGTGTGTGTGAGTTTCTGGTAGTGTGTTTCTAGGTGTGTGTGTGTGTGATTCTGGGAGTGTGTTTCTAGCGGTGTGTGTGTGCGTTTTGGGGAGTGTTTTTCTAGGGGAGTTTGTGTGTTTTTCTGGGAGTTTATATCAAGGGGAGTGTGTGTGTGTTTCTGGGAGTGTGTTCCGATGGCTTTGTGAGTGTGTTTCTGGGTGTGTGTTTCTAGGGGTGTGTGTGTGTGTTTCTGGGTGTGTGTTTCTAGGGGTGTGTGTGTGTGTTTCTGGGAGTGTGTTTCTAGGGGTGTGCGTGTGTTTCTGGGAGTGTGTTTCTAAGAGTGTGTGTGTGTGTGTGTTTCTGGGATTGTGTTTCTATGGGTGTGTGTGTGTTTTTCGGGGAGCGTGTTTCTAGGGTGTGTGTGTGTGTTTCTTAGTGTGTGTTTCTAGGCGAGTGTTTTTGTGTTTCTGGGAGTCTGTTTCTAGGGGTGTGTGTGTGTTTGTCTCTGGGTGTGTGTTCCGTGGGCTGTGTGTGTGTGTTTCTGGGAGTGTTTTTCTAGGGCTGTGTCTGTGTGTTTCTGGTAGTGTGTTTCCGGGGGGATGTGTGTGTAAACACACAGGCGCGCACCCAGAAACACACATATCAACACACACGTGCACACCCTTTAACACACATATAACCACACACGCGTGCCCCCAGAAAAACAATTATAAGCACACATGCGTCTACCCAGAAACACACATATAAACACAAAGGCTCGCACCCAGAAACACAACTATAGACACACACGCACGCAACCAGAAACACACAAATAAGCACACGTGTGCGCAACCAGAAACACACTTATAATCACACATACACGCAGCCAGAAACACAATGATAGACACATACACACGCAAGCAGAAACACACAGATCAGCACACATGTGCGCACCAAGAAACACACATAAACAAACACATGTGCATCCAGGAAACACACATATAAACACACACATGCGTGACCAACCATTCACAAATGTGTGCGGGCGTGTTTCCAGGTGTTTGCTTTTTTGGGTGGGCGTGTTTCTCGGGGTGCCTGTGTAAGTTTGTGGGAGTGTGTTTCTAGGGGTGTGTGTGTGTGTTTCTGGGAATGTGTTTCTAGGGGAGTGTGTGTGTGTATGTTTGTTTCTGGGAGTGTGTTTCTAGGGGTGTGTGTGTGTGTTTCTGGGAGTGTGTTTCTAGCGGTGTGTGTGTGCGTTTTGGGGAGTGTTTTTCTAGGGGAGTTTGTGTGTTTTTCTGGGAGTTTATATCAAGGGGAGTGTGTGTGTGATTCTGGGAGTGTGTTCCGATGGCTTTGTGAGTGTGTTTCTGGGTGTGTGTTTCTAGGGGTGTGTGTGTGTGTTTCTGGGTGTGTGTTTCTAGGGGTGTGTGTGTGTGTTTCTGGGAGTGTGTTTCTAGGGGTGTGCGTGTGTTTCTGGGAGTGTGTTTCTAAGTGTGTGTGTGTGTGTGTGTTTCTGGGATTGTGTTTCTACGGGTGTGTGTGTGTTTTTCGGGGAGCGTGTTTCTAGGGTGTGTGTGTGTGTTTCTTAGTGTGTGTTTCTAGGCGAGTGTTTTTGTGTTTCTGGGAGTCTCTTTCTAGGGGTGTGTTTGTGTGTGTCTCTGGGTGTGTGTTCCGTGGGCTGTGTGTTTGTGTTTCTGGGAGTGTTTTTCTAGGGCTGTGTCTGTGTGTTTCTGGTAGTGTGTTTCCGGGGGGGGGGGGTGTGTGTAAACACACAGGCGCGCACCCAGAAACACACATATCAACACACACGTGCTCACCCTTTAACACACATATAACCACACACGCGTGCCCCCAGAAAAACAATTATAAGCACACATGCATCTACCCAGAAACACACATATAAACACACAGGCTTGCACCCAGAAACACAACTATAGACACACACACAGGCAACCAGAAACACACAAATAAGCACATGTGTGCGCAACCAGAAACACACTTATAATCACACATACACGCAGCCAGAAACACAATGATAGACACACACACACAAAAGCGGAAACACACGTATAAGCACACATGTGCGCACCAAGAAACACACATAAACAAACACATGTGCATCTGGAAAAACACATATAAACACACACATGCGTGACCAACCATTCACACATGTGTGCGGGCGTGTTTCCAGGTGTTTGCTTTTTTGGGTGGGCGTGTTTCTCGGGGTGTCTGTGTAAGTTTGTGGGAGTGTGTTTCTAGGGGTGTGTGTGTGTGTTTCTGGGAATGTGTTTCTAGGGGTGTGTGTGTGTGTGAGTTTCTGGTAGTGTGTTTCTAGGGGTGTGTGTGTGTGTTTCTGGGAGTGTGTTTCTAGCGGTGTGTGTGTGCGTTTTGGGGAGTGTTTTTCTAGGGGAGTTTGTGTGTTTTTCTGGGAGTTTATATCAAGGGGAGTGTGTGTGTGTTTCTGGGAGTGTGTTCCGATGGCTTTGTGAGTGTGTTTCTGGGTGTGTGTTTCTAGGGGTGTGTGTGTGTGTTTCTGGGTGTGTGTTTCTAGGGGTGTGTGTGTGTGTTTCTGGGAGTGTGTTTCTAGGGGTGTGCGTGTGTTTCTGGGAGTGTGTTTCTAAGAGTGTGTGTGTGTGTGTGTGTTTCTGGGATTGTGTTTCTATGGGTGTGTGTGTGTTTTTCGGGGAGCGTGTTTCTAGGGTGTGTGTGTGTGTTTCTTAGTGTGTGTTTCTAGGCGAGTGTTTTTGTGTTTCTGGGAGTCTGTTTCTAGGGGTGTGTGTGTGTGTGTCTCTGGGTGTGTGTTCCGTGGGCTGTGTGTGTGTGTTTCTGGGAGTGTTTTTCTAGGGCTGTGTCTGTGTGTTTCTGGTAGTGTGTTTCCGGGGGGGTGTGTGTGTAAACACACAGGCGCGCACCCAGAAACACACATATCAACACACACGTGCACACCCTTTAACACACATATAACCACACACGCGTGCCCCCAGAAAAACAATTATAAGCACACATGCGTCTACCCAGAAACACACATATAAACACAAATGCTCGCACCCAGAAACACAACTATAGACACACACGCACGCAACCAGAAACACACAAATAAGCACACGTGTGCGCAACCAGAAACACACTTATAATCACACATACACGCAGCCAGAAACACAATGATAGACACATACACACGCAAGCAGAAACACACAGATCAGCACACATGTGCGCACCAAGAAACACACATAAACAAACACATGTGCATCCGGAAACACACATATAAACACACACATGCGTGACCAACCATTCACAAATGTGTGCGGGCGTGTTTCCAGGTGTTTGCTTTTTTGGGTGGGCGTGTTTCTCGGGGTGCCTGTGTAAGTTTGTGGGAGTGTGTTTCTAGGGGTGTGTGTGTGTGTGTTTCTGGGAATGTGTTTCTAGGGGAGTGTGTGTGTGCTTCTGGGGGTGTGTTTCTAGGAGTGTGTGTGTGTGTGAGTTTCTGGTAGTGTGTTTCTAGGGGTGTGTGTGTGTGTTTCTGGGAGTGTGTTTCTAGCGGTGTGTGTGTGCGTTTTGGGGAGTGTTTTTCTAGGGGAGTTTGTGTGTTTTTCTGGGAGTTTATATCAAGGGGAGTGTGTGTGTGATTCTGGGAGTGTGTTCCGAGGGCTTTGTGAGTGTGTTTCTGGGTGTGTGTTTCTAGGGGTGTGTGTGTGTGTTTCTGGGTGTGTGTTTCTAGGGGTGTGTGTGTGTGTTTCTGGGAGTGTGTTTCTAGGGGTGTGCGTGTGTTTCTGGGAGTGTGTTTCTAAGAGTGTGTGTGTGTGTGTGTGTTTCTGGGATTGTGTTTCTACGGGTGTGTGTGTGTTTTTCGGGGAGCGTGTTTCTAGGGTGTGTGTGTGTGTTTCTTAGTGTGTGTTTCTAGGCGAGTGTTTTTGTGTTTCTGGGAGTCTGTTTCTAGGGGTGTGTTTGTGTGTGTCTCTGGGTGTGTGTTCCGTGGGCTGTGTGTGTGTGTTTCTGGGAGTGTTTTTCTAGGGCTGTGTCTGTGTGTTTCTGGTAGTGTGTTTCCGGGGGGGTGTGTGTGTAAACACACAGGCGCGCACCCAGAAACACACATATCAACACACACGTGCACACCCTTTAACACACATATAACCACACACGCGTGCCCCCAGAAAAACAATTATAAGCACACATGCATCTACCCAGAAACACACATATAAACACACAGGCTTGCACCCAGAAACACAACTATAGACACACACACACGCAACCAGAAACACACAAATAAGCACATGTGTGCGCAACCAGAAACACACTTATAATCACACATACACGCAGCCAGAAACACAATGATAGACACACACACACACAAAAGCGGAAACACACGTATAAGCACACATGTGCGCACCAAGAAACACACATAAACAAACACATGTGCATCTGGAAAAACACATATAAACACACACATGCGTGACCAACCATTCACACATGTGTGCGGGCGTGTTTCCAGGTGTTTGCTTTTTTGGGTGGGCGTGTTTCTCGGGGTGTCTGTGTAAGTTTGTGGGAGTGTGTTTCTAGGGGTGTGTGTGTGTGTTTCTGGGAATGTGTTTCTAGGGGTGTGTGTGTGTGTGAGTTTCTGGTAGTGTGTTTCTAGGGGTGTGTGTGTGTGTTTCTGGGAGTGTGTTTCTAGCGGTGTGTGTGTGCGTTTTGGGGAGTGTTTTTCTAGGGGAGTTTGTGTGTTTTTCTGGGAGTTTATATCAAGGGGAGTGTGTGTGTGTTTCTGGGAGTGTGTTCCGATGGCTTTGTGAGTGTGTTTCTGGGTGTGTGTTTCTAGGGGTGTGTGTGTGTGTTTCTGGGTGTGTGTTTCTAGGGGTGTGTGTGTGTGTTTCTGGGAGTGTGTTTCTAGGGGTGTGTGTGTGTTTCTGGGAGTGTGTTTCTAAGAGTGTGTGTGTGTGTGTGTGTTTCTGGGATTGTGTTTCTATGGGTGTGTGTGTGTTTTTCGGGGAGCGTGTTTCTAGGGTGTGTGTGTGTGTTTCTTAGTGTGTGTTTCTAGGCGAGTGTTTTTGTGTTTCTGGGAGTCTGTTTCTAGGGGTGTGTGTGTGTGTCTCTGGGTGTGTGTTTCTAGGGGTGTGTGTGTGTGTTTCTGGGAGTGTTTTTCTAGGGCTGTGTCTGTGTGTTTCTGGTAGTGTGTTTCCGGGGGGGTGTGTGTGTAAACACACAGGCGCGCACCCAGAAACACACATATCAACACACACGTGCACACCCTTTAACACACATATAACCACACACGCGTGCCCCCAGAAAAACAATTATAAGCACACATGCGTCTACCCAGAAACACACATATAAACACAAAGGCTCGCACCCAGAAACACAACTATAGACACACACGCACGCAACCAGAAACACACAAATAAGCACACGTGTGCGCAACCAGAAACACACTTATAATCACACATACACGCAGCCAGAAACACAATGATAGACACATACACACGCAAGCAGAAACACACAGATCAGCACACATGTGCGCACCAAGAAACACACATAAACAAACACATGTGCATCCGGAAACACACATATAAACACACACATGCGTGACCAACCATTCACAAATGTGTGCGGGCGTGTTTCCAGGTGTTTGCTTTTTTGGGTGGGCGTGTTTCTCGGGGTGCCTGTGTAAGTTTGTGGGAGTGTGTTTCTAGGGGTGTGTGTGTGTGTTTCTGGGAATGTGTTTCTAGGGGAGTGTGTGTGTGTTTCTGGGGGTGTGTTTCTAGGAGTGTGTGTGTGTGTGAGTTTCTGGTAGTGTGTTTCTAGGGGTGTGTGTGTGTGTTTCTGGGAGTGTGTTTCTAGCGGTGTGTGTGTGCGTTTTGGGGAGTGTTTTTCTAGGGGAGTTTGTGTGTTTTTCTGGGAGTTTATATCAAGGGGAGTGTGTGTGTGATTCTGGGAGTGTGTTCCGATGGCTTTGAAGTGTGTTTCTGGGTGTGTGTTTCTAGGGGTGTGTGTGTGTGTTTCTGGGTGTGTGTTTCTAGGGGTGTGTGTGTGTGTTTCTGGGAGTGTGTTTCTAGGGGTGTGCGTGTGTTTCTGGGAGTGTGTTTCTAAGAGTGTGTGTGTGTGTGTGTGTTTCTGGGATTGTGTTTCTACGGGTGTGTGTGTGTTTTTCGGGGAGCGTGTTTCTAGGGTGTGTGTGTGTGTTTCTTAGTGTGTGTTTCTAGGCGAGTGTTTTTGTGTTTCTGGGAGTCTGTTTCTAGGGGTGTGTTTGTGTGTGTCTCTGGGTGTGTGTTCCGTGGGCTGTGTGTGTGTGTTTCTGGGAGTGTTTTTCTAGGGTTGTGTCTGTGTGTTTCTGGTAGTGTGTTTCCGGGGGGGGTGTGTGTGTAAACACACAGGCGCGCACCCAGAAACACACATATCAACACACACGTGCACACCCATTAACACACATATAACCACACACGCGTGCCCCCAGAAAAACAATTATAAGCACACATGCGTCTACCCAGAAACACACATATAAACACACAGGCTTGCACCCAGAAACACAACTATAGACACACATGCACGCAACCAGAAACACACAAATAAGCACACATGTGCGCAACCAGAAACACACTTATAATCACACATACACGCAGCCAGAAACACAATTATAGACACACACACACGCATAAGCAGAAACACACGTATAAGCACACATGTGCGCACCAAGAAACACACATAAACAAACACATGTGCATCTGGAAAAAGACATATAAACACAGCACATGCTGTGCCCAACCATTCACACATGTGTGCGGGCGTGTTTCCAGGTGTTTGCTTTTTTGGGTGGGCGTGTTTCTCGGGGTGTCTGTGTAAG
Organism: Carcharodon carcharias; assembly: GCF_017639515.1. Lineage (NCBI taxonomy): Eukaryota > Metazoa > Chordata > Chondrichthyes > Lamniformes > Lamnidae > Carcharodon > Carcharodon carcharias. The sequence continues at coordinate 20,611,569 of NC_054485.1, read as the reverse complement.
TTTGTGGGAGTGTGTTTCTAGGGGTGTGTGTGTGTGTTTCTGGGAATGTGTTTCTAGGGGTGTGTGTGTGTGTTTCTGGCTCTGTGTTTCTAGAGTGTGTGTGTGTTGAGTTTCTGGGAGTGTGTTTCAAGCGGTGTGTGTGTGCGTTTTGGGGAGTGTTTTTCTAGGGGAGTTTGTGTGTTTTTCTGGGAGTTTATATCAAGGGGAGTGTGTGTGTGTTTCTGGGAGTGTGTTCCGAGGGCTTTGTGAGTGTGTTTCTGGGTGTGTGTTTCTAGGGGTGTGTGTGTGTGTTTCTGGGTGTGTGTTTCTAGGGGAGTGTGTGTGTGTTTCTGGGAGTGTGTTTCTAGGGGTGTGCGTGTGTTTCTGGGAGTGTGTTTCTAAGAGTGTGTGTGTGTGTGTGTGTTTCTGGGATTGTGTTTCTACGGGTGTGTGTGTGTTTTTCGGGGAGCGTGTTTCTAGGGTGTGTGTGTGTGTTTCTTAGTGTGTGTTTCTAGGCGAGTGTTTTTGTGTTTCTGGGAGTCTGTTTCTAGGGGTGTGTTTGTGTGTGTCTCTGGGTGTGTGTTCCGTGGGCTGTGTGTGTGTGTTTCTGGGAGTGTTTTTCTAGGGTTGTGTCTGTGTGTTTCTGGTAGTGTGTTTCCGGGGGGGTGTGTGTGTAAACACACAGGCGCGCACCCAGAAACACACATATCAACACACACGTGCACACCCTTTAACACACATATAACCACACACGCGTGCACCCAGAAAAACAATTATAAGCACACACGCATATACCCAGAAACACACATATAAACACACAGGCTTGCACCCAGAAACACAACTATACACACACATGCACGCAACCAGAAACACACAAATAAGCACATATGTGCGCAACCAGAAACACACTTATAATCACACATACACGCAGCCAGAAACACAATGATAGACACACACACACACAAAAGCGGAAACACACGTATAAGCACACATGTGCGCACCAAGAAACACACATAAACAAACACATGTGCATCTGGAAAAACACATATAAACACACACATGCGTGACCAACCATTCACACATGTGTGCGGGCGTGTTTCCAGGTGTTTGCTTTTTTGGGTGGGCGTGTTTCTCGGGGTGCCTGTGTAAGTTTGTGGGAGTGTGTTTCTAGGGGTGTGTGTGTGTGTTTCTGGGAATGTGTTTCTAGGGGTGTGTGTGTGTGTGAGTTTCTGGTAGTGTGTTTCTAGGGAGGTGTGTGTGTGTTTCTGGGAGTACGTTTCTATGCGTGTGTGTGTGTGTTTTGGGGAGTGTTTTTCTAGGGGAGTTTGTGTGTTTTTCTGGGAGTTTATATCAAGGGGAGTGTGTGTGTGTTTCTGGGAGTGTGTTCCGATGGCTTTGTGAGTGTGTTTTCTGGGTGTGTGTTTCTAGGGGTGTGTGTGTGTGTTTCTGGGTGTGTGTTTCTAGGGGTGTGTGTGTGTGTTTCTGGGAGTGTGTTTCTAGGGGTGTGCGTGTGTTTCTGGGAGTGTGTTTCTAAGAGTGTGTGTGTGTGTGTGTGTTTCTGGGATTGTGTTTCTATGGGTGTGTGTGTGTTTTTCGGGGAGCGTGTTTCTAGGGTGTGTGTGTGTGTTTCTTAGTGTGTGTTTCTAGGCGAGTGTTTTTGTGTTTCTGGGAGTCTGTTTCTAGGGGTGTGTGTGTCTCTGGGTGTGTGTTCCGTGGGCTGTGTGTGTGTGTTTCTGGGAGTGTTTTTCTAGGGCTGTGTCTGTGTGTTTCTGGTAGTGTGTTTCCGGGGGGGTGTGTGTGTAAACACACAGGCGCGCACCCAGAAACACACATATCAACACACACGTGCACACCCTTTAACACACATATAACCACACACGCGTGCCCCCAGAAAAACAATTATAAGCACACATGCGTCTACCCAGAAACACACATATAAACACAAAGGCTCGCACCCAGAAACACAACTATAGACACACACGCACGCAACCAGAAACACACAAATAAGCACACGTGTGCGCAACCAGAAACACACTTATAATCACACATACACGCAGCCAGAAACACAATGATAGACACATACACACGCAAGCAGAAACACACAGATCAGCACACATGTGCGCACCAAGAAACACACATAAACAAACACATGTGCATCCGGAAACACATATATAAACACACACATGCGTGACCAACCATTCACAAATGTGTGCGGGCGTGTTTCCAGGTGTTTGCTTTTTTGGGTGGGCGTGTTTCTCGGGGTGCCTGTGTAAGTTTGTGGGAGTGTGTTTCTAGGGGTGTGTGTGTGTGTTTCTGGGAATGTGTTTCTAGGGGAGTGTGTGTGTGTTTCTGGGGGTGTGTTTCTAGGAGTGTGTGTGTGTGTGAGTTTCTGGTAGTGTGTTTCTAGGGGTGTGTGTGTGTGTTTCTGGGAGTGTGTTTCTAGCGGTGTGTGTGTGCGTTTTGGGGAGTGTTTTTCTAGGGGAGTTTGTGTGTTTTTCTGGGAGTTTATATCAAGGGGAGTGTGTGTGTGATTCTGGGAGTGTGTTCCGATGGCTTTGTGAGTGTGTTTCTGGGTGTGTGTTTCTAGGGGTGTGTGTGTGTGTTTCTGGGTGTGTGTTTCTAGGGGTGTGTGTGTGTGTTTCTGGGAGTGTGTTTCTAGGGGTGTGCGTGTGTTTCTGGGAGTGTGTTTCTAAGAGTGTGTGTGTGTGTGTGTGTTTCTGGGATTGTGTTTCTACGGGTGTGTGTGTGTTTTTCGGGGAGCGTGTTTCTAGGGTGTGTGTGTGTGTTTCTTAGTGTGTGTTTCTAGGCGAGTGTTTTTGTGTTTCTGGGAGTCTGTTTCTAGGGGTGTGTTTGTGTGTGTCTCTGGGTGTGTGTTCCGTGGGCTGTGTGTGTGTGTTTCTGGGAGTGTTTTTCTAGGGCTGTGTCTGTGTGTTTCTGGTAGTGTGTTTCCGGAGGGGTGTGTGTGTAAACACACAGGCGCGCACCCAGAAACACACATATCAACACACACGTGCACACCCTTTAATACACATATAACCACACACGCGTGCCCCCAGAAAAACAATTATAAGCACACATGCGTCTACCCAGAAACACACATATAAACACACAGGCTTGCACCCAGAAACACAACTATAGACACACACACACGCAACCAGAAACACACAAATAAGCACACATGTGCGCAACCAGAAACACACTTATAATCACACATACACGCAGCCAGAAACACAATGATAGACACACACACACACATAAGCAGAAACACACGTATAAGCACACATGTGCGCACCAAGAAACATACATAAACAAACACATGTGCATCTGGAAAAAGACATATAAACACAGACATGTGTGCCCAACCATTCACACATGTGTGCGGGCGTGTTTCCAGGTGTTTGCTTTTTTGGGTGGGCGTGTTTCTCGGGGTGTCTGTGTAAGTTTGTGGGAGTGTGTTTCTAGGGGTGTGTGTGTGTGTTTCTGGGAATGTGTTTCTAGGGGTGTGTGTGTGTGTGTTTCTGGCTCTGTGTTTCTTAGAGTGTGTGTGTGTTTGAGTTTCTGGGAGTGTGTTTCTAGCGGTGTGTGTGTGCGTTTTGGGGAGTGTTTTTCTAGGGGAGTTTGTGTGTTTTTCTGGGAGTTTATATCAAGGGGAGTGTGTGTGTGTTTCTGGGAGTGTGTTCCGAGGGCTTTGTGAGTGTCTTTATGGGTGTGTGTTTCTAGGGGTGTGTGTGTGTGTTTCTGGGTGTGTGTTTCTAGGGGAAAGTGTGTGTGTGTTTCTGGGAGTGTGTTTCTAGGGGTGTGCGTGCGTTTCTGGGAGTGTGTTTCTAAGAGTGTGTGTGTGTGTGTGTTTCTGGGATTGTGTTTCTACGGGTGTGTGTGTGTTTTTCGGGGAGCGTGTTTCTAGGGTGTGTGTGTGTGTTTCTTAGTGTGTGTTTCTAGGCGAGTGTTTTTGTGTTTCTGGGAGTCTGTTTCTAGGGGTGTGTTTGTGTGTGTCTCTGGGTGTGTGTTCCGTGGGCTGTGTGTGTGTGTTTCTGGGAGTGTTTTTCTAGGGCTGTGTCTGTGTGTTTCTGGTAGTGTGTTTCCGGGGGGGTGTGTGTGTAAACACACAGGCGCGCACCCAGAAACACACATATCAACACACACGTGCACACCCTTTAACACACATATAACCACACACGCGTGCCCCCAGAAAAACAATTATAAGCACACATGCATCTACCCAGAAACACACATATAAACACACAGGCTTGCACCCAGAAACACAACTATAGACACACACACACGCAACCAGAAACACACAAATAAGCACATGTGTGCGCAACCAGAAACACACTTATAATCACACATACACGCTGCCAGAAACACAATGATAGACACACACACACACAAAAGCGGAAACACACGTATAAGCACACATGTGCGCACCAAGAAACACACATAAACAAACACATGTGCATCTGGAAAAACACATATAAACACACACATGCGTGACCAACCATTCACACATGTGTGCGGGCGTGTTTCCAGGTGTTTGCTTTTTTGGGTGGGCGTGTTTCTCGGGGTGCCTGTGTAAGTTTGTGGGAGTGTGTTTCTAGGGGTGTGTGTGTGTGTTTCTGGGAATGTGTTTCTAGGGGTGTGTGTGTGTGTGAGTTTCTGGTAGTGTGTTTCTAGGGGTGTGTGTGTGTGTTTCTGGGAGTGTGTTTCTAGTGGTGTGTGTGCGTTTTGGGGAGTGTTTTTCTAGGGGAGTTTGTGTGTTTTTCTGGGAGTTTATATCAAGGGGAGTGTGTGTGTGTTTCTGGGAGTGTGTTCCGATGGCTTTGTGAGTGTGTTTTTGGGTGTGTGTTTCTAGGGGTTTGTGTGTGTGTTTCTGGGTGTGTGTTTCTAGGGGTGTGTGTGTGTGTTTCTGGGAGTGTGTTTCTAGGGGTGTGTGTGTGTTTCTGGGAGTGTGTTTCTAGGGGTGTGCGTGTGTTTCTGGGAAGGTGTTTCTATGGGTGTGTGTGTGTTTTTCGTAGAGCGTGTTTCTAGGGTGTGTGTTTGTTTTTCTGGTAGTGTGTTTCTAGACGAGTGTGTGTGTGTTTCTGGGAGTCTGTTTCTAGTGGTGTGTGTGTGTCTCAGGGTGTTTGTTCCGTGGGCTGTGTGTGTGTGTTTCTGGGAGTGTTTTTCCGGGGAGGGGGGTGTGTGTGTAAACACATAGGCGTGCACCCAGAAACACACATATCAACACACACGTGCACACCCATTAACACACATATAACCACACACGCATACACCCAGATAAACAATTATAAGCACACATGCGTATACCCAGAAACACACATATAAACACACAGACTCGCACCCAGAAACACAACTATAGACACACACGCACACAACCAGAAACACACAAATAAGCACACATGTGCGCAACCAGAAACATACTTATAATCACACATACACACAGCCAGAAACACAATGATAGACACATACACACGCAAGCAGAAACACACAGATCAGCACACATGTGCGCACCAAGAAACACACATAAACAAACACATGTGCATCCGGAAACACACATATAAACACACACATGCGTGACCAACCATTCACAAATGTGTGCGGGCGTGTTTCCAGGTGTTTGCTTTTTTGGGTGGGCGTGTTTCTCGGGGTGCCTGTGTAAGTTTGTGGGAGTGTGTTTCTAGGGGTGTGTGTGTGTGTTTCTGGGAATGTGTTTCTAGGGGAGTGTGTGTGTGTTTCTGGGGGTGTGTTTCTAGGAGTGTGTGTGTGTGTGAGTTTCTGGTAGTGTGTTTCTAGGGGTGTGTGTGTGTGTTTCTGGGAGTGTGTTTCTAGCGGTGTGTGTGTGCGTTTTGGGGAGTGTTTTTCTAGGGGAGTTTGTGTGTTTTTCTGGGAGTTTATATCAAGGGGAGTGTGTGTGTGATTCTGGGAGTGTGTTCTGATGGCTTTGTGAGTGTGTTTCTGGGTGTGTGTTTCTAGGGGTGTGTGTGTGTGTTTCTGGGTGTGTGTTTCTAGGGGTGTGTGTGTGTGTTTCTGGGAGTGTGTTTCTAGGGGTGTGCGTGTGTTTCTGGGAGTGTGTTTCTAAGAGTGTGTGTGTGTGTGTGTGTTTCTGGGATTGTGTTTCTACGGGTGTGTGTGTGTTTTTCGGGGAGCGTGTTTCTAGGGTGTGTGTGTGTGTTTCTTAGTGTGTGTTTCTAGGCGAGTGTTTTTGTGTTTCTGGGAGTCTGTTTCTAGGGGTGTGTTTGTGTGTGTCTCTGGGTGTGTGTTCCGTGGGCTGTGTGTGTGTGTTTCTGGGAGTGTTTTTCTAGGGCTGTGTCTGTGTGTTTCTGGTAGTGTGTTTCCGGGGGGGTGTGTGTGTAAACACACAGGCGCGCACCCAGAAACACACATATCAACACACACGTGCACACCCTTTAATACACATATAACCACACACGCGTGCCCCCAGAAAAACAATTATAAGCACACATGCGTCTACCCAGAAACACACATATAAACACACAGGCTTGCACCCAGAAACACAACTATAGACACACACACACGCAACCAGAAACACACAAATAAGCACACATGTGCGCAACCAGAAACACACTTATAATCACACATACACGCAGCCAGAAACACAATGATAGACACACACACACACATAAGCAGAAACACACGTATAAGCACACATGTGCGCACCAAGAAACACACATAAACAAACACATGTGCATCTGGAAAAAGACATATAAACACACACATGCGTGCCCAACCATTCACACATGTGTGCGGGCGTGTTTCCAGGTGTTTGCTTTTTTGGGTGGGCGTGTTTCTCGGGGTGTCTGTGTAAGTTTGTGGGAGTGTGTTTCTAGGGGTGTGTGTGTGTGTTTCTGGCGCTGTGTTTCTTAGAGTGTGTGTGTGTTTGAGTTTCTGGGAGTGTGTTTCAAGCGGTGTGTGTGTGCGTTTTGGGGAGTGTTTTTCTAGGGGAGTTTGTGTGTTTTTCTGGGAGTTTATATCAAGGGGAGTGTGTGTGTGTTTCTGGGAGTGTGTTCCGAGGGCTTTGTGACTGTCTTTATGGGTGTGTGTTTCTAGGGGTGTGTGTGTGTGTTTCTGGATGTGTGTTTCTAGGGGTGTGTGTGTGTGTTTCTGGGAGTGTGTTTCTAGGGGTGTGCGTGCGTTTCTGGGAGTGTGTTTCTAAGAGTGTGTGTGTGTGTGTTTCTGGGATTGTGTTTCTACGGGTGTGTGTGTGTTTTTCGGGGAGCGTGTTTCTAGGGTGTTTGTGTGTGTTTCTTAGTGTGTGTTTCTAGGCGAGTGTTTTTGTGTTTCTGGGAGTCTGTTTGTAGGGGTGTGTTTGTGTGTGTCTCTGGGTGTGTGTTCCGTGGGCTGTGTGTGTGTGTTTCTGGGAGTGTTTTTCTAGGGCTGTGTCTGTGTGTTTCTGGTAGTGTGTTTCCGGGGGTGTGTGTGTGTAAACACACAGGCGCGCACCCAGAAACACACATATCAACACACACGTGCACACCCTTTAACACACATATAACCACACACGCGTGCCCCCAGAAAAACAATTATAAGCACACATGCATCTACCCAGAAACACACATATAAACACACAGGCTTGCACCCAGAAACACAACTATAGACACACACACACGCAACCAGAAACACACAAATAAGCACATGTGTGCGCAACCAGAAACACACTTATAATCACACATACACGCTGCCAGAAACACAATGATAGACACACACACACACAAAGCGGAAACACACAGTATAAGCACACATGTGCGCACCAAGAAACACACATAAACAAACACATGTGCATCTGGAAAAACACATATAAACACACACATGCGTGACCAACCATTCACACATGTGTGCGGGCGTGTTTCCAGGTGTTTGCTTTTTTGGGTGGGCGTGTTTCTCGGGGTGCCTGTGTATTTGTGGGAGTGTGTTTTTAGGGCGTTTGTGTGTGTTTCTGGGAATGTGTTTCTAGCGGAGTGTGTGTGTGTTTCTGGGAGTGTGTTTCTAGGAGTGTGTGTGTGTGTGAGTTTCTGGTAGTGTGTTTCTAGGGGTGTGTGTGTGTGTTTCTGGGAGTGTGTTTCTAGCGGTGTGTGTGTGCGTTTTGGGGAGTGTTTTTCTAGGGGAGTTTGTGTGTTTTTCTGGGAGTTTATATCAAGGGGAGTGTGTGTGTGATTCTGTGAGTGTGTTCCGAGGGCTTTGTGAGTGTGTTTCTGGGTGTGTGTTTCTAGGGGTGTGTGTGTGTGTTTCTGGGTGTGTGTTTCTAGGGGTGTGTGTGTGTGTTTCTGGGAGTGTGTTTCTAGGGGTGTGCGTGTGTTTCTGGGAGTGTGTTTCTAAGAGTGTGTGTGTGTGTGTGTGTTTCTGGGATTGTGTTTCTACGGGTGTGTGTGTGTTTTTCGGGGAGCGTGTTTCTAGGGTGTATGTGTGTGTTTCTTAGTGTGTGTTTCTAGGCGAGTGTTTTTGTGTTTCTGGGAGTCTGTTTCTAGGGGTGTGTTTGTGTCTCTGGTTGTGTGTTCCGTGGGCTGTGTGTGTGTGTTTCTGGGAGTCTGTTTCTAAGGGAGATTCTGTGTGTTTCTGGTAGTGTGTTTCCGGGGTGGGTGTGTGTGTAAACACACAGGCGCGCACCCAGAAACACACATATCAACACACACGTGCACACCCATTAACACACATATAACCACACATGCGTGCCCCCAGAAAAACAATTATAAGCACACATGCGTATACCCAGAAACACACATATAAACACACAGGCTCGCACCCAGAAACACAACTATAGACACACACGCACGCAACCAGAAACACACAAATAAGCACACGTGTGCGCAACCAGAAACACACTTATAAGCACACATACACGCAGCCAGAAACACAATGATAGACACATACACACGCAAGCAGAAACACACAGATCAGCACACATGAGCGCACCAAGAAACACACATAAACAAACACATGTGCATCCGGAAACACACATATAAACACACACATGCGTGACCAACCATTCACAAATGTGTGCGGGCGTGTTTCCAGGTGTTTGCTTTTTTGGGTGGGCGTGTTTCTCGGGGTGCCTGTGTAAGTTTGTGGGAGTGTGTTTCTAGGGGTGTGTGTGTGTGTTTCTGGGAATGTGTTTCTAGGGGAGTGTGTGTGAGTTTCTGGTAGTGTGTTTCTAGGGGTGTGTGTGTGTGTTTCTGGGAGTGTGTTTCTAGCGGTGTGTGTGTGCGTTTTGGGGAGTGTTTTTCTAGGGGAGTTTGTGTGTTTTTCTGGGAGTTTATATCAAGGGGAGTGTGTGTGTGATTCTGGGAGTGTGTTCCGATGGCTTTGTGAGTGTGTTTCTGGGTGTGTGTTTCTAGGGGTGTGTGTGTGTGTTTCTGGGTGTGTGTTTCTAGGGGTGTGTGTGTGTGTTTCTGGGAGTGTGTTTCTAGGGGTGTGCGTGTGTTTCTGGGAGTGTGTTTCTAAGAGTGTGTGTGTGTGTGTGTTTCTGGGATTGTGTTTCTACGGGTGTGTGTGTGTTTTTCGGGGAGCGTGTTTCTAGGGTGTGTGTGTGTGTTTCTTAGTGTGTGTTTCTAGGCGAGTGTTTTTGTGTTTCTGGGAGTCTGTTTCTAGGGGTGTGTTTGTGTGTGTCTCTGGGTGTGTGTTCCGTGGGCTGTGTGTGTGTGTTTCTGGGAGTGTTTTTCTAGGGCTGTGTCTGTGTGTTTCTGGTAGTGTGTTTCCGGGGGGGTGTTTGTGTAAACACACAGGCGCGCACCCAGAAACACACATATCAACACACACGTGCACACCCTTTAATACACATATAACCACACACGCGTGCCCCCAGAAAAACAATTATAAGCACACATGCGTCTACCCAGAAACACACATATAAACACACAGGCTTGCACCCAGAAACACAACTATAGACACACACGCACGCAACCAGAAGCACACAAATAAGCACACATGTGCGCAACCAGAAACACACTTATAATCACACATACACGCAGCCAGAAACACAATGATAGACACACACACACACATAAGCGGAAACACACGTATAAGCACACATGTGCGCACCAAGAAACACACATAAACAAACACATGTGCATCTGGAAAAAGACATATAAACACACACATGCGTGCCCAACCATTCACACATGTGTGCGGGCGTGTTTCCAGGTGTTTGCTTTTTTGGGTGGGCGTGTTTCTCGGGGTGTCTGTGTAAGTTTGTGGGAGTGTGTTTCTAGGGGTGTGTGTGTGTGTTTCTGGGAATGTGTTTCTAGGGGTGTGTGTGTGTGTTTCTGGCTCTGTGTTTCTTAGAGTGTGTGTGTGTTTGAGTTTCTGGGAGTGTGTTTCAAGCAGTGTGTGTGTGCGTTTTGGGGAGTGTTTTTCTAGGGGAGTTTGTGTGTTTTTCTGGGAGTTTATATCAAGGGGAGTGTGTGTGTGTTTCTGGGAGTGTGTTCCGAGGGCTTTGTGAGTGTCTTTATGGGTGTGTGTTTCTAGGGGTGTGTGTGTGTGTTTCTGGGTGTGTGTTTCTAGGGGTGTGTGTGTGTGTTTCTGGGAGTGTGTTTCTAGGGGTGTGCGTGTGTTTCTGGGAGTGTGTTTCTAAGAGTGTGTGTGTGAGTGTTTGTTTCTGGGATTGTGTTTCTACGGGTGTGTGTGTGTTTTTCGGGGAGCGTGTTTCTAGGGTGTGTGTGTGTGTTTCTTAGTGTGTGTTTCTAGGCGAGTGTTTTTGTGTTTCTGGGAGTCTGTTTGTAGGGGTGTGTGTGTCTCTGGGTGTGTGTTCCGTGGGCTGTGTGTGTGTGTTTCTGGGAGTGTTTTTCTAGGGCTGTGTCTGTGTGTTTCTGGTAGTGTGTTTCCGGGGGGGTGTGTGTGTAAACACACAGGCGCGCACCCAGAAACACACATATCAACACACACGTGCACACCCTTTAACACACATATAACCACACACGCGTGCCCCCAGAAAAACAATTATAAGCACACATGCGTCTACCCAGAAACACACATATAAACACAAAGGCTCGCACCCAGAAACACAACTATAGACACACACGCACGCAACCAGAAACACACAAATAAGCACACGTGTGCGCAACCAGAAACACACTTATAAGCACACATACACGCAGCCAGAAACACAATGATAGACACATACACACGCAAGCAGAAACACACAGATCAGCACACATGTGCACACCAAGAAACACACCTAAAAAAACACATGTGCATCCGGAAACACACATATAAACACACACATGCGTGACCAACCATTCACAAATGTGTGCGGGCGTGTTTCCAGGTGTTTGCTTTTTTGGGTGGGCGTGTTTCTCGGGGTGCCTGTGTAAGTTTGTGGGAGTGTGTTTCTAGGGGTGTGTGTGTGTGTTTCTGGGAATGTGTTTCTAGGGGAGTGTGTGTGTGTTTCTGGGGGTGTGTTTCTAGGAGTGTGTGTGTGTGTGAGTTTCTGGTAGTGTGTTTCTAGGGGTGTGTGTGTGTGTTTCTGGGAGTGTGTTTCTAGCGGTGTGTGTGTGCGTTTTGGGGAGTGTTTTTCTAGGGGAGTTTGTGTGTTTTTCTGGGAGTTTATATCAAGGGGAGTGTGTGTGTGATTCTGGGAGTGTGTTCTGATGGCTTTGTGAGTGTGTTTCTGGGTGTGTGTTTCTAGGGGTGTGTGTGTGTGTTTCTGGGTGTGTGTTTCTAGGGGTGTGTGTGTGTGTTTCTGGGAGTGTGTTTCTAGGGGTGTGCGTGTGACTCTGGGAGTGTGTTTCTAAGAGTGTGTGTGTGTGTGTGTGTTTCTGGGATTGTGTTTCTACGGGTGTGTGTGTGTTTTTCGGGGAGCGTGTTTCTAGGGTGTGTGTGTGTGTTTCTTAGTGTGTGTTTCTAGGCGAGTGTTTTTGTGTTTCTGGGAGTCTGTTTCTAGGGGTGTGTTTGTGTGTGTCTCTGGGTGTGTGTTCCGTGGGCTGTGTGTGTGTGTTTCTGGGAGTGTTTTTCTAGGGCTGTGTCTGTGTGTTTCTGGTAGTGTGTTTCCGGGGGGTGTGTGTGTAAACACACAGGCGCGCACCCAGAAACACACATATCAACACACACGTGCACACCCTTTAACACATATATAACCACACACGCGTGCCCCCAGAAAAACAATTATAAGCACACATGCGTCTACCCAGAAACACACATATAAACACACAGGCTTGCACCCAGAAACACAACTATAGACACACACACACGCAACCAGAAACACACAAATAAGCACACATGTGCGCAACCAGAAACACACTTATAATCACACATACACGCAGCCAGAAACACAATGATAGACACACACACACACATAAGCGGAAACACACGTATAAGCACACATGTGCGCACCAAGAAACATACATAAACAAACACATGTTCATCTGGAAAAAGACATATAAACACACACATGTGTGCCCAACCATTCACACATGTGTGCGGGCGTGATTCCAGGTGTTTGCTTTTTTGGGTGGGCGTGTTTCTCGGGGTGTCTGTGTAAGTTTGTGGGAGTGTGTTTCTAGGGGTGTGTGTGTGTGTTTCTGGGAATGTGTTTCTAGGGGTGTGTGTGTGTGTTTCTGGCTCTGTGTTTCTTAGAGTGTGTGTGTGTTTGAGTTTCTGGGAGTGTGTTTCAAGCAGTGTGTGTGTGCGTTTTGGGGAGTGTTTTTCTAGGGGAGTTTGTGTGTTTTTCTGGGAGTTTATATCAAGGGGAGTGTGTGTGTGTTTCTGGGAGTGTGTTCCGAGGGCTTTGTGAGTGTCTTTATGGGTGTGTGTTTCTAGGGGTGTGTGTGTGTGTTTCTGGGTGTGTGTTTCTAGGGGTGTGTGTGTGTGTTTCTGGGAGTGTGTTTCTAGGGGTGTGCGTGCGTTTCTGGGAGTGTGTTTCTAAGAGTGTGTGTGTGTGTGTTTCTGGGATTGTGTTTCTACGGGTGTGTGTGTGTTTTTCGGGGAGCGTGTTTCTAGGGTGTGTGTGTGTGTTTCTTAGTGTGTGTTTCTAGGCGAGTGTTTTTGTGTTTCTGGGAGTCTGTTTCTAGGGGTGTGTTTGTGTGTGTCTCTGGGTGTGTGTTCCGTGGGCTGTGTGTGTCTGTTTCTGGGAGTGTTTTTCTAGGGCTGTGTCTGTGTGTTTCTGGTAGTGTGTTTCCGGGGGGGTGTGTGTGTAAACACACAGGCGCGCACCCAGAAACACACATATCAACACACACGTGCACACCCTTTAACACACATATAACCACACACGCGTGCCCCCAGAAAAACAATTATAAGCACACATGCATCTACCCAGAAACACACATATAAACACACAGGCTTGCACCCAGAAACACAACTATAGACACACACACACGCAACCAGAAACACACAAATAAGCACATGTGTGCGCAACCAGAAACACACTTATAATCACACATACACGCAGCCAGAAACACAATGATAGACACACACACACACAAAAGCGGAAACACACGTATAAGCACACATGTGCGCACCAAGAAACACACATAAACAAACACATGTGCATCTGGAAAAACACATATAAACACACACATGCGTGACCAACCATTCACACATGTGTGCGGGCGTGTTTCCAGGTGTTTGCTTTTTTGGGTGGGCGTGTTTCTCGGGGTGCCTGTGTAAGTTTGTGGGAGTGTGTTTCTAGGGGTGTGTGTGTGTGTTTCTGGGAATGTGTTTCTAGGGGTGTGTGTGTGTGTGAGTTTCTGGTAGTGTGTTTCTAGGGGTGTGTGTGTGTGTTTCTGGGAGTGTGTTTCTAGCAGTGTGTGTGCGTTTTGGGGAGTGTTTTTCTAGGGGAGTTTGTGTGTTTTTCTGGGAGTTTATATCAAGGGGAGTGTGTGTGTGTTTCTGGGAGTGTGTTCCGATGGCTTTGTGAGTGTGTTTCTGGGTGTGTGTTTCTAGGGGTGTGTGTGTGTGTTTCTGGGTGTGTGTTTCTAGGGGTGTGTGTGTGTGTTTCTGGGAGTGTGTTTCTAGGGGTGTGCGTGTGTTTCTGGGAGTGTGTTTCTAAGAGTGTGTGTGTGTGTGTTTCTGGGATTGTGTTTCTACGGGTGTGTGTGTGTTTTTCGGGGAGCGTGTTTCTAGGGTGTGTGTGTGTGTTTCTTAGTGTGTGTTTCTAGGCGAGTGTTTTTGTGTTTCTGGGAGTCTGTTTCTAGGGGTGTGTTTGTGTGTGTCTCTGGGTGTGTGTTCCGTGGGCTGTGTGTGTGTGTTTCTGGGAGTGTTTTTCTAGGGCTGTGTCTGTGTGTTTCTGGTAGTGTGTTTCCGGGGGGGTGTGTGTGTAAACACACAGGCGCGCACCCAGAAACACACATATCAACACACACGTGCACACCCTTTAACACACATATAACCACACACGCATGCCCCCAGAAAAACAATTATAAGCACACATGCATCTACCCAGAAACACACATATAAACACACAGGCTTGCACCCAGAAACACAACTATAGACACACACACACGCAACCAGAAACACACAAATAAGCACATGTGTGCGCAACCAGAAACACACTTATAATCACACATACACGCTGCCAGAAACACAATGATAGACACACACACACACAAAAGCGGAAACACACGTATAAGCACACATGTGCGCACCAAGAAACACACATAAACAAACACATGTGCATCTGGAAAAACACATATAAACACACACATGCGTGACCAACCATTCACACATGTGTGCGGGCGTGTTTCCAGGTGTTTGCTTTTTTGGGTGGGCGTGTTTCTCGGGGTGCCTGTGTAAGTTTGTGGGAGTGTGTTTCTAGGGGTGTGTGTGTGTGTTTCTGGGAATGTGTTTCTAGGGGTGTGTGTGTGTGTGAGTTTCTGGTAGTGTGTTTCTAGGGGTGTGTGTGTGTGTTTCTGGGAGTGTGTTTCTAGCAGTGTGTGTGCGTTTTGGGGAGTGTTTTTCTAGGGGAGTTTGTGTGTTTTTCTGGGAGTTTATATCAAGGGGAGTGTGTGTGTGTTTCTGGGAGTGTGTTCCGATGGCTTTGTGAGTGTGTTTCTGGGTGTGTGTTTCTAGGGGTGTGTGTGTGTGTTTCTGGGTGTGTGTTTCTAGGGGTGTGTGTGTGTGTTTCTGGGAGTGTGTTTCTAGGGGTGTGCGTGTGTTTCTGGGAGTGTGTTTCTAAGAGTGTGTGTGTGTGTGTGTGTGTTTCTGGGATTGTGTTTCTATGGGTGTGTGTGTGTTTTTCGGGGAGCGTGTTTCTAGGGTGTGTGTGTGTGTTTCTTAGTGTGTGTTTCTAGGCGAGTGTTTTTGTGTTTCTGGGAGTCTGTTTCTAGGGGTGTGTGTGTCTCTGGGTGTGTATTCCGTGGGCTGTGTGTGTGTGTTTCTGGGAGTGTTTTTCTAGGGCTGTTTCTGTGTGTTTCTGGTAGTGTGTTTCCGGGGGGGTGTGTGTGTAAACACACAGGCGCGCACCCAGAAAAACACATATCAACACACACGTCCACACCCTTTAACACACATATAACCACGCATGCGTGCCCCCAGAAAAACAATTATAAGCACACATGCGTCTACCCAGAAACACACATATAAACACAAAGGCTCGCACCCAGAAACACAACTATAGACACACACGCACGCAACCAGAAACACACAAATAAGCACACGTGTGCGCAACCAGAAACACACTTATAAGCACACATACACGCAGCCAGAAACACAATGATAGACACATACACACGCAAGCAGAAACACACAGATCAGCACACATGAGCGCACCAAGAAACACACATAAACAAACACATGTGCATCCGGAAACACACATATAAACACACACATGCGTGACCAACCATTCACAAATGTGTGCGGGCGTGTTTCCAGGTGTTTGCTTTTTTGGGTGGGCGTGTTTCTCGGGGTGCCTGTGTAAGTTTGTGGGAGTGTGTTTCTAGGGGTGTGTGTGTGTGTTTCTGGGAATGTGTTTCTAGGGGAGTGTGTGTGTGTTTCTGGGGGTGTGTTTCTAGGAGTGTGTGTGTGTGTGTGAGTTTCTGGTAGTGTGTTTCTAGGGGTGTGTGTGTGTGTTTCTGGGAGTGTGTTTCTAGCGGTGTGTGTGTGCGTTTTGGGGAGTGTTTTTCTAGGGGAGTTTGTGTGTTTTTCTGGGAGTTTATATCAAGGGGAGTGTGTGTGTGATTCTGGGAGTGTGTTCCGATGGCTTTGTGAGTGTGTTTCTGGGTGTGTGTTTCTAGGGGTGTGTGTGTGTGTTTCTGGGTGTGTGTTTCTAGGGGTGTGTGTGTGTGTTTCTGGGAGTGTGTTTCTACGGGTGTGCGTGTGTTTCTGGGAGTGTGTTTCTAAGAGTGTGTGTGTGTGTGTGTTTCTGGGATTGTGTTTCTACGGGTGTGTGTGTGTTTTTCGGGGAGCGTGTTTCTAGGGTGTGTGTGTGTTTCTTAGTGTGTGTTTCTAGGCGAGTGTTTTTTTGTTTCTGGGAGTCTGTTTCTAGGGGTGTGTTTGTGTGTGTCTCTGGGTGTGTGTTCCGTGGGCTGTGTGTGTGTGTTTCTGGGAGTGTTTTTCTAGGGCTGTGTCTGTGTGTTTCTGGTAGTGTGTTTCCGGGGGGGTGTGTGTGTAAACACACAGGCGCGCACCCAGAAACACACATATCAACACACACGTGCACACCCTTTAATACACATATAACCACACACGCGTGCCCCCAGAAAAACAATTATAAGCACACATGCGTCTACCCAGAAACACACATATAAACACACAGGCTTGCACCCAGAAACACAACTATAGACACACACACACGCAACCAGAAGCACACAAATAAGCACACATGTGCACAACCAGAAACACACTTATAATCACACATACACGCAGCCAGAAACACAATGATAGACACACACACACACATAAGCAGAAACACACGTATAAGCACACATGTGCGCACCAAGAAAAACACATAAACAAACACATGTGCATCTGGAAAAAGACATATAAACACACACATGCGTGCCCAACCATTCACACATGTGTGCGGGCGTGTTTCCAGGTGTTTGCTTTTTTGGGTGGGCGTGTTTCTCGGGGTGTCTGTGTAAGTTTGTGGGAGTGTGTTTCTAGGGGTGTGTGTGTGTGTTTCTGGCGCTGTGTTTCTTAGAGTGTGTGTGTGTTTGAGTTTCTGGGAGTGTGTTTCAAGCGGTGTGTGTGTGCGTTTTGGGGAGTGTTTTTCTAGGGGAGTTTGTGTGTTTTTCTGGGAGTTTATATCAAGGGGAGTGTGTGTGTGTTTCTGGGAGTGTGTTCCGAGGGCTTTGTGAGTGTCTTTATGGGTGTGTGTTTCTAGGGGTGTGTGTGTGTGTTTCTGGGTGTGTGTTTCTAGGGGTGTGTGTGTGTGTTTCTGGGAGTGTGTTTCTAGGGGTGTGCGTGCGTTTCTGGGAGTGTGTTTCTAAGAGTGTGTGTGTGTGTGTTTCTGGGATTGTGTTTCTACGGGTGTGTGTGTGTTTTTCGGGGAGCGTGTTTCTAGGGTGTTTGTGTGTGTTTCTTAGTGTGTGTTTCTAGGCGAGTGTTTTTGTGTTTCTGGGAGTCTGTTTGTAGGGGTGTGTTTGTGAGTGTCTCTGGGTGTGTGTTCCGTGGGCTGTGTGTGTGTGTTTCTGGGAGTGTTTTTCTAGGGCTGTGTCTGTGTGTTTCTGGTAGTGTGTTTCCGGGGGGGTGTGTGTGTAAACACACAGGCGCGCACCCAGAAACACACATATCAACACACACGTGCACACCCTTTAACACACATATAACCACACACGCGTGCCCCCAGAAAAACAATTATAAGCACACATGCATCTACCCAGAAACACACATATAAACACACAGGCTTGCACCCAGAAACACAACTATAGACACACACACACGCAACCAGAAACACACAAATAAGCACATGTGTGCGCAACCAGAAACACACTTATAATCACACATACACGCTGCCAGAAACACAATGATAGACACACACACTCACAAAAGCGGAAACACACGTATAAGCACACATGTGCGCACCAAGAAACACACATAAACAAACACATGTGCATCTGGAAAAACACATATAAACACACACATGCGTGACCAACCATTCACACATGTGTGCGGGCGTGTTTCCAGGTGTTTGCTTTTTTGGGTGGGCGTGTTTCTCGGGGTGCCTGTGTAAGTTTGTGGGAGTGTGTTTCTAGGGGTGTGTGTGTGTGTTTCTGGGAATGTGTTTCTAGGGGTGTGTGTGTGTGCGAGTTTCTGGTAGTGTGTTTCTAGGGGTGTGTGTGTGTGTTTCTGGGAGTGTGTTTCTAGCGGTGTGTGTGCGTTTTGGGGAGTGTTTTTCTAGGGGAGTTTGTGTGTTTTTCTGGGAGTTTATATCAAGGGGAGTGTGTGTGTGTTTCTGGGAGT
The DNA here is from genome assembly GCF_017639515.1 of Carcharodon carcharias. Classification (NCBI taxonomy): domain Eukaryota; kingdom Metazoa; phylum Chordata; class Chondrichthyes; order Lamniformes; family Lamnidae; genus Carcharodon; species Carcharodon carcharias. Next base: position 20,593,242 of record NC_054485.1, on the reverse strand, counting down.
GTGTTCCGATGGCTTTGTGAGTGTGTTTTTGGGTGTGTGTTTCTAGGGGTGTGTGTGTGTGTTTCTGGGTGTGTGTTTCTAGGGGTGTGTGTGTGTGTTTCTGGGAGTGTGTTTCTAGGGGTGTGCGTGTGTTTCTGGGAGTGTGTTTCTAAGAGTGTGTGTGTGTGTGTGTGTTTCTGGGATTGTGTTTCTATGGGTGTGTGTGTGTTTTTCGGGGAGCGTGTTTCTAGGGTGTGTGTGTGTGTTTCTTAGTGTGTGTTTCTAGGCGAGTGTTTTTGTGTTTCTGGGAGTCTGTTTCTAGGGTTGTGTGTGTCTCTGGGTGTGTGTTCCGTGGGCTGTGTGTGTGTGTTTCTGGGAGTGTTTTTCTAGGGCTGTGTCTGTGTGTTTCTGGTAGTGTGTTTCCGGGGGGGTGTGTGTGTAAACACACAGGCGCGCACCCAGAAACACACATATCAACACACACGTGCACACCCTTTAACACACATATAACCACACACGCGTGCCCCCAGAAAAACAATTATAAGCACACATGCGTCTACCCAGAAACACACATATAAACACAAAGGCTCGCACCCAGAAACACAACTATAGACACACACGCACGCAACCAGAAACACACAAATAAGCACACGTGTGCGCAACCAGAAACACACTTATAAGCACACATACACGCAGCCAGAAACACAATGATAGACACATACACACGCAACCAGAAACACACAGATCAGCACACATGTGCGCACCAAGAAACACACATAAACAAACACATGTGCATCCGGAAACACACATATAAACACACACATGCGTGACCAACCATTCACAAATGTGTGCGGGCATGTTTCCAGGTGTTTGCTTTTTTGGGTGGGCCTGTTTCTCGGGGTGCCTGTGTAAGTTTGTGGGAGTGTGTTTCTAGGGGTGTGTGTGTGTGTTTCTGGGAATGTGTTTCTAGGGGAGTGTGTGTGTGTTTCTGGGGGTGTGTTTCTAGGAGTGTGTGTGTGTGTGAGTTTCTGGTAGTGTGTTTCTAGGGGTGTGTGTGTATGTTTCTGGGAGTGTGTTTCTAGCGGTGTGTGTGTGCGTTTTGGGGAGTGTTTTTCTAGGGGATTTTGTGTGTTTTTCTGGGAGTTTATATCAAGGGGAGTGTGTGTGTGATTTTGGGAGTGTGTTCCGAGGGCTTTGTGAGTGTGTTTCTGGGTGTGTGTTTCTAGGGGTGTGTGTGTGTGTTTCTGGGTGTGTGTTTCTAGGTGTGTGTGTGTGTGTTTCTGGGAGTGTGTTTCTAGGGGTGTGCGTGTGTTTCTGGGAGTGTGTTTCTAAGAGTGTGTGTGTGTGTGTGTGTTTCTGGGATTGTGTTTCTACGGGTGTGTGTGTGTTTTTCGGGGAGCGTGTTTCTAGGGTGTGTGTGTGTGTTTCTTAGTGTGTGTTTCTAGGCGAGTGTTTGTGTGTTTCTGGGAGTCTGTTTCTAGGGGTGTGTTTGTGTGTGTCTCTGGGTGTGTGTTCCGTGGGCTGTGTGTGTGTGTTTCTGGGAGTGTTTTTCTAGGGCTGTGTCTGTGTGTTTCTGGTAGTGTGTTTCCGGGGGGGTGTGTGTGTAAACACACAGGCGCGCACCCAGAAACACACATATCAACACACACGTGCACACCCTTTAATACACATATAACCACACACGCGTGCCCCCAGAAAAACAATTATAAGCACACATGCGTCTACCCAGAAACACACATATAAACACACAGGCTTGCACCCAGAAACACAACTATAGACACACACGCACGCAACCAGAAGCACACAAATAAGCACACATGTGCGCAACCAGAAACACACTTATAATCACACATACACGCAGCCAGAAACACAATGATAGACACACGCACACACATAAGCGGAAACACACGTATAAGCACACATGTGCGCACCAAGAAACACACATAAACAAACACATGTGCATCTGGAAAAAGACATATAAACACACACATGCGTGCCCAACCATTCACACATGTGTGCGGGCGTGTTTCCAGGTGTTTGCTTTTTTGGGTGGGCGTGTTTCTCGGGGTGTCTGTGTAAGTTTGTGGGAGTGTGTTTCTAGGGGTGTGTGTGTGTGTTTCTGGCGCTGTGTTTCTTAGAGTGTGTGTGTGTTTGAGTTTCTGGGAGTGTGTTTCAAGCGGTGTGTGTGTGCGTTTTGGGGAGTGTTTTTCTAGGGGAGTTTGTTTGTTTTTCTGGGAGTTTATATTAAGGGAGTGTGTGTGTGTTTCTGGGAGTGTGTTCCGAGGGCTTTGTGACTGTCTTTATGGGTGTGTGTTTCTAGGGGTGTGTGTGTGTGTTTCTGGGTGTGTGTTTCTAGGGGGGTGTGTGTGTGTTTCTGGGAGTGTGTTTCTAGGGGTGTGCGTGCGTTTCTGGGAGTGTGTTTCTAAGAGTGTGTGTGTGTGTGTTTCTGGGATTGTGTTTCTACGGGTGTGTGTGTGTTTTTCGGGGAGAGTGTTTCTAGGGTGTTTGTGTGTGTTTCTTAGTGTGTGTTTCTAGGCGAGTGTTTTTGTGTTTCTGGGAGTCTGTTTGTAGGGGTGTGTTTGTGTGTGTCTCTGGGTGTGTGTTCCGTGGGCTGTGTGTGTGTGTTTCTGGGAGTGTTTTTCTAGGGCTGTGTCTGTGTGTTTCTGGTAGTGTGTTTCCGGGGGGGTGTGTGTGTAAACACACAGGCGCGCACACAGAAACACACATATCAACACACACGTGCACACCCTTTAACACACATATAAACACACACGCGTGCCCCCAGAAAAACAATTATAAGCACACATGCATCTACCCAGAAACACACATATAAACACACAGGCTTGCACCCAGAAACACAACTATAGACACACACACACGCAACCAGAAACACACAAATAAGCACATGCGTGCGCAACCAGAAACACACTTATAATCACACATACACGCTGCCAGAAACACAATGATAGACACACACACACACAAAAGCGGAAACACACGTATAAACACACATGTGCGCACCAAGAAACACACATAAACAAACACATGTGCATCTGGAAAAACACATATAAACACACACATGCGTGACCAACCATTCACACATGTGTGCGGGCGTGTTTCCTGGTGTTTGCTTTTTTGGGTGGGCGTGTTTCTCGGGGTGCCTGTGTAAGTTTGTGGGAGTGTGTTTCTAGGGGTGTGTGTGTGTGTTTCTGGGAATGTGTTTCTAGGGGTGTGTGTGTGTGCGAGTTTCTGGTAGTGTGTTTCTAGGGGTGTGTGTGTGTGTTTCTGGGAGTGTGTTTCTAGCGGTGTGTGTGCGTTTTAGGGAGTGTTTTTCTAGGGGAGTTTGTGTGTTTTTCTGGGAGTTTATATCAAGGGGAGTGTGTGTGTGATTCTGGGAGTGTGTTCCAAGGGCTTTGTGAGTGTGTTTCTGGGTGTGTGTTTCTAGGGGTGTGTGTGTGTGTTTCTGGGTGTGTGTTTCTAGGGGTGTGTGCGTGTGTTTCTGGGAGTGTGTTTCTAAGAGTGTGTGTGTGTGTGTGTGTTTCTTGGATTGTGTTTCTACGGGTGTGTGTGTGTTTTTCGGGGAGCGTGTTTCTAGGGTGTGTGTGTGTGTTTCTTAGTGTGTGTTTCTAGGCGAGTGTTTTTGTGTTTCTGGGAGTCTGTTTCTAGGGGTGTGTTTGTGTGTGTCTCTGGGTGTGTGTTCCGTGGGCTGTGTGTGTGTGTTTCTGGGAGTGTTTTTCTAGGGCTGTGTCTGTGTGTTTCTGGTAGTGTGTTTCCGGGGGGGTGTGTGTGTAAACACAGAGGCGCGCACCCAGAAACACACATATCAACACACACGTGCACACCCTTTAACACACATATAACCACACACGCGTGCCCCCAGAAAAACAATTATAAGCACACATGCGTCTACCCAGAAACACACATATAAACACACAGGCTTGCACCCAGAAACACAACTATAGACACACACACACGCAACCAGAAACACACAAATAAGCACATGTGTGCGCAACCAGAAACACACTTATAATCACACATACACGCAGCCAGAAACACAATATTAGACACACACACACACAAAAGCGGAAACACACGTGTAAGCACACATGTGCGCACCAAGAAACACACATAAACAAACACATGTGCATCTGGAAAAACACATATAAACACACACATGTGTGCCCAACCATTCACACATATGTGCGGGCGTGTTTCCACGTGTTTGCTTTTTTGGGTGGGCGTGTTTCTCGGGGTGTCTGTGTAAGTTTGTGGGAGTGTGTTTCTAGGGGTGTGTGTGTGTGTTTCTGGGAATGTGTTTCTAGGGGTGTGTGTGTGTGTGAGTTTCTGGTAGTGTGTTTCTAGGGGTGTGTGTGTGTGTTTCTGGGAGTGTGTTTCTAGCGGTGTGTGTGTGCGTTTTGGGGAGTGTTTTTCTAGGGGAGTTTGTGTGTTTTTCTGGGAGTTTATATCAAGGGGAGTGTGTGTGTGTTTCTGGGAGTGTGTTCTGATGGCTTTGTGAGTGTGTTTCTGGCTGTGTGTTTCTAGGGGTGTGTGTGTGTGTTTCTGGGTGTGTGTTTCTAGGGGTGTGTGTGTGTGTTTCTGGGAGTGTGTTTCTAGGGGTGTGCGTGTGTTTCTGGGAGTCTGTTTCTAAGAGTGTGTGTGTGTTTCTGGGATTGTGTTTCTATGGGTGTGTGTGTGTTTTACGGGGAGCGTGTTTCTACGGTGTGTGTGTGTGTTTCTTAGTGTGTGTTTCTAGGCGAGTGTTTTTGTGTTTCTGGGAGTCTGTTTCTAGGGGTGTGTGTGTGTGTGTCTCTGGGTGTGTGTTCCGTGGGCTGTGTGTGTGTGTTTCTGGGAGTGTTTTTCTAGGGCTGTGTCTGTGTGTTTCTGGTAGTGTGTTTCCGGGGGGTGTGTGTGTAAACACACAGGCGCGCACCCAGAAACACACATATCAACACACACGTGCACACCCTTTAACACACATATAACCACACACGCTTGCCCCCAGAAAAACAATTATAAGCACACATGCTTCTACCCAGAAACACACATATAAACACAAAGGCTCGCACCCAGAAACACAACTATAGACACACACGCACGCAACCAGAAACACACAAATAAGCACACGTGTGCGCAACCAGAAACACACTTATAAGCACACATACACGCAGCCAGAAACACAATGATAGACACATACACACGCAAGCAGAAACACACAGATCAGCACACATGTGCGCACCAAGAAACACACATAAACAAACACATGTGCATCCGGAAACACACATATAAACACACACATGCGTGACCAACCATTCACAAATGTGTGTGGGCGTGTTTCCAGGTGTTTGCTTTTTTGGGTGGGCGTGTTTCTCGGGGTGCCTGTGTAAGTTTGTGGAAGTGTGTTTCTAGGGGTGTGTGTGTGTGTTTCTGGGAATGTGTTTCTAGGGGAGTGTGTGTGTGTTTCTGGGGGTGTGTTTCTAGGAGTGTGTGTGTGTGTGAGTTTCTGGTAGTGTGTTTCTAGGGGTGTGTGTGTGTGTTTCTGGGAGTGTGTTTCTAGCGGTGTGTGTGTGCGTTTTGGGGAGTGTTTTTCTAGGGGAGTTTGTGTGTTTCTGGGAGTTTATATCAAGGGGAGTGTGTGTGTGATTCTGGGAGTGTGTTCCGAGGGCTTTGTGAGTGTGTTTCTGGGTGTGTGTTTCTAGGGATGTGTGTGTGTGTTTCTGGGTGTGTGTTTCTAGGGGTGTGTGTGTGTGTTTCTGGGAGTGTGTTTCTAGGGGTGTGCGTGTGTTTCTGGGAGTGTGTTTCTAAGAGTGTGTGTGTGTGTGTGTGTGTTTCTTGGATTGTGTTTCTACGGGTGTGTGTGTGTTTTTCGGGGAGCGTGTTTCTAGGGTGTGTGTGTGTGTTTCTTAGTGTGTGTTTCTAGGCGAGTGTTTTTGTGTTTCTGGGAGTCTGTTTCTAGGGGTGTGTTTGTGTGTGTCTCTGGGTGTGTGTTCCGTGGGCTGTGTGTGTGTGTTTCTGGGAGTGTTTTTCTAGGGCTGTGTCTGTGTGTTTCTGGTAGTGTGTTTCCGGGGGGGTGTGTGTGTAAACACACAGGCGCGCACCCAGAAACACACATATCAACACACACGTGCACACCCTTTAACACACATATAACCACACACGCGTGCCCCCAGAAAAACAATTATAAGCACACATGCGTCTACCCAGAAACACACATATAAACACACAGGCTTGCACCCAGAAACACAACTATAGACACACACACACGCAACCAGAAACACACAAATAAGCACATGTGTGCGCAACCAGAAACACACTTATAATCACACATACACGCAGCCAGAAACACAATATTAGACACACACACACACAAAAGCGGAAACACACGTGTAAGCACACATGTGCGCACCAAGAAACACACATAAACAAACACATGTGCATCTGGAAAAACACATATAAACACACACATGTGTGAACAACCATTCACACATGTGTGCGGGCGTGTTTCCAGGTGTTTGCTTTTTTGGGTGGGCGTGTTTCTCGGGGTGTCTGTGTAAGTTTGTGGGAGTGTGTTTCTAGGGGTGTGTGTGTGTGTTTCTGGGAATGTGTTTCTAGGGGTGTGTGTGTGTGTGAGTTTCTGGTAGTGTGTTTCTAGGGGTGTGTGTGTGTGTTTCTGGGAGTGTGTTTCTAGCGGTGTGTGTGTGCGTTTTGGGGAGTGTTTTTCTAGGGGAGTTTGTGTGTTTTTCTGGGAGTTTATATCAAGGGGAGTGTGTGTGTGTTTCTGGGAGTGTGTTCCGATGGCTTTGTGAGTGTGTTTCTGGCTGTGTGTTTCTAGGGGTGTGTGTGTGTGTTTCTGGCTGTGTGTTTCTAGGGGTGTGTGTGTGTGTTTCTGGGAGTGTGTTTCTAGGGGTGTGCGTGTGTTTCTGGGAGTGTGTTTCTAAGAGTGTGTGTGTGTTTCTGGGATTGTGTTTCTATGGGTGTGTGTGTGTTTTTCGGGGAGCGTGTTTCTAGGGTGTGTGTGTGTGTTTCTTAGTGTGTGTTTCTAGGCGAGTGTTTTTGTGTTTCTGGGAGTCTGTTTCTAGGGATTTGTGTGTGTGTGTCTCTGGGTGTGTGTTCCGTGGGCTGTGTGTGTGTGTTTCTGGGAGTGTTTTTCTAGGGCTGTGTCTGTGTGTTTCTGGTAGTGTGTTTCCGGGGGGTGTGTGTGTAAACACACAGGCGCGCACCCAGAAACACACATATCAACACACACGTGCACACCCTTTAACACACATATAACCACACACGCGTGCCCCCAGAAAAACAATTATAAGCACACATGCGTCTACCCAGAAACACACATATAAACACAAAGGCTCGCACCGAGAAACACAACTATAGACACACACGCACGCAACCAGAAACACACAAATAAGCACACGTGTGCGCAACCAGAAACACACTTATAAGCACACATACACGCAGCCAGAAACACAATAATAGACACATACACACGCAAGCAGAAACACACAGATCAGCACACATGTGCGCACCAAGAAACACACATAAACAAACACATGTGCATCCGGAAACACACATATAAACACACACATGCGTGACCAACCATTCACAAATGTGTGCGGGCATGTTTCCAGGTGTTTGCTTTTTTGGGTGGGCGTGTTTCTCGGGGTGCCTGTGTAAGTTTGTGGAAGTGTGTTTCTAGGGGTGTTTGTGTGTGTTTCTGGGAATGTGTTTCTAGGGGAGTGTGTGTGTGTTTCTGGGGGTGTGTTTCTAGGAGTGTGTGTGTGTGTGAGTTTCTGGTAGTGTGTTTCTAGGGGTGTGTGTGTTTGTTTCTGGGAGTGTGTTTCTAGCGGTGTGTGTGTGCGTTTTTGGGAGTGTTTTTCTAGGGGATTTTGTGTGTTTTTCTGGGAGTTAATATCAAGGGGAGTGTATGTGTGATTCTGGGAGTGTGTTCCGAGGGCTTTGTGAGTGTGTTTCTGGGTGTGTGTTTCTAGGGGTGTGTGTGTGTGTTTCTGGGTGTGTGTTTCTAGGGGTGTGTGTGTGTGTTTCTGGGAGTGTGTTTCTAGGGGTGTGCGTGTGTTTCTGGGAGTGTGTTTCTAAGAGTGTGTGTGTGTGTGTGTGTTTCTGGGATTGTGTTTCTACGGGTGTGTGTGTGTTTTTCGGGGAGCGTGTTTCTAGGGTGTGTGTGTGTGTTTCTTAGTGTGTGTTTCTAGGCGAGTGTTTTTGTGTTTCTGGGAGTCTGTTTCTAGGGGTGTGTTTGTGTGTGTCTCTGGGTGTGTGTTCCGTGGGCTGTGTGTGTGTGTTTCTGGGAGTGTTTTTCTAGGGCTGTGTCTGAGTGTTTCTGGTAGTGTGTTTCCGGGGGGGTGTGTGTGTAAACACACAGGCGCGCACCCAGAAACACACATATCAACACACACGTGCACACCCTTTAACACACATATAACCACACACGCGTGCCCCCAGAAAAACAATTATAAGCACACATGCGTCTACCCAGAAACACACATATAAACACACAGGCTTGCACCCAGAAACACAACTATAGACACACACACACGCAACCAGAAACACACAAATAAGCACATGTGTGCGCAACCAGAAACACACTTATAATCACACATAGATGCAGCCAGAAACACAATGATAGACACACACACACAAAAGCGGAAACACACGTATAAGCACACATGTGCGCACCAAGAAACACACCTAAACAAACACATGTGCATCTGGAAAAAGACATATAAACACACACATGCGTGCCCAACCATTCACAAATGTGTGCGGGCGTGTTTCCAGGTGTTTGCTTTTTTGGGTGGGCGTGTTTCTCGGGGTGTCTCTGTAAGTTTGTGGGAGTGTGTTTCTAGGGGTGTGTGTGTGTGTTTCTGGGAATGTGTTTCTAGGGGTGTGTGTGTGTGTGAGTTTCTGGTAGTGTGTTTCTAGGGGTGTGTGTGTGTGTTTCTGGGAGTGTGTTTCTAGCGGTGTGTGTGTGCGTTTTGGGGAGTGTTTTTCTAGGGGAGTTTGTGTGTTTTTCTGGGCGTTTATATCAAGGGGAGTGTGTGTGTGTTTCTGGGAGTGTGTTCCGAGGGCTTTGTGAGTGTCTTTATGGGTGTGTGTTTCTAGGGGTGTGTGTGTGTGTTTCTGGGTGTGTGTTTCTAGGGGTGTGTGTGTGTGTTTCTGGGAGTGTGTTTCTAGGGGTGTGCGTGTGTTTCTGGGAGTGTGTTTCTAAGAGTGTGTGTGTGTGTTTCTGGGATTGTGTTTCTACGGGTGTGTGTGTGTTTTTCGGGGAGCGTGTTTCTAGGGTGTGTGTGTGTGTTTCTTAGTGTGTTTTTCTAGGCGAGTGTTTTTGTGTTTCTGGGAGTCTGTTTCTAGGGGTGTGTTTGTGTGTGTCTCTGGGTGTGTGTTCCGTGGGCTGTGTGTGTGTGTTTCTGGGAGTGTTTTTCTAGGGCTGTGTCTGTGTGTTTCTGGTAGTGTGTTTCCGGGGGGGTGTGTGTGTAAACACACAGGCGCGCACCCAGAAACACACATATCAACACACACGTGCACACCCTTTAACACACATATAACCACACACGCGTGCCCCCAGAAAAACAATTATAAGCACACATGCGTCTACCCAGAAACACACATATAAACACAAAGGCTCGCACCCAGAAACACAACTATAGACACACACGCACGCAACCAGAAACACACAAATAAGCACACGTGTGCGCAACCAGAAACACACTTATAATCACACATACACGCAGCCAGAAACACAATGATAGACACATACACACGCAAGCAGAAACACACAGATCAGCACACATGTGCGCACCAAGAAACACACATAAACAAACACATGTGCATCCGGAAACACACATATAAACACACACATGCGTGACCAACCATTCACAAATGTGTGCGGGCGTGTTTCCAGGTGTTTGCTTTTTTGGGTGGGCGTGTTTCTCGGGGTGCCTGTGTAAGTTTGTGGGAGTGTGTTTCTAGGGGTGTGTGTGTGTGTTTCTGGGAATGTGTTTCTAGGGGAGTGTGTGTGTGTTTCTGGGGGTGTGTTTCTAGGAGTGTGTGTGTGTGTGAGTTTCTGGTAGTGTGTTTCTAGGGGTGTGTGTGTGTGTTTCTGGGAGTGTGTTTCTAGCGGTGTGTGTGTGCGTTTTGGGGAGTGTTTTTCTAGGGGAGTTTGTGTGTTTTTCTGGGAGTTTATATCAAGGTGAGTGTGTGTGTGATTCTGGGAGTGTGTTCCGTGGGCTTTGTGAGTGTGTTTCTGGGTGTGTGTTTCTAGGGGTGTGTGTGTGTGTTTCTGAGTGTGTGTTTCTAGGGATGTGTGTGTGTGTTTCTGGGAGTGTGTTTCTAGGGGTGTGCGTGTGTTTCTGGGAGTGTGTTTCTAAGAGTGTGTGTGTGTGTGTGTTTCTGGGATTGTGTTTCTACGGGTGTGTGTGTGTTTTTCGGGGAGCGTGTTTCTAGGGTGTGTGTGTGTGTTTCTTAGTGTGTGTTTCTAGGCGAGTGTTTTTGTGTTTCTGGGAGTCTGTTTCTAGGGGTGTGTTTGTGTGTGTCTCTGGGTGTGTGTTCCGTGGGCTGTGTGTGTGTGTTTCTGGGAGTGTTTTTCTAGGGCTGTGTCTGTGTGTTTCTGGTAGTGTGTTTCCGGGGGGCGGTGTGTGTAAACACACAGGCGCGCACCCAGAAACACACATATCAACACACACGTGCACACCCTTTAATACACATATAACCACACACGCGTGCCCCCAGAAAAACAATTATAAGCACACATGCGTCTACCCAGAAACACACATATAAACACACAGGCTTGCACCCAGAAACACAACTATAGAAACACACACACGCAACCAGAAACACACAAATAGGCACATGTGTGCGCAACCAGAAACACACTTATAATCACACATACACGCAGCCAGAAACACAATGATAGACACACACACACACATAAGCGGAAACACACGTATAAGCACACATGTGCGCACCAAGAAACACACATAAACAAACACATGTGCATCTGGAAACACACATATAAACACACACATGCGTGACCAACCATTCAGACATGTGTGCGGGCGTGTTTCCAGGTGTTTGCTTTTTTGGGTGGGCGTGTTTCTCGGGGTGTCTGTGTAAGTTTGTGGGAGTGTGTTTCTAGGGGTGTGTGTGTGTGTTTCTGGGAATGTGTTTCTAGGGGTGTGTGTGTGTGTTTCTGGCGCTGTGTTTCTTAGAGTGTGTGTGTGTTTGAGTTTCTGGGAGTGTGTTTCTACCGGTGTGTGTGTGCGTTTTGGGGAGTGTTTTTCTAGGGGAGTTTGTGTGTTTTTCTGGGCGTTTATATGAAGGGGAGTGTGTGTGTGTTTCTGGGAGTGTGTTCCGAGGGCTTTGTGAGTTTCTTTATGGGAATGTGTTTCTAGGGGTGTGTGTGTGTGTTTCTGGGTGTGTGTTTCTAGGGGTGTGTGTGTGTGTTTCTGGGAGTGTGTTTCTAGGGGTGTGCGTGTGTTTCTGGGAGTGTGTTTCTAAGAGTGTGTGTGTGTGTGTTTCTGGGATTGTGTTTCTACGGGTGTGTGTGTGTTTTTCGGGGAGCGTGTTTCTAGGGTGTGTGTGTGTGTTTCTTAGTGTGTGTTTCTAGGCGAGTGTTTTTGTGTTTCTGGGAGTCTGTTTCTAGGGGTGTGTTTGTGTGTGTCTCTGGGTGTGTGTTCCGTGGGCTGTGTGTGTGTGTTTCTGGGAGTGTTTTTCTAGGGCTGTGTCTGTGTGTTTCTGGTAGTGTGTTTCCGGGGGGGTGTGTGTGTAAACACACAGGCGCGCACCCAGAAACACACATATCAACACACACGTGCACACCCTTTAACACACATATAACCACACACGCGTGCCCCCAGAAAAACAATTATAAGCACACATGCATCTACCCAGAAACACACATATAAACACACAGGCTTGCACCCAGAAACACAACTATAGACACACACACACGCAACCAGAAACACACAAATAAGCACATGTGCGCGCAACCAGAAACACACTTATAATCACACATACACGCAGCCAGAAACACAATGATAGACACACACACACACAAAAGCGGAAACACACGTATAAGCACACATGTGCGCACCAAGAAACACACATAAACAAACACATGTGCATCTGGAAAAACACATATAAACACACACATGCGTGACCAACCATTCACACATGTGTGCGGGCGTGTTTCCAGGTGTTTGCTTTTTTGGGTGGGCGTGTTTCTCGGGGTGTCTGTGTAAGTTTGTGGGAGTGTGTTTCTAGGGGTGTCTGTGTGTGTTTCTGGGAATGTGTTTCTAGGGGTGTGTGTGTGTGCGAGTTTCTGGTAGTGTGTTTCTAGGGGTGTGTGTGTGTGTTTCTGCGAGTGTGTTTCTAGCGGTGTGTGTGCGTTTTGGGGAGTGTTTTTCTAGGGGAGTTTGTGTGTTTTTCTGGGAGTTTATATCAAGGGGAGTGTGTGTGTGTTTCTGGGAGTGTGTTCCGATGGCTTTGTGAGTGTGTTTTTGGGTGTGTGTTTCTAGGGGTGTGTGCGTGTGTTTCTGGGTGTGTGTTTCTAGGGGTGTGTGTGTGTGTTTCTGGGAGTGTGTTTCTAGGGGTGTGTGTGTGTTTTTCGGGGAGCGTGTTTCTAGGGTGTGTGTTTGTGTGTGTTTCTGGGATTGTGTTTCTATGGGTGTGTGTGTGTTTTTCGGGGAGCGTGTTTCTAGGGTGTGTGTTTGTGTTTCTTAGTGTGTGTTTCTAGGCGAGTGTTTTTGTGTTTCTGGGAGTCTGTTTCTAGGGGTGTGTGTGTCTCTGGGTGTGTGTTCCGTGGGCTGTGTGTGTGTGTTTCTGGGAGTGTTTTTCTAGGGCTGTGTCTGTGTGTTTCTGGTAGTGTGTTTCCGGGGGGGTGTGTGTGTAAACACACAGGCGCGCACCCAGAAACACACATATCAACACACACGTGCACACCCTTTAACACACATATAACCACACACGCGTGCCCCCAGAAAAACAATTATAAGCACACATGCGTCTACCCAGAAACACACATATAAACACAAAGGCTCGCACCCAGAAACACAACTATAGACACACACGCACGCAACCAGAAACACACAAATAAGCACACGTGTGCGCAACCAGAAACACACTTATAAGCACACATACACGCAGCCAGAAACACAATGATAGACACATACACACGCAAGCAGAAACACACAGATCAGCACACATGTGCGCACCAAGAAACACACATAAACAAACACATGTGCATCCGGAAACACACATATAAACACACACATGCGTGACCAAACATTCACAAATGTGTGCGGGCGTGTTTCCAGGTGTTTGCTTTTTTGGGTGGGCGTGTTTCTCGGGGTGCCTGTGTAAGTTTGTGGGAGTGTGTTTCTAGGGGTGTGTGTGTGTGTTTCTGGGAATGTGTTTCTAGGGGAGTGTGTGTGTGTTTCTGGGGGTGTGTTTCTAGGAGTGTGTGTGTGTGTGAGTTTCTGGTAGTGTGTTTCTAGGGGTGTGTGTGTGTGTTTCTGGGAGTGTGTTTCTAGCGGTGTGTGTGTGCGTTTTGGGGAGTGTTTTTCTAGGGGATTTTGTGTGTTTTTCTGGGAGTTTATATCAAGGGGAGTGTGTGTGTGATTCTCGGAGTGTGTTCCGAGGGCTTTGTGGGTGTGTTTCTGGGTGTGTGTTTCTAGGGGTGTGTGTGTGTGTTTCTGGGTGTGTGTTTCTAGGGGTGTGTGTGTGTGTTTCTGGGAGTGTGTTTCTAGGGGTGTGCGTGTGTTTCTGGGAGTGTGTTTCTAAGAGTGTGTGTGTGTGTGTTACTGGGATTGTGTTTCTATGGGTGTGTGTGTGTTTTTCGGGGAGCGTGTTTCTAGGGTGTGTGTGTGTGTTTCTTAGTGTGTGTTTCTAGGCGAGTGTTTTTGTGTTTCTGGGAGTCTGTTTCTAGGGGTGTGTGTGTGTGTGTCTCTGGGTGTGTGTTCCGTGGGCTGTGTGTGTGTGTTTCTGGGAGTGTTTTTCTAGGGCTGTGTCTGTGTGTTTCTGGTAGTGTGTTTCCGGGGGGGGGTGTGTGTAAACACACAGGCGCGCACCCAGAAACACACATATCAACACACACGTGCACACCCTTTAACACACATATAACCACACACGCGTGCCCCCAGAAAAACAATTATAAGCACACATGCGTCTACCCAGAAACACACATATAAACACAAAGGCTCGCACCCAGAAACACAACTATAGACACACACGCACGCAACCAGAAACACACAAATAAGCACACGTGTGCGCAACCAGAAACACACTTATAATCAGACATACACGCAGCCAGAAACACAATGATAGACACATACACACGCAAGCAGAAACACACAAATAAGCACATGTGTGCGCAACCAGAAACACACTTATAATCACACATACATGCAGCCAGAAACACAATGATAGACGCACACACACACAAAAGCGGAAACACGTATAAGCACACATGTGCGCACCAAGAAACACACATAAACAAACACATGTGCATCTGGAAAAAGACATATAAACACACACATGCGTGCCCAACCATTCACACATGTGTGCGGGCGTGTTTCCAGGTGTTTGCTTTTTTGGGTCGGCGTGTTTCTCGGGGTGTCTGTGTAAGTTTGTGGGAGTGTGTTTCTAGGGGTGTGTGTGTGTGTTTCTGGGAATGTGTTTCTAGGGGTGTGTGTGTGTGTTTCTGGCGCTGTGTTTCTAGGAGTGTGTGTGTGTGTGACTTTCTGGGAGTGTGTTTCTAGGGGTGTGTGTGTGTGTTTCTGGGAGTGTGTTTCTAGCAGTGTGTGTGTGTGTTTCGGGGAGTGTTTTTCTAGTGTTGTGCGTGTTTGTGTGTTTCTGGGAGTGTGTTTCTAGGGGAGTGTGTGTGTGTTTCTGGCATTGTGTTTCTAGGTTTTGTGTATGTGTGTTTCTGGGAGTGTGTTTCTTGGGCTGTGTGTATGTGTTTCTGGGAGTTTTGTTCTAGGGGTGTGTGTGCGTTTCTGGGAGTGTGTTTCTTGGGCTGTGGGTGTCTGCTTCTGGGAGTGTTTTTCTTGGGGTATGTGCGTGTGTTTCTGGGTGGCTGTTTCTAGGGTTGTGTGTGTGTGTTTCTGGGTTTGTGTTTCTGAGGGAGTGTGTGTGTGCGTTTTTGGGTGCATGTTTCTAGGGGTTTGTGTGTGTGTATGGGAGTGTGTTTCTAGGAATGAGTGTGTGTGTGTGTGTGTGTGTGTGTGTGTTTCTGCGAGCATGTTTATAGGCGTTTATGTATGTGTTTCAGGGAATGTGTTTCCAGGGGGGTGTGTGTGTGTTTGTGGGAGTGTGTTTCTAGGGGAGGTTCTGTGTTTTTCTGGGAGGTTATTTCTAGGGGTGTGTGTGTGTGTTTCTGGGAGTGTGTTCCTTGGGCTTTGTGTGTGTGTTTCTGGGTGTCTGTTTCTAGGGGTGTGTGTCGGTGTTTCTGGGTGTGTGTTTCTAGGGGTGTGTGTGTGTGTTTCTGGGAGTGTGTTTCTAAGAGTGTGTGTGTGTGTGTTTCTGGGATTGTGTTTCTACGGGTGTGTGTGTGTTTTTCGGGGAGCGTGTTTCAAGGGTCTGTGTGTGTTCTGGGCCTCTGTTTCACGGCGAGTGTTTGTGTGTTTCTGGGAGTCTGTTTCAAGGGGTGTGTTTGTGTGTCTCTGGGAATGTGTTCCGTGGGCTGTGTGTGTCTGTTTCTTGGACTGTTTTTCTAGGGTTGTCTGTGTGTTTTTCTGGGAGTGTGTTTCTAGGGGTATATGTGTTTTTCTGATAGTGTGTTTCTGGGGGGGGGTGTAAACACACGGGCGCGCACCCAGAAACACACATATCAACACACATACGCACACCCAGAAACACACATATAAACACAGACAACGCACCCAGAAACACACATATGAACACAAACACGTGCACCCAGAAAGACACATATAAACGCACATGCTCGCACCCAGAAACACTACTATAGACAGACACGCACGCAACCAGAAACACGCATATAAGCACACATGTGTGCATCCAGAAACACACTTATAATCACACACACACGCAGACAGAAACACAACTATAGACACACACGCACACAACCAGAAACACACATATAAGCACACATGTGCGGAACCAGAAACACAATTATAATCACACACACACGCAGCCAGAAACACAACTGTAGACACACACGCACGCAACCAGAAACATACATATAAGCACACATGTGTGCACCCAGAAACACATTTATAAACAAATACATGTGCATCCAGAAACACATATATAAACACAGACATGCGTGCCCAACCATAACACACACGTGTGTGGGCTTGTTTCCGGTGGTCAAGTATCCTGGTGTGTGTGTTGCCTGGTGGGCAGTGTTTCCAGGTGGGCAGGTTTCTGGGTGGGCATGTTTCCGGATGGGCATGATTCTAGGGGTGTGTGTGTTTCTGGCAGTGTGTTTCTAGGGGTGAGTGTGTGTGTTTCTGGGAGTGTGTTTCTCGGAGTGTGTGTTTGTGTTTCTGGGAGTGTGTTTCCAGGGGCATGTGCGTGTGTTTCTGGGAGGGTGTTTCTAGGGGGGTTTGTGTGTGTTTGTGTGTGTGTGTGTGTTTCTGTGCGTGTGTTTCTCGGGGGGTGTGTGTGTCTTTCTGGGCGTGTGTTTCTAGGGGAGTGTGTGTGTTTCTGGGTGTGTGTTTCTAGGGGTCCGTGTGTGAGTTTCTGGGTGTGTGTTTCTAGGGCTGTGTGTGTGTGTTTCTGGGAATGTTTTTCTAGGGGTATGTGTGGGTGTTTCTCGGAGTGTGTTTCTAGGGGTGTGTGTGTGTTTCTGTGCGTGTGTTTCTCGAGGTGCGTTTGTGTGTTTCGGGGGTGTGTTTCTAGGGGTGTGTGTGTGTTTCTGGGAGTACGTGAAATGCACACGAACTCACAACCCCAGCAACATACGCACACACACCCCCAGCAACACACGCACACACACCCCCAGCAACACACCCACACACACACACACACCCAGAAATACACACACACAGAAACACACACAAACACACACACACACCCAGAAACACTACATCAAAGATTCATGTAGTAATGCATTTTGCGACTCTTCAGAATTTCTTTTCTTGATTTATAAGTAGTCTCCAGAAAGATAGCAATGTGTGCACCCCATACATAACACACATGTACAAACACAAACACACCTTTGCATAGACACGCACCCATGCAACGAAACACACACAGAAATATGCACGCACGCACCCAGCAATGCACGCAGCCAGAAACGCACGCACCTAGAAATGCACGCACCCAGAAACACACATATAAACACACAGGCATGCACCCAGAAAAACACATATAAACACACACACGTGCACCCAGAAACACACATATAAGCACACAGGCACGCACCCAGAAACACACTTATAAACAAACACATGTGCATCCAGAAACACACCTATAAACACAGACATGTGCACCGAACATAACACACATGTGCGCGGGCTTGTTTCCAGGTGGGTGTGTTACTGGGCCGGCGTGTTTCCGGGTGGGCATGTTTCTCGGGGTGCGTGTGTGTGTTTCAGGGAGTGTTGTTCTAGGGGTGTGTGTGTGTGTTTCTGGGAGTGTGTTTCCAGGAACGTGTGTGAGGGTGTGTGTAGGTTTCTGGGAGTGTTTTTCTAGGGGGGTGTGTGTGTGTTTCTGGGAGTGTGTTTCTAGGGGTGTGTGTATGTGTTTCGGGGAGTGTGTTTCTAGGGGTGCGTGTGTGTTTTTGTGGGAGTGTGTTTCTAGGGGAGTTTGTGTGTTTTTCTGGGAGTGTGCTTCTAGGGGAGTGTGTGTGTGTTTCTGGGAGTATGTTCCTAGGGCTTTGTGTGTGTGGTTCTGGGTGTTTGTTTCTAGGGGTGTGTGTGTGTGTTTCTGGGAGTGTGTTTCTAGGGGTGTGCGTGTGTTTCTGGGAGTGTTTTTCTAGGAGTGTGTGTGTGTGTGTGTGCTTCTGGGAGAGTGTTTCTATGGGTGTGTGTATGTTTTTCGCGGAGTGTATTTCTAGGGTGTGTGTTTGTGTTTCTGGGAGTGTGTTTCTAGACGAGTGTGTGTGTGTTTCTGGGAGTCTGTTTCTAGGGGTGTGTGTGTGTGTGTGTGTCTCTGGGTGTGTGTTCCGTGGGCTGTTTGTGTGTGTTTCTGGGAGTGTTTTTCTAGGGCTGTGTGTGTGTGTTTCTGGTAGTGCGTTTCAGGGGGGGGGTGTTGTGTAAACACACAGGCGCGCACCCAGAAACACACATATCAACACACACATGCACACCCATTAACACACATATAACCACACACGCGTGCACCCAGAAAAACAATTATAAGCACGCACGCGTATACCCAGAAACACACATATAAACACACAGGCTCGCACCCAGAAACACAACTATAGACACACACGCACGCAACCAGAAACACACAAATAAGCACACATGTGCGCAACCAGAAACACACTTATAATCACACATACACGCAGCCAGAAACACAATGATAGACACACACACACGCAAGCAGAAACACACATATAAGCACACATGTGCGCACCAAGAAACACACATAAACAAACACATGTGCATACAGAAACACACATATAAACACACACATGCGTGCCCAACCATTCACACATGTGTGCGGGCGTGTTTCCAGGTGTTTGCTTTTTAGGGTGGGCGTGTTTCTTGGGGTGTCTGTGTTATTTTGTGGGAGTGTGTTTCTAGGGGTGTGTGTTTGTGTTTCTGGGAATGTGTTTCTAGGGGAGTGAGTGTGTGTTTCTGGGGGTGTGTTTCTAGGAGTGTGTGTGTGTGTGAGTTTCTGGGAGTGTGTTTCTAGGGGTCCGTGTGTGTGTTTCTGGGTGTGTGTTTCTAGGGCTGTGTCTGTGTGTTTCTGGGAATGTTTTTCTAGGGGTATGTGTGTGTGTTTCTCGGAGTGTGTTTCTAGGGTGTGTGTGTGTTTCTGCGCGTGTGTTTCTCGAGGTGTGTTTGTGTGTTTCGGGGGGTGTGTTTCTAGGGGTGTGTGTGTGTGTTTCTGGGAGTATGTGAAATGCACACGCACTCACAACCCCAGGAACACACGCACACACACCCCCAGCAACACACGCACACACACCCCCAGCAACACACGCACACACACACACACACCCAGAAATACACACACACAGAAACACACACAAACACGCACACACACAGCCAGAACACTACATCAAAGATTCATGTAGTAATGCATTTTGCGACTCTTCAGAATTTCTTTTCTTGATTTACAAGTAGTCTCCAGAAAGATAGCAATGTGTGCACCCCATACATAACACACATGTACAAACACAAACACACCTTTGCATAGACACGCACCCATGCAGCGAAACACACACAGAAATATGCACGCACGCACCCAGCAATGCACGCAGCCAGAAACGCACGCACCTAGAAATGCATGCAGCCAGAAACACACATATAAACACACAGGCATGCACCCAGAAAAACACATATAAACACACACACGTGCACCCAGAAACACACATATAAGCACACAGGCACGCACCCAGAAACACACTTATAAACAAACACATGTGCATCCAGAAACATACCTATAAACACAGACATGTGCACCGAACATAACACACACGTGCGCGGGCGTGTTTCCAGGTGGGTGTGTTTCTGGGCCGGCGTGTTTCCGGGTGGGCATGTTTCTCGGGGTGCGTGTGTGTGTTTCTGGGAGTGTTTTTCTAGGGGTGTGTGAGTGTGTTTCTGGGAGTGTGTTTCCAGGAACGTGTGTGAGTGTGTGTGTAGGTTTCTGGGAGTGTTTTTCTAGGGGGGTGTGTGTGTGTTTCTGGGCGTGTGTTTCTAGGGGTGTGTGTGTGTGTTTCGGGGAGTGTGTTTCTAGGGGTGTGTGTGTGTGTTTGTGGGAGTGTGTTTCTAGGGGAGTTTGTGTGTTTTTCTGGGAGTGTGTTTCTAGGGGAGTGTGTGTGTGTTTCTGGGAGTATGTTCCTAGGGCTTTGTGTGTGTGGTTCTGGGTGTTTGTTTCTAGGGGTGTGTGTGTGTGTTTCTGGGAGTGTGTTTCTAGGGGTGTGTGTGTGTTTCTGGGAGTGTTTTTCTAGGAGTGTGAGTGTGTGTGTGCTTCTGGGAGAGTGTTTCTATGGGAGTGGGTATGTTTTTCGCGGAGTGTATTTCTAGGGTGTGTGTTTGTGTTTCTGGGAGTGTGTTTCTAGACGAGTGTGTGTGTGTTTCTGGGGGTCTGTTTCTAGGGGTGTGTGTGTGTCTGTGTTTCTGGGAGTGTTTTTCTAGGGTTGTGTGTGTGTGATTCTGGTATTGTGTTTCAAGGGGGGTGTGTGTGTAAACACACACGCGTGCACCCAGAAACACACATATCAACACACACGTGCACACCCATTAACACACATATAACCACACACACGTGCACCCAGACAAACAATTATAAGCACACACACATATACCCAGAGACACACATATAAACACACAGGCTCGCACCCAGAAACACAAATATAGACACACACGCACGCAACCAGAAACACACAAAAAAGCACACATGTGCGCAACCAGAAACACATTTATAATCACACATACACGCAGCCAGAAACACAATGATAGACACACACACACGCAAGCAGAAACACACATATAAGCACACATGTGCGCACCAAGAAACACACATAAACAAGCACATGTGCATCCGGAAACACACATATAAACACACACATGCGTGCCCAAACATTCACACATGTGTGCAGGCATATTTCCAGGTGTTTGCTTTTTTGGGTGGGCATGTTTCTCGGGCTGTCTGTGTAAGTTTGTGGGAGTGTGTTTCTAGGGGGGTGTGTGTGTGTTTCTGGGAATGTGTTTCTAGGGGTGAGTGTGTGTGTTTCTGGGGGTGTGTTTCTAGGAGTGTGTGTGTGTGTGTGAGTTTCTGGGAGTGTGTTTCTAGGGGTGTGTGTGTGTGTTTCTGGGAGTGTGTTTCTAGAGGTGTGTGTGTGTGTGTTTCTGGGAGTGTATTTCTAGGGGAGTGTGTGTGTTTTTCTGGGAGTGTGTTTATAGGGTTTGTGTGTGGGTGTTTCTGGGAGTGTGTTTCTAGGGCTGTGTGTGTGTGTTTCTGGGTGTCTTTTTCTAGGGGTGTGTGTGCTTTTCTGGGAGTGTGTTTCTTGGGCTGTGGGTGTCTGTTTCTGGGAGTGTATTTTTTGGGGTATGTGCGTGTGTTTCTGGGAGAGTGTTTCCAGGGGTGTGTGTGAGGGTGTTTCTGGGAGGGTGTTTCTAGGGTTGTGTGTCTGTGTTTCTGGGTTTGTGTTTCTAAGGGAGTGTGTGTGTGCGTTTCTGGGTGCATGTTTCTAGGGGTTTGTGTGTGTTTCTGGGAGTCTGTTTCTATTAATGAGTGTGTGTGTGTGTGTGTGTGTGTTTCTGCGAGCGTGTTTATAGGCTTATCTGTATGTTTTTCAGGGAATGTGTTTCTATGGGGTTGTGTGTGTGTTTGTGGGAGTGTGTTTCTAGGGGAGTTTGTGTGTTTTTCTGGGAGTTTATTGCTAGGGGAGTGTGTGTGTGTTTCTGGGAGTGTGTTCCTAAGGCTTTGTGTGTGTGTTTCTGGGTGTGTGCTTCTAGGGGTGTGTGTGTGTGTTTCTGGGTGTGTGTTTCTAGGGGTGTGTGTGTGTGTTTCTTAATGTGTGTTTCTAGGCGAGTGTTTGTGTGTTTCTGGGAGCCTGTTTCTAGGGGTGTGTGTGTATGTGTCTCTGGGTGTGTGTTCCGTGGGCTGTGTGTGTGTGATTCTGGGAGTGTTTTTCTAGGGTTGTGTGTGTGTCTTTCTGGTAGTGCATTTCCGGGGGGGGGTGTGAGTGTGAACACACAGGTGCGCACCCAGAAACACACATATCAACACACACGTGCACACCCATTAACACACATAAAACCACACACACATGCACCCAGACAAACAATTATAAGCACACATGCGTATACCCAGAAACACACATATAAACACACAGGCTCGCACCCAGAAACACAAATATAGACACACACGCACGCAACCAGAAACTCACAAATAAGCACACATGTGCGCAACCAGAAACACACTTATAATCACACATACACGCAGCCAGAAACACAATGATAGACACACACACACGCAAGCAGAAACACACATATAAGCACACATGTGCGCACCAAGAAACACACATAAACAAACACATGTGCATCCGGAAACACACATATAAACACACACATGCGTGCCCAACCATTCACACATGTGTGCGGGCGTGTTTCCAGGTGTTTGCTTTTTTGGGTGGGAGTGTTTCTCGGGGTGTCTGTGTAAGTTTGTGGGAGTGTGTTTATAGGGGTGTGTGTGTGTGCGTTTCTGGGAGTGTGTTTCTTGGGCTGTGGGTGTCTGTTTCTTGGAGTGTATTTCTTGGGGTATGTGCGTGTGTTTCTGGGAGAGTGTTTCCAGGGGTGTGTGTGTGTGTTTCTGGGTGGGTGTTTCTAGGGTTGTGTGTCTGTGTTTCTGGGTTTGTGTTTCTAAGGGAGTGTGTGTGTGCGTTTCTGGGTGCATGTTTCTCGGGGTTTGTGTGTGTTTGTGGGAGTGTGTTTCTAGGAATGACTGTGTGTGTGTGTGTGTGTTTCTGCGAGCGTGTTTATAGGCTTGTATGTATGTTTTTCAGGGAATGTGTTTCTATGGGGGTGCGTGTGTGTTTGTGGGAGTGTGTTTCTAGGGGAGTTTGTGTGTTTTTCTGGGAGTTTATTGCTAGGGGAGTGTGTGTGTGTTTCTGGGAGTGTGTTCCTAGGCCTTTGTGTGTGTGTTTCTGGGTGTGTGTTTCTAGGGGTGTGTGTGTGTGTTTCTGGGTGTGTGTTTCTAGGGGTGTGTGTGTGTGTTTCTTAATGTGTGTTTCTAGGTGAGTGTTTGTGTGTTTCTGGGAGTCTGTTTCTAGGGGTGTGTGTGTATGTGCCTCTGGGTGCGTGTTCCGTGGGCTGTGTCTGTGTGTTTCTGGGAGGGTTTTTCTAGGGTTGTGTGTGTGTGTTTCTGGTAGTGCGTTTCCGGGGGGGGGTTGTGTGAACACACAGGCGCGCATCCAGAAACACACATATCAACACACAGGCTCGCACCCAGAAACACAACTATAGACACACACGCACGCAACCAGAAACACACAAATAAGCACACATGTGCGCAACCAGAAACACACTTATAATCACACATACACGTAGCCAGAAACACAATGATAGACACACACAAACACAAGCGGAAACACACATATAAGCACACATGTGCGCACCAAGAAACACACATAAACAAACACATGTGCATCTGGAAACACACATATAAACACACACATGCGTGCCCAACCATTCACACATGTGTGCGGGCGTGTTTCCAGGTGTTTGCTTTTTTTGATGGGAGTGTTTCTCGGGGTGTCTGTGTAAGTTTGTGGGAGTGTGTTTCTAGGGGTGTGTGTGTGTGTTTCTGGGAATGTGTTTCTAGGGGTGTGTGTGTGTGTTACTGGAGGTCTGTTGCTAGGAGTGTGTGTGTGTGCGTGAGTTTCTGGGAGTGTGTTTCTACGGGTGTGTGTGTGTGCTTCTGGGAGTGTTTTTCTAGGGGGGTTTGTGCGTTTCTGGGAGTGTGTTTCTTGGGCTGTGGGTGTCTGTTTCTGGCAGTGTATTTCTTGGGGTATGTCCGTGTGTTTCTGGGAGAGTGTTTCCAGGGGTGTGTGCGTGTGTTTCTGGGTGGATGTTTCTAGGGTTGTGTGTCTGTGTTTCTGGGTTGTGTTTCTAAGGGGGTTTGTGTGTGCGCTTCTGGGTGCATGTTTCTAGGGGTTTGTGTGTGTTTCTGGGAGTAGGTTTCTAGGAATGTGTGTGTGTGTGTGTGTGTTTCTGCGAGCGTGCTTATAGGCGTGTATGTATGTGTTTCAGGGAATGTGTTTTTAGGGGTGTGTGTGTGTGTTTGTGGGAGTATGTTTCTAGGGGAGTTTGTGTGTTTTTCTAGGAGGTTATTTCTAGGGGAGTGTTTGTGTGTTTCTGGGAGTGTGTTCCTAGGGCTTTGTGTGTGTGTTTCTGGGTGTGTGTTTCTAGAGGTGTGTGTGTCTGTGTTTCTGTGTGTGTGTTTCTAGGGGTGTGTGTGTGTGTTTCTGGGAGTGTGTTTCTAGGGGTGTGCGTGTGTTTCTGGGAGTTAGTTTCTTAGAGTGTGTGTGTATGTGTTTGTTTCTGGGATTGTGTTTCTACGGGTGTGTGTGTGTGTGTTTTGGGGAGCGTGTTTCTAGGGTGTGTGTGTGTGTATTTCTTAGTGTGTGTTTCTAGGCGAGTGTTTGTGTGTTTCTGGGAGTCTGTTTCTAGGGGTGTGTGTGTGTTTCTCTCTGGGTGTGTGTTCCGTGGGCTGTGTCTGTGTTACTGGGAGTGTTTTTCTAGGATTGTCTGTGTGTGTTTCTGGTAGTGTGTTTCCGGGGGGGGTGTGTGTGTAAACACACAGGTGCGCACCCAGAAACACACATATCAACACACACGTGCACACCCATTGACACACATATAACCACACACGCGTGCACCCAGAAAAACAATTATAAGCACACACACGTCTACCCAGAAACACACATATAAACACAGATACACGGAGCCAGAAACACAACGATAGACACACACGCACACAACCAGAAACACACATATAATCACACATGTGCGCACCAAGAAACACACATAACCAAACACATGTGCCTCTGGAAACAAACATATAGACACATACATGCATGCCCAACCATAACACACATGTGTGCGGGCGTGTTTCCAGGTATGTGCTTTTTTGGGTGGGCGTGTTTCTCGGGGTGTCTGTGTAAGTTTGTGGGAGTGTGTTTCTAGGGGTCTATGTGTGTGTTTCTGGGAGTGTGTTTCTAGGGGGGTGTGTGTCTGCTTCGGGGGGTGTGTTTCTAGGAGTGTGTGTGTGTGTTTCTGGGAGTGTGTTTCTAGGGGTGTGTGTGTGTGTTTCGGGGAGTGTGTTTCTAGGCGAGTGTGTGTGTGTTTCTGGGAGTGTGTTTCTAGGGGAGTGTGTGTGTGTTTGTGGGAGTGTGTTTCTAGGATTTTTGTGTGTGTGTTTCTGGGAGTGTGTTTCTAGGGCTGTGTGTGTGTGTTTCTGGGAGTGCTTTTCTATGGGTGTGTGTGCGTTTCTGGGAGTGTGTTTCTTGGGCTGTGGGTGTCTGTTTCTGGCAGTGTATTTCTTGGGGTGTGTCCGTGTGTTTCTGGGAGAGTGTTACCAGGGGTGTGTGCGCGTGTTTCTGGGTGGGTGTTTCTAGGGTTGTGTGTCTGTGTTTCTGGGTTTGTGTTTCTAAGGGAGTGTGTGTGTGCGTTTCTGGGTGTGTGTTTCTAGGGGTTTGTGTGTGTTTCTGGGAGTGTGTTTCTAGGAATGAGTGTGTATGTGTGTGTGTGTGTTTTTTCTGCGAGTGTGTTTATAGGCGTGTATATATATATGTGTTTCAGGGAATGTGTTTCTAGTGAGGTGTGTGTGTGTTTGTGGGAGTGTGTTTCTAGCGGAGTTTGTGTGTTTTTCTGGGAGGTTATTTTTAGGGGAGTGTGTGTGTGTTTCTGGTAGTGCGTTTCCGGGGGGGGGTTGTGTGAACACACAGGCGCGCATCCAGAAACACACATATCAACACACAGGCTCGCACCCAGAAACACAACTATAGACACACACGCACGCAACCAGAAACACACAAATAAGCACACATGTGCGCAACCAGAAACACACTTATAATCACACATACACGTAGCCAGAAACACAATGATAGACACACACAAACACAAGCGGAAACACACATATAAGCACACATGTGCGCACCAAGAAACACACATAAACAAACACATGTGCATCTGGAAACACACATATAAACACACACATGCGTGCCCAACCATTCACACATGTGTGCGGGCGTGTTTCCAGGTGTTTGCTTTTTTTGATGGGAGTGTTTCTCGGGGTGTCTGTGTAAGTTTGTGGGAGTGTGTTTCTAGGGGTGTGTGTGTGTGTTTCTGGGAATGTGTTTCTAGGGGTGTGTGTGTGTGTTACTGGAGGTCTGTTGCTAGGAGTGTGTGTGTGTGCGTGAGTTTCTGGGAGTGTGTTTCTACGGGTGTGTGTGTGTGCTTCTGGGAGTGTTTTTCTAGGGGGGTTTGTGCGTTTCTGGGAGTGTGTTTCTTGGGCTGTGGGTGTCTGTTTCTGGCAGTGTATTTCTTGGGGTATGTCCGTGTGTTTCTGGGAGAGTGTTTCCAGGGGTGTGTGCGTGTGTTTCTGGGTGGATGTTTCTAGGGTTGTGTGTCTGTGTTTCTGGGTTGTGTTTCTAAGGGGGTTTGTGTGTGCGCTTCTGGGTGCATGTTTCTAGGGGTTTGTGTGTGTTTCTGGGTGTGTGTTTCTAGGAATGTGTGTGTGTGTGTGTGTGTGTTTCTGCGAGCGTGTTTATAGGCTTGTATGTATGTGTTTCAGGGAATGTGTTTTTAGGGGTGTGTGTGTGTGTTTGTGGGAGTATGTTTCTAGGGGAGTTTGTGTGTTTTTCTAGGAGGTTATTTCTAGGGGAGTGTTTGTGTGTTTCTGGGAGTGTGTTCCTAGGGCTTTGTTTGTGTGTTTCTGGGTGTGTGTTTCTAGGGGTGTGTGTTTCTGTGTTTCTGTGTGTGTGTTTCTAGGGGTGTGTGTGTGTGTTTCTGGGAGTGTGTTTCTAGGGGTGTGCGTGTGTTTCTGGGAGTTTGTTTCTTAGAGTGTGTGTGTATGTGTTTGTTTCTGGGATTGTGTTTCTAGGGTGTGTGTGTGTGTATTTCTTAGTGTGTGTTTCTAGGCGAGTGTTTGTGTGTTTCTGGGAGTCTGTTTCTAGGGGTGTGTGTGTGTTTCTCTCTGGGTGTGTGTTCCGTGGGCTGTGTCTGTGTTACTGGAAGTGTTTTTCTAGGATTGTCTGTGTGTGTTTCTGGTAGTGTGTTTCCGGGGGGAGGGTGTGTGTAAACACACAGGTGCGCACCCAGAAACACACATATCAACACGCACGTGCACACCCATTGACACACACATAACCACACACGCGTGCACCCAGAAAAACAATTATAAGCACACACACGTCTACCCAGAAACACACATATAAACACAGGTACACGGAGCCAGAAACACAACGATAGACACACACGCACACAACCAGAAACACACATATAATCACACATGTGCGCACCAAGAAACACACATAACCAAACACATGTGCATCTGGAAACAAACATATAAACACATACATGCATGCCCAACCATAACACACACGTGTGCGGGCGTGTTTCCAGGTATGTGCTTTTTTGGGTGGGCGTGTTTCTCGGGGTGTCTGTGTAAGTTTGTGGGAGTGTGTTTCTAGGGGTCTATGTGTGTGTTTCTGGGAGTGTGTTTCTAGGGGGGTGTGTGTCTGCTTCAGGGGGTGTGTTTCTAGGAGTGTGTGTGTGTGTTTCTGGGAGTGTGTTTCTAGGGGTGTGTGTGTGTGTTTCGGGGAGTGTGTTTCTAGGCGAGTGTGTGTGTGTTTCTGGGAGTGTGTTTCTAGGGGAGTGTGTGTGTGTTTGTGGGAGTGTGTTTCTAGGGTTTTTGTGTGTGTGTTTCTGGGAGTTTGTTTCTAGGGCTGTGTGTGTGTGTTTCTGGGAGTACTTTTCTAGGGGTGTGTGTGCGTTTCTGGGAGTGTGTTTCTTGGGCTGTGGGTGTCTGTTTCTGGCAGTGTATTTCTTGGGGTGTGTCCGTGCGTTTCTGGGAGAGTGTTACCAGGGGTGTGTGCGCGTGTTTCTGGGTGGGTGTTTCTAGGGTTGTGTGTCTGTGTTTCTGGGTTTGTGTTTCTAAGGGAATGTGTGTGTGCGTTTCTGGGTGTATGTTTCTAGGGGTTTGTCTGTGTTTCTGCGAGTGTGTTTATAGGCGCGTATGTATGTGTTTCAGGGAATGTGTTTCTAGTGAGGTGTGTGTGTGTTTGTAGGAGTGTGTTTCTAGGGGAGTTTGTGTGTTTTTCTGGGAGTTTATTGCTAGGGGAGTGTGTGTGTGTTTCTGGGAGTGTGTTCCTAGGGCTTTGTGTGTGTGTTTCTGGGTGTGTGTTTCTAGGGGTGTGTGTGTGTGTTTCTGGGTGTGTGTTTCTAGGGGTGTGTGTGTGTGTTTCTTAATGTGTGTTTCTAGGCGAGTGTTTGTGTGTTTCTGGGAGTCTGTTTCTAGGGGTGTGTGTGTATGTGTCTCTGGGTGTGTGTTCCGTGGGCTGTGTCTGTGTGTTTCTGGGAGTGTTTTTCTAGGGTTGTGTGTGTGTGTTTCTGGTAGTGCGTTTCCGGGGGGGGGGGTGTGTGAACACACAGGCGCGCATCCAGAAACACACATATCAACACACAGGCTCGCACCCAGAAACACAACCATAGACACACACGCACGCAACCAGAAACACACAAATAAGCACACATGTGCGCAACCAGAAACACACTTATAATCACACATACATGTAGCCAGAAACACAATGATAGACACACACAAACACAAGCGGAAACACACATATAAGCACACATGTGCGCACCAAGAAACACACATAAACAAACACATGTGCATCTGGAAACACACATATAAACACACACATGCGTGCCCAACCATTCACACATGTGTGCGGGCGTGTTTCCAGGTGTTTGCTTTTTTTGATGGGAGTGTTTCTCGGGGTGTCTGTGTAAGTTTGTGGGAGTGTGTTTCTAGGGGTGTGTGTGTGTGTTTCTGGGAATGTGTTTCTAGGGGTGTGTGTGTGTGTTACTGGGGGTCTGTTGCTAGGAGTGTGTGTGTGTGTGTGAGTTTCTGGGAGTGTGTTTCTACGGGTGTGTGTGTGTGCTTCTGGGAGTGTTTTTCTAGGGGTGTGTGTGCGTTTCTGGGAGTCTGTTTCTTGGGCTCTGTGTGTCTGTTTCTGGCAGTGTATTTCTTGGGGTATGTCCGTGTGTTTCTGGGAGAGTGTTTCCAGGGGTGTGTGCGTGTGTTTCTGGGTGGGTGTTTCTAGGGTTGTGTGTCTGTGTTTCTGGGTTTGTGTTTCTAAGGGAGTTTGTGTGTGCGTTTCTGGGTGCATGTTTCTAGGGGTTTGTGTGTGTTTCTGGGAGTATGTTTCTAGGAATGAGTGTGTGTGTGTGTGTGTGTGTGTTTCTGCGAGCGTGCTTGTAGGCGTGTATGTATGTGTTTCAGGGAATGTGTTTTTAGGGGTGTGTGTGTGTGTTTGTGGGAGTATGTTTCTAGGGGAGTTTGTGTGTTTTTCTAGGAGGTTATTTCTAGGGGAGTGTTTGTGTGTTTCTGGGAGCATGTTCCTAGGGCTTTGTGTGTGTGTTTCTGGGTGTGTGTTTCTAGGGGTGTGTGTGTCTGTGTTTCTGTGTGTGTGTTTCTAGGGGTGTGTGTGTGTGTTTCTGGGAGTGTGTTTCTAGGGGTGTGCGTGTGTTTCTGGGAGTTTGTTTCTTAGAGTGTGTGGGTATGTGTTTGTTTCTGGGATTGTGTTTCTACGGGTGTGTGTGTGTGTATGTTTTGGGGAGCGTGTTTCTAGGGTGTGTGTGTGTGTATTTCTTAGTGTGTGTTTCTAGGCGAGTGTTTGTGTGTTTCTGGGAGTCTGTTTCTAGGGGTGTGTGTGTGTTTCTCTCTGGGTGTGTGTTCCGTGGGCTGTGTCTGTGTTACTGGAAGTGTTTTTCTAGGATTGTCTGTGTGTGTTTCTGGTAGTGTGTTTCCGGGGGTGGGGTGTGTGTAAACACACAGGTGCGCACCCAGAAACACACATATCAACACACACGTGCACACCCATTGACACACATATAACCACACACGCGTGCACCCAGAAAAACAATTATAAGCACACACACGTCTACCCAGAAACACACATATAAACACAGATACACGGAGCCAGAAACACAACGATAGACACACACGCACACAACCAGAAACACACATATAATCACACATGTGCGCACCAAGAAACACACATAACCAAACACATGTGCATCTGGAAACAAACATATAAACACATACATGCATGCCCAACCATAACACACACGTGTGCGGTCGTGTTTCCAGGTATGTGCTTTTTTGGGTGGGCGTGTTTCTCGGGGTGTCTGTGTAAGTTTGTGGGAGTGTGTTTCTAGGGGTCTATGTGTGTGTTTCTGGGAGTGTGTTTCTAGGGGATGTGTGTCTGCTTCAGGGGGTGTGTTTCTAGGAGTGTGTGTGTGTGTGTTTCTGGGAGTGTGTTTCTAGGGGTGTGTGTGTGTGTTTCGGGGAGTGTGTTTCTAGGCGAGTGTGTGTGTGTTTCTGGGAGTGTGTTTCTAGGGGAGTGTGTGTGTGTTTGTGGGAGTGTGTTTCTAGGGTTTTTGTGTGTGTGTTTCTGGGAGTTTGTTTCTAGGGCTGTGTGTGTGTGTTTCTGGGAGTACTTTTCTAGGGGTGCGTGTGCGTTTCTGGGAGTGTGTTTCTTGGGCTGTGGGTGTCTGTTTCTGGCAGTGTATTTCTTGGGGTGTGTCCGTGCGTTTCTGGGAGAGTGTTACCAGGGGTGTGTGCGCGTGTTTCTGGGTGGGTGTTTCTAGGGTTGTGTGTCTGTGTTTCTGGGTTTGTGTTTCTAAGGGAATGTGTGTGTGCGTTTCTGGGTGTATGTTTCTAGGGGTTTGTGTGTGTTTCTGGGAGTGTGTTTCTAGGAATGAGTGTCTATGTGTGTGTGTGTGTTTTTTCTGTGAGTGTGTTTATAGGCGTGTATGTATGTGTTTCAGGGAATGTGTTTCTAGTGAGGTGTGTGTGTGTTTGTAGGAGTGTGTTTCTAGGGGAGTTTGTGTGTTTTTCTGGGAGTTTATTGCTAGGGGAGTGTGTGTGTGTTTCTGGGAGTGTGTTCCTAGGGCTTTGTGTGTGTGTTTCTGGGTGTGTGTTTCTAGGGGTGTGTGTGTGTGTTTCTGGGTGTGTGTTTCTAGGGGTGTGTGTGTGTGTTTCTTAATGTGTGTTTCTAGGCGAGTGTTTGTGTGTTTCTGGGAGTCTGTTTCTAGGGGTGTGTGTGTATGTGTCTCTGGGTGTGGAAACACCCAGAAACACACAGGCTCGCACCCAGAAACACAACTATAGACACACACGCACGCAACCAGAAACACACAAATAAGCACACATGTGCGCAACCAGAAACACACTTATAATCACACATACACGTAGCCAGAAACACAATGATAGACACACACAAACACAAGCGGAAACACACATATAAGCACACATGTGCGCACCAAGAAACACACATAAACAAACACATGTGCATCTGGAAACACACATATAAACACACACATGCGTGCCCAACCATTCACACATGTGTGCGGGCGTGTTTCCAGGTGTTTGCTTTTTTTGATGGGAGTGTTTCTCGGGGTGTCTGTGTAAGTTTGTGGGAGTGTGTTTCTAGGGGTGTGTGTGTGTGTTTCTGGGAATGTGTTTCTAGGGGTGTGTGTGTGTGTTACTGGGGGTCTGTTTCTAGGAGTGTGTGTGTGTGTGTGAGTTTCTGGGAGTGTGTTTCTACGGGTGTGTGTGTGTGCTTCTGGGAGTGTTTTTCTAGGGGTGTGTGTGCGTTTCTGGGAGTCTGTTTCTTGGGCTGTGGGTGTCTGTTTCTGGCAGTGTATTTCTTGGGGTATGTCGTGTGTTTCTGAGGAGTGTTCAGATTATGTGCATGTGTTTCTGTGAGAGTGTTTCCAGGGATGTATGCGTGAGTTTCTGGGTGTGTGTTTCTAGGGTTGTGAGTGTGTATTTCTGGCTTTGTGCTTCTAAGGGAGTTTGTAGTGTGGCATTTCTTGGGTGCATGTTTTCTAGGGGTTTGTGTGTGTTTCTGGGAGTATGTTTCTAGGAATGAGTGTGTGTGTGTGTGTGTGTTTCTGCGAGCGTGCTTATAGGCGTGTATGTATGTGTTTCAGGGAATGTGTTTTTAGGGGTGTGTGTGTGTGTTTGTGGGAGTATGTTTCTAGGGGAGTTTGTGTGTTTTTCTAGGAGGTTATTTCTAGGGGAGTGTTTGTGTGTTTCTGGGAGTGTGTTCCTAGGGCTTTGTGTGTGTGTTTCTGGGTGTGTGTTTCTAGGGTTGTGTGTGTCTGTGTTTCTGTGTGTGTGTTTCTAGGGGTGTGTGTGTGTGCGTTTCTGTGTGTGTGTTTCTAGGGGTGTGTGTGTGTGTTTCTGGGAGTGTGTTTCTAGGGGTGTGCGTGTGTTTCTGGGAGTTAGTTTCTTAGAGTGTGTGTGTATGTGTTTGTTTCTGGGATTGTGTTTCTACGGGTGTGTGTGTGTGTGTTTTGGGGAGCGTGTTTCTAGGGTGTGTGTGTGTGTATTTCTTAGTTTGTGTTTCTAGGCGAGTGTTTGTGTGTTTCTGGGAGTCTGTTTCTAGGGGTGTGTGTGTGTTTCTCTCTGGGTGTGTGTTCCGTGGGCTGTGTCTGTGTTACTGGGAGTGTTTTTCTAGGATTGTCTGTGTGTGTTTCTGGTAGTGTGTTTCCGGGGGGTGTGTGTGTGTAAACACACAGGTGCGCAGCCAGAAACACACATATCAACACACACGTGCACACCCATTGACACACATATAACCACACACGCGTGCACCCAGAAAAACAATTATAAGCACACACACGTCTACCCAGAAACACACATATAAACACAGATACACGGAGCCAGAAACACAACGATAGACACACACGCACACAACCAGAAACACACATATAATCACACATGTGCGCACCAAGAAACACACATAACCAAACACATGTGCATCTGGAAACAAACATATAGTCACATACATGCATGCCCAACCATAACACACATGTGTGCGGGCGTGTTTCCAGGTATGTGCTTTTTTGGGTGGGCGTGTTTCTCGGGGTGTCTGTGTAAGTTTGTGGGAGTGTGTTTCTAGGGGTCTATGTGTGTGTTTCTGGGAGTGTGTTTCTAGGGGGGTGTGTGTCTGCTTCGGGGGGTGTGTTTCTAGGAGTGTGTGTGTGTGTTTCTGGGAGTGTGTTTCTAGGGGTGTGTGTGTGTGTTTCGGGGAGTGTGTTTCTAGGCGAGTGTGTGTGTGTTTCTGGGAGTGTGTTTCTAGGGGAGTGTGTGTGTGTTTGTGGGAGTGCTTTTCTATGGGTGTGTGTGCGTTTCTGGGAGTGTGTTTCTTGGGCTGTGGGTGTCTGTTTCTGGCAGTGTATTTCTTGGGGTGTGTCCGTGTGTTTCTGGGAGAGTGTTACCAGGGGTGTGTGCGCGTGTTTCTGGGTGGGTGTTTCTAGGGTTGTGTGTCTGTGTTTCTGGGTTTGTGTTTCTAAGGGAGTGTGTGTGTGCGTTTCTGGGTGTGTGTTTCTAGGGGTTTGTGTGTGTTTCTGGGAGTGTGTTTCTAGGAATGAGTGTCTATGTGTGTGTGTGTGTTTTTTCTGTGAGTGTGTTTATAGGCGTGTATGTATGTGTTTCAGGGAATGTGTTTCTAGTGAGGTGTGTGTGTGTTTGTAGGAGTGTGTTTCTAGGGGAGTTTGTGTGTTTTTCTGGGAGTTTATTTCTCGGGGAGTGTGTGTGTGTTTCTGGAGTGTGTTTCTAGGAGTTTGTGTGAGAGACTCTGGGTGTGTGTTTCTAGGAATGTGTGTGTGTGTTTCTGGGTGTGTGTTTCTAGGGGTGTGTGTGTGTGTTTCTGGGTGTGTGTTTCTAGGGGAGTGTTTGTGTGTTTCTGGGAGTCTGTTTCTAGGGGTGTGTGTGTATGTGTCTCTGGGTGTGGAAACACCCAGAAACACACAGGCTCGCACCCAGAAACACAACTATAGACACACACGCACGCAACCAGAAACACACAAATAAGCACACATGTGCGCAACCAGAAACACACTTATAATCACACATACACGTAGCCAGAAACACAATGATAGACACACACAAACACAAGCGGAAACACACATATAAGCACACATGTGCGCACCAAGAAACACACATAAACAAACACATGTGCATCTGGAAACACACATATAAACACACACATGCGTGCCCAACCATTCACACATGTGTGCGGGCGTGTTTCCAGGTGTTTGCTTTTTTTGATGGGAGTGTTTCTCGGGGTGTCTGTGTAAGTTTGTGGGAGTGTGTTTCTAGGGGTGTGTGTGTGTGTTTCTGGGAATGTGTTTCTAGGGGTGTGTGTGTGTGTTACTGGGGGTCTGTTTCTAGGAGTGTGTGTGTGTGTGTGAGTTTCTGGGAGTGTGTTTCTACGGGTGTGTGTGTGTGCTTCTGGGAGTGTTTTTCTAGGGGTGTGTGTGCGTTTCTGGGAGTCTGTTTCTTGGGCTGTGGGTGTCTGTTTCTGGCAGTGTATTTCTTGGGGTATGTCCGTGTGTTTCTGGGAGAGTGTTTCCAGGGGTGTGTGCGTGTGTTTCTGGGTGGGTGTTTCTAGGGTTGTGTGTCTGTGTTTCTGGGTTTGTGTTTCTAAGGGAGTTTGTGTGTGCATTTCTGGGTGCATGTTTCTAGGGGTTTGTGTGTGTTTCTGGGAGTATGTTTCTAGGAATGAGTGTGTGTGTGTGTGTGTGTTTCTGCGAGCGTGCTTATAGGCGTGTATGTATGTGTTTCAGGGAATGTGTTTTTAGGGGTGTGTGTGTGTGTTTGTGGGAGTATGTTTCTAGGGGAGTTTGTGTGTTTTTCTAGGAGGTTATTTCTAGGGGAGTGTTTGTGTGTTTCTGGGAGTGTGTTCCTAGGGCTTTGTGTGTGTGTTTCTGGGTGTGTGTTTCTAGGGGTGTGTGTGTCTGTGTTTCTGTGTGTGTGTTTCTAGGGGTGTGTGTGTCTGTGTTTCTGTGTGTGTGTTTCTAGGGGTGTGTGTGTGTGTTTCTGGGAGTGTGTTTCTAGGGGTGTGCGTGTGTTTCTGGGAGTTAGTTTCTTAGAGTGTGTGTGTATGTGTTTGTTTCTGGGATTGTGTTTCTACGGGTGTGTGTGTGTGTGTTTTGGGGAGCGTGTTTCTAGGGTGTGTGTGTGTGTATTTCTTAGTTTGTGTTTCTAGGCGAGTGTTTGTGTGTTTCTGGGAGTCTGTTTCTAGGGGTGTGTGTGTGTTTCTCTCTGGGTGTGTGTTCCGTGGGCTGTGTCTGTGTTACTGGGAGTGTTTTTCTAGGATTGTCTGTGTGTGTTTCTGGTAGTGTGTTTCCGGGGGGTGTGTGTGTGTAAACAGGGGAGCGTGTTTCTAGGTTGTGTGTGTGTGGTTCTGGGCGTGTGTTTCTAGGCGAGTGTTTGTGTGTTTCTGGGAGTCTGTTTCTAGGGGTGTGTTTGTGTGTCTCTGTGAATGTGTTCCGTGGGCTGTGTATGTCTGTTTCTTGGAGTGTTTTTCTAGGGTTGTGTGTGTGTGTTTCTGGGAGTGTGTTTCTAGGGGTGTGTGTGTGTTTCTGCTAGTGTGTTTCTAGGGGGGGTGTGTAAACACACAGGCGCGCACCTGGAAACACACATATCAACACACACGTGCACACCCAGAAACACACATATAAAAACACACAACGCACCCAGAAACACACATATGAGCACACACACTTGCACCCTGAAAGACACATATAAGCACACATGCGTGCACCCAGAAACACACATATAAACACACAGGCTCGCACCCAGAAACACTACTATAGACACACACGCACGCAACCAGAAACACGCATATAAGCACACATGTGTGCAACCAGAAACACACTAATAATCACACACACACGCAGACAGAAACACAACTATAGACACACACGCACGCAACCAGAAACACACATATAAGCACACATGTGCGCACCCAGAAACACACTTATAAACAAACACATGTGCATTCGGAAACACACATATAAACACATACATTAACGCCCAAACATAACACACACGTGTGCGGGCTTGTTTCCGGTGGTCAAGTTTCCTTTTGTGTGTGTTGCCTGGTGGGCAGTGTTTCCAGGTGGGCGGTTTTCTGGGTGGGCGTGTTTCCGGGTGGGCGTGTTTCTAGGGGTGTGTGTTTTTCTGGCAGTGTGTTTCTAGGGGTGAGTGTGTGTGTTTCTGGGAGTGTGTTTCCAGGGGCGTGTGTGTGTGTTTCTGGGAGGGTGTTTCTAGGGTTGTGTGTGTGTTTCTGGGAGTGTGTTTCTAGGGGAGTGTGTGTGTGTTTGTGTGTGTGTGTGTGTTTCTGTGCGTGTGTTTCTCGGGGGGTGTGTGTGTCTTTCTGGGAGTGTGTTTCTAGGGGTCCGTGTGTGTGTTTCTGGGAGTGTGTTTCTAGGGCTGTGTGTTTGTGTTTCTGGGAATGTTTTTCTAGGGGTATGTGTGTGTGTTTCTCGGAGTGTGTTTCTAGGGGTGTGTGTGTGTTTCTGCGCATGTGTTTCTCGAGGTGTGTTTGTGTGTTTCGGGGGGTGTGTTTCTAGGGATGTGTGTGTGTGTTTCTGGGAGTATGTGAAATGCACACGCACACACACCCCCAGCAACACACGCACACACACCCCCAGCAACACACGCACACAGACCCCCAGCAACACACCCACACACACACACACAAACAGAAATACACACACACAGAAACACACACAAACACACACACACACACCCAGAAACACTACATCAAAGATTCATGTAGTAATGCATTTTGCGACTCTTCAGAATTTCTTTTCTTGATTTACAAGTAGTCTCTACAAAGATAGCAATGTGTGCACCCCATACATAACACACATGTACAAACACAAACGCACCTTTGCATACACACGCACCCATGCAACGAAACACACACAGAAATATGCACGCACGCACCCAGCAATGCACGCAGCCAGAAACGCACGCACCTAGAAATACACGCACCCAGAAACACACATATAAACACACAGGCATGCACCCAGAAAAACACATATAAACACACACACGTGCACCCAGAAACACACATATAAGCACACAGGCACGCACCCAGAAACACACTTATAAACAAACACATGTGCATCCAGAAACACACCTATAAACACAGACATGTGCGCCAGGAGCGTGTGTGTGTGTTTGTGTAGCTTTCTGGGAGTGTATTTCTAGGGGTGTGTGTGTATGTTTCTGGGAGTGTGTTTCTAGGGGTGTGTGTGTGTGTTTCGGGGAGTGTGTTTCTAGGGGTGTGTGTGTGTGTTTCTGGGAGTGTGTTTCTAGGGGTGTGTGTATGTGTTTGTGGGAGTGTGTTTCTAGGGTTTGTGTGTGTGTGTTTCTGGGATTGTGTTTCTAGGGCTGTGTGTTTGTGTATCAGGGAGTGATTTTCTAGGGGTCTGTGTGTGTTTCTGCGAGTGTGTTTCTAGGGCTGTGGGTGTCTGTCTCGGGAGTTTATTTCTTGGGTTGTGTGCGTGTGTTTCTGGGAGAATGTTTCCAGGGATGTGTGCATGTGTTTCTGGGTGTGTGTTTCTACGGTTGTGTGTGTGTGTTTCTGGCTTTGTGTTTCTAGGGGTATGTGTGTGTGTGTGTTTCTGGTTGTGTGTTTCTAGGGGTGTGTGTGTGTTTCTGGGAGTGTGTTTCAAGAGTGTGTGTGTATGTGTGTTTCTAGGCGTGTGTGTATGTGTTTCTGGGAATTTGTTTCTAGGGATTAGTGTGAGTTTTTCTGGGAGTGTGTTTCTAGGGGAGTTTGTGTGTTTTCTGGGAGTGTGTTTCTAGGGATGTGTGTGTGAGTTTCTGGGAGTGTGTTTCTAGGGGTGCGTGTGTGTGTTTCTGGGAGTGTGTTTTGAGGGGTGTGTGTGTGTGTGTGTTTCTGGGGGTGTGTTTCTCGGAGTGTGTGTGTGTGTGTGAGTTTCTGGGAGTGTGTTTCTAGGGGTGTGTGTGTGTGTGTTTCGGGGAGTGTGTTTCTAAGCATGTGTGTGTGTGTTTCTGGGAGTGTGTTTCTAGGGAGTGTGTGTGTGTTTCTGGGAGTGTGTTTCTAAGAGTGTGTGTGTATGTGTTTGTTTCTGGGATTGTGTTTCTACGGGTGTGTGTGTGTTTTTTGGAGAGTGTGTTTCTAGGGTGTGTGTGTGTATTTCTTAGTGTGTGTTTCTAGGCGAATGTTTGTGTGTTTCTGGAAGTCTGTTTCTAGGGGTGTGTGTGTGTTTGTCTCTGGGTGTGTGTTCCGTGGGCTGTGTATGTGTTACTGGGAGTGTTTTTCTAGAATTGTCTGTGTGTGTTTCTGGTAGTGTGTCTCCGGGGGGGGGTGTGTGTGTAAACACACAGGTGTGCACCCAGAAACACACATATCAACACACACGTGCACACACACACCCATTGACACACATAAAACCACACACGCGTGCACCCAGAAAAACAATTATAAGCACACACGCATCTACCCAGAAACACACATATAAACACAGATACACGGAGCCAGAAACACAACGATAGACACACACGCACACAACCAGAAACACACATATAATCACACATGTGCGCACCAAGAAACACACATAAACAAACACATGTGCATCTGGAAACAAACATATAAACACACACATCCGTGCCCAACCATAACACACACGTGTGCGGGCACGTTTCCAGGTGTGTGCTTTTTTGGGTGGGCGTGTTTCTCGGGGTGTCTGTGTAAGTTTGTGGGAGTGTGTTTCTAGGGGTCTTTGTGTGTGTTTCTAGGAGTGTGTTTCTAGTGGTGTGTGTGTGTGTTTCGGGGGGTGTGTTTCTAGGAGTGCGTGTGCATGTGTGTGTGAGTTTCTGGGAGCGTGTTTCTACGGGTGTGTGTGTGTGTTTCTGGGAGTGTGTTTCTAGGGGAGTGTGTGTGTGTTTGTGGGAGTGTGTTTCTAGCGTTTGTGTGTGTGTGTTTCTGGGAGTGTGTTTCTAGGGGTGTGTGTGTGTTTCTGGTAGTGTGTTTCTGGGGGGGGTGTGTAAACACACAGGCACGCACCTGGAAACACACATATCAACACACACGTGCACACCCAGAAACACACATATAAACACACACAACGCACCCAGAAACACACATATGAACACACACACTTGCACCCTGAAAGACACATATAAGCACACATGCGTGCAACCAGAAACACAATTATAAGCACACACGCGTGTACCCAGAAACACACATATAAACACACAGGCTCGCACCCAGAAACACTACTATAGACACACACGCATGCAACCAGAAACACACATATAAGCACACATGTGTGCAACCAGAAAACCACTTATAATCACACACACACGCAGACAGAAACACAACTATAGACACACACGCACACAACCAGAAACACACATATAAGCACACGTGCGGAACCAGAAACACAATTATAATCACACACACACGCAGCCAGAAACACAACTGTAGACACACACGCACGCAACCAGAAACACACATATAAGCACACATGTGCGCACCCAGAAACACACTTATAAACAAACACATGTGCATTCAGAAACACACATATAAACACATACGTTAATGCCCAAACATAACACACACGTGTGCGGGCTTGTTTCCAGTGGTCAAGTTTCCTTGTGTGTGTGTTGCCTGGTGGGCAGTGTTTCCAGGTGGGCGGTTTTCTGGGTGGGCGTGTTTCCGGGTGGGCCTGTTTCTAGGGGTGTGTGTTTTTCTGGCAGTGTGTTTCTAGGGGTGAGTGTGTGTGTTTCTGGGAGTGTGTTTGTGTTTCTGGGAGTGTGTTTCCAGGGGCGTGTGTGTGTGTTTCTGGGAGGGTGTTTCTAGGGTTGTGTGTGTGTTTCTGGGAGTGTGTTTCTAGGGGAGTGTGTGTGTGTTTGTGTGTGTGTGTGTGTGTTTCTGTGCGTGTGTTTCTCGGGGGGTGGGTGTGTCTTTCTGGGAGTGTGTTTCTAGGGGAGTGTGTGTGTTTCTGGGTGTGTGTTTCTAGGGGTCCATGTGTGTGTTTCTGGGAGTGTGTTTCTAGGGCTGTGTCTGTGTGTTTCTGGGAATGTTTTTCTAGGGGTATGTGTGTGTGTTTCTCGGAGTGTGTTTCTAGGGGTGTGTGTGTGTTTCTGCGCATGTGTTTCTCGAGGTGTGTTTGTGTGTTTCGGGGGGTGTGTTTCTAGGGGTGTGTGTGTGTGTTTCTGGGAGTATGTGAAATGCACACGCACACACACCCCCAGCAACACACGCACACACACCCCCAGCAACACACGCACACACACCCCCAGCAACACACCCACACACACACACACACACACCCAGAAATACACACACACAGAAACACACACAAACACACACACACACACCCAGAAACACTACATCAAAGATTCATGTAGTAATGCATTTTGCGACTCTAGAGAATTTCTTTTCTTGATTTACAAGTAGTCTCTACAAAGATAGCAATGGGTGCACCCCATACATAACACACATGTACAAACACAAACGCACCTTTGCATAGACATGCACCCATGCAACGAAACACACACAGAAATATGCACGCACGCACCCAGCAATGCACGCAGCCAGAAACGCATGCACCTAAAAATGCACGCACCCAGAAACACACATATAAACACACAGGCATGCACCCAGAAAAACACATATAAACACACACACGTGCACCCAGAAACACACATATAAGCACACAGGCACGCACCCAGAAACACACTTATAAGCAAACACATGTGCATCCAGAAACACACCTATAAACACAGACATGTGCGCCAGGAGCATGTGTGTGTGTGTGTGTGTAGCTTTCTGGGAGTGTATTTCTAGGGGTGTGTGTGTGTGTTTCTGGGAGTGTGTTTCTAGGGGGTGTGTGTGTGTTTCGGGGAGTGTGTTTCTAGGGGTGTGTGTGTGTGTTTCTGGGAGTGTGTTTCTAGGGGTGTGTGTATGTGTTTGTGGGAGTGTGTTTCTAGGGTTTGTGTGTGTGTGTTTCTGGGATTGTGTTTCTAGGGCTGTGTGTTTGTGTATCAGGGAGTGATTTTCTAGGGGTCTGTGTGTGTTTCTGCGAGTGTGTTTCTAGGGCTGTGGGTGTCTGTCTCGGGAGTTTATTTCTTGGGTTGTGTGCATGTGTTTCTGGGAGAATGTTTCCAGGGATGTGTGCATGTGTTTCTGGGTGTGTGTTTCTACGGTTGTGTGTGTGTGTTTCTGGCTTTGTGTTTCTAGGGGTATGTGTGTGTGTGTATTTCTGGTTGTGTGTTTCTAGGGGTGTGTGTGTGTTTCTGGGAGTGTGTTTCAAGAGTGTGTGTGTGTGTGTGTTTCTTGGCGTGTGTGTATGTGTTTCGGGGAATGTGTTTCTAGGGATTAGTGTGAGTTTTTCTGGGAGTGTGTTTCTAGGGGAGTTTGTGTGTTTTCTGGGAGTGTGTTTCTAGGGATGTGTGTGTGAGTTTGTTGGAGTGTGTTTCTAGGGGTGCGTGTGTGTGTTTCTGGGAGTGTGTTTCGAGGGGTGTGTGTGTGTGTTTCTGGGGGTGTGTTTCTAGGAGTGTGTGTGTGTGTGTGTCAGTTTCTGGGAGTGTGTTTCTAAGCGTGTGTGTGTGTGTTTCTGGGAGTGTGTTTCTAGGGAGTGTGTGTGTGTTTCTGGGAGTGTACTTCTAGGTTGTGTGTTTGTGTGTTTCTGGGAGTGTGTTTCTAGGGCTGTGTGTGTGTTTCTGGGAGTGTTTTTCCAGGGGTGTGTGTGCGTTTCTGGGAGTGTGTTTCTCGGGCTGTGGGTGTCTGTTTCTGGTAGTGTATTTCTTGGGGTCTGTGCATGTCTTTCTTGGAGAGTGTTTCCAGGGGTGTGTGCATGTGTTTCTGGGTGCGTTTTCCTCAGGGTGTGTGTGTGTGCATTTCTGGGTGCGTGTTTCTATGGGTTAGTGTGTGTTTCTCGAAGTGTGTTTCTAGGAGTGTGTGTGTATGTGTGTGTGTGTGTGTTTCTGGGAGTGTGTTCATAGGCGTGTGTGTATGTGTTTCGGGGAATGTGTTTCTAGGCGTGTGTGTTGTGTTTGTGGGAGTGTGTTTCTATGGGGGTTTGTGTGTTTTTCTGGGAGAGTGTTTCTAGGGGAGTGTGTGTGTGTTTCTGGGAGTGTGTTCCTAGGAGCGTCTGTGTGTGTTTCTGGGAGTGTGTTTCTCGGGCTGTGTGTGTGTGTTTCTGGGAGTGTTTTTCTAGGGATGTGTGTGCATTTCTGGGAGTGTGTTTCTAGGGCAGTGGGTGTCTGTTTCTGGGAGTGTATTTCTGGGTGTGTGTGTGTGTTTTTGGGAGAGTGTTTCCAGGGGTGTGTGCGTGTGTTTCTGGGAGTGTGTTTCTAGGAGTGTGTGTGTGTGTGTATTTCTGGGAGTGTGTTTCTACAGGTGTGTGTGTGTTTTTCGGGGAGTGTGTTTCTAGGGTGTGTGTGTGTGTTTCTGGGAGTGTTTGTCCAGGCGAGTGTGTGTGTTTTTCTTGGAGTCTGTTTCTAGGGGAGTGTGTGGGTGTCTGTCTCTGGAAGTGTGTTCCAAGGGCTGTGTGTGGGTGTCTCTTGAAGTGTTTTTCTAGGGTTGAATGCCTGTGTGTTTCTGTGAGTTTGTTTCCAGGGGTGTGTGTGTGTTTCTGGTAGTGTATTTCTAGGGTGGGTGTGTGTGTAAACACACGGACGCGCACCCTGAAACACACATATCAACACACAGGCGCGCACCCAGAAACACAAATATAAACACACACGCATGCACTCAAAAACACACATATAAACACACATGCGTGTACCCAGAAACACTCATATGAACACACACAACGCACCCAGAAACACACATATGAACACACAGACGTGCACCCAGAAACACACATATAAGCACACAGGCAAGAACCCAGAAACACACATATAAACACAGAGGCTTGCACCCAGAAACACAACTATAGACACACACGCACACAACCAGAAACACACATATAAGCACACATGTGCGCAACCAGAAACACACTTATATTCACACACACATGCAGCCAGAAACACAACTGTAGACACACACGCACGCAACCAGAAACACACATTTAAGCACACATGTGCGCACCCAGAAACACACTTATAAACAAACACATGTGCATCCAGAAACATACATATAAACACAGACATGCGTGCCCAACCATAACACACACGTAGGCGGACTTGTTTCCGGTGGTCAGGTTTCCCAATGTGTGTGTTGCCTGGTGGGCAGTGTATCCGGGTGGGCGAGCTTCTGGGTGGGCGTGTTTCCGGGTGGGCGTGCATCTAGAGGTGTATGTGTGTTTCTGGGAGAGTGTTTCTAGGGGTGTGTGTGTTTCTGGGAGTGTGTTTCTAGGTTTTGTGTTTGTGTGTTTCTGGGAGTGTGTTTCAAGGGCTGTGTGTGTGCGTTTCTGGGAGTGTGTTTCTAGGGCTGTGAGTGTCGCTTTCTGGGAGTGTATTTCTTGGGGTGTGTGCATGTGTTTCTGGGAGAATTTTTCCAGGGGTGTGCGTGTGTTTCCGGATGCGTGTTTCTAAGGGTGTGTGTGTGTGCATTTCTGGGTGCGTGTTTCTAGGGGTTTGTGTGTGTTTCTCGAAGTGTGTTTCTAGGAGTGTGTGTATGTGTGTGTGTGTGCTTGTTTCTGGGAGTGTGTTTATAGGCGTGTGTGTATGTATTTCAGGGAATGTGTTTCTAGGGGTATGTGTGTGTGTTTGTGAGAGTGTGTCTCTATGGGGGTTTGGGTGTTTTCCTGGGAGTGTTTTTCTAGCAGAGTGTGTGTGTGTGTTTCTGGGACTGTGTTCCTAGGGCTGTGTGTGTGTGTTTCTGGGTGTGTGTTTCAAGGGGTGTGTGTGTGTGTTTCTGGGAGTGTGTTCCTAGGGGTGTGTGTGTGTGTTTCTGGGAGTGTGTTTCTAGGGGTGTGCGTGTGTTTCTGGGAGTGTGTTTCTAGGAGTGTGTGTGTGTGTGTGTTTCTGGGAGTGTGTTTCTACAGGTGTGTGTGTGTTTTTCGGGGAGTGTGTTTCTCGCGTGTGTGTGTGTGTTTCTGGGAGTGTGTGTCTAGGCGAGTGTGTGTGTGTTTCTGGGAGTCTGATTCTAGGGGTGTGTGTGTGTCTGTCTCTGGGAGTGTGTTCCAAAGGCTGTGTTTGGGTGTCTCTGGAAGTGTTTTTCGAGGGTTGTGTATCTGTGTTTCTGGGAGTTTGTTTCTAGGGGTGTGAGTGTGTTTCTGGTAGTGTGTTTCTAGGTTGGGTGTGTGTAAACACACGGACGCACACCCTGAAACAGACATATCAAAACACACGCGCGCACCCAGAAA
Organism: Carcharodon carcharias; assembly: GCF_017639515.1. Taxonomy (NCBI): domain Eukaryota; kingdom Metazoa; phylum Chordata; class Chondrichthyes; order Lamniformes; family Lamnidae; genus Carcharodon; species Carcharodon carcharias. The sequence continues at coordinate 20,549,227 of NC_054485.1, read as the reverse complement.
CACAAATATAAACACACACGCATGCACCCAAAAACACACATATAAACACACACGCGTATACCCAGAAACACTCAAATAAACACACACAACGCACCCAGAAACACACATATGAACACACACACGTGCACCCAGAAACACACATATAAGCACACACGCGCGCACCCAGAAACACAAATATAAGCACACATGCGTGTACCCAGAAACACACATATAAACACACAGGCTTGCACCCAGAAACACAATGATAGACACACATGCACGCAACCAGAAACACACATATAAGCACACATGTGCGCAACCAGAAACACAATTATATTCACACACATACGCAGCCAGAAACACAACTATAGACACACATGCACGCAACCAGAAACACACATATAAGCACAAATGTGCGCACCCAGAAACACAATTATAAACAAACACATGTACATCCAGAAACACACATATAAACAAATACATGCGTGCCCAACCATAACACACACGTGTGCAGGCATGTTTCCGGTGGTCAAGTTTCCTAGTGTGTGTGTTGCCTGGTGGGCAGTGTATCCGGGTGGGCGGGTTTCTGGATGGGCGTGTTTCTGGGTGGGCGTGTGTCTAGAGGTGTGTGTGTGTTTCTGGGAGAGTGTTTCTAGGGGGCTGTGTGTTTCTGGGAGTGTGTTTCTAGGTTTTGTGTTTGTGTGTTTCTGGGAGTGTGTTTCTAGGGCTGTGTGTGTGTGTTTCTGGGAGTGTTTTTCTAGGGGTGCGTGTGCGTTTCTGGGAGTGTGTTTCTAGGGCTGTGGGTGTCTGTTTCTGGGAGTGTATTTCTTGGGGTGTGTGCGTGTGTTTCTGGGAGAATAATTTCAGGGGTGTGTGCATATGTTTCTGGGTGCGTGTTTCTAAGGGTGTGTGTGTGTGCATTTCTGGGTGCATGTTTCTAGGCGTTTGTGTGTGTTTCTCGAAGTGTGTTTCTAGGAGTGTGTATGTGTGTGTGTGTTTCTGGGAGTGTGTTTATAGGCGCATATGTATGTGTTTCGGGGAATGTGTTTCTAGGGGTGTGTGTGTGTGTTTGTGGGAGGGTGTTTCTATGGGGGTTTGTGTGTTTTTCTGGGAGTGTGTTTCTAGGGGAGAGTGTGTGTGTGTTTCTGGGAATGTGTTCCTAGGGCTGTGTGTGTGTCTTTCTGGGTGTGTGTTTCTAGGGGTGTGTGTGTGTGTCTATGGGAGTGTGTTTCTAGGGGTGTGTGTGTGTGTTTCTGGGAGTGTGTTTCTAGGGGTGTGCGTGTATTTCTGGGAGTGTGTTTCTCGGTGTGTGTGTATGTGTGTGTGTGTGTTTCTGGGAGTGTGTTTCTACAGGTGTGTGTGTGTTTTTTGGGGAGTGTGTTTCTAGGGTGTGTGTGTGTGTTTATGGGAGTGTGTGTCTAGGCGAGTGTGTGTGTGTTTCTGGGAGTCTGTTTCTAGGGGTGTGTGTGTGTCTGTCTCTGGATGTGTGTTCCAAGGGTTGTGCGTGGGTGTCTCTGGAAGTGTTTTTCTAGGGTTGTGTGTGTGTGTTTCTGGGAGTTTGTTTCTCGGGGTGTGTGTGTGTTTCTGGTAGTGTGTTTCTAAGGGGGGTGTGTGTGTAAACACACGGACGCGCACCGTGAAACACACATATCAACACACATGCGCGCACCCAGAAACACACATATAAAAACACAAGCAGGCACCCAAAAACACACATATAAACACACACGCATGTACCCAGAAAGACTCATATAAACACACACAACGCACCCAGAAACACACATATGAACACACACACGTGCATCCAGAAACACACATATAAGCACACACGCGGGCACCCAGAAACAAAAATATAATCACACACGCGTGTACCTAGAAACACACATATAAACGCAGAGGCTTGCACCCAGAAACACAACTATAGACACACACGCACGCAAGCAGAAACACACATATAAGCACACATGTGCGCAACCAGAAACACACTTATAAACAAACACATGTGCATCCAGAAACACACATGCTCGCCCAAACATAACACACACGTGTGCGGGCTTGTTTCCGGTGGTCAAGTTTCCTTGTGTGTGTGTTACCTGGTGGGCAGTGTTTCTGGGTGGGCGAGTTTCTGGATGGGTGTGTTCCTGGGTGGGCGTGTGTCTAGGGGTGTGTGTGTGAGTTTCTGCGAGTCTGTTTCTAGGGGTGTGTGTGTGTGTTTCTGGGAATGTGTTTCTAGGGGTGTGTGTGTGTGTTTCTGGGAGTGTGTTTCTAAGGGAGTGTGTGTGTGTTTCTGGGAGTGTGTTTCTAGGGGAGTGTTTGTGTGTTTCGGAGTGTGTTTCTAGGGGAGTGTGTGGGTGTTTCTGCGAGTGTGTTCCCAGGGCTGTGTGTGTGTGTTTCTGGGTGTGTGTTTCTAGTGGTGTGTGTGTGTGCTTCTGGGTGTGTGTTTCTTGCGGTGTGTGTGTGTGTCTCTGGGAGTGTGTTTCTAGGGGTGTGTGTGTGTTTCTGGGAGTGTGTTTCTAGGAGTGTGTGTGTGTGTGTGTTTCTGGGAGTGTGTTTCTAGGGGTGTGTGTGTGTGTTTCGGGGAGTGTGTTTCTAGGGTGTGTGTGTGTGTTTCTGGGAGTCTGTTTCTAGGGGTGTGTGTGTCTGTCTCTGGGAGTGTGTTCCAAGGGCTGTGTGTGGGTGTCTCTGGAAGTGTTTTTCTAGGGTTGTGTGTGTGTGTTTCTGGGCGTGTGTTTCTAAGGGTGTGTGTGTGTGTCTGGTGGTGTGTTTCTAGGGGTGGTGTGTGTGTACACACATGGACGCGCACCCAAAAACACACATATCAACACACATGCACGCACCCAGAAACACTCATATGAACACACACAACGCACCCAGAAACACACATATGAACACACAGACGTGCACCCAGAAACACACATATAAGCACACACATGCGCACCCAGAAACACAAATATAATCAAACACGCGTGTACCCAGAAACACACATATAAACACAGAGGCTTGCACCCAGAAACACAACTATAGACACACACGCACACAACCAGAAACACACATATAAGCACACATGTGCGCAACCAGAAACACACTTATATTCACACACACATGCAGCCAGAAACACAACTGTAGACACACACGCACGCAACCAGAAACACACATTTAAGCACACATGTGCGCACCCAGAAACACACTTATAAACAAACACATGTGCATCCAGAAACATACATATAAACACAGACATGCGTGCCCAACCATAACACACACGTAGGCGGACTTGTTTCCGGTGGTCAGGTTTCCCAATGTGTGTGTTGCCTGGTGGGCAGAGTATCCGGGTGGGCGAGCTTCTGGGTGGGCGTGTTTCCGGGTGGGCGTGCATCTAGAGGTGTATGTGTGTTTCTGGGAGAGTGTTTCTAGGGGTGTGTGTGTTTCTGGGAGTGTGTTTCTAGGTTTTGTGTTTGTGTGTTTCTGGGAGTGTGTTTCAAGGGCTGTGTGTGTGTGTTTCTGGGAGTGTTTTTCTAGTGGTGTGTGTGCGTTTCTGGGAGTGTGTTTCTAGGGCTGTGAGTGTCGCTTTCTGGGAGTGTATTTCTTGGGGTGTGTGCATGTGTTTCTGGGAGAATTTTTCCAGGGGTGTGCATGTGTTTCCGGATGCGTGTTTCTAAGGGTGTGTGTGTGTGCATTTCTGGGTGCGTGTTTCTAGGGGTTTGTGTGTGTTTCTCGAAGTGTGTTTCTAGGAGTGTGTGTATGTGTGTGTGTGTGCTTGTTTCTGGGAGTGTGTTTATAGGCGTGTGTGTATGTATTTCAGGGAATGTGTTTCTAGGGGTATGTGTGTGTGTTTGTGGGAGTGTGTTTCTATGGGGGTTTGGGTGTTTTCCTGGGAGTGTTTTTCTAGCAGAGTGTGTGTGTGTGTTTCTGGGACTGTGTTCCTAGGGCTGTGTGTGTGTGTTTCTGGGTGTGTGTTTCAAGGGGTGTGTGTGTGTGTTTCTGGGAGTGTGTTCCTAGGGGTGTGTGTGTGTGTTTCTGGGAGTGTGTTTCTAGGGGTGTGTGTGTGTGTGTGTTTCTGGGAGTGTGTTTCTACAGGTGTGTGTGTGTTTTTCGGGGAGTGTGTTTCTCGCGTGTGTGTGTGTGTTTCTGGGAGTGTGTGTCTAGGCGAGTGTGTGTGTGTTTCTGGGAGTCTGATTCTAGGGGTGTGTGTGTGTCTGTCTCTGGGAGTGTGTTCCAAAGGCTGTGTTTGGGTGTCTCTGGAAGTGTTTTTCGAGGGTTGTGTATCTGTGTTTCTGGGAGTTTGTTTCTAGGGGTGTGAGTGTGTTTCTGGTAGTGTGTTTCTAGGTTGGGTGTGTGTAAACACACGGACGCACACCCTGAAACAGACATATCAACACACACGCGCGCACCCAGAAACACAAATATAAACACACACGCATGCACCCAAAAACACACATATAAACACACACGCGTATACCCAGAAACACTCAAATAAACACACACAACGCACCCAGAAACACACATATGAACACACACACGTGCACCCAGAAACACACATATAAGCACACACGCGCGCACCCAGAAACACAAATATAAGCACACATGCGTGTACCCAGAAACACACATATAAACACACAGGCTTGCACCCAGAAACACAATGATAGACACACATGCACGCAACCAGAAACACACATATAAGCACACATGTGCGCAACCAGAAACACAATTATATTCACACACATACGCAGCCAGAAACACAACTATAGACACACATGCACGCAACCAGAAACACACATATAAGCACAAATGTGCGCACCCAGAAACACAATTATAAACAAACACATGTACATCCAGAAACACACATATAAACACAGACATGCGTGCCCAACCATAACACACACGTGTGCAGGCATGTTTCCGGTGGTCAAGTTTCCTAGTGTGTGTGTTGCCTGGTGGGCAGTGTATCCGGGTGGGCGGGTTTCTGGGTGGGCGTGTTTCTGGGTGGGCGTGTGTCTAGAGGTGTGTGTGTGTTTCTGGGAGAGTGTTTCTAGGGGGCTGTGTGTTTCTGGGAGTGTGTTTCTAGGTTTTGTGTTTGTGTGTTTCTGGGAGTGTGTTTCAAGGGCTGTGGGTGTGTGTTTCTGGGAGTGTTTTTCTAGTGGTGTGTGTGCGTTTCTGGGAGTGTTTTTCTAGGGCTGTGGGTGTCGCTTTCTGGGAGTGTATTTCTTGGGGTGTGTGCATGTGTTTCTGGGAGAATTTTTCCAGGGGTGTGCGTGTGTTTCCGGTTGCGTGTTTCTAAGGGTGTGTGTGTGTGCATTTCTGGGTGCGTGTTTCTAGGGGTTTGTGTGTGTTTCTCGAAGTGTGTTTCTAGGAGTGTGTGTATGTGTGTGTGTGTGCTTGTTTCTGGGAGTGTGTTTATAGGCGTGTGTGTATGTATTTCAGGGAATGTGTTTCTAGGGGTATGTGTGTGTGTTTGTGGGAGTGTGTTTCTATGGGGGTTTGGGTGTTTTCCTGGGAGTGTTTTTCCAGCAGAGTGTGTGTGTGTGTTTCTGGGACTGTGTTCCTAGGGCTGTGTGTGTGTGTTTCTGGGTGTGTGTTTCAAGGGGTGTGTGTGTGTGTTTCTGGGAGTGTGTTCCTAGAGGTGTGTGTGTGTGTTTCTGGGAGTGTGTTTCTAGGGGTGTGCGTGTGTTTCTGGGAGTGTGTTTCTAGGAGTGTGTGTGTGTGTGTGTTTCTGGGAGTGTGTTTCTACAGGTGTGTGTGTGTTTTTCGGGGAGTGTGTTTCTCGCGTGTGTGTGTGTGTTTCTGGGAGTGTGTGTCTAGGCGAGTGTGTGTGTGTTTCTGGGAGTCTGATTCTAGGGGTGTGTGTGTGTCTGTCTCTGGGAGTGTGTTCCAAAGGCTGTGTTTGGGTGTCTCTGGAAGTGTTTTTCGAGGGTTGTGTATCTGTGTTTCTGGGAGTTTGTTTCTAGGGGTGTGAGTGTGTTTCTGGTAGTGTGTTTCTAGGTTGGGTGTGTGTAAACACACGGACGCACACCCTGAAACAGACATATCAACACACACGCGCGCACCCAGAAACACAAATATAAACACACACGCATGCACCCAAAAACACACATATAAACACACACCCGTATACCCAGAAACACTCAAATAAACACACACAACGCACCCAGAAACACACATATGAACACACACACGTGCACCCAGAAACACACATATAAGCACACACGCGCGCACCCAGAAACACAAATATAAGCACACATGCGTGTACCCAGAAACACACATATAAACACACAGGCTTGCACCCAGAAACACAATGATAGACACACATGCACGCAACCAGAAACACACATATAAGCACACATGTGCGCAACCAGAAACACAATTATATTCACACACATACGCAGCCAGAAACACAACTATAGACACACATGCACGCAACCAGAAACACACATATAAGCACAAATGTGCGCACCCAGAAACACAATTATAAACAAACACATGTACATCCAGAAACACACATATAAACAAATACATGCGTGCCCAACCATAACACACACGTGTGCAGGCATGTTTCCGGTGGTGAAGTTTCCTAGTGTGTGTGTTGCCTGGTGGGCAGTGTATCCGGGTGGGCGGGTTTCTGGATGGGCGTGTTTCTGGGTGGGCGTGTGTCTAGAGGTGTGTGTGTGTTTCTGGGAGAGTGTTTCTAGGGGGCTGTGTGTTTCTGGGAGTGTGTTTCTAGGTTTTGTGTTTGTGTGTTTCTGGGAGTGTGTTTCTAGGGCTGTGTGTGTGTGTTTCTGGGAGTGTTTTTCTAGGAGTGCGTGTGCGTTTCTGGGAGTGTGTGTCTAGGCGAGTGTGTGTGTGTTTCTGGGAGTCTGATTCTAGGGGTGTGTGTGTGTCTGTCTCTGGGAGTGTGTTCCAAAGGCTGTGTTTGGGTGTCTCTGGAAGTGTTTTTCGAGGGTTGTGTATCTGTGTTTCTGGGAGTTTGTTTCTAGGGGTGTGAGTGTGTTTCTGGTAGTGTGTTTCTAGGTTGGGTGTGTGTAAACACACGGACGCACACCCTGAAACAGACATATCAACACACACGCGCGCACCCAGAAACACAAATATAAACACACACGCATGCACCCAAAAACACACATATAAACACACACGCGTATACCCAGAAACACTCAAATAAACACACACAACGCACCCAGAAACACACATATGAACACACACACGTGCACCCAGAAACACACATATAAGCACACATGTGCGCAACCAGAAACACAATTATATTCACACACATACGCAGCCAGAAACACAACTATAGACACACATGCACGCAACCAGAAACACACATATAAGCACAAATGTGCGCACCCAGAAACACAATTATAAACAAACACATGTACATCCAGAAACACACATATAAACACAGACATGCGTGCCCAACCATAACACACACGTGTGCAGGCATGTTTCCGGTGGTCAAGTTTCCTAGTGTGTGTGTTGCCTGGTGGGCAGTGTATCCGGGTGGGCGGGTTTCTGGGTGGGCGTGTTTCTGGGTGGGCGTGTGTCTAGAGGTGTGTGTGTGTTTCTGGGAGAGTGTTTCTAGGGGGCTGTGTGTTTCTGGGAGTGTGTTTCTAGGTTTTGTGTTTGTGTGTTTCTGGGAGTGTGTTTCAAGGGCTGTGTGTGTGTGTTTCTGGGAGTGTTTTTCTAGTGGTGTGTGTGCGTTTCTGGGAGTGTTTTTCTAGGGCTGTGGGTGTCGCTTTCTGGGAGTGTATTTCTTGGGGTGTGTGCATGTGTTTCTGGGAGAATTTTTCCAGGGGTGTGCGTGTGTTTCCGGATGCGTGTTTCTAAGGGTGTGTGTGTGTGCATTTCTGGGTGCGTGTTTCTAGGGGTTTGTGTGTGTTTCTCGAAGTGTGTTTCTAGGAGTGTGTGTATGTGTGTGTGTGTGCTTGTTTCTGGGAGTGTGTTTATAGGCGTGTGTGTATGTATTTCAGGGAATGTGTTTCTAGGGGTATGTGTGTGTGTTTGTGAGAGTGTGTTTCTATGGGGGTTTGGGTGTTTTCCTGGGAGTGTTTTTCTAGCAGAGTGTGTGTGTGTGTTTCTGGGACTGTGTTCCTAGGGCTGTGTGTGTGTGTTTCTGGGTGTGTGTTTCAAGGGGTGTGTGTGTGTGTTTCTGGGAGTGTGTTCCTAGGGGTGTGTGTGTGTGTTTCTGGGAGTGTGTTTCTAGGGGTGTGCGTGTGTTTCTGGGAGTGTGTTTCTAGGAGTGTGTGTGTGTGTGTGTTTCTGGGAGTGTGTTTCTACAGGTGTGTGTGTGTTTTTCGGGGAGTGTGTTTCTCGCGTGTGTGTGTGTGTTTCTGGGAGTGTGTGTCTAGGCGAGTGTGTGTGTGTTTCTGGGAGTCTGATTCTAGGGGTGTGTGTGTGTCTGTCTCTGGGAGTGTGTTCCAAAGGCTGTGTTTGGGTGTCTCTGGAAGTGTTTTTCGAGGGTTGTGTATCTGTGTTTCTGGGAGTTTGTTTCTAGGGGTGTGAGTGTGTTTCTGGTAGTGTGTTTCTAGGTTGGGTGTGTGTAAACACACGGACGCACACCCTGAAACAGACATATCAAAACACACGCGCGCACCCAGAAACACAAATATAAACACACACGCATGCACCCAAAAACACACATATAAACACACACGCGTATACCCAGAAACACTCAAATAAACACACACAACGCACCCAGAAACACACATATGAACACACACACGTGCACCCAGAAACACACATATAAGCACACACGCGCGCACCCAGAAACACAAATATAAGCACACATGCGTGTACCCAGAAACACACATATAAACACACAGGCTTGCACCCAGAAACACAATGATAGACACACATGCACGCAACCAGAAACACACATATAAGCACACATGTGCGCAACCAGAAACACAATTATATTCACACACATACGCAGCCAGAAACACAACTATAGACACACATGCACGCAACCAGAAACACACATATAAGCACAAATGTGCGCACCCAGAAACACAATTATAAACAAACACATGTACATCCAGAAACACACATATAAACAAATACATGCGTGCCCAACCATAACACACACGTGTGCAGGCATGTTTCCGGTGGTCAAGTTTCCTAGTGTGTGTGTTGCCTGGTGGGCAGTGTATCCGGGTGGGCGGGTTTCTGGATGGGCGTGTTTCTGGGTGGGCGTGTGTCTAGAGGTGTGTGTGTGTTTCTGGGAGAGTGTTTCTAGGGGGCTGTGTGTTTCTGGGAGTGTGTTTCTAGGTTTTGTGTTTGTGTGTTTCTGGGAGTGTGTTTCTAGGGCTGTGTGTGTGTGTTTCTGGGAGTGTTTTTCTAGGAGTGCGTGTGCGTTTCTGGGAGTGTGTTTCTAGGGCTGTGGGTGTCTGTTTCTGGGAGTGTATTTCTTGGGGTGTGTGCGTGTGTTTCTGGGAGAATAATTTCAGGGGTGTGTGCATATGTTTCTGGGTGCGTGTTTCTAAGGGTGTGTGTGTGTGCATTTCTGGGTGCATGTTTCTAGGCGTTTGTGTGTGTTTCTCGAAGTGTGTTTCTAGGAGTGTGTATGTGTGTGTGTGTTTCTGGGAGTGTGTTTATAGGCGCATATGTATGTGTTTCGGGGAATGTGTTTCTAGGGGTGTGTGTGTGTGTTTGTGGGAGGGTGTTTCTATGGGGGTTTGTGTGTTTTTCTGGGAGTGTGTTTCTAGGGGAGAGTGTGTGTGTGTTTCTGGGAATGTGTTCCTAGGGCTGTGTGTGTGTGTTTCTGGGTGTCTGTTTCTAGGGGTGTGTGTGTGTGTCTCTGGGAGTATGTTTCTAGGGGTGTGTGTGTGTGTTTCTGGGAGTGTGTTTCTAGGGGTGTGCGTGTATTTCTGGGAGTGTGTTTCTCGGTGTGTGTGTATGTGTGTGTGTGTGTTTCTGGGAGTGTGTTTCTACAGGTGTGTGTGTGTTTTTTGGGGAGTGTGTTTCTAGGGTGTGTGTGTGTGTTTATGGGAGTGTGTGTCTAGGCGAGTGTGTGTGTGTTTCTGGGAGTCTGTTTCTAGGGGTGTGTGTGTGTCTGTCTCTGGATGTGTGTTCCAAGGGTTGTGTGTGGGTGTCTCTGGAAGTGTTTTTCTAGGGTTGTGTGTGTGTGTTTCTGGGAGTTTGTTTCTCGGGGTGTGTGTGTGTTTCTGGTAGTGTGTTTCTAAGTGGGGTGTGTGTGTAAACACACGGACGTGCACCGTGAAACACACATATCAACACACATGCGCGCACCCAGAAACACACATATAAAAACACAAGCAGGCACCCAAAAACACACATATAAACACACACGCGTATACCCAGAAAGACTCATATAAACACACACAACGCACCCAGAAACACACATATGAACACACACACGTGCATCCAGAAACACACATATAAGCACACACGCGGGCACCCAGAAACAAAAATATAATCACACACGCGTGTACCTAGAAACACACATATAAACGCAGAGGCTTGCACCCAGAAACACAACTATAGACACACACGCACGCAAGCAGAAACACACATATAAGCACACATGTGCGCAACCAGAAACACACTTATAAACAAACACATGTGCATCCAGAAACACACATGCTCGCCCAAACATAACACACACGTGTGCGGGCTTGTTTCCGGTGGTCAAGTTTCCTTGTGTGTGTGTTGCCTGGTGGGCAGTGTTTCTGGGTGGGCGAGTTTCTGCATGGGTGTGTTCCTGGGTGGGCGTGTGTCTAGGGGTGTGTGTGTGAGTTTCTGCGAGTCTGTTTCTAGGGGTGTGTGTGTGTGTTTCTGGGAATGTGTTTCTAGGGGTGTGTGTGTGTGTTTCTGGGAGTGTGTTTCTAAGGGAGTGTGTGTGTGTTTCTGGGAGTGTGTTTCTAGGGGAGTGTTTGTGTGTTTCGGAGTGTGTTTCTAGGGGTGTGTGTGGGTGTTTCTGCGAGTGTGTTCCCAGGGCTGTGTGTGTGTGTTTCTGGGTGTGTGTTTCTAGTGGTGTGTGTGTGTGCTTCTGGGTGTGTGTTTCTTGCGGTGTGTGTGTGTGTCTCTGGGAGTGTGTTTCTAGGGGTGTGTGTGTGTTTCTGGGAGTGTGTTTCTAGGAGTGTGTGTGTGTGTGTTTCTGGGAGTGTGTTTCTACAGGTGTGTGTGTGTTTTTCGGGGAGTGTGTTTCTAGGGTGTGTGTGTGTGTTTCTGGGAGTCTGTTTCTAGGGGTGTGTGTGTCTGTCTCTGGGAGTGTGTTCCAAGGGCTGTGTGTGGGTGTCTCTGGAAGTGTTTTTCTAGGGTTGTGTGTGTGTGTTTCTGGGCGTGTGTTTCTAAGGGTGTGTGTGTGTGTCTGGTGGTGTGTTTCTAGGGGTGGTGTGTGTGTACACACATGGACGCGCACCCAAAAACACACATATCAACACACATGCACGCACCCAGAAACACACATATAAACACACACGCACACACCCAAAAACACACATATAAACACACACGCTTGTACCCAGAAAAACCCATATGAACACACACAATGCACCCAGAAACACACATATGAACACACACACGTGCATCCAGAAACACAACGATAGACACACACGCACGCAAGCAGAAACACACATATAAGCACACATGTGCCCAACCAGAAACACACTTATATTCACACACACATGCAGCCAGAAACACAACTATAGACACACACGCACGCAACCAGAAACACACATATAAACACATACATGCGTGCCCAAACATAACACACACGTGTGCGGGCTTGTTTCCGGTGGTCAAGTTTCCTTGTGTGTGTGTTGCCTGGTAGGCAGTGTTTCTGGGTGGGCGAGTTTCTGGGTGGGCGTGTTTCTGGGTGGGCGTGTGTCTAGGGGTGTTTGTGTGAGTTTCTGTAAGTCTGTTTCTAGGGGTGTGTGTGTGTGATTCTGGGAGTGTGTTTCTAGGGGTGTGTGTGTGTGTTTCGGGGAGTGTGTTTCTAAGGGAGTGTGTGTGTGTTTCTGGGAGTGTGTTTCTAGGGGAGTGTTTGTATTTATGGGAGTGTGTTTCTAGGGGAGCGTGTGTGTGTTTCTGGGAGTGTGTTTCTAGTGGTGTGTGTGTGTGTTTCTGGGTGTGTGTTTCTAGGGATGTGTGTGTATGTTTCTGGGAGTGCATATCTAGGGGTATGCGTGTGTTTCTGGGTGTGTTTTTCTAAGGGAGTGTGTGTGTCTGTGTGTGTTTCTGGGAGTGTGTTTTTAGCGAGGGGTGTGTGTTTCTGGGAATGTGATTCTAGGGGTGTGTGTGTGTTTCTGGGAGTGTGTTTCTAGGGGGGTGTGTGTGTGTTTCTGGGAGTTTGTTTCCAGGGGTGTGTGTGTGTGTTTCTGCGAGTGTGTTTCAAGAGTGTGTGTGTGTTTCTAGGGTTGTGTGTGTGTTTCTGGGAGTGTGTTTCTGGGGGTGAGTGTGTGTGTTTCCGGGAGTGTGTTTCTGGGTGTGTTTTCAGGGTCGTGTGTGTGAGTTTCTGGGAGGGAGTTTCTAGGGTTGTGTGTGTGTTTCTGGGAGTGTGTTACTAAGGGTGTGTGTGTGTGTGTGTGTGTGTGTGTGTGTGTGTGTGTGTGTGTGTTTCTGGGAGTGTGTTTCTAAGGGAGTGTGTTTGTGTTTCTGGGAGTGTGTTTCTAGGGGAGTGTGTGTGTTTCTGGGAGTGTGTTTCCAGGGGTGTGTCTGTGTGTTTCTGGGAGCATGTTTCTTGGGCTGTGTGTTTGCGTTTCTGGGAATGTTTTTCTAGGGGTATATGTGTGTGTTTCTCGGAGTGTGTTTCTAGGGGTTTGTGTGTTTTTCTGGTAATGTGTTTCACGAGGCGTGTTTTTGTGTTTCAGGGAGTGTGTTTCTAGGGGGGGGTGAGTGTTTCTGGGAGTACGTGAAATACACAAGCACACACACTCCTAGCAACACACGCACACACACGCCCAGCAACACACACACACACACATCCCCAGCAACAAACCCTCACACACACACACACCCACAAATACACACCCACACCCAGAAACACACACAAACACACACACACACACCCAGAAACATTACATCAAAGATTCATGTAGTAATGCGTTTTAGAACACTTCAGAATTTCTTTTCTTGATTTAAAAGTAGTCTCTATAAACATAGCAATGTCTGCGCCCCATACATAACACACACGTAAAAAAACAAACGCACCCTTGCATAGACATTCACCCATGCAAAGAAAGACACACAGAAATATGCACGCATGCACCAAGCAATGCACGCAGCCAGAACTGCACGCACCCAAAAATGCATGCACCCAGAAACACACATAAAAGCACACAGGCATGCACCCAGAGAAACACATATAAACGCACACATGTGCATTAAGAAACACACATATAAACACACACGCATGCACCCAAAAACACACATATAAACACACATGCGTGTACCCAGAAACACTCATATGAACACACACAAGGCACCCCGGAACACACATATGAACACACACACGTGCACCCAGAAACACACATATAAGCACACACGTGCGCACCCAGAAACACAAATATAATCACACACACGTGTACCCAGAAACACACATATAAACACACAGGCTTGCACCCAGAAACACAACGATAGACACACACACACACAACGGAAAATACACATATAAGCACACATGTGCGCAAACAGAAACACACTTATATTCACACACAGACGCAGCCAGAAACACAACTATAGATACACACGCACGCAACCAGAAACACACATATAAGCACACATGTGAGCACCCAGAAAAAAAACTTGTAAACAAACACATGTGCATCCAGAAACAAATATAAACACATACATGCGCACACAAACATAACACAGACGTGTGCGGGCTTGTTTCCGGTGGTCAAGTTTCCTTGTGTGTGTGTTGCCTGGTGGGCAGTGTTTCTGGGTGGGCAAATTTCTGGGTGGGCGTGTTCCTGAGTGGGCGTGTGTCTAGGGGTGTGTGTGTGTGTTTCTGGGAGTGTGTTTCTAGGGGTGTGTGTGTTTGTTTCTGGGAATGTGTTTCTAATGGTGTGTGTGTGTGTTTCTTGGAGTGTGTTTTTAATGGCGTATGTGCGTGTTTCTGGGAGGTTGTTTCTAGGGGTGTGTGAGTGTGATTCTGGGAGTGTGTTTCTAGGGGAGTGTGTGTGTGTTTCTGGGAGTGTGTTCCCAGGGCTGTGTGTGTGTGTTCTGGGAATGTGTTTCTAGCGGTGTGTGTGTGTGTTTCTGGGAGTGTGTTTCTAGGGAAGTGTGTGTGTGTTTCTGGGAGTGTGTATCTAGGGGTGTGCGTGTGTTTCTGGGTGTGTTTTTCTAAGGGAGCTTGTGTGTGTGTGTGTTTCTGGGAGTGTGTTTCTAGCGAGGGGTGTGTGTTTCTGGGAATGTGATTCTAAGGGTGTGTGTGTGTTTCTGGGAGTGTGTTTCTAGGGGTGCGTGTGTGTGTTTCTGGGAGTGTTATTCTAGGGGTGTGTGTGTGTGTTTCTGGGAGTGTGTTTCTAGGGATGTGTGTGTGTGTTTCTGGGAGTGTGTTTCAAGAGTGTGTGTGTGTGTGTGTGTGTGTGTTTCTAGGGGTGTGTGTGTGTTTCTGGGAGTGTGTTTCTTGGTGTGTGTGTGTGTGTGTATGTTTCTGGGAGTGTGTTTTCAGGGGCGTGTGTGTGTGTTTCTGGGAGGGTGTTTCTAGGGTTGTGTGTGTGTTTCTGGGAGTGTGTTTCTAAGGGAGTGTGTGTGTGTTTCTGGGAGTGTGTTTCTTGGGGAGTGTGTGTGTTTCTGGGAGTCTGTTTCCGGGGTGTGTGTGTGTGTTTCTGGGAGTGTGTTTCTTGGGCTGTGTGTTTGTGTTTCTGGGAATGTTTTTCTAGAGATATATGTGTGTGTTTCTCGGAGTGTGCTTCTAGGGGTTTGTGTGTCTTTCTGGTAGTGTGTTTCATGAGGTGTTTTTTTGTGTTTCGGGGAGTGTGTTTCTAGGGTGGTGTGTGTGTGTTTCTGGGAGTATGTGAAATGCACAAGCACACACACACCCAGCAACACACGCACACACATCCCCAGCAACACACGCACACACACATCCCCAGCAACACACCCTCACACACACACACACACCCAGAAATACACACCCACACCCAGAAACACACACAAACACACACACACACCCAGAAACACTACATCAAAGATTCATGTAGTAATGCATTTTGCAACACTTCAGAATTTCTTTTCTTGATTTAAAAGTAGTCTCTATAAACATAGCAATGTCTGCGCCCCATACATAACACACACGTAAAAACACAAACGCACCCTTGCATAGACATTCACCCATGCAAAGAAACACACACAGAAATACGCACGCATGCACCCAGCAACGCACGCAGCCAGAACCGCACGCACCCAGAAATGCATGCACCCAGAAACACACATAAAAGCACACAGGCATGCATCCAGAGAAACACATATAAACGCACACATGTGCACCCAGAAACACACATATAAGCACACAGGCACTCACCCAGAATCACACTTATAAACAAACACATGTGCATCCAGAAACACACATATAAAAACACAAATGCGCGCCCAAACATAATACACATGCGTGCGGGCGTGTTTCCAGTTGTCCGATTTTTTGGGTTGTCGTGTTTCCGGGTGGGCATGCTTCTCGGGGTGTGTGAGTGAGTTTGTTGGAGTTTGTTTCTAGGGTAGCGTGTGTGTGTTTCTGGGAATGTGTTTCTAGGGGTGTGTGTGTGTTTCTGGTAGTGTGTTTCTAGGGTGGGTTTGTGTGTAAACACATGGACGCGCACCCTGAAACACACATATCAACACACACGCGTGCACCCAGAAACACACATATAGACACACATGCACGCACCCAAAAACACACATATAAACACACAAGCGCGTACCCAGAAACACTCAAATAAATACACACAACGCACCCAGAAACACACATATGAACACACACACGTTAATCCAGAAACACACATATAAGCACACATGCGCGCACCCAGAAACACAAATATAAACACACACGCGTGTAGCCAGAAACACATATAAAAACACAGAGGCTTGCACCCAGAAGCACAACTATAGACACACACGCACGCAACCAGAAACACACATAAAAGCACACATGTGTGCAAGCAGAAACACACTTATATTCACACACACATGCAGCCAGAAACACAACTATAGACACACATGCACGCAACCAGAAACACACATACAAGCACACATGTGCGCACCCAGAAACACACTTATAAACAAACACATGTGCATCCAGAAACACACATATCAACACATACATGCGTGCCCAACCATAACACAAACGTGTGCGGGCATGTTTCCGGTGGTCAGGTTTCCTAGTGTGTGTGTTGCCTGGTGGGCAGTGCATCTGGGTGGGTGAGTTTCTGGGTGGGTGTGTTTCCGGGTGGGCGTGTGTCTAGAGGTGTGTGTGTGTTTCGGTGAGAGTGTTTCTAGGGGTGTGTGTGTTTCTGGGAGTGTGTTTCTAGATTTTGTGTTTGTGTGTTTCTGGGAGTGTGTTTCTAGGGGTGTGTGTGTGTGTTTCTGGGAGTGTGTTTCTAGGGGTGTGTGTTTCTGGGAGTGTGTTTCCAGGGGTGCGTGTGTGTTTCTGGGAGTGTGGTTCTAGAAGTGTGTGTATGTGTGTGTTTCTGGGAGTGTGTGTCTAGGCGAGTGTGTGTGTGTTTCTGGGAGTCTGTTTCTAGGGGTGTGTGTGTGTCTGTCTCTGGGAGTGTGTTCCAAGGGCTGTGTGTGGGTATCTCTGGAAGTGTTTTTATGGGTTGTGTGTGTGTGTTTCTGGGCGTGTGTTTCTAGGGGTGTGTGTGTGTGTTTCTGGTAGTGTGTTTCTAGGGTGGGTGTGTGTGTAAACACACGGACGCGGACCCTGAAACACACATATCAACACACACGCGCGCACCCAGAAACACACATATAAACACACACGCACGCACCCAAAAACACACATATAAACACACACGCGTGTACCCAGAAACACTCATATGAACACACACAATGCACCCCGAAACACACATATGAACACACACACGTGCACCCAGAAACACACATATAAGCACACACGTGCGCACCCAGAAACACAAATATAATCACACACACGTGTACCCAGAAACACACATATAAAACACACAGGCTTGCACCCAGAAACACAACGATAGACACACACACACGCAACGGTAAACACACATATAAGCACACATGAGCGCAAACAGAAACACACATATATTCACACACAGACGCAGCCAGAAAAACAACTATAGTTACACACGCACGCAACCAGAAACACACATATAAGCACACATGTGCGCACCCAGAAAAAAAACTTATAAACAAACACATGTGCATCCAGAAACAAATATAAACACATACATGCGCACCCAAACATAACACAGACGTGTGCGGGCTTGTTTCCGGTGGTCATGTTTCCTTGTGTGTGTGTTGCCTGGTGGGCAGTGTTTCTGGGTGGGCGAATTTCTGGGTGGGCGTGTTCCTGGGTGGGCGTGTGTCCAGGGGTGTGTGTGTGAGTTTCTGGGAGTCTGTTTCTAGGGGTGTGTGTGTGTGTTTCTGGGAATGTGTTTCTAGGGGTGTGTGTGTGTGTGTTTCTGGGAGTGTGTTTCTAAGGGAGTGTGTGTGTGTTTCTGGGAGTGTGTTTCTAGGGGAGTGTTTGTGTTTATGGGAGTGTGTTTCTATGGGAGTGTGTGTGTGTTTCTGGGAGTGTGTTCCCAGGGCTGTGTGTGTGTGTTTCTGGGAGTGTGTTTCTAGTGGTGTGTGTGTGTGTTTCTGGGAGTGTGTTTCTAGGGAAGTGTGTGTGTGTTTCTGGGAGTGTGTATCTAGGGGTGTGCGTGTGTTTCTGGGTGTGTTTTACTAAGGGAGTTTGTGTGTGTGTGTGTTTCTGGGAGTGTGTTTCTAGCGAAGGGTGTGTGTTTCTGGGAATGTAATTCTAGGGGTGTGTGTGTGTTTCTGGGAGTGTGTTTATGGGGTGCGTGTGTGTGTTTCTGGGAGTGTTATTCTAGGGGTGTGTGTGTGTGTTTCTGGGAGTGTGTTTCCAGGGATGTGTGTGTATGTGTGTGTTTCTAGGGGTGTGTGTGTGTTTCTGGGAGTGTGTTTCTTGGTGTGTGTGTGTGTGTGTGTTTATGTTTCTGGGAGTGTGTTTTCAGGGGCGTGTGTGTGTGTTTCTGGGAGGGTGTTTCTAGGGTTGTGTGTGTGTTTCTGGGAGTGTGTTTCTAAGGGAGTGTGTGTGTGTTTCTGGGAGTGTGTTTCTTGGGGAGTGTGTGTGTTTCTGGGAGTGTGTTTCCAGGGGTGTGTGTGTGTGTGTTTCTGTGAGTGTGTTTCTTGGGCTGTGTGTTTGTGTTTCTGGGAATGTTTTTCTAGAAGTATATGTGTGTGTTTCTCAGAGTGTGTTTCTAGGGGTTTGTGTGTCTTTCTGGTAGTGTGTTTCACGAGGTGTGTTTTTGTGTTTCGGGGAGTGTGTTTCTAGGGTGGTGTGTGTGTGTTTCTGGGAGTATGTGAAATGCACAAGCACACACACTCCCAGCAACACACGCACACACATCCCCAGCAACACACGCACACACACATCCCCAGCAACACACCCTCACACACACACACACACCCAGAAATACACACCCACACCCAGAAACACACACAAACACACACACACACCCAGAAACACTACATCAAAGATTCATGTAGTAATGCGTTTTGCAACACTTCAGAATTTTTTTTCTTGATTTAAAAGTAGTCTCTATAAACATAGCAATGTCTGCGCCCCATACATAACACACACGTAAAAACACAAACGCACCCTTGCATAGACATTCACCCATGCAAAGAAACACACATAGAAATATGCACGCATGCACCCAGCAACGCACGCAGCCAAAACCGCACGCACCCAGAAATGCATGCACCCAGAAACACACATAAAAGCACACAGGCATGCACCCAGAGAAACACATATAAACGCACACATGTGCACCCAGAAACACACATATAAGCACACAGGCACTCACCCAGAATCACACTTATAAACAAACACATGTGCATCCAGAAACACACATATAAAAACATACATGCGCGCCCAAACATAATACACATGTGTGCGGACGTGCTTCCAGTTGCCCGATTTTTTGGGTGGTCGTGTTTCCGGGTGGGCGTGTTTCTCGGGGTGTGTGAGTGAGTTTGTTGGAGTTTGTTTCTAGGGGAGCGTGTGTGTGTTTCTGGGAATGTGTTTCTAGGGGTGTGTGTGTGTTTCTGGTAGTGTGTTTCTAGGGTGGGTGTGTGTGTAAACACATGGACGCGCACCCTGAAACACACATATCAACACACACGCGTGCACCCAGAAACACACATATAAACACACACGCACGCACCCAAAAACACACATATAAACACACAAGCGCGTACCCAGAAACACTCAAATAAATACACACAACGCACCCAGAAACACACATATGAACACACACACGTTAATCCAGAAACACACATATAAGCACACATGCGCGCACCCAGAAACACAAATATAATCACACACACGTGTACCCAGAAACACACATATAAAACACACAGGCTTGCACCCAGAAACACAACGATAGACACACACACACGCAACGGTAAACACACATATAAGCACACATGAGCGCAAACAGAAACACACATATATTCACACACAGACGCAGCCAGAAAAACAACTATAGTTACACACGCACGCAACCAGAAACACACATATAAGCACACATGTGCGCACCCAGAAAAAAAACTTATAAACAAACACATGTGCATCCAGAAACAAATATAAACACATACATGCGCACCCAAACATAACACAGACGTGTGCGGGCTTGTTTCCGGTGGTCATGTTTCCTTGTGTGTGTGTTGCCTGGTGGGCAGTGTTTCTGGGTGGGCGAATTTCTGGGTGGGCGTGTTCCTGGGTGGGCGTGTGTCCAGGGGTGTGTGTGTGAGTTTCTGGGAGTCTGTTTCTAGGGGTGTGTGTGTGTGTTTCTGGGAATGTGTTTCTAGGGGTGTGTGTGTGTGTGTTTCTGGGAGTGTGTTTCTAAGGGAGTGTGTGTGTGTTTCTGGGAGTGTGTTGCTAGGGGAGTGTTTGTGTTTATGGGAGTGTGTTTCTAGGGGAGTGTGTGTGTGTTTCTGGGAGTGTGTTCCCAGGGCTGTGTGTGTGTGTTTCTGGGAGTGTGTTTCTAGTGGTGTGTGTGTGTGTTTCTGGGAGTGTGTTTCTAGGGAAGTGTGTGTGTGTTTCTGGGAGTGTGTATCTAGGGGTGTGCGTGTGTTTCTGGGTGTGTTTTACTAAGGGAGTTTGTGTGTGTGTGTGTTTCTGGGAGTGTGTTTCTAGCGAAGGGTGTGTGTTTCTGGGAATGTAATTCTAGGGGTGTGTGTGTGTTTCTGGGAGTGTGTTTATGGGGTGCGTGTGTGTGTTTCTGGGAGTGTTATTCTAGGGGTGTGTGTGTGTGTTTCTGGGAGTGTGTTTCCAGGGATGTGTGTGTATGTGTGTGTTTCTAGGGGTGTGTGTGTGTTTCTGGGAGTGTGTTTCTTGGTGTGTGTGTGTGTGTGTGTTTATGTTTCTGGGAGTGTGTTTTCAGGGGCGTGTGTGTGTGTTTCTGGGAGGGTGTTTCTAGGGTTGTGTGTGTGTTTCTGGGAGTGTGTTTCTAAGGGAGTGTGTGTGTGTTTCTGGGAGTGTGTTTCTTGGGGAGTGTGTGTGTTTCTGGGAGTGTGTTTCCAGGGGTGTGTGTGTGTGTGTTTCTGCGAGTGTGTTTCTTGGGCTGTGTGTTTGTGTTTCTGGGAATGTTTTTCTAGAAGTATATGTGTGTGTTTCTCAGAGTGTGTTTCTAGGGGTTTGTGTGTCTTTCTGGTAGTGTGTTTCACGAGGTGTGTTTTTGTGTTTCGGGGAGTGTGTTTCTAGGGTGGTGTGTGTGTGTTTCTGGGAGTATGTGAAATGCACAAGCACACACACTCCCAGCAACACACGCACACACATCCCCAGCAACACACACACACACACATCCCCAGCAACACACCCTCACACACACACACACACCCAGAAATACACACCCACACCCAGAAACACACACAAACACACACACACACCCAGAAACACTACATCAAAGATTCATGTAGTAATGCGTTTTGCAACACTTCAGAATTTTTTTTCTTGATTTAAAAGTAGTCTCTATAAACATAGCAATGTCTGCGCCCCATACATAACACACACGTAAAAACACAAACGCACCCTTGCATAGACATTCACCCATGCAAAGAAACACACATAGAAATATGCACGCATGCACCCAGCAACGCACGCAGCCAAAAGCGCACGCACCCAGAAATGCATGCACCCAGAAACACACATAAAAGCACACAGGCATGCACCCAGAGAAACACATATAAACGCACACATGTGCACCCAGAAACACACATATAAGCACACAGGCACTCACCCAGAATCACACTTATAAACAAACACATGTGCATCCAGAAACACACATATAAAAACATACATGCGCGCCCAAACATAATACACATGTGTGCGGACGTGCTTCCAGTTGCCCGATTTTTTGGGTGGTCGTGTTTCCGGGTGGGCGTGTTTCTCGGGGTGTGTGAGTGAGTTTGTTGGAGTTTGTTTCTAGGGGAGCGTGTGTGTGTTTCTGGGAATGTGTTTCTAGGGGTGTGTGTGTGTTTCTGGTAGTGTGTTTCTAGGGTGGGTGTGTGTGTAAACACATGGACGCGCACCCTGAAACACACATATCAACACACACGCGTGCACCCAGAAACACACATATAAACACACACGCACGCACCCAAAAACACACATATAAACACACAAGCGCGTACCCAGAAACACTCAAATAAATACACACAACGCACCCAGAAACACACATATGAACACACACACGTTAATCCAGAAACACACATATAAGCACACATGCGCGCACCCAGAAACACAAATATAAACACACACGTGTGTAGCCAGAAACACATATAAAAACACAGAGGCTTGCACCCAGAAACACAACTATAGACACACACGCACGCAACCAGAAACACACATAAAAGCACACATGTGTGCAACCAGAAACACACTTATATTCACACACACACGCAGCCAGAAACACAACTATAGACACACATGCACGCAACCAGAAACACACATATAAGCACACATGTGCGCACCCAGAAACACACTTATAAACAAACACATGTGCATCCAGAAACACACATATCAACACATACATGCGTGCCCAAACATAACACAAACGTGTGCGGGCTTGTTTCCGGTGGTCAGGTTTCCTAATGTGTGTGTTGCCTGGTGGGCAGTGTATCTGGGTGGGTGAGTTTCTGGGTGGGTTTGTTTCCGGGTGGGCGTGTGTCTAGAGGTGTGTGTGTGTTTCGGTGAGAGTGTTTCTAGGGGTGTGTGTGTTTCTGGGAGTGTGTTTCTAGATTTTGTGTTTGTGTGTTTCTGGGAGTGTGTTTCTAGGGGTGTGTGTGTGTGTTTCTGGGAGTGTGTTTCTAGGGGTGTGTGTGTGTGTTTCTGGGAGTGTGTTTCCAGGGGTGCACGTGTGTTTCTGGGAGTGTGGTTCTAGGAGTGTGTGTATGTGTGTGTTTCTGGGAGTGTGTGCCTAGGCGAGTGTGTGTGTGTTTCTGGGAGTCTGTTTCTAGGGGTTTGTGTGTGTCTGACTCTGGGAGTGTGTTCCAAGGGCTGTGTGTGGGTATCTCTGGAAGTGTTTTTCTAGGGTTGTGTGTGTGTGTTTCTGGGCGTGTGTTTCTAGGGGTGTGTGTGTGTGTTTCTGGTAGTGTGTTTCTAGGGTGGGTGTGTGTGTAAACACACGGACGCGCACCCTGAAACACACATATCAACACACACGCGCGCACCCAGAAACACACATATAAACACACACGCACGCACCCAAAAACACACATATAAACACACATGCGTGTACCCAGAAACACTCATATGAACACACACAATGCACCCCGAAACACACATATGAACACACACATGTGCACCCAGAAACACACATATAAGCACACACGTGCGCACCCAGAAACTCAAATATAATCACACACACGTGTACCCAGAAACACACATATAAAATACAAAGGCTTGCACCCGGAAACACAACGATAGACACACACACATGCAACGGAAAACACACATATAAGCACACATGTGCGCAAACAGAAACACACATATATTCACACACAGACGCAGCCAGAAACACAACTATAGATACACACGCACGCAACCAGAAACACACATGTGCGCACCCAGAAAAAAAACTTACAAACAAACACATGTGCATCCAGAAACAAATATAAACACATACATGCGCACCCAAACATAACACAGACGTGTGCGGGCTTGTTTCCATTGGTCAGGTTTCCTTGTGTGTGTGTTGCCTGGTGGGCAGTGTTTCTGCGTGGGCGAATTTCTGGGTGGGCGTGTTCCTGGGTGGGCGTGTGTCCAGGGGTGTGTGTGTGTGTTTCTGGGAGTCTGTTTCTAGGGGTGTGTGTGTGTGTTTCTGGGAATGTGTTTCTAGGGGTGTGTGTGTGTGTGTTTCTGGGAGTGTGTTTCTAAGGGAGTGTGTGTGTGTTTCTGGGAGTGTGTTTCTAGGGGAGTGTTTGTGTTTATGGGAGTGTGTTTCTAGGGGAGTGTGTGTGTGTTTCTGGGAGTGTGTTCCCAGGGCTGTGTGTGTGTGTTTCTGGGAGTGTGTTTCTAGTGGTGTGTGTGTGTGTTTCTGGGAGTGTGTTTCTAGGGAAGTGTGTGTGTGTTTCTGGGAGTGTGTATCTAGGGGTGTGCGTGTGTTTCTGGGTGTGTTTTTCTAAGGAGTTTGGGTGTGTGTGTGTGTTTCTGGGAGTGTGTTTCTAGCGAGGGGTGTGTGTTTCTGGGAATGTGATTCTAGGGGTGTGTGTGTGTTTCTGGGAGTGTGTTTCTAAGGGAGTGTGTGTGTGTTTCTGGGAGTGTGTTTCTAGGGGAGTGTTTGTGTTTATGGGAGTGTGTTTCTAGGGGAGTGTGTGTGTGTTTCTGGGAGTGTGTTCCCAGGGCTGTGTGTGTGTGTTTCTGGGAGTGTGTTTCTAGTGGTGTGTGTGTGTGTGTTTCTGGGAGTGTGTTTCTAGGGAAGTGTGTGTGTGTTTCTTCGAGTGTGTATCTAGGGGTGTGCGTGTGTTTCTGGGTGTGTTTTTCTAAGGGAGTTTGTGTGTGTGTGTGTTTCTGGGAGTGTGTTTCTAGCGAGGGGTGTGTGTTTCTGGGAATGTGATTCTAGGGGTGTGTGTGTGTTTCTGGGAGTGTTATTCTAGGGGTGTCTGTGTGTGTTTCTGGGAGTGTGTTTCTAGGGATGTGTGTGTATGTGTGTGTTTCTAGGGGTGTGTGTGTGTTTCTGGGAGTGTGTTTCTGGGAGTGTGTTTCTTGGTGTGTGTGGCTGTGTGTATGTATGTTTCTGGGAGTGTGTTTTCAGGGGCGTGTGTGTGTGTTTCTGGGAGGGTGTTTCTAGGGTTGTGTGTGTGTTTCTGGGAGTGTGTTTCTAAGGGAGTGTGTGTGTGTTTCTGGGAGTGTGTTTCTAGGGGTGTTTGTGTGATTGTGGGAGTGTGTTTCAAGTGTGTGTGTGTGTGTGTTTCTGTGAGTGTGTTTCTAGAGATATATGTGTGTGTTTCTCAGAGTGTGTTTCTAAGGGTTTGTGTGTCTTTCTGGTAGTGTGTTTCACGAGGTGTGTTTTTGTGTTTCGGGGAGTGTGTTTCTAGGGTGGTGTGTGTGTGTTTCTGGGAGTATGTGAAATGCACAAGCACACACACTCCCAGCAACACACGCACACACATCCCCAGCAACACACACACACACACATCCCCAGCAACACACCCTCACACACACACACACCCAGAAATACACACCCACACCCAGAAACACACACAAACACACACACACACCCAGAAACACTAAATCAAAGATTCATGTAGTAATGCGTTTTGCAACACTTCAGAATTTCTTTTCTTGATTTAAAAGTAGTCTCTATAAACATAACAATGTCTGCGCCCCATACATAACACACACGTAAAAACACAAATGCACCCTTGCATAGACATGCACCCATGCAAAGAAACACACACAGAAATACGCATGCACGCACCCAGCAATGCACGCAGCCAGAAACGCAAGTACCCAGAAATGCATGCACCCAGAAACACACATAAAAACACACAGGCATGCACCCAGAAAAACACATATAAATGCACACACGTGCACCCAGAAACACATATAAGCACACAGGCACTCAACAAGAAACACACTTATAAACAAACACATGCGCATACAGAAACACACATATAAACACACACATGCGCGCCCAAACATAATACAAATGTGTGCGGGCGTGTTTCCAGGTGTGCATTTTTTTGGGTGGGTGTGTTTCCGGGTGGGCGTGTTTCTCGGGGTGTGTGTGTGAGTTTGTTGGAGTGTGTTTCTAGGGGTGCATGTGTGTGTTTCTGGGACTGTGTTTCGAGGGGTGTGTGTGTGTTTCTGGGGGTGTGTTTCTAGGAGTGTGTGTGTGTGTGTGAGAGAGTTTCTGGGAGTGTGTTTCTAGGTGTGTGTGTGTGTGTTTCTGGGAGTGTGTTTCTAGGGGTGTGTGTGTGTGTGTTTCGGGGAGTGTTTTTCTAGGGCTGTGTGTTTGTGTGTGTTTCTGGGAATGTGTTTCTAGGGAGTGTGTGTGTGTTTCTGGGAGTGTGCTTCTAGGTTTTGTGTTTGTGTCTTTCTGGGAGTGTGTTTCTAGGGCTGTGTGTGTGTGTTTCTGGGAGTGTTTTTCTAGGGGTGTGTGTGCGTTTCTGGGAGTGTGTTTCTAGGGCTGTGGGTGTCTGTTTCCGGGAGTGTATTTCTGGGGGTGTGTGCGTGTGTTTCTGGGAGAGTGTTTCCAGGGGTGTGTGCATGCGTTTCTGGGTGCGTGTTTCTAAGGGTGTGTGTGTGTGCATTTCTGGGTGCGAGTTTCTAGGGGTTTGTGTGTGCTTCTCGAAGTCTGTTTCTAGGAGTGTGTGTGTGTGCATGTGTGTGTTTCTGGGAGTGTGTTTATAGGCATGTGTGTATGTGTTTCGAGGAATGTGTTTCTAGGGGTGTGTGTGTGTGTTTGTGGGAGTGACTTTCTATGGGGGGTTTGTGTGTTTTTCAGGGAGTGTGTTTCTAGGGGAGTGTGTGTGTGTTTCTGGGAGTGTCTTCCTAGGGCTGTGTGTGTGTGTTTCTGGGTATGTGTTTCTGGGGTCTGTGTGTGTGTTTCTGGGAGTGTATTTCTAGGGGTGTGTGTGTGTGTTTCTGGGTGTGTGTTTCTAGGGGTGTGCGTGTGTTTCTGGGACTGTGTTTCTAGGAGTGTCTGTGTGTGTGTTTCTGGGAGTGTGTTTGTACGCGTGTGTGCGTGTTTTTCGGGGAGTATGTTTCTCGGGTGTGTGTGTGTGTTTCTGGGAGTGTGTGTCTAGGCGAGTGTGTGTGTGTTTCTGGGTGTCTGTTTCTAGGGGTGTGTGTGTGTCTGTCTCTGGGAGTGTGTTCCATGGGCTGTGTGTGGGTGTCTCTGAAAGTGTTTTTCTAAGGTTGTGTGTGGGTGTCTCTGGAAGCGTTTTTCTAAGGTTGAGTGTGTGTGTTTCTGGGAGTGTGTTTCTAGGGGTGTGTGTGCTTCTGGTAGTGTGTTTCTAGGGGGGTGTGTGTGCAAACACATGGACGCGCACCCTGAAATGCACATATCAACACACACGCGTGCACCCAGAAACACAAATATAAACACACACGCACACACGCAAAAACACACATATAAACACACATGCGTGTACCCAGAAACACTCATATAAACACACACAACGCACCCAGAAACACACATATGAACACACACACGTGCACACAGAAACACACATATAAGCACACACACACGCAGCCAGAAACACAACTATAGACACACACACACGCAACCAGAAACACACATATAAGCACACATGTGCGCACCCAGCAACACACTTATAAACAAACACATGTGCATCCAGAAACACACATATAAACACATACATGCGTGCCCAAACATAACACACACATGTGCGGGCTTGGTTCCGGTGGTCAAGTTTCCTTGTGTGTGTGTTGCCTGGTGCGCAGTGTTTCTGAGTGGGCGAGTTTCTGGGTGGGCGTGTTTCTGGGTGGGCGTGTGTCTAGGGGTGTGTGTGTGAGTTTCTGGGAGTCTGTTTCTAGGGGTGTGTGTGTGTGTTTCTGGGAGTGTGTTTCTAGGAGTGTGTGTGTGTGTGTGTTTCTGGGAGTGTGTTTCTACAGGTGTGTGTGTGTTTTTCGGGGAGTGTGTTTCTCGCGTGTGTGTGTGTGTTTCTGGGAGTGTGTGTCTAGGCGAGTGTGTGTGTGTTTCTGGGAGTCTGATTCTAGGGGTGTGTGTGTGTCTGTCTCTGGGAGTGTGTTCCAAAGGCTGTGTTTGGGTGTCTCTGGAAGTGTTTTTCGAGGGTTGTGTATCTGTGTTTCTGGGAGTTTGTTTCTAGGGGTGTGAGTGTGTTTCTGGTAGTGTGTTTCTAGGTTGGGTGTGTGTAAACACACGGACGCACACCCTGAAACAGACATATCAACACACACGCGCGCACCCAGAAACACAAATATAAACACACACGCATGCACCCAAAAACACACATATAAACACACACGCGTATACCCAGAAACACTCAAATAAACACACACAACGCACCCAGAAACACACATATGAACACACACACGTGCACCCAGAAACACACATATAAGCACACACGCGCGCACCCAGAAACACAAATATAAGCACACATGCGTGTACCCAGAAACACACATATAAACACACAGGCTTGCACCCAGAAACACAATGATAGACACACATGCACGCAACCAGAAACACACATATAAGCACACATGTGCGCAACCAGAAACACAATTATATTCACACACATACGCAGCCAGAAACACAACTATAGACACACATGCACGCAACCAGAAACACACATATAAGCACAAATGTGCGCACCCAGAAACACAATTATAAACAAACACATGTACATCCAGAAACACACATATAAACAAATACATGCGTGCCCAACCATAACACACACGTGTGCAGGCATGTTTCCGGTGGTCAAGTTTCCTAGTGTGTGTGTTGCCTGGTGGGCAGTGTATCCGGGTGGGCGGGTTTCTGGATGGGCGTGTTTCTGGGTGGGCGTGTGTCTAGAGGTGTGTGTGTGTTTCTGGGAGAGTGTTTCTAGGGGGCTGTGTGTTTCTGGGAGTGTGTTTCTAGGTTTTGTGTTTGTGTGTTTCTGGGAGTGTGTTTCTAGGGCTGTGTGTGTGTGTTTCTGGGAGTGTTTTTCTAGGGGTGCGTGTGCGTTTCTGGGAGTGTGTTTCTAGGGCTGTGGGTGTCTGTTTCTGGGAGTGTATTTCTTGGGGTGTGTGCGTGTGTTTCTGGGAGAATAATTTCAGGGGTGTGTGCATATGTTTCTGGGTGCGTGTTTCTAAGGGTGTGTGTGTGTGCATTTCTGGGTGCATGTTTCTAGGCGTTTGTGTGTGTTTCTCGAAGTGTGTTTCTAGGAGTGTGTATGTGTGTGTGTGTTTCTGGGAGTGTGTTTATAGGCGCATATGTATGTGTTTCGGGGAATGTGTTTCTAGGGGTGTGTGTGTGTGTTTGTGGGAGGGTGTTTCTATGGGGGTTTGTGTGTTTTTCTGGGAGTGTGTTTCTAGGGGAGAGTGTGTGTGTGTTTCTGGGAATGTGTTCCTAGGGCTGTGTGTGTGTCTTTCTGGGTGTGTGTTTCTAGGGGTGTGTGTGTGTGTCTATGGGAGTGTGTTTCTAGGGGTGTGTGTGTGTGTTTCTGGGAGTGTGTTTCTAGGGGTGTGCGTGTATTTCTGGGAGTGTGTTTCTCGGTGTGTGTGTATGTGTGTGTGTGTGTTTCTGGGAGTGTGTTTCTACAGGTGTGTGTGTGTTTTTTGGGGAGTGTGTTTCTAGGGTGTGTGTGTGTGTTTATGGGAGTGTGTGTCTAGGCGAGTGTGTGTGTGTTTCTGGGAGTCTGTTTCTAGGGGTGTGTGTGTGTCTGTCTCTGGATGTGTGTTCCAAGGGTTGTGTGTGGGTGTCTCTGGAAGTGTTTTTCTAGGGTTGTGTGTGTGTGTTTCTGGGAGTTTGTTTCTCGGGGTGTGTGTGTGTTTCTGGTAGTGTGTTTCTAAGGGGGGTGTGTGTGTAAACACACGGACGCGCACCGTGAAACACACATATCAACACACATGCGCGCACCCAGAAACACACATATAAAAACACAAGCAGGCACCCAAAAACACACATATAAACACACACGCGTATACCCAGAAAGACTCATATAAACACACACAACGCACCCAGAAACACACATATGAACACACACACGTGCATCCAGAAACACACATATAAGCACACACGCGGGCACCCAGAAACAAAAATATAATCACACACGCGTGTACCTAGAAACACACATATAAACGCAGAGGCTTGCACCCAGAAACACAACTATAGACACACACGCACGCAAGCAGAAACACACATATAAGCACACATGTGCGCAACCAGAAACACACTTATAAACAAACACATGTGCATCCAGAAACACACATGCTCGCCCAAACATAACACACACGTGTGCGGGCTTGTTTCCGGTGGTCAAGTTTCCTTGTGTGTGTGTTGCCTGGTGGGCAGTGTTTCTGGGTGGGCGAGTTTCTGCATGGGTGTGTTCCTGGGTGGGCGTGTTTCTAGGGGTGTGTGTGTGAGTTTCTGCGAGTCTGTTTCTAGTGGTGTGTGTGTGTGTTTCTGGGAATGTGTTTCTAGGGGTGTGTGTGTGTGTTTCTGGGAGTGTGTTTCTAAGGGAGTGTGTGTGTGTTTCTGGGAGTGTGTTTCTAGGGGAGTGTTTGTGTGTTTCGGAGTGTGTTTCTAGGGGTATGTGTGGGTCTTTCTGCGAGTGTGTTCCCAGGGCTGTGTGTGTGTGTTTCTGGGTGTGTGTTTCTAGTGGTGTGTGTGTGTGCTTCTGGGTGTGTGTTTCTTGCGGTGTGTGTGTGTGTCTCTGGGAGTGTGTTTCTAGGGGTGTGTGTGTGTTTCTGGGAGTGTGTTTCTAGGAGTGTGTGTGTGTGTGTTTCTGGGAGTGTGTTTCTACAGGTGTGTGTGTGTTTTTCGGGGAGTGTGTTTCTAGGGTGTGTGTGTGTGTTTCTGGGAGTCTGTTTCTAGGGGTGTGTGTGTCTGTCTCTGGGAGTGTGTTCCAAGGGTTGTGTGTGGGTATCTCTGGAAGTGTTTTTCTAGGGTTGTGTGTGTGTGTTTCTGGGCGTGTGTTTCTAGGGGTGTGTGTGTGTGTTTCTGGTAGTGTGTTTCTAGGGTGGGTGTGTGTGTAAACACACGGACGCGCACCCTGAAACACACATATCAACACACACGCGCGCACCCAGAAACACACATATAAACACACACGCACGCACCCAAAAACACACATATAAACACACATGCGTGTACCCAGAAACACTCATATGAACACACACAATGCACCCCGAAACACACATATGAACACACACATGTGCACCCAGAAACACACATATAAGCACACACGTGCGCACCCAGAAACTCAAATATAATCACACACACGTGTACCCAGAAACACACATATAAAACACAAAGGCTTGCACCCGGAAACACAACGATAGACACACACACATGCAACGGAAAACACACATATAAGCACACATGTGCGCAAACAGAAACACACATATATTCACACACAGACGCAGCCAGAAACACAACTATAGATACACACGCACGCAACCAGAAACACACATATAAGCACACATGTGCGCACCCAGAAAAAAAACTTACAAACAAACACATGTGCATCCAGAAACAAATATAAACACATACATGCGCACCCAAACATAACACAGACGTGTGCGGGCTTGTTTCCATTGGTCAGGTTTCCTTGTGTGTGTGTTGCCTGGTGGGCAGTGTTTCTGCGTGGGCGAATTTCTGGGTGGGCGTGTTCCTGGGTGGGCGTGTGTCCAGGGGTGTGTGTGTGTGTTTCTGGGAGTCTGTTTCTAGGGGTGTGTGTGTGTGTTTCTGGGAATGTGTTTCTAGGGGTGTGTGTGTGTGTGTTTCTGGGAGTGTGTTTCTAAGGGAGTGTGTGTGTGTTTCTGGGAGTGTGTTTCTAGGGGAGTGTTTGTGTTTATGGGAGTGTGTTTCTAGGGGAGTGTGTGTGTGTTTCTGGGAGTGTGTTCCTAGGGCTGTGTGTGTGTGTTTCTGGGAGTGTGTTTCTAGCGGTGTGTGTGTGTGTTTCTGGGAGTGTGTTTCTAGGGGTGTATGTGTTTCTGGGAGTGTGTATCTAGGGGTGTGCGTGTGTTTCTGGGTGTGTTTTTCTAAGGGAGTTTGGGTGTGTGTGTGTGTTTCTGGGAGTGTGTTTCTAGCGAGGGGTGTGTGTTTCTGGGAATGTGATTCTAGGGGTGTGTGTGTGTTTCTGGGAGTGTGTTTCTAAGGGAGTGTGTGTGTGTTTCTGGGAGTGTGTTTCTAGGGGAGTGTTTGTGTTTATGGGAGTGTGTTTCTAGGGGAGTGTGTGTGTGTTTCTGGGAGTGTGTTCCCAGGGCTGTGTGTGTGTGTTTCTGGGAGTGTGTTTCTAGTGGTGTGTGTGTGTTTGTTTCTGGGAGTGTGTTTCTAGGGAAGTGTGTGTGTGTTTCTTCGAGTGTGTATCTAGGGGTGTGTGTGTGTTTCTGGGTGTGTTTTTCTAAGGGAGTTTGTGTGTGTGTGTGTGTTTCTGGGAGTGTGTTTCTAGCGAGGGGTGTGTGTTTCTGGGAATGTGATTCTAGGGGTGTGTGTGTGTTTCTGGGAGTGTTATTCTAGGGGTGTCTGTGTGTGTTTCTGGGAGTGTGTTTCTAGGGATGTGTGTGTATGTGTGTGTTTCTAGGGGTGTGTGTGTGTTTCTGGGAGTGTGTTTCTGGGAGTGTGTTTCTTGGTGTGTGTGGCTGTGTGTATGTATGTTTCTGGGAGTGTGTTTTCAGGGGCGTGTGTGTGTGTTTCTGGGAGGGTGTTTCTAGGGTTGTGTGTGTGTTTCTGGGAGTGTGTTTCTAGGGGTGTGTGTGTGTGTTTCTGGGAGTGTGTTTCTAGGGGAGTGTGTGTGTTTCTGGGAGTGTGTTTCCAGGGGTGTGTGTGTGTGTTTCTGGGAGTGTGTTTCGAGGGATATATGTGTGTGTTTCTCAGAGTGCATTTCTAGGGGTTTGTGTGTGGCTCTAGGAGTGTGTTTCTCTTGATGTGTTTTTGTGTTTCGGGGAGTGTGTTTCTAGGGGGGTGTGTGTGTGTTTCTGGGAGTATGTGAAATGCACAAGCACACACACCCCCAGCAACACACGCACACACATCCCCAGCAACACACGCACACACACATCCCCAGCAACACACCCACACACACACATACACACATTAATACACACACACACCCAGAAACACACACAAACACACACACACACCCAGAAACACTACATCAAAGATTCATGTAGTAATGCGTTTTGCAACACTTCAGAATTTCTTTTCTTGATTTAAAAGTAGTCTCTATAAACATAACAATGTGTGCGCCCCATACATAACACACACGTACAAACACAAATGCACCCTTGCATAGACATGCACCCATGCAAAGAAACACACACAGAAATACGCACGCACGCACCCAGCAATGCACGCAGCCAGAAACGCAAGTACCCAGAAATGCATGCACCCAGAAACACACATAAAAACACACAGGCATGCACCCAGAAAAACACATATAAATGCACACACGTGCACCCAGAAACACATATAAGCACACAGGCACTCAACAAGAAACACACTTATAAACAAACACATGCGCATACAGAAACACACATATAAACACACACATGCGCGCCCAAACATAATACAAATGTGTGCGGGCGTGTTTCCAGGTGTGCATTTTTTTGGGTGGGTGTGTTTCCGGGTGGGCGTGTTTCTCGGGGTGTGTGTGTGAGTTTGTTGGAGTGTGTTTCTAGGGGTGCATGTGTGTGTTTCTGGGACTGTGTTTCGAGGGGTGTGTGTGTGTGTTTCTGGGGGTGTGTTTCTAGGAGTGTGTGTGTGTGTGTGTGAGAGTTTCTGGGAGTGTGTTTCTAGGTGTGTGTGTGTGTGTTTCTGGGAGTGTGTTTCTAGGGGTGTGTGTGTGTGTGTTTCGGGGAGTGTTTTTCTAGGGCTGTGTGTTTGTGTGTGTTTCTGGGAATGTGTTTCTAGGGAGTGTGTGTGTGTTTCTGGGAGTGTGCTTCTAGGTTTTGTGTTTGTGTCTTTCTGGGAGTGTGTTTCTAGGGCTGTGTGTGTGTGTTTCTGGGAGTGTTTTTCTAGGGGTGTGTGTGCGTTTCTGGGAGTGTGTTTCTAGGGCTGTGGGTGTCTGTTTCCGGGAGTGTATTTCTGGGGGTGTGTGCGTGTGTTTCTGGGAGAGTGTTTCCAGGGGTGTGTGCATGCGTTTCTGGGTGCGTGTTTCTAAGGGTGTGTGTGTGTGCATTTCTGGGTGCGAGTTTCTAGGGGTTTGTGTGTGCTTCTCGAAGTCTGTTTCTAGGAGTGTGTGTGTGTGCATGTGTGTGTTTCTGGGAGTGTGTTTATAGGCATGTGTGTATGTGTTTCGAGGAATGTGTTTCTAGGGGTGTGTGTGTGTGTTTGTGGGAGTGACTTTCTATGGGGGGTTTGTGTGTTTTTCAGGGAGTGTGTTTCTAGGGGAGTGTGTGTGTGTTTCTGGGAGTGTCTTCCTAGGGCTGTGTGTGTGTGTTTCTGGGTATGTGTTTCTGGGGTCTGTGTGTGTGTTTCTGGGAGTGTATTTCTAGGGGTGTGTGTGTGTGTTTCTGGGTGTGTGTTTCTAGGGGTGTGCGTGTGTTTCTGGGACTGTGTTTCTAGGAGTGTCTGTGTGTGTGTTTCTGGGAGTGTGTTTGTACGCGTGTGTGCGTGTTTTTCGGGGAGTATGTTTCTCGGGTGTGTGTGTGTGTTTCTGGGAGTGTGTGTCTAGGCGAGTGTGTGTGTGTTTCTGGGTGTCTGTTTCTAGGGGTGTGTGTGTGTCTGTCTCTGGGAGTGTGTTCCATGGGCTGTGTGTGGGTGTCTCTGAAAGTGTTTTTCTAAGGTTGTGTGTGGGTGTCTCTGGAAGCGTTTTTCTAAGGTTGAGTGTGTGTGTTTCTGGGAGTGTGTTTCTAGGGGTGTGTGTGCTTCTGGTAGTGTGTTTCTAGGGGGGTGTGTGTGCAAACACATGGACGCGCACCCTGAAATGCACATATCAACACACACGCGTGCACCCAGAAACACAAATATAAACACACACGCACACACGCAAAAACACACATATAAACACACATGCGTGTACCCAGAAACACTCATATAAACACACACAACGCACCCAGAAACACACATATGAACACACACACGTGCACACAGAAACACACATATAAGCACACACACACGCAGCCAGAAACACAACTATAGACACACACACACGCAACCAGAAACACACATATAAGCACACATGTGCGCACCCAGCAACACACTTATAAACAAACACATGTGCATCCAGAAACACACATATAAACACATACATGCGTGCCCAAACATAACACACACATGTGCGGGCTTGGTTCCGGTGGTCAAGTTTCCTTGTGTGTGTGTTGCCTGGTGCGCAGTGTTTCTGAGTGGGCGAGTTTCTGGGTGGGCGTGTTTCTGGGTGGGCGTGTGTCTAGGGGTGTGTGTGTGAGTTTCTGGGAGTCTGTTTCTAGGGGTGTGTGTGTGTGTTTCTGGGAGTGTGTTTCTAGGAGTGTGTGTGTGTGTGTGTTTCTGGGAGTGTGTTTCTACAGGTGTGTGTGTGTTTTTCGGGGAGTGTGTTTCTCGCGTGTGTGTGTGTGTTTCTGGGAGTGTGTGTCTAGGCGAGTGTGTGTGTGTTTCTGGGAGTCTGATTCTAGGGGTGTGTGTGTGTCTGTCTCTGGGAGTGTGTTCCAAAGGCTGTGTTTGGGTGTCTCTGGAAGTGTTTTTCGAGGGTTGTGTATCTGTGTTTCTGGGAGTTTGTTTCTAGGGGTGTGAGTGTGTTTCTGGTAGTGTGTTTCTAGGTTGGGTGTGTGTAAACACACGGACGCACACCCTGAAACAGACATATCAACACACACGCGCGCACCCAGAAACACAAATATAAACACACACGCATGCACCCAAAAACACACATATAAACACACACGCGTATACCCAGAAACACTCAAATAAACACACACAACGCACCCAGAAACACACATAT
The DNA here is from genome assembly GCF_017639515.1 of Carcharodon carcharias. NCBI lineage: Eukaryota > Metazoa > Chordata > Chondrichthyes > Lamniformes > Lamnidae > Carcharodon > Carcharodon carcharias. Next base: position 20,513,965 of record NC_054485.1, on the reverse strand, counting down.
GAACACACACACGTGCACCCAGAAACACACATATAAGCACACACGCGCGCACCCAGAAACACAAATATAAGCACACATGCGTGTACCCAGAAACACACATATAAACACACAGGCTTGCACCCAGAAACACAATGATAGACACACATGCACGCAACCAGAAACACACATATAAGCACACATGTGCGCAACCAGAAACACAATTATATTCACACACATACGCAGCCAGAAACACAACTATAGACACACATGCACGCAACCAGAAACACACATATAAGCACAAATGTGCGCACCCAGAAACACAATTATAAACAAACACATGTACATCCAGAAACACACATATAAACAAATACATGCGTGCCCAACCATAACACACACGTGTGCAGGCATGTTTCCGGTGGTCAAGTTTCCTAGTGTGTGTGTTGCCTGGTGGGCAGTGTATCCGGGTGGGCGGGTTTCTGGATGGGCGTGTTTCTGGGTGGGCGTGTGTCTAGAGGTGTGTGTGTGTTTCTGGGAGAGTGTTTCTAGGGGGCTGTGTGTTTCTGGGAGTGTGTTTCTAGGTTTTGTGTTTGTGTGTTTCTGGGAGTGTGTTTCTAGGGCTGTGTGTGTGTGTTTCTGGGAGTGTTTTTCTAGGGGTGCGTGTGCGTTTCTGGGAGTGTGTTTCTAGGGCTGTGGGTGTCTGTTTCTGGGAGTGTATTTCTTGGGGTGTGTGCGTGTGTTTCTGGGAGAATAATTTCAGGGGTGTGTGCATATGTTTCTGGGTGCGTGTTTCTAAGGGTGTGTGTGTGTGCATTTCTGGGTGCATGTTTCTAGGCGTTTGTGTGTGTTTCTCGAAGTGTGTTTCTAGGAGTGTGTATGTGTGTGTGTGTTTCTGGGAGTGTGTTTATAGGCGCATATGTATGTGTTTCGGGGAATGTGTTTCTAGGGGTGTGTGTGTGTGTTTGTGGGAGGGTGTTTCTATGGGGGTTTGTGTGTTTTTCTGGGAGTGTGTTTCTAGGGGAGAGTGTGTGTGTGTTTCTGGGAATGTGTTCCTAGGGCTGTGTGTGTGTCTTTCTGGGTGTGTGTTTCTAGGGGTGTGTGTGTGTGTCTATGGGAGTGTGTTTCTAGGGGTGTGTGTGTGTGTTTCTGGGAGTGTGTTTCTAGGGGTGTGCGTGTATTTCTGGGAGTGTGTTTCTCGGTGTGTGTGTATGTGTGTGTGTGTGTTTCTGGGAGTGTGTTTCTACAGGTGTGTGTGTGTTTTTTGGGGAGTGTGTTTCTAGGGTGTGTGTGTGTGTTTATGGGAGTGTGTGTCTAGGCGAGTGTGTGTGTGTTTCTGGGAGTCTGTTTCTAGGGGTGTGTGTGTGTCTGTCTCTGGATGTGTGTTCCAAGGGTTGTGTGTGGGTGTCTCTGGAAGTGTTTTTCTAGGGTTGTGTGTGTGTGTTTCTGGGAGTTTGTTTCTCGGGGTGTGTGTGTGTTTCTGGTAGTGTGTTTCTAAGGGGGGTGTGTGTGTAAACACACGGACGCGCACCGTGAAACACACATATCAACACACATGCGCGCACCCAGAAACACACATATATAAACACAAGTAGGCACCCAAAAACACACATATAAACACACACGCGTATACCCAGAAAGACTCATATAAACACACACAACGCACCCAGAAACACACATATGAACACACACACGTGCATCCAGAAACACACATATAAGCACACACGCGGGCACCCAGAAACAAAAATATAATCACACACGCGTGTACCTAGAAACACACATATAAACGCAGAGGCTTGCACCCAGAAACACAACTATAGACACACACGCACGCAAGCAGAAACACACATATAAGCACACATGTGCGCAACCAGAAACACACTTATAAACAAACACATGTGCATCCAGAAACACACATGCTCGCCCAAACATAACACACACGTGTGCGGGCTTGTTTCCGGTGGTCAAGTTTCCTTGTGTGTGTGTTGCCTGGTGGGCAGTGTTTCTGGGTGGGCGAGTTTCTGCATGGGTGTGTTCCTGGGTGGGCGTGTTTCTAGGGGTGTGTGTGTGAGTTTCTGCGAGTCTGTTTCTAGTGGTGTGTGTGTGTGTTTCTGGGAATGTGTTTCTAGGGGTGTGTGTGTGTGTTTCTGGGAGTGTGTTTCTAAGGGAGTGTGTGTGTGTTTCTGGGAGTGTGTTTCTAGGGGAGTGTTTGTGTGTTTCGGAGTGTGTTTCTAGGGGTGTGTGTGGGTGTTTCTGCGAGTGTGTTCCCAGGGCTGTGTGTGTGTGTTTCTGGGTGTGTGTTTCTAGTGGTGTGTGTGTGTGCTTCTGGGTGTGTGTTTCTTGCGGTGTGTGTGTGTGTCTCTGGGAGTGTGTTTCTAGGGGTGTGTGTGTGTTTCTGGGAGTGTGTTTCTAGGAGTGTGTGTGTGTGTGTTTCTGGGAGTGTGTTTCTACAGGTGTGTGTGTGTTTTTCGGGGAGTGTGTTTCTAGGGTGTGTGTGTGTGTTTCTGGGAGTCTGTTTCTAGGGGTGTGTGTGTCTGTCTCTGGGAGTGTGTTCCAAGGGCTGTGTGTGGGTGTCTCTGGAAGTGTTTTTCTAGGGTTGTGTGTGTGTGTTTCTGGGCGTGTGTTTCTAAGGGTGTGTGTGTGTGTCTGGTGGTGTGTTTCTAGGGGTGGTGTGTGTGTACACACATGGACGCGCACCCAAAAACACACATATCAACACACATGCACGCACCCAGAAACACACATATAAACGCACACGCACACACCCAAAAACACACATATAAACACACACGCTTGTACCCAGAAAAACCCATATGAACACACACAATGCACCCAGAAACACACATATGAACACACACACGTGCATCCAGAAACACAACGATAGACACACACGCACGCAAGCAGAAACACACATATAAGCACACATGTGCGCAACCAGAAACACACTTATATTCACACACACATGCAGCCAGAAACACAACTATAGACACACACGCACGCAACCAGAAACACACATATAAGCACGCATGTGCGCACCCAGAAACACACTTATAAACAAACACACGTGCATCCAGAAACACACATATAAACACATACATGCGTGCCCAAACATAACACACACGTGTGCGGGCTTGTTTCCGGTGGTCAAGTTTCCTTGTGTGTGTGTTGCCTGGTAGGCAGTGTTTCTGGGTGGGCGAGTTTCTGGGTGGTCGTGTTTCTGGGTGGGCGTGTGTCTAGGGGTGTTTGTGTGAGTTTCTGTAAGTCTGTTTCTAGGGGTGTGTGTGTGTGACTCTGGGAGTGTGTTTCTAGGGGTGTGTGTGTGTGTTTCGGGGAGTGTGTTTCTAAGGGAGTGTGTGTGTGTTTCTGGGAGTGTGTTTCTAGGGGAGTGTTTGTATTTATGGGAGTGTGTTTCTAGGGGAGCGTGTGTGTGTTTCTGGGAGTGTGTTTCTAGTGGTGTGTGTGTGTGTTTCTGGGAGTGTGTTTCTAGGGATGTGTGTGTATGTTTCTGGGAGTGCATATCTAGGGGTATGCGTGTGTTTCTGGGTGTGTTTTTCTAAGGGAGTGTGTGTGTCTGTGTGTGTTTCTGGGAGTGTGTTTTTAGCGAGGGGTGTGTGTTTCTGGGAATGTGATTCTAGGGGTGTGTGTGTGTTTCTGGGAGTGTGTTTCTAGGGGGGTGTGTGTGTGTTTCTGGGAGTTTGTTTCCAGGGGTGTGTGTGTGTGTTTCTGCGAGTGTGTTTCAAGAGTGTGTGTGTGTTTCTAGGGTTGTGTGTGTGTTTCTGGGAGTGTGTTTCTGGGGGTGAGTGTGTGTGTTTCTGGGAGTGTGTTTCTGGGTGTGTTTTCAGGGTCGTGTGTGTGAGTTTCTGGGAGGGAGTTTCTAGGGTTGTGTGTGTGTTTCTGGGAGTGTGTTACTAAGGGTGTGTGTGTGTGTGTGTGTGTGTGTGTGTGTGTGTGTTTCTGGGAGTGTGTTTCTAAGGGAGTGTGTTTGTGTTTCTGGGAGTGTGTTTCTAGGGGAGTGTGTGTGTTTCTGGGAGTGTGTTTCCAGGGGTGTGTCTGTGTGTTTCTGGGAGCATGTTTCTTGGGCTGTGTGTTTGCGTTTCTGGGAATGTTTTTCTAGGGGTATATGTGTGTGTTTCTCGGAGTGTGTTTCTAGGGGTTTGTGTGTTTTTCTGGTAATGTGTTTCACGAGGCGTGTTTTTGTGTTTCAGGGAGTGTGTTTCTAGGGGGGGGTGAGTGTTTCTGGGAGTACGTGAAATATACAAGCACACACACTCCTAGCAACACACGCACACACACGCCCAGCAACACACACACACACACATCCCCAGCAACAAACCCTCACACACACACACACCCACAAATACACACCCACACCCAGAAACACACACAAACACACACACACACACCCAGAAACATTACATCAAAGATTCATGTAGTAATGCGTTTTAGAACACTTCAGAATTTCTTTTCTTGATTTAAAAGTAGTCTCTATAAACATAGCAATGTCTGCGCCCCATACATAACACACACGTAAAAAAACAAACGCACCCTTGCATAGACATTCACCCATGCAAAGAAAGACACACAGAAATATGCACGCATGCACCAAGCAATGCACGCAGCCAGAACTGCACGCACCCAGAAATGCATGCACCCAGAAACACACATAAAAGCACACAGGCATGCACCCAGAGAAACACATATAAACGCACACATGTGCATTAAGAAACACACATATAAACACACACGCATGCACCCAAAAACACACATATAAACACACATGCGTGTACCCAGAAACACTCATATGAACACACACAAGGCACCCCGGAACACACATATGAACACACACACGTGCACCCAGAAACACACATATAAGCACACACGTGCGCACCCAGAAACACAAATATAATCACACACACGTGTACCCAGAAACACACATATAAACACACAGGCTTGCACCCAGAAACACAACGATAGACACACACACACACAACGGAAAATACACATATAAGCACACATGTGCGCAAACAGAAACACACTTATATTCACACACAGACGCAGCCAGAAACACAACTATAGATACACACGCACGCAACCAGAAACACACATATAAGCACACATGTGAGCACCCAGAAAAAAAACTTGTAAACAAACACATGTGCATCCAGAAACAAATATAAACACATACATGCGCACACAAACATAACACAGACGTGTGCGGGCTTGTTTCCGGTGGTCAAGTTTCCTTGTGTGTGTGTTGCCTGGTGGGCAGTGTTTCTGGGTGGGCAAATTTCTGGGTGGGCGTGTTCCTGAGTGGGCGTGTGTCTAGGGGTGTGTGTGTGAGTTTCTGGGAGTCTGTTTCTAGGGGTGTGTGTGTGTGTTTCTGGGAATGTGTTTCTAGGGGTGTGTGTGTGTGTTTCTGGGAGTGTGTTTCTAAGGGAGTGTGTGTCTGTTTCTGGGAGTGTGTTTCTAGGGGAGTGTCTGTGTTTATGGGAGTGTGTTTCTAGGGGAGTGTGTGTGTGTTTCTGGGAGTGTGTTCCCAGGGCTGTGTGTGTGTGTTCTGGGAATGTGTTTCTAGCGGTGTGTGTGTGTGTTTCTGGGAGTGTGTTTCTAGGGAAGTGTGTGTGTGTTTCTGGGAGTGTGTATCTAGGGGTGTGCGTGTGTTTCTGGGTGTGTTTTTCTAAGGGAGCTTGTGTGTGTGTGTGTTTCTGGGAGTGTGTTTCTAGCGAGGGGTGTGTGTTTCTGGGAATGTGATTCTAAGGGTGTGTGTGTGTTTCTGGGAGTGTGTTTCTAGGGGTGCGTGTGTGTGTTTCTGGGAGTGTTATTCTAGGGGTGTGTGTGTGTGTTTCTGGGAGTGTGTTTCTAGGGATGTGTGTGTGTGTTTCTGGGAGTGTGTTTCAAGAGTGTGTGTGTGTGTGTGTGTGTGTTTCTAGGGGTGTGTGTGTGTTTCTGGGAGTGTGTTTCTTGGTGTGTGTGTGTGTGTGTATGTTTCTGGGAGTGTGTTTTCAGGGGCGTGTGTGTGTGTTTCTGGGAGTGTGTTTCTAGGGGTGTGTGTGTGTTTCTGGGAGTGTGTTTCTAGGGTGTGTGTGTGTGTTTCTGGGAGTGTGTTTCTTGGGGAGTGTTTGTGTGTTTCTGGGAGTCTGTATCCAAGGTTTGTGTGTGTGTTTCTGGGAGTGTGTTTCTTGGGCTTTGTTTGTGTTTCTGGGAATGTTTTTCTAGAGATATATGTGTGTGTTTCTCGGAGTGTGCTTCTAGGGGTTTGTGTGTCTTTCTGGTAGTGTGTTTCATGAGGTGTTTTTTTGTGTTTCGGGGAGTGTGTTTCTAGGGTGGTGTGTGTGTGTTTCTGGGAGTATGTGAAATGCACAAGCACACACACACCCAGCAACACACGCACACACATCCCCAGCAACACACGCACACACACATCCCCAGCAACACACCCTCACACACACACACACACCCAGAAATACACACCCACACCCAGAAACACACACAAACACACACACACACCCAGAAACACTACATCAAAGATTCATGTAGTAATGCATTTTGCAACACTTCAGAATTTCTTTTCTTGATTTAAAAGTAGTCTCTATAAACATAGCAATGTCTGCGCCCCATACATAACACACACGTAAAAACACAAACGCACCCTTGCATAGACATTCACCCATGCAAAGAAACACACACAGAAATACGCACGCATGCACCCAGCAACGCACGCAGCCAGAACCGCACGCACCCAGAAATGCATGCACCCAGAAACACACATAAAAGCACACAGGCATGCATCCAGAGAAACACATATAAACGCACACATGTGCACCCAGAAACACACATATAAGCACACAGGCACTCACCCAGAATCACACTTATAAACAAACACATGTGCATCCAGAAACACACATATAAAAACACAAATGCGCGCCCAAACATAATACACATGCGTGCGGGCGTGTTTCCAGTTGTCCGATTTTTTGGGTTGTCGTGTTTCCGGGTGGGCATGCTTCTCGGGGTGTGTGAGTGAGTTTGTTGGAGTTTGTTTCTAGGGTAGCGTGTGTGTGTTTCTGGGAATGTGTTTCTAGGGGTGTGTGTGTGTTTCTGGTAGTGTGTTTCTAGGGTGGGTTTGTGTGTAAACACATGGACGCGCACCCTGAAACACACATATCAACACACACGCGTGCACCCAGAAACACACATATAGACACACATGCACGCACCCAAAAACACACATATAAACACACAAGCGCGTACCCAGAAACACTCAAATAAATACACACAACGCACCCAGAAACACACATATGAACACACACACGTTAATCCAGAAACACACATATAAGCACACATGCGCGCACCCAGAAACACAAATATAAACACACACGCGTGTAGCCAGAAACACATATAAAAACACAGAGGCTTGCACCCAGAAGCACAACTATAGACACACACGCACGCAACCAGAAACACACATAAAAGCACACATGTGTGCAAGCAGAAACACACTTATATTCACACACACATGCAGCCAGAAACACAACTATAGACACACATGCACGCAACCAGAAACACACATACAAGCACACATGTGCGCACCCAGAAACACACTTATAAACAAACACATGTGCATCCAGAAACACACATATCAACACATACATGCGTGCCCAACCATAACACAAACGTGTGCGGGCATGTTTCCGGTGGTCAGGTTTCCTAGTGTGTGTGTTGCCTGGTGGGCAGTGCATCTGGGTGGGTGAGTTTCTGGGTGGGTGTGTTTCCGGGTGGGCGTGTGTCTAGAGGTGTGTGTGTGTTTCGGTGAGAGTGTTTCTAGGGGTGTGTGTGTTTCTGGGAGTGTGTTTCTAGATTTTGTGTTTGTGTGTTTCTGGGAGTGTGTTTCTAGGGGTGTGTGTGTGTGTTTCTGGGAGTGTGTTTCTAGGGGTGTGTGTTTCTGGGAGTGTGTTTCCAGGGGTGCGTGTGTGTTTCTGGGAGTGTGGTTCTAGAAGTGTGTGTATGTGTGTGTTTCTGGGAGTGTGTGTCTAGGCGAGTGTGTGTGTGTTTCTGGGAGTCTGTTTCTAGGGGTGTGTGTGTGTCTGTCTCTGGGAGTGTGTTCCAAGGGCTGTGTGTGGGTATCTCTGGAAGTGTTTTTATGGGTTGTGTGTGTGTGTTTCTGGGCGTGTGTTTCTAGGGGTGTGTGTGTGTGTTTCTGGTAGTGTGTTTCTAGGGTGGGTGTGTGTGTAAACACACGGACGCGCACCCTGAAACACACATATCAACACACACGCGCGCACCCAGAAACACACATATAAACACACACGCACGCACCCAAAAACACACATATAAACACACACGCGTGTACCCAGAAACACTCATATGAACACACACAATGCACCCCGAAACACACATATGAACACACACACGTGCACCCAGAAACACACATATAAGCACACACGTGCGCACCCAGAAACACAAATATAATCACACACACGTGTACCCAGAAACACACATATAAAACACAAAGGCTTGCACCCAGAAACACAACGATAGACACACACACACGCAACGGTAAACACACATATAAGCACACATGAGCGCAAACAGAAACACACATATATTCACACACAGACGCAGCCAGAAAAACAACTATAGTTACACACGCACGCAACCAGAAACACACATATAAGCACACATGTGCGCACCCAGAACAAAAACTTATAAACAAACACATGTGCATCCAGAAACAAATATAAACACATACATGCGCACCCAAACATAACACAGACGTGTGCGGGCTTGTTTCCGGTGGTCATGTTTCCTTGTGTGTGTGTTGCCTGGTGGGCAGTGTTTCTGGGTGGGCGTGTTCCTGGGTGGGCGTGTGTCCAGGGGTGTGTGTGTGAGTTTCTGGGAGTCTGTTTCTAGGGGTGTGTGTGTGTGTTTCTGGGAATGTGTTTCTAGGGGTGTGTGTGTGTGTGTTTCTGGGAGTGTGTTTCTAAGGGAGTGTGTGTGTGTTTCTGGGAGTGTGTTTCTAGGGGAGTGTTTGTGTTTATGGGAGTGTGTTTCTAGGGGAGTGTGTGTGTGTTTCTGGGAGTGTGTTCCCAGGGCTGTGTGTGTGTGTTTCTGGGAGTGTGTTTCTAGTGGTGTGTGTGTGTGTTTCTGGGAGTGTGTTTCTAGGGAAGTGTGTGTGTGTTTCTGGGAGTGTGTATCTAGGGGTGTGCGTGTGTTTCTGGGTGTGTTTTACTAAGGGAGTTTGTGTGTGTGTGTGTTTCTGGGAGTGTGTTTCTAGCGAAGGGTGTGTGTTTCTGGGAATGTAATTCTAGGGGTGTGTGTGTGTTTCTGGGAGTGTGTTTATGGGGTGCGTGTGTGTGTTTCTGGGAGTGTTATTCTAGGGGTGTGTGTGTGTGTTTCTGGGAGTGTGTTTCCAGGGATGTGTGTGTATGTGTGTGTTTCTAGGGGTGTGTGTGTGTTTCTGGGAGTGTGTTTCTTGGTGTGTGTGTGTGTGTGTGTGTTTATGTTTCTGGGAGTGTGTTTTCAGGGGCGTGTGTGTGTGTTTCTGGGAGGGTGTTTCTAGGGTTGTGTGTGTGTTTCTGGGAGTGTGTTTCTAAGGGAGTGTGTGTGTGTTTCTGGGAGTGTGTTTCTTGGGGAGTGTGTGTGTTTCTGGGAGTGTGTTTCCAGGGGTGTGTGTGTGTGCGTTTCTGCGAGTGTGTTTCTTGGGCTGTGTGTTTGTGTTTCTGGGAATGTTTTTCTAGAAGTATATGTGTGTGTTTCTCAGAGTGTGTTTCTAGGGGTTTGTGTGTCTTTCTGGTAGTGTGTTTCACGAGGTGTGTTTTTGTGTTTCGGGGAGTGTGTTTCTAGGGTGGTGTGTGTGTGTTTCTGGGAGTATGTGAAATGCACAAGCACACACACTCCCAGCAACACACGCACACACATCCCCAGCAACACACGCACACACACATCCCCAGCAACACACCCTCACACACACACACACACCCAGAAATACACACCCACACCCAGAAACACACACAAACACACACACACACCCAGAAACACTACATCAAAGATTCATGTAGTAATGCGTTTTGCAACACTTCAGAATTTTTTTTCTTGATTTAAAAGTAGTCTCTATAAACATAGCAATGTCTGCGCCCCATACATAACACACACGTAAAAACACAAACGCACCCTTGCATAGACATTCACCCATGCAAAGAAACACACATAGAAATACGCACGCATGCACCCAGCAACGCACGCAGCCAAAACCGCACGCACCCAGAAATGCATGCACCCAGAAACACACATAAAAGCACACAGGCATGCACCCAGAGAAACACATATAAACGCACACATGTGCACCCAGAAACACACATATAAGCACACAGGCACTCACCCAGAATCACACTTATAAACAAACACATGTGCATCCAGAAACACACATATAAAAACATACATGCGTGCCCAAACATAATACACATGTGTGCGGACGTGCTTCCAGTTGCCCGATTTTTTGGGTGGTCGTGTTTCCGGGTGGGCGTGTTTCTCGGGGTGTGTGAGTGAGTTTGTTGGAGTTTGTTTCTAGGGGAGCGTGTGTGTGTTTCTGGGAATGTGTTTCTAGGGGTGTGTGTGTGTTTCTGGTAGTGTGTTTCTAGGGTGGGTGTGTGTGTAAACACACAGACGCGCACCCTGAAACACACATATCAACACACACGCGTGCACCCAGAAACACACATATAAACACACACGCACGCACCCAAAAACACACATATAAACACACAAGCGCGTACCCAGAAACACTCAAATAAATACACACAACGCACCCAGAAACACACATATGAACACACACACGTTAATCCAGAAACACACATATAAGCACACATGCGCGCACCCAGAAACACAAATATAAACACACACGTGTGTAGCCAGAAACACATATAAAAACACAGAGGCTTGCACCCAGAAACACAACTATAGACACACACGCACGCAACCAGAAACACACATAAAAGCACACATGTGTGCAACCAGAAACACACTTATATTCACACACACACGCAGCCAGAAACACAACTATAGACACACATGCACGCAACCAGAAACACACATATAAGCACACATGTGCGCACCCAGAAACACACTTATAAACAAACACATGTGCATCCAGAAACACACATATCAACACATACATGCGTGCCCAAACATAACACAAACGTGTGCGGGCTTGTTTCCGGTGGTCAGGTTTCCTAATGTGTGTGTTGCCTGGTGGGCAGTGTATCTGGGTGGGTGAGTTTCTGGGTGGGTTTGTTTCCGGGTGGGCGTGTGTCTAGAGGTGTGTGTGTGTTTCGGTGAGAGTGTTTCTAGGGGTGTGTGTGTTTCTGGGAGTGTGTTTCTAGATTTTGTGTTTGTGTGTTTCTGGGAGTATGTTTCTAGGGTTTGTGTGTGTGTTTCTGGGAGTGTGTTTCTAGGGGTGTGTGTGTGTGTTTCTGGGAGTGTGTTTCCAGGGGTGCACGTGTGTTTCTGGGAGTGTGGTTCTAGGAGTGTGTGTATGTGTGTGTTTCTGGGAGTGTGTGCCTAGGCGAGTGTGTGTGTGTTTCTGGGAGTCTGTTTCTAGGGGTTTGTGTGTGTCTGACTCTGGGAGTGTGTTCCAAGGGCTGTGTGTGGGTATCTCTGGAAGTGTTTTTCTAGGGTTGTGTGTGTGTGTTTCTGGGCGTGTGTTTCTAGGGGTGTGTGTGTGTGTTTCTGGTAGTGTGTTTCTAGGGTGGGTGTGTGTGTAAACACATGGACGCGCACCCTGAAACACACATATCAACACACACGCGCGCACCCAGAAACACACATATAAACACACACGCACGCACCCAAAAACACACATATAAACACACATGCGTGTACCCAGAAACACTCATATGAACACACACAATGCACCCCGAAACACACATATGAACACACACATGTGCACCCAGAAACACACATATAAGCACACACGTGCGCACCCAGAAACTCAAATATAATCACACACACGTGTACCCAGAAACACACATATAAAACACAAAGGCTTGCACCCGGAAACACAACGATAGACACACACACATGCAACGGAAAACACACATATAAGCACACATGTGCGCAAACAGAAACACACATATATTCACACACAGACGCAGCCAGAAACACAACTATAGATACACACGCACGCAACCAGAAACACACATATAAGCACACATGTGCGCACCCAGAAAAAAAACTTACAAACAAACACATGTGCATCCAGAAACAAATATAAACACATACATGCGCACCCAAACATAACACAGACGTGTGCGGGCTTGTTTCCATTGGTCAGGTTTCCTTGTGTGTGTGTTGCCTGGTGGGCAGTGTTTCTGCGTGGGCGAATTTCTGGGTGGGCGTGTTCCTGGGTGGGCGTGTGTCCAGGGGTGTGTGTGTGTGTTTCTGGGAGTCTGTTTCTAGGGGTATGTGTGTGTGTTTCTGGGAATGTGTTTCTAGGGGTGTGTGTGTGTGTGTTTCTGGGAGTGTGTTTCTAAGGGAGTGTGTGTGTGTTTCTGGGAGTGTGTTTCTAGGGGAGTGTTTGTGTTTATGGGAGTGTGTTTCTAGGGGAGTGTGTGTGTGTTTCTGGGAGTGTGTTCCCAGGGCTGTGTGTGTGTGTTTCTGGGAGTGTGTTTCTAGTGGTGTGTGTGTGTGTTTCTGGGAGTGTGTTTCTAGGGAAGTGTGTGTGTGTTTCTGGGAGTGTGTATCTAGGGGTGTGCGTGTGTTTCTGGGAGTGTTTTTCTAAGGGAGTGTGTGTGTGTGTGTGTGTGTTTGTGTGTTTCTGTGAGTGTGTTTCTAGGGAGGGGTGTGTTTTTCTGGGAATGTGATTCTAGGGGTGTGTGTGTGTTTCTGGGAGTGTGTTCCTAGGGGTGTGTGTGTCTGTTTCTGGGAGTGTGTTTTTAGGGCATGTGTTTGTGTTTCTGGGAATGTGTTTCTAGGGGAGTGTGTGTGTGTTTCTGGGAGTGTGTTCCCAGGGCTGTGTGTGTGTGTTTCTGGGAGTATGTTTCTAGTGGTGTGTGTGTGTGTGTTTCTGGGAGTGTGTTTCTAGGGAAGTGTGTGTGTGTTTCTTCGAGTGTGTATCTAGGGGTGTGCGTGTGTTTCTGGGTGTGTTTTTCTAAGGGAGTTTGTGTGTGTGTGTGTTTCTGGGAGTGTGTTTCTAGCGAGGGGTGTGTGTTTCTGGGAATGTGATTCTAGGGGTGTGTGTGTGTTTCTGGGAGTGTTATTCTAGGGGTGTCTGTGTGTGTTTCTGGGAGTGTGTTTCTAGGGATGTGTGTGTATGTGTGTGTTTCTAGGGGTGTGTGTGTGTTTCTGGGAGTGTGTTTCTGGGAGTGTGTCTCTTGGTGTGTGTGGCTGTGTGTATGTATGTTTCTGGGAGTGTGTTTTCAGGGGCGTGTGTGTGTGTTTCTGGGAGGGTGTTTCTAGGGTTGTGTGTGTGTTTCTGGGAGTGTGTTTCTAAGGGAGTGTGTGTGTGTTTCTGGGAGTGTGTTTCTTGGGGAGTGTGTGTGTTTCTGGGAGTGTGTTTCCAGGGGTGTGTGTGTGTGTTTCTGTGAGTGTGTTTCTAGAGATATATGTGTGTGTTTCTCAGAGTGTGTTTCTAAGGGTTTGTGTGTCTTTCTGGTAGTGTGTTTCACGAGGTGTGTTTTTGTGTTTCGGGGAGTGTGTTTCTAGGGTGGTGTGTGTGTGTTTCTGGGAGTATGTGAAATGCACAAGCACACACACTCCCAGCAACACACGCACACACATCCCCAGCAACACACACACACACACATCCCCAGCAACACACCCTCACACACACACACACCCAGAAATACACACCCACACCCAGAAACACACACAAACACACACACACACCCAGAAACACTACATCAAAGATTCATGTAGTAATGCGTTTTGCAACACTTCAGAATTTCTTTTCTTGATTTAAAAGTAGTCTCTATAAACATAACAATGTCTGCGCCCCATACATAACACACACGTAAAAACACAAATGCACCCTTGCATAGACATGCACCCATGCAAAGAAACACACACAGAAATACGCATGCACGCACCCAGCAATGCACGCAGCCAGAAACGCAAGTACCCAGAAATGCATGCACCCAGAAACACACATAAAAACACACAGGCATGCACCCAGAAAAACACATATAAATGCACACACGTGCACCCAGAAACACATATAAGCACACAGGCACTCAACAAGAAACACACTTATGAACAAACACATGCGCATACAGAAACACACATATAAACACACACATGCGCGCCCAAACATAATACAAATGTGTGCGGGCATGTTTCCAGGTGTGCATTTTTTTGGGTGGGTGTGTTTCCGGGTGGGCGTGTTTCTCGGGGTGTGTGTGTGAGTTTGTTGGAGTGTGTTTCTAGGAGTGTGTGTGTGTGTGTGTGAGAGTTTCTGGGAGTGTGTTTCTAGGTGTGTGTGTGTGTGTTTCTGGGAGTGTGTTTCTAGGGGTGTGTGTGTGTGTGTTTCGGGGAGTGTTTTTCTAGGGCTGTGTGTTTGTGTGTGTTTCTGGGAATGTGTTTCTAGGGAGTGTGTGTGTGTTTCTGGGAGTGTGCTTCTAGGTTTTGTGTTTGTGTCTTTCTGGGAGTGTGTTTCTAGGGCTGTGTGTGTGTGTTTCTGGGAGTGTTTTTCTAGGGGTGTGTGTGCGTTTCTGGGAGTGTGTTTCTAGGGCTGTGGGTGTCTGTTTCCGGGAGTGTATTTCTAGGGGTGTGTGCGTGTGTTTCTGGGAGAGTGTTTCCAGGGGTGTGTGCATGCGTTTCTGGGTGCGTGTTTCTAAGGGTGTGTGTGTGTGCATTTCTGGGTGCGAGTTTCTAGGGGTTTGTGTGTGCTTCTCGAAGTCTGTTTCTAGGAGTGTGTGTGTGTGCATGTGTGTGTTTCTGGGAGTGTGTTTATAGGCATGTGTGTATGTGTTTCGAGGAATGTGTTTCTAGGGGTGTGTGTGTGTGTTTGTGGGAGTGACTTTCTATGGGGGGTTTGTGTGTTTTTCAGGGAGTGTGTTTCTAGGGGAGTGTGTGTGTGTTTCTGGGAGTGTCTTCCTAGGGCTGTGTGTGTGTGTTTCTGGGTATGTGTTTCTGGGGTCTGTGTGTGTGTTTCTGGGAGTGTATTTCTAGGGGTGTGTGTGTGTGTTTCTGGGTGTGTGTTTCTAGGGGTGTGCGTGTGTTTCTGGGACTGTGTTTCTAGGAGTGTCTGTGTGTGTGTTTCTGGGAGTGTGTTTGTACGCATGTGTGCGTGTTTTTCGGGGAGTATGTTTCTCGGGTGTGTGTGTGTGTTTCTGGGAGTGTGTGTCTAGGCGAGTGTGTGTGTGTTTCTGGGTGTCTGTTTCTAGGGGTGTGTGTGTGTCTGTCTCTGGGAGTGTGTTCCAAGGGCTGTGTGTGGGTGTCTCTGGAAGTGTTTTTCTAAGGTTGTGTGTGGGTGTCTCTGGAAGTGTTTTTCTAAGGTTGAGTGTGTGTGTTTCTGGGAGTGTGTTTCTAGGGGTGTGTGTGCTTCTGGTAGTGTGTTTCTAGGGGGGTGTGTGTGCAAACACATGGACGCGCACCCTGAAACGCACATATCAACACACACGCGTGCACCCAGAAACACAAATATAAACACACACGCACACACGCAAAAACACACATATAAACACACATGCGTGTACCCAGAAACACTCATATAAACACACACAACGCACCCAGAAACACACATATGAACACACACACGTGCACACAGAAACACACATATAAGCACACACACACGCAGCCAGAAACACAACTATAGACACACACACACGCAACCAGAAACACACATATAAGCACACATGTGCGCACCCAGCAACACACTTATAAACAAACACATGTGCATCCAGAAACACACATATAAACACATACATGCGTGCCCAAACATAACACACACATGTGCGGGCTTGGTTCCGGTGGTCAAGTTTCCTTGTGTGTGTGTTGCCTGGTGCGCAGTGTTTCTGAGTGGGCGAGTTTCTGGGTGGGCGTGTTTCTGGGTGGGCGTGTGTCTAGGGGTGTGTGTGTGAGTTTCTGGGAGTCTGTTTCTAGGGGTGTGTGTGTGTGTTTCTGGGAGTGTGTTTCTAGGGTTGTGTGTGTGTGTTTCGGGTAGTGTGTTTCTAAGGGAGTGTGTGTGTGTTTCTAGGGGAGTGTTTGTGTTTATGGGAGTGTGTTTCTAGGAGAGTGTGTGTGTGTTTCTGGGATTATGTTTCTAGGGCTGTGTGTGTGTGTTTCTGGATGTGTGTTTCTACTGTGTGTGTGTTTCTGGGCGTGTGTTTTTAGGCATGTGTGTGTGTGTTTCTGGGACTGTGTATCTAGGGGTGTGTTTGTGTTTCTGGGTTTGTTTTTTTAAGGGAGTGTGTGTGTGTGTGTTTCTGGGAGTGTGTTTCTAGCGAGGGGTGTGTGTTTCTGGGAATGTGTTTCTAGGGGTGTGTGTGTGTTTCTGGGAGTGTGTTTCTAGGGGTGCGTGTGTGTGTTTCTGGGAGTATTTTTCTAGGGGTGTGTGTGTGTGTTTCTGGGTATGTGTTTCTAGGGGTGTGTGTGTGTGTTTCTGGGAGTGTATTTCTAGGGGTGTGTGTGTGTGTTTCTTGGTGTGTGTTTCTAGGGGTGTGTGTGTGTGTGTGTGTGTTTCTGGGAGTGTGTTTGTACGGGTGTGTGCCTGTTGTTCGGGGAGCGTGTTCTCGGGTATGTGTGTGTGTTTCTGGGAGTGTGTGTCTAGGCGAGGGTGTGTGTGTTTCTGGGTGTCTGTTTCTAGGGGTGTGTGTGTGTCTGTCTCTGGGAGTGTGTTCCAAGGGCTGTGTGTGGGTGTCTCTGGAAGTGTTTTTCTAGGGTTGTGTGTGTGTGTTTCTGGGCATGTGTTTCTCAGGGTGTGTGTATGTGTTTCTGGTAGTGTGTTTCTAGGGTGGGTGTGTGTGCAAACACACGGACGCGCTCCCTGAAACACACATATCAACACACACATGCGCACCCAGAAACACACATATAAACACACATGCGTGTACCCAGAAACACTCATATGAACACACACAATGCACCCCGAAACACACATATGAACACACACACGTGCACCCAGAAACACACATATAAGCACACACGTGCGCACCCAGAAACACAAATATAATCACACACATGTGTACCCAGAAACACACATATAAACACATAGGCTTGCACCCAGAAATACAACGATAGACACACACACATGCAACGGAAAACACACATATAAGCACACATGTGCGCAAACAGAAACACACTTATATTCACACACAGACGCAGCCACAAAAACAAATATAGATACACACGCCGCAACCAGAAACACACATATAAGCACACATGTGCGCACCCAGAAAAAAAACTTATAAACAAACACATGTGCATCCAGAAACAAATACAAACACATACATGCGCACCCAAACATAACACAGACGTGTGCGGGCTTGTTTCCGGTGGTCAAGTTTCCTTGTGTGTGTGTTGCCTGGTGGGCAGTGTTTCTGGGTGGGCGAGTTTCTGGATGGGTGTGTTCCTGGGTGGGCGTGTGTCTAGGGGTGTGTGTGCGAGTTTCTGGGAGTCTGTTTCTAGGGGTGTGTGTGTGTGTTTCTGGGAATGTGTTTCTAGGGGTGTGTGTGTGTGTTTCTGGGAGTGTGTTTCTCAGGGAGTGTGTGTGTGTTTCTGGGAGTGTGTTTCTAGGGGAGTGTTTGTGTGTTTGGGAGTGTGTTTCTAGGGGAGTGTGTGTGTGTTTCTGTGAGTGTGTTCCCAGGGCTGTGGGTGTGTGTTTCTGGGTGTGTGTTACTAGTGGTGTGTGTGTGTGTTTCTGGGTGTGTGTTTCTAGCGGTGTGTGTGTGTGTCTCTGTGAGTGTGTTTCTAGGGTTGTGTGTGTGTGTTTCTGGGAGTGTGTTTCTAGGAGTGTGTGTGTGTGTGTGTGTTTCTGGGAGTGTGTTTCTACAGGTGTGTGTGTGTTTTTCGGGGAGTGTGTTTCTAGGGTGTGTGTGTGTTTCTGGGAGTGTGTGTCTAGGCGAGTGTGTTTGTGTTTCTGGGAGTGTTATTCTAGGGGTGTGTGTGTGTGTGTTCCTGGGAATGTGTTTCTAGGGGTGTGTGTGTGTGTTTCTGGGAGTGTGTTTCAAGGGGTGTGTGTGTGTGTTTCTGGGAGTGTGTTTCTAAGGGAGTGTGTGTGTGTTTCTGGGAGTGAGTTTCCAGGGGAGTGTGTGTGTGTTTCTGGGAGTGTGTTCCCAGGGCTGTGTGTGTGTGTTTCTGGGAGTGTGTTTCTAGGGAAGTGTGTGTGTGTTTCTGGGATTGTGTATCTAGGGGTGTGCGTGTGTTTCTGGGTGTGTTTTTCTAAGGGAGTTTGTGTGTGTGTCTGTTTCTGGGAGTGTGTTTCTAGCGAGGGGTGTGTGTTTCTGGGAATGTGATTCTAGGGGTGTGTGTGTTTCTGGGAGTGTGTTTCTAGGGGTGCGTGTGTATGTTTCTGAAAGTGTTATTCTAGGGATGTGTGTGTGTGTTTCTGGGAGTGTGTTTCAAGAGTGTGTGTGTGTGCGTGTTTCTAGGGGTGTGTGTGTGTATCTGGGAGTGTGTTTCTTGGTGTGTGTGTGTGTGTGTGTGTATGTTTCTGGGAGTGTGTTTTCAGGGGCGTGTGTGTGTGTTTCTGGGAGGGTGTTTCTAGGGTTGTGTGTGTGTTTCTGGGAGTGTGTTTCTAAGGGAGTGTGTGTGTGTTTCTGGGAATGTGTTTCTTGGGGAGTGTGTGTGTTTCTGGGAGTGTGTTTCCAGGGGTGTGTGTGTGGGTTTCTGGGAGTGTGTTTCTTGGGCTGTGTGTTTGTGTTTCTGGGAATGTTTTTCTAGAGATATATGTGTGTGTTTCTCGGAGTGTGTTTCTAGGGGTTTGTGTGTCTTTCTGGTAGTGTGTTTCACGAGGTGTGTTTTTGTGTTTCGGGGAGTGTGTTTCTAGGGTGGTGTGTGTGTGTTTCTGGGAGTGTGTTTCTAGGGAAGTGTGTGTGTGTTTCTTCGAGTGTGTATCTAGGGGTGTGCGTGTGTTTCTGGGTGTGTTTTTCTAAGGGAGTTTGTGAAATGCACAAGCACACACACTCCCAGCAACACACGCACACACATCCCCAGCAACACACGCACACACATCCCCAGCAACACACCCTCACACACACACACACACCCAGAAATACACACCCACACCCAGAAACACACACAAACACACACACACACCCAGAAACACTACATCAAAGATTCATGTAGTAATGCATTTTGCAACACTTCAGAATTTCTTTTCTTGATTTAAAAGTAGTCTCTATAAACATAGCAATGTCTGCGCCCCATACATAACACACACGTAAAAACACAAACGCACCCTTGCATAGACATTCACCCATGCAAAGAAACACACACAGAAATACGCACGCATGCACCCAGCAACACACGCAGCCAGAACCGCACGCACCCAGAAATGCATGCACCCAGAAACACACATAAAAGCACACAGGCATGCACCCAGAGAAACACATATAAACGCACACATGTGCACCCAGAAACACACATATAAAAACACACATGCGCGCCCAAACATAATACACATGTGTGCGGGCGTGTTTCCAGTTGTCCGATTTTTTGGGTGGTCGTGTTTCCGGGTGGGCGTGTGTCCAGGGGTGTGTGTGTGTGTTTCTGGGAGTCTGTTTCTAGGGGTGTGTGTGTGTGTTTCTGGTAGTGTGTTTCTAGGGTGGGTGTGTGTGTAAACACACGGACGCGCACCCTGAAACACACATATCAACACACACGCGCGCACCCAGAAACACACATATAAACACACACGCACGCACCCAAAAACACACATATAAACACACATGCGTGTACCCAGAAACACTCATATGAACACACACAATGCACCCCGAAACACACATATGAACACACACATGTGCACCCAGAAACACACATATAAGCACACACGTGCGCACCCAGAAACTCAAATATAATCACACACACGTGTACCCAGAAACACACATATAAAACACAAAGGCTTGCACCCGGAAACACAACGATAGACACACACACATGCAACGGAAAACACACATATAAGCACACATGTGCGCAAACAGAAACACACATATATTCACACACAGACGCAGCCAGAAACACAACTATAGATACACACGCACGCAACCAGAAACACACATATAAGCACACATGTGCGCACCCAGAAAAAAAACTTACAAACAAACACATGTGCATCCAGAAACAAATATAAACACATACATGCGCACCCAAACATAACACAGACGTGTGCGGGCTTGTTTCCATTGGTCAGGTTTCCTTGTGTGTGTGTTGCCTGGTGGGCAGTGTTTCTGCGTGGGCGAATTTCTGGGTGGGCGTGTTCCTGGGTGGGCGTGTGTCCAGGGGTGTGTGTGTGTGTTTCTGGGAGTGTGTTTCTAGGGGTGTGTGTGTGTGTTTCTGGGAATGTGTTTCTAGGGGTGTGTGTGTGTGTGTTTCTGGGAGTGTGTTTCTAAGGGAGTGTGTGTGTGTTTCTGGGAGTGTGTTTCTAGGGGAGTGTGTGTGTTTCTGGGAGTGTGTTTCTAGGGGAGTGTGTGTGTGTTTCTGGGAGTGTGTTTCTAGGGCTGTGTGTGTGTGTTTCTGGGAGTGTGTTTCTAGTGGTGTGTGTGTGTGTTTCTGGGAGTGTGTTTCTAGGGAAGTGTGTGTGTGTTTCTGGGAGTGTGTATCTAGGGGTGTGCGTGTGTTTCTGGGAGTGTTTTTCTAGGGGAGTGTGTGTGTGTGTGTGTGTTTCTGGGAGTGTGTTTCTAGGGAGGGGTGTGTGTTTCTGGGAATGTGATTCTAGGGGTGTGTGTGTGTTTCTGGGAGTGTGGTTCTAGGGGTGTGTGTGTGTTTCTGGGAGTGTGTTTCTAGGGGTGAGTGTTTGTGTTTCTGGGAGTGTGTTTCTAGGGGAGTGTGTGTGTGTTTCTGGGAGTGTGTTACTAGGGATGCGTGTGTGTGTTTCTGGGAGTATGTTTCTAGTGGTGTGTGTGTGTGTGTTTCTGGGAGTGTGTTTCTAGGGAAGTGTGTGTGTGTTTCTTCGAGTGTGTTTCTAGGGGTGTGCGTGTGTTTCTGGGAGTGTTTTTCTAAGGGAGTTTGTGTGTGTGTGTGTTTCTGGGAGTGTGTTTCTAGCGAGGGGTGTGTGTTTCTGGGAATGTGATTCTAGGGGTGTGTGTGTGTTTCTGGGAGTGTTATTCTAGGGGTGTCTGTGTGTGTTTCTGGGAGTGTGTTTCTAGGGATGTGTGTGTATGTGTGTGTTTCTAGGGGTGTGTGTGTGTTTCTGGGAGTGTGTTTCTGGGAGTGTGTTTCTTGGTGTGTGTGGCTGTGTGTATGTATGTTTCTGGGAGTGTGTTTTCAGGGGCGTGTGTGTGTGTTTCTGGGAGTGTGTTTCTAGGGTTGTGTGTGTGTTTCTGGGAGTGTGTTTCTATGGGTGTGTGTGTGTTTCTGGGAGTGTGTTTTTAGGGCGTTTGTGTGTTTCTGGGTGTGTGTTTCCAGGGGTGTGTGTGTGTGTTTCTGTGAGTGTTTTTCTAGGGATATATGTGTGTGTTTCTCAGAGTGTGTTTCTAGGGGTGTGTGTGTGTTTCTGATAGTGTGTTTCTCGAGGTGTGTATTTGTGTTTCGGGGAGTGTGTTTCTAGAGGGGTGTTTGTGTGTTTCTGGGAGTATGTGAAATGCACACGCACACACACCCCCAGCAACACACGCACACACACCCCCAGCAACACACACACACACACACACCCAGCAACACACCCAGACACACACAAACCCAGGCATACACACACACACACCCAGAAACACACACAAACACACACAGAAACACACCCAGAAACACTACATCAAAGATTCATGTAGTAATGCGTTTTGCAACACTTCAGAATTTCTTTTCTTGATTTAAAAGTAGTCTCTATAAACATAACAATGTCTGCGCCCCATACATAACACACACGTAAAAACACAAACGCACCCTTGCTTAGACACGCACCCATGCAAAGAAACACACACAGCCGTATGCACGCACGCAGCAACACACGCTGCCAGAAACGCACGCACCCAGAATCGCATGCACCCAGAAACACACATATAAACACACACGCGTGCACCCAGAAAAACACATATAAACACACAAACGTGCACCCAGAAACACAAATATAAGCACACAGGCACGCACCCAGAAACACACATATAGACACACACATGCGCGCCCAAACATAACACACACGTGTGCGGGTGTGTATCCAGGTGGGCGTATTTCTGGGTGGGCGTGTTTCCGGGTGGGCGTGTTTCTCGGGGTGTGTGTGTGTGTTTCTGGGAGTGTGTTGCTAGGGGTGCGTGTGTGTGTTTCTGGGAATGTGTTTCTAGGGGTGTGTGTGTGTGTTTCTGGGAGTGTGTTTCTAGGAGCGTGTGTGTGTGTGTGTTTCGGGGAGTGTTTTTCTAGGGCGTTTGTGTGTGTTTCTGGGAATGTGTTTCTAGGGGTGTGTGTGTGTGTGTTTCTGGGAGTGTGTTTCCAGGGGATTGTTTGTGTGTTTCTGGGAGTGTGTTTCTAGGGGAGTGTGTCTGTTTCTGGGAGTGTGTTTCTAGGGGAGTGTGTGTGTGTTTCTGGGAGTGTGTTTCTAGGGCTGTGTGTGTGTGTTTCTGGGAGTGTGTTTCTAGGGTGTGTGTGTGTGTTTCTGGGAGTGTGTTTCTAGGGTAGTGTTTGTGTGTTTCTGGGAGTCTATATCTAGGGTTTGTGTGTGTGTTTCTGGGATTGTTTTTCAAAGTGAGTGTGTGTGTCTGTGTGTGTGTGTTTCTGGGAGTGTGTTTCTATGGAGGGGTGTGTGTTTCTGGGAATGTGATTCTAGGGGTGTGTGTGTGTTTCTGGGAGTGTGTTTCTAGGGGTGTGTGTGTGTTTCTGGGAGTGTGTTTCTAGGGGAGTGTTTGTGTTTCTGGGAGTGTGTTTCTAGGGGAGTTTGTGTGTTTTTCTGGGAGTGTGTTTCTAGGGCTGTGTGTGTGTGTTTCTGGGAGTATGTTTCTAGTGGTGTGTGTGTGTGTTTCTGGGAGTGTGTTTCTCGGGGAGTGTGTGTGTGTTTCTTCGAGTGTGTATCTAGGGGTGTGCGTGTGTTTCTGGTGTGTTTTTCTAAGGGAGTTTGTGTGTGTGTGTGTTTCTGGGAGTGTGTTTCTAGGGAGGGGTGTGTGTTTCTGGGAATGTTTTTCTTGGGGATGTGTGTGTGTTTCTGGAGTGTGTTTCTAGGGGTTTGTTTTTGTGTTTCTGGGAGTGTGTTTCTAGGGATGTGTGCGTGTGTGTGTGTTTCTAGGGGTGTGTGTGTGTTTCTGGGAGTGTGTTTCTGGGAGTGTGTCTCTTGGTGTGTGTGGCTGTGTGTATGTATGTTTCTGGGAGTGTGTTTTCAGGGGCGTGTGTGTGTGTTTCTGGGAGGGTGTTTCTATGGGTGTGTGTGTGTTTCCGGGAGGGTTTCCTAGGGGTGTGTGTGTTTCTGGGAGTGTGTTTTTAGGGGCGTGTGTGTGTTTCTGGGAGTGTGTTTCTAGGGGTGTGTGTGTGTGTTTCTGTGAGTGTGTTTCTAGAGATATATGTGTGTGTTTCTCAGAGTGTGTTTCTAAGGGTTTGTGTGTCTTTCTGGTAGTGTGTTTCACGAGGTGTGTTTGTGTGTTTCGGGGAGTGTGTTTCTAGGGTGGTGTGTGTGTGTTTCTGGGAGTATGTGAAATGCACACGCACACACACTCCCAGCAACACACGCACACACATCCCCAGCAACACACACACACACACATCCCCAGCAACACACCCTCACACACACACACACCCAGAAATACACACCCACACCCAGAAACACACACAAACACACACACACACCCAGAAACACTACATCAAAGATTCATGTAGTAATGCGTTTTGCAACACTTCAGAATTTCTTTTCTTGATTTAAAAGTAGTCTCTATAAACATAACAATGTCTGCGCCCCATACATAACACACACGTAAAAACACAAATGCACCCTTGCATAGACATGCACCCATGCAAAGAAACACACACAGAAATACGCATGCACGCACCCAGCAATGCACGCAGCCAGAAACGCAAGTACCCAGAAATGCATGCACCCAGAAACACACATAAAAACACACAGGCATGCACCCAGAAAAACACATATAAATGCACACACGTGCACCCAGAAACACATATAAGCACACAGGCACTCAACAAGAAACACACTTATGAACAAACACATGCGCATACAGAAACACACATATAAACACACACATGCGCGCCCAAACATAATACAAATGTGTGCGGGCATGTTTCCAGGTGTGCATTTTTTTGGGTGGGTGTGTTTCCGGGTGGGCGTGTTTCTCGGGGTGTGTGTGTGAGTTTGTTGGAGTGTGTTTCTAGGAGTGTGTGTGTGTGTGTGTGAGAGTTTCTGGGAGTGTGTTTCTAGGTGTGTGTGTGTGTGTTTCTGGGAGTGTGTTTCTAGGGGTGTGTGTGTGTGTGTTTCGGGGAGTGTTTTTCTAGGGCTGTGTGTTTGTGTGTGTTTCTGGGAATGTGTTTCTAGGGAGTGTGTGTGTGTTTCTGGGAGTGTGCTTCTAGGTTTTGTGTTTGTGTCTTTCTGGGAGTGTGTTTCTAGGGCTGTGTGTGTGTGTTTCTGGGAGTGTTTTTCTAGGGGTGTGTGTGCGTTTCTGGGAGTGTGTTTCTAGGGCTGTGGGTGTCTGTTTCCGGGAGTGTATTTCTAGGGGTGTGTGCGTGTGTTTCTGGGAGAGTGTTTCCAGGGGTGTGTGCATGCGTTTCTGGGTGCGTGTTTCTAAGGGTGTGTGTGTGTGCATTTCTGGGTGCGAGTTTCTAGGGGTTTGTGTGTGCTTCTCGAAGTCTGTTTCTAGGAGTGTGTGTGTGTGCATGTGTGTGTTTCTGGGAGTGTGTTTATAGGCATGTGTGTATGTGTTTCGAGGAATGTGTTTCTAGGGGTGTGTGTGTGTGTTTGTGGGAGTGACTTTCTATGGGGGGTTTGTGTGTTTTTCAGGGAGTGTGTTTCTAGGGGAGTGTGTGTGTGTTTCTGGGAGTGTCTTCCTAGGGCTGTGTGTGTGTGTTTCTGGGTATGTGTTTCTGGGGTCTGTGTGTGTGTTTCTGGGAGTGTATTTCTAGGGGTGTGTGTGTGTGTTTCTGGGTGTGTGTTTCTAGGGGTGTGCGTGTGTTTCTGGGACTGTGTTTCTAGGAGTGTCTGTGTGTGTGTTTCTGGGAGTGTGTTTGTACGCATGTGTGCGTGTTTTTCGGGGAGTATGTTTCTCGGGTGTGTGTGTGTGTTTCTGGGAGTGTGTGTCTAGGCGAGTGTGTGTGTGTTTCTGGGTGTCTGTTTCTAGGGGTGTGTGTGTGTCTGTCTCTGGGAGTGTGTTCCAAGGGCTGTGTGTGGGTGTCTCTGGAAGTGTTTTTCTAAGGTTGTGTGTGGGTGTCTCTGGAAGTGTTTTTCTAAGGTTGAGTGTGTGTGTTTCTGGGAGTGTGTTTCTAGGGGTGTGTGTGCTTCTGGTAGTGTGTTTCTAGGGGGGTGTGTGTGCAAACACATGGACGCGCACCCTGAAACGCACATATCAACACACACGCGTGCACCCAGAAACACAAATATAAACACACACGCACACACGCAAAAACACACATATAAACACACATGCGTGTACCCAGAAACACTCATATAAACACACACAACGCACCCAGAAACACACATATGAACACACACACGTGCACACAGAAACACACATATAAGCACACACACACGCAGCCAGAAACACAACTATAGACACACACACACGCAACCAGAAACACACATATAAGCACACATGTGCGCACCCAGCAACACACTTATAAACAAACACATGTGCATCCAGAAACACACATATAAACACATACATGCGTGCCCAAACATAACACACACATGTGCGGGCTTGGTTCCGGTGGTCAAGTTTCCTTGTGTGTGTGTTGCCTGGTGCGCAGTGTTTCTGAGTGGGCGAGTTTCTGGGTGGGCGTGTTTCTGGGTGGGCGTGTGTCTAGGGGTGTGTGTGTGAGTTTCTGGGAGTCTGTTTCTAGGGGTGTGTGTGTGTGTTTCTGGGAGTGTGTTTCTAGGGTTGTGTGTGTGTGTTTCGGGTAGTGTGTTTCTAAGGGAGTGTGTGTGTGTTTCTAGGGGAGTGTTTGTGTTTATGGGAGTGTGTTTCTAGGAGAGTGTGTGTGTGTTTCTGGGATTATGTTTCTAGGGCTGTGTGTGTGTGTTTCTGGATGTGTGTTTCTACTGTGTGTGTGTTTCTGGGCGTGTGTTTTTAGGCATGTGTGTGTGTGTTTCTGGGACTGTGTATCTAGGGGTGTGTTTGTGTTTCTGGGTTTGTTTTTTTAAGGGAGTGTGTGTGTGTGTGTTTCTGGGAGTGTGTTTCTAGCGAGGGGTGTGTGTTTCTGGGAATGTGTTTCTAGGGGTGTGTGTGTGTTTCTGGGAGTGTGTTTCTAGGGGTGCGTGTGTGTGTTTCTGGGAGTATTTTTCTAGGGGTGTGTGTGTGTGTTTCTGGGTATGTGTTTCTAGGGGTGTGTGTGTGTGTTTCTGGGAGTGTATTTCTAGGGGTGTGTGTGTGTGTTTCTTGGTGTGTGTTTCTAGGGGTGTGTGTGTGTGTGTGTGTGTTTCTGGGAGTGTGTTTGTACGGGTGTGTGCCTGTTTTTCGGGGAGCGTGTTCTCGGGTATGTGTGTGTGTTTCTGGGAGTGTGTGTCTAGGCGAGGGTGTGTGTGTTTCTGGGTGTCTGTTTCTAGGGGTGTGTGTGTGTCTGTCTCTGGGAGTGTGTTCCAAGGGCTGTGTGTGGGTGTCTCTGGAAGTGTTTTTCTAGGGTTGTGTGTGTGTGTTTCTGGGCATGTGTTTCTCAGGGTGTGTGTATGTGTTTCTGGTAGTGTGTTTCTAGGGTGGGTGTGTGTGCAAACACACGGACGCGCTCCCTGAAACACACATATCAACACACACATGCGCACCCAGAAACACACATATAAACACACATGCGTGTACCCAGAAACACTCATATGAACACACACAATGCACCCCGAAACACACATATGAACACACACACGTGCACCCAGAAACACACATATAAGCACACACGTGCGCACCCAGAAACACAAATATAATCACACACATGTGTACCCAGAAACACACATATAAACACATAGGCTTGCACCCAGAAATACAACGATAGACACACACACATGCAACGGAAAACACACATATAAGCACACATGTGCGCAAACAGAAACACACTTATATTCACACACAGACGCAGCCACAAAAACAAATATAGATACACACGCCGCAACCAGAAACACACATATAAGCACACATGTGCGCACCCAGAAAAAAAACTTATAAACAAACACATGTGCATCCAGAAACAAATACAAACACATACATGCGCACCCAAACATAACACAGACGTGTGCGGGCTTGTTTCCGGTGGTCAAGTTTCCTTGTGTGTGTGTTGCCTGGTGGGCAGTGTTTCTGGGTGGGCGAGTTTCTGGATGGGTGTGTTCCTGGGTGGGCGTGTGTCTAGGGGTGTGTGTGCGTGTTTCTGGGAGTGTGTTTCTCGGGGTGTGTGTGTGTGTTTCTGGGAATGTGTTTCTAGGGGTGTGTGTGTGTGTTTCTGGGAGTGTGTTTTCAGGGCGTGTGTGTGTGTTTCTGGGAGTGTGTTTCTAGGGGTGTGTGTGTGTTTCTGGGAGTGTGTTTCTAGGGGAGTGTGTGTGTGTTTCTGTGAGTGTGTTCCCAGGGCTGTGGGTGTGTGTTTCTGGGTGTGTGTTACTAGTGGTGTGTGTGTGTGTTTCTGGGTGTGTGTTTCTAGCGGTGTGTGTGTGTGTCTCTGTGAGTGTGTTTCTAGGGTTGTGTGTGTGTGTTTCTGGGAGTGTGTTTCTAGGAGTGTGTGTGTGTGTGTGTGTTTCTGGGAGTGTGTTTCCAGGGAATTGTTTGTGTTTTTCGGGGAGTGTGTTTCTAAGGGTGTGTGTGTGTTTCTGGGAGATTGTTTCTAGGGCTTTGTTTGTGTTTCTGGGAATGTTTTTCTAGGGGTGTGTGTGTGTGTGTTCCTGGGAATGTGTTTCTAGGGGTGTGTGTGTGTGTTTCTGGGAGTGTGTTTCAAGGGGATTGTTTGTGTGTTTCTGGGAGTGTGTTTCTAAGGGAGTGTGTGTGTGTTTCTGGGAGTGAGTTTCTAGGGTTGTGTGTGTGTTTCTGGGAATGTTTTTCTAGGGCTGTGTGTGTGTGTTTCTGGAGTGTGTTTCTAGGGAAGTGTGGTGTGTGTTTCTGGGAGTGTGTTTCTAGGGGTATGTGTGTGTTTCTGGGTGGGTGTTTCTAAGGGAGTTTGTGTGTGTGTCTGTTTCTGGGAGTGTGTTTCTAGCGAGGGGTGTGTGTTTCTGGGAATGTGATTCTAGGGGTGTGTGTGTTTCTGGGAGTGTGTTTCTAGGGGTGCGTGTGTATGTTTCTGAAAGTGTTATTCTAGGGATGTGTGTGTGTGTTTCTGGGAGTGTGTTTCAAGAGTGTGTGTGTGTGCGTGTTTCTAGGGGTGTGTGTGTGTATCTGGGAGTGTGTTTCTTGGTGTGTGTGTGTGTGTGTGTGTGTATGTTTCTGGGAGTGTGTTTTCAGGGGCGTGTGTGTGTGTTTCTGGGAGGGTGTTTCTAGGGTTGTGTGTGTGTTTCTGGGAGTGTGTTTCTAAGGGAGTGTGTGTGTGTTTCTGGGAATGTGTTTCTTGGGGAGTGTGTGTGTTTCTGGGAGTGTGTTTCCAGGGGTGTGTGTGTGGGTTTCTGGGAGTGTGTTTCTTGGGCTGTGTGTTTGTGTTTCTGGGAATGTTTTTCTAGAGATATATGTGTGTGTTTCTCGGAGTGTGTTTCTAGGGGTTTGTGTGTCTTTCTGGTAGTGTGTTTCTTGAGGTGTTTTTTATGTGTTTCGGGGAGTGTGTTTCTAGGGGGGTGTGTGTGTGTTTCTGGGAGTGTGTTTCTAGGGAAGTGTGTGTGTGTTTCTTCGAGTGTGTATCTAGGGGTGTGCGTGTGTTTCTGGGTGTGTTTTTCTAAGGGAGTTTGTGAAATGCACAAGCACACACACTCCCAGCAACACACGCACACACATCCCCAGCAACACACGCACACACATCCCCAGCAACACACCCTCACACACACACACACACCCAGAAATACACACCCACACCCAGAAACACACACAAACACACACACACACCCAGAAACACTACATCAAAGATTCATGTAGTAATGCATTTTGCAACACTTCAGAATTTCTTTTCTTGATTTACAAATAGTCTCTATAAACATAGCAATGTCTGCGCCCCATACATAACACACACGTAAAAACACAAACGCACCCTTGCATAGACATTCACCCATGCAAAGAAACACACACAGAAATACGCACGCATGCACCCAGCAACACACGCAGCCAGAACCGCACGCACCCAGAAATGCATGCACCCAGAAACACACATAAAAGCACACAGGCATGCACCCAGAGAAACACATATAAACGCACACATGTGCACCCAGAAACACACATATAAAAACACACATGCGCGCCCAAACATAATACACATGTGTGCGGGCGTGTTTCCAGTTGTCCGATTTTTTGGGTGGTCGTGTTTCCGGGTGGGCGTGTGTCCAGGGGTGTGTGTGTGTGTTTCTGGGAGTCTGTTTCTAGGGGTGTGTGTGTGTGTTTCTGGTAGTGTGTTTCTAGGGTGGGTGTGTGTGTAAACACACGGACGCGCACCCTGAAACACACATATCAACACACACGCGCGCACCCAGAAACACACATATAAACACACACGCACGCACCCAAAAACACACATATAAACACACATGCGTGTACCCAGAAACACTCATATGAACACACACAATGCACCCCGAAACACACATATGAACACACACATGTGCACCCAGAAACACACATATAAGCACACACGTGCGCACCCAGAAACTCAAATATAATCACACACACGTGTACCCAGAAACACACATATAAAACACAAAGGCTTGCACCCGGAAACACAACGATAGACACACACACATGCAACGGAAAACACACATATAAGCACACATGTGCGCAAACAGAAACACACATATATTCACACACAGACGCAGCCAGAAACACAACTATAGATACACACGCACGCAACCAGAAACACACATATAAGCACACATGTGCGCACCCAGAAAAAAAACTTACAAACAAACACATGTGCATCCAGAAACAAATATAAACACATACATGCGCACCCAAACATAACACAGACGTGTGCGGGCTTGTTTCCATTGGTCAGGTTTCCTTGTGTGTGTGTTGCCTGGTGGGCAGTGTTTCTGCGTGGGCGAATTTCTGGGTGGGCGTGTTCCTGGGTGGGCGTGTGTCCAGGGGTGTGTGTGTGTGTTTCTGGGAGTCTGTTTCTAGGGGTGTGTGTGTGTGTTTCTGGGAATGTGTTTCTAGGGGTGTGTGTGTGTGTGTTTCTGGGAGTGTGTTTCTAAGGGAGTGTGTGTGTGTTTCTGGGAGTGTGTTTCTAGGGGAGTGTTTGTGTTTATGGGAGTGTGTTTCTAGGGGAGTGTGTGTGTGTTTCTGGGAGTGTGTTCCCAGGGCTGTGTGTGTGTGTTTCTGGGAGTGTGTTTCTAGTGGTGTGTGTGTGTGTTTCTGGGAGTGTGTTTCTAGGGAAGTGTGTGTGTGTTTCTGGGAGTGTGTATCTAGGGGTGTGCGTGTGTTTCTGGGTGTGTTTTTCAAAGTGATTGTGTGTGTGTGTGTGTGTTTCTGGGAGTGTGTTTCTATGGAGGGGTGTGTGTTTCTGGGAATGTGATTCTAGGGGTGTGTGTGTGTTTCTGGGAGTGTGTTTCTAGGGGTGTGTGTGTGTGTTTCTGGGAGTGTGTTTCTAGGGGTGTGTGTGTGCTTCTGGGAGTGTGTTTCTAGGGGAGTGTGTGTGTGTTTCTGGGAGTGTGTTTCCAGGGCTGTGTGTGTGTGTTTCTGGGAGTATGTTTCTAGTGGTGTGTGTGTGTGTGTTTCTGGGAGTGTGTTTCTAGGGAAGTGTGTGTGTGTTTCTTCGAGTGTGTATCTAGGGGTGTGCGTGTGTTTCTGGGTGTGTTTTTCTAAGGGAGTGTGTGTGTGTGTGTGTTTCTGGGAGTGTGTTTCTAGGGAGGGGTGTGTGTTTCTGGGAATGTGATTCTAGGGGTGTGTGTGTGTTTCTGGGAGTGTTATTCTAGGGGTGTCTGTGTGTGTTTCTGGGAGTGTGTTTCTAGGGATGTGTGTGTATGTGTGTGTTTCTAGGGGTGTGTGTGTGTTTCTGGGAGTGTGTTTCTGGGAGTGTGTCTCTTGGTGTGTGTGGCTGTGTGTATGTATGTTTCTGGGAGTGTGTTTTCAGGGGCGTGTGTGTGTGTTTCTGGGAGGGTGTTTCTAGGGTTGTGTGTGTGTTTCTGGGAGTGTGTTTCTAAGGGAGTGTGTGTGTGTTTCTGGGAGTGTGCTTCTTGGGGAGTGTGTGTGTTTCTGGGAGTGTGTTTCCAGGGGTGTGTGTGTGTGTTTCTGTGAGTGTGTTTCTAGAGATATATGTGTGTGTTTCTCAGAGTGTGTTTCTAAGGGTTTGTGTGTCTTTCTGGTAGTGTGTTTCACGTGTTGTGTTTTTGTGTTTCGGGGAGTGTGTTTCTAGGGTGGTGTGTGTGTGTTTCTGGGAGTATGTGAAATGCACAAGCACACACACTCCCAGCAACACACGCACACACATCCCCAGCAACACACACACACACACATCCCCAGCAACACACCCTCACACACACACACACCCAGAAATACACACCCACACCCAGAAACACACACAAACACACACACACACCCAGAAACACTACATCAAAGATTCATGTAGTAATGCGTTTTGCAACACTTCAGAATTTCTTTTCTTGATTTAAAAGTAGTCTCTATAAACATAACAATGTCTGCGCCCCATACATAACACACACGTAAAAACACAAATGCACCCTTGCATAGACATGCACCCATGCAAAGAAACACACACAGAAATACGCATGCACGCACCCAGCAATGCACGCAGCCAGAAACGCAAGTACCCAGAAATGCATGCACCCAGAAACACACATAAAAACACACAGGCATGCACCCAGAAAAACACATATAAATGCACACACGTGCACCCAGAAACACATATAAGCACACAGGCACTCAACAAGAAACACACTTATGAACAAACACATGCGCATACAGAAACACACATATAAACACACACATGCGCGCCCAAACATAATACAAATGTGGGCGGGCATGTTTTCAGGTGTGCATTTTTTTGGGTGGGTGTGTTTCCGGGTGGGCGTGTTTCTCGGGGTGTGTGTGTGAGTTTGTTGGAGTGTGTTTCTAGGAGTGTGTGTGTGTGTGTGAGAGAGTTTCTGGGAGTGTGTTTCTAGGTGTGTGTGTGTGTGTTTCTGGGAGTGTGTTTCTAGGGGTGTGTGTGTGTGTGTTTCGGGGAGTGTTTTTCTAGGGCTGTGTGTTTGTGTGTGTTTCTGGGAATGTGTTTCTAGGGAGTGTGTGTGTGTTTCTGGGAGTGTGCTTCTAGGTTTTGTGTTTGTGTCTTTCTGGGAGTGTGTTTCTAGGGCTGTGTGTGTGTGTTTCTGGGAGTGTTTTTCTAGGGGTGTGTGTGCGTTTCTGGGAGTGTGTTTCTAGGGCTGTGGGTGTCTGTTTCCGGGAGTGTATTTCTAGGGGTGTGTGCGTGTGTTTCTGGGAGAGTGTTTCCAGGGGTGTGTGCATGCGTTTCTGGGTGCGTGTTTCTAAGGGTGTGTGTGTGTGCATTTCTGGGTGCGAGTTTCTAGGGGTTTGTGTGTGCTTCTCGAAGTCTGTTTCTAGGAGTGTGTGTGTGTGCATGTGTGTGTTTCTGGGAGTGTGTTTATAGGCATGTGTGTATGTGTTTCGAGGAATGTGTTTCTAGGGGTGTGTGTGTGTGTTTGTGGGAGTGACTTTCTATGGGGGGTTTGTGTGTTTTTCAGGGAGTGTGTTTCTAGGGGAGTGTGTGTGTGTTTCTGGGAGTGTCTTCCTAGGGCTGTGTGTGTGTGTTTCTGGGTATGTGTTTCTGGGGTCTGTGTGTGTGTTTCTGGGAGTGTATTTCTAGGGGTGTGTGTGTGTGTTTCTGGGTGTGTGTTTCTAGGGGTGTGCGTGTGTTTCTGGGACTGTGTTTCTAGGAGTGTCTGTGTGTGTGTTTCTGGGAGTGTGTTTGTACGCATGTGTGCGTGTTTTTCGGGGAGTATGTTTCTCGGGTGTGTGTGTGTGTTTCTGGGAGTGTGTGTCTAGGCGAGTGTGTGTGTGTTTCTGGGTGTCTGTTTCTAGGGGTGTGTGTGTGTCTGTCTCTGGGAGTGTGTTCCAAGGGCTGTGTGTGGGTGTCTCTGGAAGTGTTTTTCTAAGGTTGTGTGTGGGTGTCTCTGGAAGTGTTTTTCTAAGGTTGAGTGTGTGTGTTTCTGGGAGTGTGTTTCTAGGGGTGTGTGTGCTTCTGGTAGTGTGTTTCTAGGGGGGTGTGTGTGCAAACACATGGACGCGCACCCTGAAACGCACATATCAACACACACGCGTGCACCCAGAAACACAAATATAAACACACACGCACACACGCAAAAACACACATATAAACACACATGCGTGTACCCAGAAACACTCATATAAACACACACAACGCACCCAGAAACACACATATGAACACACACACGTGCACACAGAAACACACATATAAGCACACACACACGCAGCCAGAAACACAACTATAGACACACACACACGCAACCAGAAACACACATATAAGCACACATGTGCGCACCCAGCAACACACTTATAAACAAACACATGTGCATCCAGAAACACACATATAAACACATACATGCGTGCCCAAACATAACACACACATGTGCGGGCTTGGTTCCGGTGGTCAAGTTTCCTTGTGTGTGTGTTGCCTGGTGCGCAGTGTTTCTGAGTGGGCGAGTTTCTGGGTGGGCGTGTTTCTGGGTGGGCGTGTGTCTAGGGGTGTGTGTGTGAGTTTCTGGGAGTCTGTTTCTAGGGGTGTGTGTGTGTGTTTCTGGGAGTGTGTTTCTAGGGTTGTGTGTGTGTGTTTCGGGTAGTGTGTTTCTAAGGGAGTGTGTGTGTGTTTCTAGGGGAGTGTTTGTGTTTATGGGAGTGTGTTTCTAGGAGAGTGTGTGTGTGTTTCTGGGATT
This sequence comes from Carcharodon carcharias, assembly GCF_017639515.1. Taxonomy (NCBI): domain Eukaryota; kingdom Metazoa; phylum Chordata; class Chondrichthyes; order Lamniformes; family Lamnidae; genus Carcharodon; species Carcharodon carcharias. Next base: position 20,479,716 of record NC_054485.1, on the reverse strand, counting down.
ATGTTTCTAGGGCTGTGTGTGTGTGTTTCTGGATGTGTGTTTCTACTGTGTGTGTGTTTCTGGGCGTGTGTTTTTAGGCATGTGTGTGTGTGTTTCTGGGACTGTGTATCTAGGGGTGTGTTTGTGTTTCTGGGTTTGTTTTTTTAAGGGAGTGTGTGTGTGTGTGTTTCTGGGAGTGTGTTTCTAGCGAGGGGTGTGTGTTTCTGGGAATGTGTTTCTAGGGGTGTGTGTGTGTTTCTGGGAGTGTGTTTCTAGGGGTGCGTGTGTGTGTTTCTGGGAGTATTTTTCTAGGGGTGTGTGTGTGTGTTTCTGGGTATGTGTTTCTAGGGGTGTGTGTGTGTGTTTCTGGGAGTGTATTTCTAGGGGTGTGTGTGTGTGTTTCTTGGTGTGTGTTTCTAGGGGTGTGTGTGTGTGTGTGTGTGTTTCTGGGAGTGTGTTTGTACGGGTGTGTGCCTGTTTTTCGGGGAGCGTGTTCTCGGGTATGTGTGTGTGTTTCTGGGAGTGTGTGTCTAGGCGAGGGTGTGTGTGTTTCTGGGTGTCTGTTTCTAGGGGTGTGTGTGTGTCTGTCTCTGGGAGTGTGTTCCAAGGGCTGTGTGTGGGTGTCTCTGGAAGTGTTTTTCTAGGGTTGTGTGTGTGTGTTTCTGGGCATGTGTTTCTCAGGGTGTGTGTATGTGTTTCTGGTAGTGTGTTTCTAGGGTGGGTGTGTGTGCAAACACACGGACGCGCTCCCTGAAACACACATATCAACACACACATGCGCACCCAGAAACACACATATAAACACACATGCGTGTACCCAGAAACACTCATATGAACACACACAATGCACCCCGAAACACACATATGAACACACACACGTGCACCCAGAAACACACATATAAGCACACACGTGCGCACCCAGAAACACAAATATAATCACACACATGTGTACCCAGAAACACACATATAAACACATAGGCTTGCACCCAGAAATACAACGATAGACACACACACATGCAACGGAAAACACACATATAAGCACACATGTGCGCAAACAGAAACACACTTATATTCACACACAGACGCAGCCACAAAAACAAATATAGATACACACGCCGCAACCAGAAACACACATATAAGCACACATGTGCGCACCCAGAAAAAAAACTTATAAACAAACACATGTGCATCCAGAAACAAATACAAACACATACATGCGCACCCAAACATAACACAGACGTGTGCGGGCTTGTTTCCGGTGGTCAAGTTTCCTTGTGTGTGTGTTGCCTGGTGGGCAGTGTTTCTGGGTGGGCGAGTTTCTGGATGGGTGTGTTCCTGGGTGGGCGTGTGTCTAGGGGTGTGTGTGCGAGTTTCTGGGAGTCTGTTTCTAGGGGTGTGTGTGTGTGTTTCTGGGAATGTGTTTCTAGGGGTGTGTGTGTGTGTTTCTGGGAGTGTGTTTCTCAGGGAGTGTGTGTGTGTTTCTGGGAGTGTGTTTCTAGGGGAGTGTTTGTGTGTTTGGGAGTGTGTTTCTAGGGGAGTGTGTGTGTGTTTCTGTGAGTGTGTTCCCAGGGCTGTGGGTGTGTGTTTCTGGGTGTGTGTTACTAGTGGTGTGTGTGTGTGTTTCTGGGTGTGTGTTTCTAGCGGTGTGTGTGTGTGTCTCTGTGAGTGTGTTTCTAGGGTTGTGTGTGTGTGTTTCTGGGAGTGTGTTTCTAGGAGTGTGTTTGTGTGTGTGTGTTTCTGGGAGTGTGTTTCTACAGGTGTGTGTGTGTTTTTCGGGGAGTGTGTTTCTAGGGTGTGTGTGTGTTTCTGGGAGTGTGTGTCTAGGCGAGTGTGTTTGTGTTTCTGGGAGTGTTATTCTAGGGGTGTGTGTGTGTGTGTTCCTGGGAATGTGTTTCTAGGGGTGTGTGTGTGTGTTTCTGGGAGTGTGTTTCAAGGGGTGTGTGTGTGTGTTTCTGGGAGTGTGTTTCTAGGGGTGTGTGTGTGTTTTTCTGGGAGTGAGTTTCCAGGGAATTGTTTGTGTGTTTCTGGGAGTGTGTTCCCAGGGCTGTGTGTGTGTGTTTCTGGGAGTGTGTTTCTAGGGAAGTGTGTGTGTGTTTCTGGGATTGTGTATCTAGGGGTGTCCGTGTGTTTCTGGGAGTGTTTTTCTAGGGGAGTGTGTGTGTGTGTGTGTTTCTGGGAGTGTGTTTCTAGGGAGGAGTGTGTGCTTCTGGGAATGTGATTCAAGGTGGGTGTGTGTGTTTCTGGGAGTGTGGTTCTAGGGGTGTGTGTGTATGTTTCTGAAAGTGTTATTCTAGGGATGTGTGTGTGTGTTTCTGGGAGTGTGTTTCAAGAGTGTGTGTGTGTGCGTGTTTCTAGGGGTGTGTGTGTGTTTCTGGGAGTGTGTTTCTCGGCGTGTGTGTGTGTGTGTGTTTTTGGGAGTGTGCTTTCAGGGACTTGTATGGGTGTTTCTGGGAGGGTGTTTCTAGGGGTGTGTGTGTTTCTGGGAGTGTGTTTTTAGGGCGTTTGTGTGTGTTTCTGGGAATGTGTTTCTCGGGGAGTGTGTGTGTTTCTGGGAGTGTGTTTCCAGGGGTGTGTGTGTGGGTTTCTGGGAGTGTGTTTCTTGGGCTGTGTGTTTGTGTTTCTGGGAATGTTTTTCTAGAGATATATGTGTGTGTTTCTCGGAGTGTGTTTCTAGGGGTTTGTGTGTCTTTCTGGTAGTGTGTTTCACGAGGTGTGTTTTTGTGTTTCGGGGAGTGTGTTTCTAGGGTGGTGTGTGTGTGTTTCTGGGAGTGTGTTTCTAGGGAAGTGTGTGTGTGTTTCTTCGAGTGTGTATCTAGGGGTGTGCGTGTGTTTCTGGGTGTGTTTTTCTAAGGGAGTTTGTGAAATGCACAAGCACACACACTCCCAGCAACACACGCACACACATCCCCAGCAACACACGCACACACATCCCCAGCAACACACCCTCACACACACACACACACCCAGAAATACACACCCACACCCAGAAACACACACAAACACACACACACACCCAGAAACACTACATCAAAGATTCATGTAGTAATGCATTTTGCAACACTTCAGAATTTCTTTTCTTGATTTAAAAGTAGTCTCTATAAACATAGCAATGTCTGCGCCCCATACATAACACACACGTAAAAACACAAACGCACCCTTGCATAGACATTCACCCATGCAAAGAAACACACACAGAAATACGCACGCATGCACCCAGCAACACACGCAGCCAGAACCGCACGCACCCAGAAATGCATGCACCCAGAAACACACATAAAAGCACACAGGCATGCACCCAGAGAAACACATATAAACGCACACATGTGCACCCAGAAACACACATATAAAAACACACATGCGCGCCCAAACATAATACACATGTGTGCGGGCGTGTTTCCAGTTGTCCGATTTTTTGGGTGGTCGTGTTTCCGGGTGGGCGTGTTTCTCGGGGTGTGTGAGTGAGTTTGTTGGAGTTTGTTTCTAGGGGAGCGTGTGTGTGTTTCTGGGAATGTGTTTCTAGGGTTGTGTGTGTGTTTCTGGTAGTGTGTTTCTAGGGTGGGTGTGTGTATAAACACACGGACGCGCACCCTGAAACACACATATCAACACACACGCGTGCAACCAGAAACACACATATAAACACACACTCACGCACCCAAAAACACACATATAAACACACAAGCGCGTACCCCGAAACACTCAAATAAATACACACAACGCACCCAGAAACACACATATGAACACACACACGTTAATCCAGAAACACACATATAAGCACACATGTGCGCACCCAGAAACACAAACATAAACACACACGCGTGTAGCCAGAAACACATATAAAAACACAGAGGCTTGCACCCAGAAACACAACTATAGACACAGACGCACGCAACCAGAAACACACATAAAAGCACACATGTGTGCACCCAGAAACACACTTATAAACAAACACATGTGCATCCAGAAACACATATATCAACACATACATGCGTGCCCAACCATAACACAAATGTGTGCGGGCTTGTTTCTGGTGGTCAGGATTCCTAGTGTGGGTGTTGCCTGGTGGGCAGTGTATCTGGGTGGGTGAGTTTCTGGGTGGGTGTGTTTCCGGGTGGGCGTGTGTCTGGAGGTGTGTGTGTGTTTCGGTGAGAGTGTTTCTAGGGGTGTGTGTGTTTCTGGGAGTGTGTTTCTAGATTTTGTGTTTGTGTGTTTCTGGGAGTGTGTTTCTAGGGGTGTGTGTGTGTGTTTCTGGGAGTGTGTTTCTAGGGGTGTGTGTGTGTGTTTCTGGGAGTGTGTTTCCAGGGGTGCACGTGTGTTTCTGGGAGTGTGGTTCTAGGAGTGTGTGTATGTGTGTGTTTCTGGGAGTGTGTGTCTAGGCGAGTGTGTGTGTGTTTCTGGGAGTCTGTTTCTAGGGGTGTTTGTGTCTCTGTCTCTGGGAGTGTGTTCCAAGGGCTGTGTGTGGGTATCTCTGGAAGTGTTTTTCTAGGGTTGTGTGTGTGTGTTTCTGGGCGTGTGTTTCTAGGGGTGTGTGTGTGTGTTTCTGGTAGTGTGTTTCTAGGGTGGATGTGTGTGTAAACACACGGACGCACACCCTGAAACACACATATCAACACACACACGCGCACCCAGAAACACACATATAAACACACACGCACGCACCCAAAAACACACATATAAACACACATGTGTGTACCCAGAAACACTCATATGAACACACACAATGCACCCCGAAACACACATATGAACACACACACGTGCACCCAGAAACACACATATAAGCACACACGTGCGCACCCAGAAACACAAATATAATCTCACACACGTGTACCCAGAAACACACATATAAACACACAGGCTTGCACCCAGAAACACAACGATAGACACACACGCACGCAACCAGAAACACACATATAAGCACACATGTGAGCACCCAGAAAAAAAACGTATAAACAAACACATGTGCATCCAGAAACAAATATAAACACATACATGCACACCCAAACATAACACAGACGTGTGCGGGCTTGTTTCCGGTGGTCAAGTTTCCTTGTGTGTGTGTTGCCTGGTGGGCAGTGTATCTGGGTGGGTGAGTTTCTGGGTGGGTGTGTTTCCGGGTGGGCGTGTGTCTAGGGGTGTGTGTGTGTTTCGGTGAGAGTGTTTCTAGGGGTGTGTGTGTTTCTGGGAGTGTGTTTCTAGATTTTGTGTTTGTGTGTTTCTGGGAGTGTGTTTCTCGGGGTGTGTGTGTGTGTTTCTGGAAGTGTGTTTCTAGGGGTGTGTGTGTGTGTTTCTGGGAGTGCGTTTCTAAGGGAGTTTGTGTGTGTTTCTGGGAGTGTGTTTCTAGGGGAGTGTTTGTGTTTATGGGAGTGTGTTTCTAGGGGAGTGTGTGTGTGTTTCTGGGAGTGTGTTCCCAGGGCTGTGTGTGTGTGTTTCTGGGAGTGTGTTTCTAGTGGTGTGTGTGTGTGTTTCTGGGAGTGTTTTTCTAAGGGAGTTTGTGTGTGTGTGTGTTTCTGGGAGTGTGTTTCTAGCGAGGGGTGTGTGTTTCTGGGAGTGTTATTCTAGGGGTGTTTGTGTGTGTTTCTGGGAGTGTGTTTCCAGGGATGTGTGTGTCTGTGTGTGTTTCTAGGGGTGTGTGTGTGTTTCTGGGAGTGTGTTTCTTGGTGTGTGTGTGTGTGTGTGTGTGTGTATGTTTCTGGGAGTGTGTTTTCAGGGGCGTGTGTGTGTGTTTCTGGGAGGGTGTTTCTAGGGTTGTGTGTGTGTTTCTGGGAGTGTGTTTCTAAGGGAGTGTGCGTGTGTTTCTGGGAGTGTGTTTCTTGGGGAGCGTGTGTGTTTCCAGGGGTGTGTGTGTGTGTTTCTGGGAGTGTGTTTCTTGGGCTGTGTGTTTGTGTTTCTGGGAATGTTTTTCTAGAGATATATGTGTGTGTTTCTCGGAGTGTATTTCTAGGGGTTTGTGTGTCTTTCTGGTAGTGTGTTTCACGAGGTGTGTTTTTGTGTTTAGGGGAGTGTGTTTCTAGGGTGGTGTGTGTGTGTTTCTGGGAGTATGTGAAATGCACAAGCACACACACAGTCCCAGCAACACACGCACACACATCCCCAGCAACACACGCACACACACATCCCCAGCAACACACCCTCACACACACACACACACCCAGAAATACACACCCACACCCAGAAACACACACAAACACACAAACACACCCAGAAACACTACATCAAAGATTCATGTGGTAATGCGTTTTGCAACACTTCAGAATTTCTTTTCTTGATTTAAAAGTAGTCTCTATAAACATAACATTGTCTGCGCCCCATACATAACACACACGTAAAAACACAAATGCACCCTTGCATAGACATGCACCCATGCAAAGAAACACACACAGAAATATGCACGCATGCACCCAGCAATGCACGCAGCCAGAAACGCAAGTACCCAGAAATGCATGCACCCAGAAACACACATAAAAACACACAGGCATGCACCCAGAAAAACACATATAAATGCACACACGTGCACCCAGAAAAACACATATAAGCACACAGGCACTCACCCAGAAACACACATATAAACACACACATGCGCGCCCAAACATAATACACATGTGTGCGGGCGTGTTTCCAGGTGTGCGTTTTTTTGGGGGGGTGTGTTTCCGGGTGGGCGTGTTTCTAGGGGTGTGTGTGTGAGTTTGTTGGAGTGTGTTTCCAGGGGTGCATGTGTGTGTTTCTGGGACTGATTTCAAGGGGTGTGTGTGTGTGTTTCTGGGAGTGTGCTTCTAGGTTTTGTGTTTGTGTCTTTCTGGGAGTGTGTTTCTAGGGCTTTGTGTGTGTGTTTCTGGGAGTTTTTTTCTAGGGGTGTGTGTGCCTTTCTAGGAGTGTGTTTCTAGGGCTGTGGGTGTCTGTTTCCGGGAGTGTATTTCTGGGGGTGTGTGCGTGTGTTTCTGGGAGAGTGTTTCCAGGGGTGTGTGCATGCGTTTCTGGGTGCGTGTTTCTAAGGGTGTGTGTGTGTGCATTTCTGGCTGTTAGTTTCTAGGGGTTTGTGTGTGCTTCTCGAAGTCTGTTTCTAGGAGTGTGTGTGTGTGTATGTGTGTGTTTCTGGGAGTGTGTTTATAGGCATGTGTGTATGTGTTTCGAGGAATGTGTTTCTAGGGGTGTGTGTGTGTTTGTGGGAGTGTCTTTCTAGGGGGGTTTGTGTGTTTTTCAGGGAGTGTTTTTCTAGGGGAGTGTGTGTGTGTTTCTGGGAGTGTCTTCCTAGGGCTGTGTGTGTGTGTTTCTGGGTATGTGTTTCTGGGGTGTGTGTGTGTGTTTCTGGGAGTGTATTTCTAGGGGTGTGTGTGTGTGTTTCTGGGTGTGTGTTTCTAGGGGTGTGCGTGTGTTTCTGGGACTGTGTATCTAGGAGTGTGTGTGTGTGTGTGTTTCTGGGAGTGTGTTTGTACGGGTGTGTGCCTGTTTTTCGGGGAGTGTGTTTCTCGGGTGTGTGTGTGCTTCTGGGAGTGTGTGTCTAGGCGAGTGTGTGTGTGTTTCTGGGTGTCTGTTTCTAGGGGTGTGTGTGTGTCTGTCTCTGGGAATGTGTTCCCAGGGCTGTGTGTGGGTGTCTCTGGAAGTGTTTTTCTAAGGTTGTGTGTGGGTGTCTCTGGAAGTGTTTTTCTAAGGTTGTGTGTGTGTGTTTCTGGGACTGTGTTTCTAGGGGTGTGTGTGCTTCTGGTAGTGTGTTTCTAGGGGGGGCGTGTGTGCAAACACATGGACGCGCACCCTGAAACGCACATATCAACACACATGCGCGCACCCAGAAACACACATATAAACACACACGCACACACGCAAAAACACACATATAAGCACACACGCGTGTACCCAGAAACACTCATATAAACACACACAACGCACCCAGAAACAAACTTATGAACACACACACGTGCACACAAAAACACACATATAAGCACACACACACGCAGCCAGAAGCACAACTATAGACACACACGCACGCAACCAGAAACACACATATAAGCACACATGTGCGCACCCAGAAACACACTTATAAACAAACACATGTGCATCCAGAAACACACATATAAACACATACATGCGCGCCCAAACATAACACACACGTGTGCGGGCTTGTTTCCGGTGGTCAAGTTTCCTTGTGTGTGTGTTACCTGGTGGGCAGTGTTTCTGAGTGGGCGAGTTTCTGGGTGGGCGTGTTTCTGGGTGGGCGTGTGTCTAGGGGTGTGTGTGTGAGTTTCTGGGAGTCTGTTTCTAGGGGTGTGTGTGTGTGTTTCTGGGAGCGTGTTTCTAGGGGTGTGTGTGTGTGTTTCGGGTAGTGTGTTTCTAAGGGAGTGTGTGTGTTTATGGGAGTGTGTTTCTAGGAGTGTGTGTGTGTTTCTGGGATTGTGTTTCTAGGGCTGTGTGTGTGTGTTTCTGGATGTGTGTTTCTAGTGTGTGTGTGTTTCTGGGCGTGTGTTTTTAGGCATGTGTGTGTGTGTTTCTGGGACTGTGTATCTAGGGGTGTGTGTGTGTTTCTGGGTTTGTTTTTCTAAGGGAGTTTGTGTGTGTGTGTGTTTCTGGGAGTGTTTTTCTAGCGAGGGGTGTGTGTTTCTGGGAATGTGTTTCTAGGGGTGTGTGTGTGTTTCTGGGAGTGTGTTTCTAGGGGTGCGTGTGTGTGTTTCTGGGAGTATTTTTCTAGGGGTGTGTGTGTGTGTTTCTGGGTATGTGTTTCTAGGGGTGTGTGTGTGTGTTTCTGGGAATGTATTTCAAGGGGTGTGTGTGTGTGTTTCTTGGCGTGTCTTTCTAGGGGTATGTGTGTGTTTCTGGGAATGTGTTTCTAGGAGTGTGTGTGAGTGTGTGTGTTTCTGGGAGTGTGTTTGTACGGGTGTGTGCCTGTTTTTCGGGGAGTGTGTTTCTCGGGTATGTGTGTGTGTTTCTGGGAGTGTGTGTCTAGGCGTGTGTGTGTGTGTGTTTCTGGGTGTCTGTTTCTAGGGGTGTGTGTGTGTCTGTCTCTGCGAGTGTGTTCCAAGGGCTGTGTGTGGGTATCTCTGGAAGTGTTTTTCTAAGGTTGTGTGTGTGTGTTTCTGGGCATGTGTTTCTAGGGGTGTGTGTGTGTGTTTCTGGTAGTGTGTTTCTAGGGTGGGTGTGTGTGCAAACACACGGACGCGCTCCCTGAAACACACATATCAACACACACGCGCACACCCAGAAACACACATATAAACACACACGCACGCACCCAGAAACACACATATAAACACACACGCGTGTACCCAGAAACACTCATATGAACACACACAACGCGCCCAGAAACACACATATGAACACACACAACGCACCCAGAAACACACATATAAACACACAGGCTTGCACCCAGAAACACAACGATGGACACACACACACACGCAATGAGAAACACTCATATAAGCACACATGTGCTCAACCAGAAACACACTTATATTCACACACAAATGTAACCAGAAACACAACTATAGATACACACGCAAGCAACCAGAAACACAAATATAAGCACACATGTGCGCACCGAGAAAAAAACTTATAAACAAACACATGTGCATCCAGAAACACACATATAAACACATACATGCATGCCCAAACATAACACACATGTGTGCGGGCTTGTTTCCGGTGGTCAAGTTTCCTTGTGTGTGTGTTGCCTAGTGGGCAGTGTTTCTGGGTGGGCGAGTTTCTGGGTGGGCGTGTTTCTGGGTGGGCGTGTGTCTAGGGGTGTGTGTGTGAGTTTCTGGGAGTCTGTTTCCAGGGGTGTGTGTGTGTGTTTCTGGGAGTGTGTTTCTAGGGGTGCGTGTGTGTTTCGGGGAGTGTGTTTCTAAGGGAGTGTGTGTGTGTTTCTGGGAGTTTGTTTCTAGGGGAGTGTTTGTGTTTCTGGGACTGTGTTCCCAGGGATGTGTGTGTGTGTTTCTGGGTGTGTGTTTCTAGTGGTGTGTGTGTGTGTTTCTGGGAGTGTGTTTCTAGGGAATTGTGTGTGTGTTTCTGGGAGTGTGAATCTAGGGGTGTGCGTGTGTTTCTGGGTGTGTTTTTCTAAGGGAGTTTGTGTGTGTGTGTGTTTCTGGGAGTGTGTTTCTAGCGAGGGGTGTGTGTTTCTGGGAATGTGATTCTAGGCGTGTGTGTGTGTTTCTGGGAGTGTGTTTCTAGGGGTGTGTATGTGTGTTTCTGGGAGTGTTTTTCTAGGGGTGTGTGTGTGTTTCTGGGAGTGTGTTTCTAGGGATGTGTGTGTGTGTTTCTGGGAGTGTGTTTCTGGGGGTGAGTGTGTGTGTTTCTGGGAGTGTGTTTCTTGGTGTGTGTGTGTGTGTGTGTATGTTTCTGGGAGTGTGTTTTCAGGGGCGTGTGTGTGTGTTTCTGGGAGGGTGTTTCTAGGGTTGTGTGTGTGTTTCTGGGAGTGTGTTTCTAAGGGTGTGTGTGTGTGTGTGTGTGTGTGTGTTTCTGGGAGTGTGTTTCTAAGGGAGTGTGTGTGTGTGATTCAGGGAGTGTGTTTCTTGGGGAGTGTGTGTGTCTGTCTCTGGGAGTGTGTTCCAAGGGCTCTGTGTGGATGTCTCTGGAAGTGTTTTTCTAGGGTTGTGTGTGTGTGTTTCTGGGTGTGTGTTTCTAGGGGTTTGTGTGTGTGTTTCTGGTAGTGTGATTCTAGGGTGGGATAGTGTGTAAAAACACGGACGCGCACCCTGAAACACACATATCAACACACACGCGCGCACCCAGAAACACACATATAAACACACACGCACACACCCAAAAACACACATATAAACACACACGCGTGTACCCAGAAACACTCATATGAACACACACAACGCACCCAGAAACACACATATGAACACACACACGTGTACCCAGAAACACACATATAAACACACAGGCTTGCACCCAGAAACACAATGATAGACACACACACACACGCAACGAGAAACACACATATAAGCACACATGTGCGCAACCAGAAACACACTTATATTCACACACAGATGCAGCCAGAAACACAAATATAGATACACACGCACGCAACCAGAAACACACATATAAGCACACATGCGCGCACCCAGAAAAAAAAATTATAAACAAACACATGTGCATCCAGAAACACACATATAAACACATACATGCGCACACAAACATAACACAGATGTGTGCGGGCTTGTTTCCGGTGGTCAAGTTTCCTTGTGTGTGTGTTGCCTGGTGGGCAGTGTTTCTGGGTGGGTGAGTTTCTGGGTGGGCGTGTTTCTGGGTGGGCGTGTGTCTAGGGGTGTGTGTGTGAGTTTCTGGGAGTCTGTTTCCAGGGGGGTGTGTGTGTGTTTCTGGGAGTGTGTTTCTAGGGGTGTGTGTGTGTTTCGGGGAGTGTGTTTCTAAGGGAGTGTGTGTGTGTTTCTGGGAGTGTGTTTCTAGGGGCGTGTTTGTGTTTATGGGAGTGTGTTTCTAGGGGAGTGTGTGTGTGTTTCTGGGAGTGTGTTCCCAGGGCTGTGTGTGTGTGTTTCTGGGAGTGTGTTTCTAGGGGAGTGTTTGTGTTTATGGGAGGGTGTTTCTAGGGGAGTGTGTGTGTGTTTCTGGGAGTGTGTTCCCAGGGCTGTGTGTGTGTGTTTCTGGGAGTGTGTTTCTAGTGGGGTGTGTGTGTGTTTCTGGGAGTGTGTTTCTACGGAGGTGTGTGTGTGTTTCTGGGAGTGTGTATCTAGGGGTGTGCGTGTGTTTCTGGGTGTGTTTTTCTAAGGGAGTTTGTGTGTGTGTGTGTGTTTCTGGGATTGTGTTTCTAGCGAGGGGTGTGTGTTTCTGGGAATGTGATTCTAGGGGTGTTTGTGTGTTTCTGGGAGTGTGTTTCTAGGGGTGCATGTGTGTGTTTCTGGGAGTGTTTTTCTAGGGGTGTGTGTGTGTTTCTGGGAGTGTGTTTCTAGGGGAGTGTGTGTGTGTTTCTGGGAGTGTGTTCCCAGGGCTGTGTGTGGGTGTTTCTGGGAGTGTGTTTCTAGTGGGGTGTGTGTGTGCTTCTGGGAGTGTGTTTCTACGGAAGTGTGTGTGTGTTTCTGGGAGTGTGTATCTAGGGGTGTGCGTGTGTTTCTGGGTGTGTTTTTCTAAGGGAGTTTGTGTGTGTGTGTGTTTCTGGGATTGTGTTTCTAGCGAGGGGTGTGTGTTTCTGGGAGTGTGTTTCTAGGGGTGCGTGTGTGTGTTTCTGGGAGTTTTTTTCTAGGGGTGTGTGTGTGTGTTTCTGGGAGCGTGTTTCTAGAGATGTGTGTGTGTGTTTCTGGGAGTGTATTTCAAGAGTGTGTGTGTGTGTGTGTGTGTTTCTAGGGGTGTGTGTGTGTTTCTGGGAGCGTGTTTCTTGGTGTGTGAGTGTGTGTGTGTGTGTATGTTTCTGGGAGTGTGTATTCAGGGGCGGTGTGTGTGTGTTTCTGGGAGGGTGTTTCTAGGGTTGTGTGTGTGTTTCTGGGAGTGTGTTTCTAAGGGTGTGTGTGTGTGTGTGTGTGTGTTTCTGGGAGTGTGTTTTCAGGGGCGTGTGTGTGTGTTTCTGGGAGGGTGTTTCTAGGGTTGTGTGTGAGTTTCTGGGAGTGTGTTTCTAAGGGTTTGTGTGTGTGTGTGTGTTTCTGTGAGTGTGTGTCTAGACGAGTGTGTGTGTGTTTCTGGTTGTCTTTTTCTAGGGGAGTGTGTGTGTCTGTCTCTGGAAGTGTGTTCCAAGGGCTGTGTGTGGGTGTCTCTGGAAATCTTTTTCTAGGGTTGTGTGTGTTTGTTTCTGGGCGTGTGTTTCTAGGGGTGTGTGTGTGTGTTTCTGGTAGTGTGTTTCTAGGGTGGGTGTGTGTGTAAACACACGGACGCGCACCCTGAAACACACATATCAACACACACGTCCGCACCCAGAAACACACATATAAACACACACGCACGCACCCAAAAACACAGATATAAACACACACGCGTGTACCCAGAAACACTCATATGAACACACACAACGCACCCAGAAACACACATATGAACACACACACGTGCACCCAGAAACACACATATAAGCACACACGTGCGCACCCAGAAACATAAATATAATCACACACACATGTACCCAGAAACACACATATAAACACACAGGCTTGCACCCAGAAACACAACGATAGACACACACACACACGCAACGAGAAACACACATATAAGCACACATGAGCACAACCAGAAACACACTTATATTCACACACAGATGCAGCCAGAAACACAACTATAGATACACACGCAAGCAACCAGAAACACACATATAAGCACACATGTGCGCACCCAGAAAAAAAACTTATAAACAAACACATGTGCATCCAGAAACACACATATAAACTCATACATGCATGCCCAAACATAACACACATGTGTGCGGGCTTGTTTCCGGTGGTCAAGTTTCCTTGTGTGTGTGTTGCCTAGTGGGCAGTGTTTCTGGGTGGGCGAGTTTCTGGGTGGGCGTGTTTCTGGGTGGGCGTGTGTCTAGGGGTGTGTGTGTGAGTTTCTGGGAGTCTGTTTCCAGGGGTGTGTGTGTGTGTTTCTGGGAGTGTGTTTCTAGGGGTGTGTGTGTGTTTCGGGGAGTGTGTTTCTAAGGGAGTGTGTGTGTGTTTCTGGGAGTGTGTTTCTAGAGATGTGTGTGTGTGTTTCTGGGAGTGTGTTTCAAGAGTGTGTGTGTGTGTGTGTGTTTCTAGGGGTGTGTGTGTGTTTCTGGGAGCGTGTTTCTTGGTGTGTGAGTGTGTGTGTGTGTATGTTTCTGGGAGTGTGTATTCAGGGGCGTGTGTGTGTGTTTCTGGGAGGGTGTTTCTAGGGTTGTGTGTGTGTTTCTGGGAGTGTGTTTCTAAGGGTTTGTGTGTGTGTGTGTGTGTGTGTTTCTGGGAGTGTGTTTTCAGGGGCGTGTGTGTGTGTTTCTGGGAGTGTGTTTCTAAGGTTGTGTGTGTGTGTGTGTGTGTGTTTCTGGGAGTGTGTGTCTAGGCGAGTGTGTGTGTGTTTCTGGTTGTCTTTTTCTAGGGGAGTGTGTGTGTCTGTCTCTGGGAGTGTGTTCCAAGGGCTGTGTGTGGGTGTCTCTGGAAGTGTTTTTCTAGGGTTGTGTGTGTGTGTTTCTGGGCGTGTGTTTCTAGGGGTGTGTGTGTGTGTTTCTGGTAGTGTGTTTCTAGGGTGGGTGTGTGTGTAAACACAGGGACGCGCACCCTGAAACACACATATCAACACACACGCGCACACCCAGAAACACACATATAAACACACACGCACGCACCCACAAACACAGATATAAACACACACGCGTGTACCCAGAAACACTCATATGAACACACACAACACCCCCAGAAACACACATATGAACAAACACACGTGCACCCAGAAACACACATATAAGCACACACGTGCGCACCCAGAAACACAAATATAATCACACACTCGTGTACCCAGAAACACACATATAGACACACAGGCTTGCACCCAGAAACACAACGATAGACACACACACACACGCAATGAGAAACACACATATAAGCACACATGTGCGCAACCAGAAACACACTTATATTCACACACAGATGCAGCCAGAAACACAACTATAGATACACACGCACGCAACCAGAAACACACATATAAGCACACATGTGCGCACCCAGAAAAAAAACTTATAAACAAACACATGTGCATCCAGAAACACACATATAAACACATACATGCATGCCCAAACATAACACACATGTGTGCGGGCTTGTTTCCGGTGGTCAAGTTTCCTTGTGTGTGTGTTGCATAGTGGGCAGTGTTTCTGGGTGGGCGAGTTTCTGGGTGTGTGTGTTTCTGGGAGTTTGTTTCTAGGGGAGTGTTTGTGTTTCTGGGAGTGTGCTTTCAGGGGCGTTTGTGTGTGTTTCTGGCAGGGTGTTTCTAGGGTTGTGTGTGTGTTTCTGGGAGTGTGTTTCTAAGGGTGTGTGTGTGTGTGTGTGTGTGTGTGTGATTCTGGGAGTGTGTTTCTATGGGAGTGTGTGTGTGTGATTCAGGGAGTGTGTTTCTTGGGGAGTGTGTGTGTCTGTCTCTGGGAGTGTGTTCCAAGGGCTGTGTGTGGATGTCTCTGGAAGTGTTTTTCTAGGGTTGTGTGTGTGTGTTTCTGGGCGTGTGTTTCTAGGGGTTTGTGTGTGTGTTTCTGGTAGTGTGTTTCTAGGGTGGGTGAGTGTGTAAACACACGGAGGCGCACCCTGAAAAACACATATCAACACAAACGCGCGCACCCAGAAACAAACATATATACACATACATGCGCACCCAAACATAACACAGACGTATGCGGGCTTGTTTCTGGTGGTCAAGTTTCCTTGTGTGTGTGTTGCCTGGTGGGCAGTGTTTCTGGGTGGGCGAGTTTCTGGGTGGGCGTGTTTCTGGGTGGGCGTGTGTCTAGGGGTGTGTGTGTGAGTTTCTGGGAGTCTGTTTCCAGGGGTGTGTGTGTGTGTTTCTGGGAGTGTGTTTCTAGGGGTGTGTGTGTGTGTTTCGGGGAGTGTGTTTCTAAGGGAGTGTGTGTGTGTTTCTGGGAGTGTGTTTCTAGGGGAGTGTTTGTGTTTATGGGAGTGTGTTTCTAGGGGAGTGTGTGTGTGTTTCTGGGAGTGTGTTCCCAGGGCTGTGTGTGTGTGTTTCTGGGAGTGTGTTTCTAGGGGAGTGTTTGTGTATATGGGAGGGTGTTTCTAGGGGAGTGTGTGTGTGTTTCTGGGAGTGTGTTTCCAGGGCTGTGTGTGTGTGTTTCTGGGAGTGTGTTTCTAGTGGGGTGTGTGTGTGTTTCTGGGAGTGTGTTTCTACGGAAGTGTGTGTGTGTTTCTGGGAGTGTGTATCTAGGGGTGTGCGTGTGTTTCTGGGTGTGTTTTTCTAAGGGAGTTTGTGTGTGTGTGTGTGTTTCTGGGATTGTGTTTCTAAAGAGGGGTGTGTGTTTCTGGGAGTGTGTTTCTAGGGGTGCGTGTGTGTGTTTCTGGGAGTGTGTTTCTAGAGATGTGTGTGTGTGTTTCTGGGAGTGTGTTTCAAGAGTGTGTGTGTGTGTGTTTCTAGGGGTGTGTGTGTGTTTCTGGGAGCGTGTTTCTTGGTGTGTGAGTGTGTGTGTGTGTGTATGTTTCTGGGAGTGTGTATTCAGGGGCGTGTGTGTGTGTTTCTGGGAGGGTGTTTCTAGGGTTGTGTGTGTGTTTCTGGGAGTGTGTTTCTAAGGGTGTGTGTGTGTGTGTGTGTGTGTGTGGGTGTGTTTCTGGGAGTGTGTTTTCAGGGGCGTGTGTGTGTGTTTCTGGGAGGGTGTTTCTAGGGTTGTGTGTGTGTTTCTGGGAGTGTGTTTCTAAGGGTTTGTGTGTGTGTGTGTGTGTGTGTGTGTGTGTGTTTCTGGGAATGTGTTTCCAGGCGAGTGTGTGTGTGTTTCTGGTTGTCTTTTTCTAGGGGAGTGTGTGTGTCTGTCTCTGGGAGTGTGTTCCAAGGGCTGTGTGTGGGTGTCTCTGGAAGTCTTTTTCTAGGGTTGTGTGTGTTTGTTTCTGGGCGTGTGTTTCTAGGGGTGTGTGTGTGTGTTTCTGGTAGTGTGTTTCTAGGGTGGGTGTGTGTGTAAACAAACGGACGCGCACCCAGAAACACACATATGAACACAAACACGTGCAACCAGAAACACACATATAAGCACACACGTGCGCACCCAGAAACACAAATATAATCACACACACATGTACCCAGAAACACACATATAAACACACAGGCTTGCACCCAGAAACACAACGATAGACACACACACACACGCAACGAGAAACACACATATAAGCACACATGAGCGCAACCAGAAACACACTTATATTCACACACAGATGCAGCCAGAAACACAACTATAGATACACACGCACGCAACCAGAAACACACATATAAGCACACATGTGCGCACCCAGAAAAAAAACTTATAAACAAACACATGTGCATCCAGAAACACACATATAAACATATACATGCATGCCCAAACATAACACACATGTGTGCGGGCTTGTTTCCGGTGGTCAAGTTTCCTTGTGTGTGTGTTGCCTAGTGGGCAGTGTTTCTGGGTGGGCGAGTTTCTGGGTGGGCGTGTTTCTGGGTGAGCGTGTGTCTAGGGGTGTGTGTGTGAGTTTCTGGGAGTCTGTTTCCAGGGGTGTGTGTGTGTGTTTCTGGGAGTGTGTTTCTAGGGGTGTGTGTGTGTTTCGGGGAGTGTGTTTCCAAGGGAGTGTGTGTGTGTTTCTGGGAATGTGTTTCTAGAGATGTGTGTGTGTGTTTCTGGGAGTGTGTTTCAAGAGTGCGTGTGTGTGTGTGTTTCTAGGGGTGTGTGTGTGTTTCTGGGAGCGTGTTTCTTGGTGTGTGAGTGTGTGTGTGTGTATGTTTCTGGGAGTGTGTATTCAGGGGCGTGTGTGTGTGTTTCTGGGAGGGAGTTTCTAGGGTTGTGTGTGTGTTTCTGGGAGTGTGTTTCTAAGGGTGTGTGTGCGTGTGTGTGTGTGTGTTTCTGGGAGTGTGTTTTCAGGGGCGTGTGTGTGTGTTTCTGGGAGGGTGTTTCTAGGGTTGTGTGTGTGTTTCTGGGAGTGTGTTTCTAAGGTTGTGTGTGTGTGTGTGTGTGTGTGTTTCTGGGAGTGTTTGTCTAGGCGAGTGTGTGTGTGTTTCTGGTTGTCTTTTTCTAGGGGAGTGTGTGTGTCTGTCTCTGGGAGTGTGTTCCAAGGGCTGTGTGTGGGTGTCTCTGGAAGTGTTTTTCTAGGGTTGTGTGTGTGTGTTTCTGGGCGTGTGTTTCTAGGGGTGTGTGTGTGTGTTTCTGGTAGTGTGTTTCTAGGGTGGGTGTGTGTGTAAACACACGGACGCGCACCCTGAAACACACATATCAACACACATGCGCGCACCCAGAAACACACATATAAACACACACGCACGCACCCACAAACACAGATATAAACACACACGCGTGTACCCAGAAACACTCATATGAAAACACACAACACCCCCAGAAACACACATATGAACACACACACGTGCACCCAGAAACACACATATAAGCACACACGTGCGCACCCAGAAACACAAATATAATCACACACATGTGTACCCAGAAACACACATATAAACACACAGGCTTGCACCCAGAAACACAACGATAGACAGACACACACACGCAATGAGAAACACACATATAAGCACACATGTGCGCAACCAGAAACACACTTATATTCACACACACACGCAGCCAGAAACACAACTATAGACACACACACACGCAACCAGAAACACACATATAAGCACACATGTGCGCACCCAGAAAAAAAACTTATAAACAAACACATGTGCATCCAGAAACACACATGTAAACACATACATGCGCGCCCAAACATAACACAGATGTGTGCGGGATTGTTTCTGGCGGTCAGGTTTCCTTGTGTGTGTGTTGCCTGGTGGGCAGTGTTTCTGGGTGGGTGAGTTTCTGGGTGGGCGTGTTTCTGGGTGGGCGTGTGTCTAGGGGTGTGTGTGTGAGTTTCTGGGAGTCTGTTTCCAGGGGTGTGTGTGTGTGTTTCTGGGAGTGTGTTTCTAGGGGTATGTGTGTGTTTCGGGGAGTGTGTTTCTAAGGGAGTGTGTGTGTGTTTCTGGGAGTTTGTTTCTAGGGGATTGTTTGTGTTTCTGGGAGTCTGTTCCCAGGGCTGTGTGTGTGTGTTTCTGGGTGTGTGTTTCTAGTGGTGTGTGTGTGTGTTTCTGGGAGTGTGTTTCTAGGGAAGAGTGTGTGTGTTTCTGGGAGTGTGTATCTAGGGGTGTGTGTGTGTTTCTGGGTGTGTTTTTCTAAGGGAGTTTGTGTGTGTGTGTGTTTCTGGGAGTGTGTTTCTAGCGAGGGGTGTGTGTTTCTGGGAGTGTGTTTCTAGGGGTGCGTGTGTCTGTTTCTGGGAGTGTTTTTCTAGGGGTGTGTGTGTGTGTGTGTTTCTGGGAGTGTGTTTCTAGGGATGTGTGTCTGTGTTTTTGGGAGTGTGTTTCAAGAGTGTGTGTGTGTGTGTTTCTAGGTGTGTGTGTGTGTGTTTCTGGGAGTGTGTTTCTGGGGGTGAGTGTGTGTGTTTCTGGGAGTGTGTTTCTTGGTGTGTGTGTGTGTGTGTGTGTATGTTTCTGGGAGTTTGTTTTCAGGGGCGTGTGTGTGTTTCTGGGAGGGTGTTTCTAGGGTTGTGTGTGTGTTGCTGGGAGTGCGTTTCTAAGGGTGTGTGTGTGTGTGTGTGTGTTTCTGGGAGTGTGTTTCTAAGGGAGTGTGTGTGTGTTTCTGGGAGTGTGTTTCTTGGGGAGTGTGTGTGTTTCTGGGAGTGTGTTTCCAGGGGTGTGTCTGTGTGTTTCTGGGAGTGTGTTTCTTGGGCTGTGTGTTTGTGTTTCTGGGAATGTTTTTCTAGAGGTATATGTGTGTGTTTCTCGGAGTGTGTTTCTAGGGGTTTGTGTGTCCTTCTGGTAGTGTGTTTCACGAGGATTGTTTTTGTATTTCGGGGAGTCTGTTTCTAACGTGGTGTGTGTGTGTTTCTGGGAGTATGTGAAATGCACAAGCACACACACTCCCAGCAACACACGCACACACATCCCCAGCAACACACGCACACACACATCCTCAGCAACACACCCTCACACACACACACACAAAGAAATACACACCCACACCCAGAAACACACACAAACACACAAACACACCCAGAAACACTACATCAAAGATTCATGTAGTAATGCGTTTTGCAACACTTCAGAATTGCTTTTCTTGATTTAAAAGTAGTCTCTATAAACATAGCAATGTCTGCGCCCCATACATGACACACGTGTAAAAACACAAACGCACCCTTGCATAGACATGCACCCATGCAAAGAAACACACACAGAAATACGCACGCATGCACCCAGCAATGCACGCAGCCAGAAACGCACGCACCCAGAAATGCATGCACCCAGAAACACACATAAAAACACACAGGCATGCACCCAGAAAAACACATATAAACACACACATGTGCACCCAGAAACACACATATAAGCACACAGGCACTCACCCAGAACACACTTATAAACAAACACATGCGCATCCAGAAACACACATATAAACACACACATGCGCGCCCAAACATAATACACATGTGTGCGGGCGTGTTTCCAGGTGTGCATTTCTTTGGGTGGGTGTGTTTCCGGGTGGGCGTGTTTCTCGGGATGTGTGTGTGAGTATGTTGGAGTGTGTTTCTAGGGGGGCATGTGTGTGTTTCTGGGACTGTGTTTCGAGGGGTGTGTGTGTGTTTCTGGGTGTGTGTTTCTAGGAGTGTGTGTGTGTGTGTGTGTGAGTTTCTGGGAGTGTGTTTCTAGGTGTGTGTGTGTGTTTCTGGGAGCGTGTTTCTAGGGGTGTGTGTGTGTGTTTCGGGGAGTGTGTTTCTAGGGCTGTGTGTGTGTGTGTGTTTCTGGGAATGTGTTTCTAGGGAGTGTGTGTGTGTTTCTTGGAGTGTGCTTCTAGGTTTTGTGTTTGTGTCTTTCTGGGAGTGTGTTTCTAGGGATGTGTGTGTGTGTTTCTGAGAGTGTTTTTCTAGGGGTGTGTGTGCGTTTCAGGGAGTGTGTTTCTAGGCCTGTGGGTGTCTGTTTCTTGAGTGTATTACTGGGGTGTGTGCGTGTGTTTCTGGGAGAGTGTTTCCAGGGGTGTGTGCGTGCGTTTCTGGGTGCGTGTTTCTAAGGGTGTGTGTGTGTCTGCATTTCTGGGTGCGAGTTTCTAGGGGTTTGTGTGTGTTTCTCGAAGTCTGTTTCTAGGAGTGTTTGTGCGTGAGTATGTGTGTGTTTCTGGGAGTGTGTTTATAGGCATGTGTGTATGTGTTTCGAGGAATGTGTTTCAAGGGGTTTGTGTGTGTGTTTGTGGGAGTGTCTTTCTAGGGGCGTTTGTGTGTTTTTCAGGGAGTGTGCTTCTAGCGGAGTGTGTGTGTGTTTCTGGGAGTGTCTTCCTAGGGGTGTGTGTGTGTGTTTCTGGGAGTGTATTTCTAGGGGTGTGTGTGTGTGTTTCTGGGTGTGTGTTTCTAGGGGTGTGCGTGTGTTTCTGGGAGTGTGTTTCTAGGAGTGAGTGTGTGTGTTTGTGTTTCTGGGAGTGTGTTTGTACGGGTGTGTGCGTGTTTTTCGGGGAGTGTGTTTCTCGGGTGTGTGTGTGTGTTTCTGGGAGTGTGTGTCTAGGTGAGTGTGTGTGTGTTACTGGGTGTCTGTTTCTAGGGGTGTGTGTGTGTCTGTCTCTGGGAGTGTGTTCCAAGGGCTGTGTGTGGGTGTCTCTGGAAGTGTTTTTCTAGGGTTGTGTGTGTGTGTTTCTGGGCATGTGTTTCTAGGGGTGTGTGTGTGTGTTTCTGGTAGTGTGTTTCTAGGGTGGGTGTGTGTGTAAACACACGGACGTGCACCCTGAAACACACATATCAACACACACGCGCGCACCCAGAAACACACATATAAACACACACGCACGCACCCAAAAACACACTTATAAACACACACGTGCGCACCCAGAAGCACAAATATAATCACACACACGTGTACCCAGAAACACACATATAAACACACAGGCTTGCACCCAGAAACACAATGATAAACACACACACACACGCAACGAGAAACACACATATAAGCACACATGTGCGCAACCAGAAACACACTTATATTCACACACAGATGCAGCCAGAAACACAACTATAGATACACACGCACGCAACCAGAAACACACATATAAGCACACATGCGCGCACCCAGAAAAAAAACTTATAAACAAACACATGTGCATCCAGAAACACACATCTCAACACATACATGCGCGCCCAAACATAACACACACGTGTGCGGGCTTGTTTCTGGTGGTCAAGTTTCCTTGTGTGTGTGTTGCCTGGTGGGCAGTGTTTCTGGGTGGGCGAGTTTCTGTGTGGGTGTGTTTCTGG
Organism: Carcharodon carcharias; assembly: GCF_017639515.1. Lineage (NCBI taxonomy): Eukaryota > Metazoa > Chordata > Chondrichthyes > Lamniformes > Lamnidae > Carcharodon > Carcharodon carcharias. The sequence continues at coordinate 20,457,859 of NC_054485.1, read as the reverse complement.
GTGGGCGTGTGTCTAGGGGTGTGTGTGTGAGTTTCTGGGAGTCTGTTTCCAGGGGTGTGTGTGTGTGTTTCTGGGAGTGTGTTTCTAGGGGTGTGTGTGTGTTTCAGGGAGTGTGTTTCTAAGGGAGTGTGTGTGTGTTTCTGGGAGTTTGTTTCTAGGGGAGTGTTTGTGTTTCTGGGAGTGTGTTCCCAGGGCTGTGTGTGTGTGTTTCTGGGTGTGTGTTTCTGGTGGTGTGTGTGTGTGTTTCTGGGAGTGTGTTTCTAGGGAAGAGTGTGTGTGTTTCTGGGAGTGTGTATCTAGGGGTGTGCGTGTTTTTCTGGGTGTGTTTTTCTAAGGGAGTTTGTGTATGTGTGTGTGTTTCTGGGAGTGTGTTTCTAGCGAGGGGTGTGTGTTTCTGGGAGTGTGATTCTAGGGGTGCGTGTGTGTTTTTCTGGGAGTGTTTTTCAAGGGGTGTGTGTGTGTGTTTCGGGAGTGTGTCTCTAGGGATGTGTGTGTGTGTTTCTGGGAGTGTGTTTCAAGAGTGTGTGTGTGTGTGTGTTTCTAGGGGTGTGTGTGTGTTTCTGGGAGTGTGTTTCTTGGTGTGTGTGTGTGTGTGTATGTTTCTGGGAGTGTGTTTTCAGGGGCGTGTGTGTGTGTTTCTGGGAGGGTGATTCTAGGGTTGTGTGTGTGTTTCTGGGAGTGTGTTTCTAAGGGTGTGTGTGTGTGTGTGTGTGTGTGTTTCTGGGAGTGTGTTTCCAAGGGAGTGTGATTCTTGGGGAGTGTGTGTGTTTCTGGGAGTGTGTTTCCAGGGGTATGTGTGTGGGTTTCTGGGAGTGTGTTTCTTGGGCTGTGTGTTTGTGTTTCTGGGAATGTTTTTCTAGAGGTATATGTGTGTGTTTCTCGGAGTGTGTTTCTAGGGGTTTGTGTGTCTTTCTGGTAGTGTGTTTCAGGAGGTGTGTTTTTGTGTTTCGGGGAGGGTGTTTCTAGGGTGGTGTGTGTGTGTTTCTGGGAGTATGTGAAATGCACAAGCACACACACTCCCAGCAACACACGCACACACATCCCCAGCAACACACGCACACACACATCCCCAGCAACACACCCTCACACACACACACACACCCAGAAATACACACCCACACCCAGAAACACACACAAACACACACACACACCCAGAAACACTACATCAAAGATTCATGTAGTAATGCGTTTTGCAACACTTCAGAATTTCTTTTCTTGATTTAAAAGCAGTCTCTATAAACATAGCAATGTCTGCGCCCCATACATAACACACATGTAAAAACACAAATGCACCCTTGCATAGACATGCACCCATGCAAAGAAACATACACAGAAATATGCACGCACGCACCCAGCAATGCACGCAGCCAGAAACGCACGCACCCAGAAATGCATGCACCCAGAAACACACATAAAAACACACAGGCATGCACCCAGAAAAACACATATAAACGCACACACGTGCACCCAGAAACACACATATAAGCACACAGGCACTCACCCAGAAACACACTTATAAACAAACACATGCGCATCCAGAAACACACATATAAACACACACAGGCGTGCCCAAACATAATACACATGTGTGCGGGCGTGTTTCCAGGTGGGCATTTCTTTGGGTGGGTGTGTTTCCGGGTGGGCGTGTTTCTCAGCGTGTGTGTGTGTTTGTTGGAGTGTGTTTCTAGTGGTGCATGTGTGTGTTTCTGGGACTGTGTTTCGAGGGGTGTGTGTGTGTGTTTCTGGGGGTGGGTTTCTAGGAGTGTGTGTGTGTGTGTGTGTTTCTGGGAGTGTGTTTCGAGGCATGTGTGTATGTGTTTCGAGGAACGTGCTTCAAGGGGTGTGTGTGTGTGTTTGTGGGAGTGTCTTTCTAGGGGCGTTTGTGTGTTTTTCAGGGAGTGTGTTTCTAGCGTAGTGTGTGTGTGTTTCTGGGAGTGTCTTCCTAGGGGTGTGTGTGTGTGTTTCTGGGAGTGTATTTCTAGGGGTGTGTGTGTGTGTTTCTGGGTGTGTGTTTCTAGGGGTGTGCGTGTGTTTCTGGGAGTGTGTTTCTAGGAGTGAGTGTGTGTGTTTGTGTTTCTGGGAGTGTGTTTGTACGGGTGTGTGCGTGTTTTTCGGGGAGTGTGTTCCTCGGGTGTGTGTGTGTGTTTCTGGGAGTGTGTGTCTAGGCGAGTGTGTGTGTGTTACTGGGTGTCTGTTTCTAGGGGTGTGTGTGTGTCTGTCTCTGGGAGTGTGTTCCAAGGGCTGTGTGTGGGTGTCTCTGGAAGTGTTTTTCTAGGGTTGTGTGTGTGTGTTTCTGGGCGTGTGTTTCTAGGGGTGTGTGTGTTTGTTTCTGGTAGTGTGTTTCTAGGGTGGGTGTGTGTGTAAACACACGGACGTGCACCCTGAAACACACATATCAACACACACGCGCGCACCCAGAAACACACATATAAACACACACGCACGCACCCAAAAACACACTTATAAACACACACGTGCGCACCCAGAAACACAAATATAATCACACACACGTGTACCCAGAAACACACATATAAACACACAGGCTTGCACCCAGAAACACAATGATAGACACACACACACACGCAACGAGAAACACACATATAAGCACACATGTGCGCAACCAGAAACACACTTATATTCACACACAGATACAGCCAGAAACACAACTATAGATACACACGCACGCAACCAGAAACACACATATAAGCACACATGTGCGCACCCAGAAAAAAAACTTATTAACAAACACATGTGCATCCAGAAACACACATATAAACACATACATGCGCGCCCAAACATAACACACACGTGTGCGGGCTTGTTTCTGGTGGTCAAGTTTCCTTGTGTGTGTGTTGCCTGGTGGGCAGTGTTTCTGGGTGGGCGAGTTTCTGTGTGGACGTGTTTCTGGGTGGGCGTGTGTCTAGGGGTGTGTGTGTGAGTTTCTGGGAGTCAGTTTCCAGGGGTGTGTGTGTGTGTTTCTGGGAGTGTGTTTCTAGGGGTGTGTGTGTGTTTCAGGGAGTGTGTTTCTAAGGGAGTGTGTGTGTGTTTCTGGGAGTTTGTTTCTAGGGGAGTGTTTGTGTTTCTGGGAGTGTGTTCCCAGGGCTGTGTGTGTGTGTTTCTGGGTGTGTGTTTCTGGTGGTGTGTGTGTGTGTTTCTGGGAGTGTGTTTCTAGGGAAGTGTGTGTATGTTTCTGGGAGTGTGTATCTAGGGGTGTGCGTGTTTTTCTGGGTGTGTTTTTCTAAGGGAGTTTGTGTATGTGTGTGTGTTTCTGGGAGTGTGTTTCTAGCGAAGGGTGTGTGTTTCTGGGAATGTGATTCTAGGGGTGTGTGTGTGTTTCTGGGAGTGTATTTCTAGGGGTGCGTGTGTGTTTTTCTGGGAGTGTTTTTCTAGGGGTGTGTGTGTGTGTTTCTGGGAGTGTGTTTCTAGGGATGTGTGTGTGTGTTTCTGGGAGTGTGTTTCTAGCGAAGGGTGTGTGTTTCTGGGAATGTGATTCTAGGGGTGTGTGTGTGTTTCTGGGAGTGTATTTCTAGGGGTGCGTGTGTGTTTTTCTGGGAGTGTTTTTCTAGGGGTGTGTGTGTGTGTTTCTGGGAGTGTGTTTCTAGGGATGTGTGTGTGTGTTTCTGGGAGTGTGTTTCTCGGGTTGTGTGTGTGTGTGTGTTTATGTTTCTGGGAGTGTGTTTTCAGGGGCGTGTGTGTGTGTTTCTGGGAGGGTGTTTCTAGGGTTGTGTGTGTGTTTCTGGGAGTGTGTTTCTAAGGGTGTGTGTGTGTGTGTGTGTGTGTGTGTTTCTGGAAGTGTGTTTCCAAGGGAGTGTGATTCTTGGGGAGTGTGTGTGTTTCTGGGAGTGTGTTTCCAGGGGTGTGTGTGTGTGTTTCTGGGAGTGTGTTTCTTGGGCTGTGTGTTTGTGTTTCTGGGAATGTTTTTCTAGAGCTATGTGTGTGTGTTTCTCGGAGTGTGTTTCTAGGGGTTTGTGTGTCTTTCTGGTAGTGTGTTTCACGAGGTGTGTTTTTGTGTTTCGGGGAGTGTGTTTCTAGGGTGGTGTGTGTGTGTTTCTGGGAGTATGTGAAATGCACAAGTACACACACCCCCAGCAACACACGCACACACATCCCCAGCAACACACGCACATACACATCCCCAGCAACACACCCTCACACACACACACACACCCAGAAATACACACCCACACCCAGAAACACACACAAACACACACACACCCAGAAACACTACATCAAAGATTCATGTAGTAATGCGTTTTGCAACACTTCAGAATTTCTTTTCTTGATTTAAAAGTAGTCTCTATAAACATAGCAATGTCTGCGCCCCATACATAACACACGTGTAAAAACACAAATGCACCCTTGCATAGACATGCACCCATGCAAAGAAACATACACAGAAATATGCACGCACGCACCCAGCAATGCACGCAGCCAGAAACGCACGCACCCAGAAATGCATGCACCCAGAAACACACATAAAAACACACAGGCATGCACCCAGACAAACACATATAAACGCACACACGTGCACCCAGAAACACACATATAAGCACACAGGCACTCACCCAGAAACACACTTATAAACAAACACATGCGCATCCAGAAACACACATATAAACACACACAGGCGTGCCCAAACATAATACACATGTGTGCGGGCGTGTTTCCAGGTGTGCATTTCTTTGGGTGGGTGTGTTTCCGGGTGGGCGTGTTTCTCGGGGTGTGTGTGTGTTTGTTGGAGTGTGTTTCTAGTGGTGCATGTGTGTGTTTCTGGGACTGTGTTTCGAGGGGTGTGTGTGTGTGTTTCTGGGGGTGTGTTTCTAGGAGTGTGTGTGTGTGTGTTTCGGGGAGTGTGTTTCTAGGGCTGTGTGTGTGTGTGTGTTTCTGGGAGTGTGTTTCTAGGTGTGTGTGTGTGTGTGTTTCGGGGAGTGTGTTTCTAGGGCTGTGTGTGTGTGTGTGTTTCTGGGAATGTGTTTCTAGGGAGTGTGTGTGTGTTTCTGGGAGTGTGCTTCTAGGTTTTGTGTTTGTGTCTTTCTGGGAGTGTGTTTCTAGGGCTGTGTGTGTGTGTTTCTGGGAGTGTTTTTCTAGGGGTGTGTGTGCGTTTCTGAGAGTGTGTTTCTAGGGCTGTGGGTGTCTGTTTCTGGGAGTGTATTTCTGGGGGTGTGTGCATGTGTTTCTTGGAGAGTGCTTCCAGGGGTGTGTGCGTGCGTTTCTGGGTGCGTGTTTCTAAGGGTGTGTGTGTGTGTGCATTTCTGGGTGCGAGTTTCTAGGGGTTTGTGTGTGTTTCTCGAAGTCTGTTTCTAGGAATGTGTGTGTGTGTATGTGTGTGTTTCTGGGAGTGTGTTTATAGGCATGTGTGTATGTGTTTCGAGGAATGTGATTTTAGGGGTGTGTGTGTGTGTTTGTGGGAGTCTGTTTCTAGGGGGGTTTGTGTGTTTTTCAGGGAGTGTGTTTGTAGGGGAGTGTGTGTGTGTTTCTGGGAGTGTCTTCCTAGGGCTGTGTGTGTGTGTTTCTGGGTATGTGTTTCTAGGGATGTGTGTGTATGTTTCTGGGAGTGTATTTCTAGGGGTTTGTGTGTGTGTTTCTGGGTGTGTGTTTCTAGGGGTGTGCGTGTGTTTCTGGGAGTGTGTTTCTAGGAGTGTGTGTGTGTGTTTCTGGGAGTGTGTTTGTACGGGTGTGTGCATGTTTTTCGGGGAGTGTGTTTCTCGGGTGTGTGTGTGTCTCTGGGAGTGTGTGTCTAGGCGATTGTGTGTGTGTTTCTGGGTGTCTGTTTCTAGGGATGTGTGTGTGTCTGTCTCTGGGAGTGTGTTCCAAGGGCTGTGTGTGGGTGTCTCTGGAAGTATTTTTCTAAGGTTGAGTGTGTGTGTTTCTGGGAGTGTGTTTCTAGGGGTGTGTGTGTGTTTCTGGTAGTGTGTTTCTAGGGGGGGGGTGTGTGTAAACACACGGACACGCACCCTGAAACACACATATCAACACACACGCGTGCAACCAGAAACACACATATAAACACACACGCACACACGCAAAAACACACATATAAACACACACGTGTGTACCCAGAAACACTCATATAAACACACACAACGCACCCAGAAACACACATATGAACACACACATGTGCACACAGAAACACACATATAAGCACACACACACACGCAGCCAGAAACACAACTATAGACACACACACACGCAACCAGAAACACACATATAAGCACACATGTGCGCACCCAGAAACACACTTATAAACAAACAAATGTGCATCCAGAAACAAACATATAAACACATACATGCGCACCCAAACATAACACATACGTGTGCGGGATTGTTTCCGGTGGTCAATTTCCTTGTGTGTGTGTTGCCTGGTGGGCAGTGTTTCTGAGTGGGCGAGTTTCTGGGTGGGCGTGTTTCTGGGGGGGCCTGGGTCTAGGGGTGTGTGTGTGAGTTTCTGGGAGTCTGTTTCTAGGGGTGTGTGTGTGTGTTTTGGGTAGTGTGTTTCTAAGGGAGTGTGTGTGTGTTTCTAGGGGAGTGTTTGTGTTTATGGGAGTCTGTTTCCAGGGGAGTGTGTGTGTGTTTCTGGGATTGTATTTCTAGGGCTGTGTGTGTGTGTTTCTGGGTGTGTGTTTCTAGTGGTGTGTGTGTGATTCTGGGAGTGTGTTTTTAGGCATGTGTGTGTGTGTTTCTGGGATTGTGTATCTAGGGGTGTGCGTGTGTTTCTTGGTGTGTTTTTCTAAGGGAGTGTGTGTGTGTGTGTGTGTGTGTGTTTCTGGGAGTGTGTTTCTAGCGAGGGGTGTGTGTTTCTGGGAATGTGTTTCTGGGGGTGTGTGTGTTTCTGGGAGTGTGTTTCTAGGGGTGTGTGTGTGTGTTTCTGGGAGTGTGTGTCTAGGCGAGTGTGTGTGTGTTTCTGGGAGTCTGTTTCTAGGGGTGTGTGTTTGTCTGTCTCTGGGAGCGTGTTCCAAGGGCTGTGTGTGGGTTTCTCTGGAAGTGTTTTTCTAGGGTTGTGTGTGTGTGTTTCTGGGAGTGTGTTTCTAGGGGTGTGTGTGTGTTTCTGGTAGTGTGATTCTGGGGGGGGGGGTGTGTGTAAACACACGGACGTGCACCCTGAAACACACATATCAACACACACGCGCGCACCCAGAAACAAACATATAAACACACACGCACGCACCCAAAAACACACATATAAACACACACACATGTACCAGAAACACGCAAATAAACACACACAACGCATGCAGAAACACACATATGAACACACACACGTGCACACAGAAACACACATATAAGCACACACGCGCGCACCCAGAAACACAAATATAAGCACACACGCGTGTACCCAGAAACACACATATAAACACAGAGGCTTGCGCCCAGAAACACAACTATAGACACCCACGCATGCAACCAGAAACACACATATAAGCACACATGTGCGCAACAAGAAACACAATTATATTCACACACACACGCAGCCAGAAACACAAATATAGACACACACGCACGCAACCAGAAACACACATATAAGCACACATGTGCGCACCGAGAAATACATTTATAAACAAACACATGTGCATCCAGAAACACACATATAAACACATACATGCACACCCAAACATAACACACGTGTGCGTGCTTGTTTCCGGTAGTCAATTTTCCTGGTTTGTATGTTGCCTGGTGGGCAGTGTTTCTGGGAGGGCAGGTTTCTGGGTGGGCGTGTTTCTGGGTGGGCGGGTGTCTAGGGCTGTGTGTGTGAGTTTCTGGGAGTCTGTTTCTACGGGTATGTGTGTGTGTTTCTGGGAATGTGTTTCTAGGGGTGTGTGTGTGTCTCTGGGAGTATGTTTCTAGGGGTGTGTGTGTGTGTGTTTCTGGGATTGTGTTTCAAGCGGTGTGTGTGTGTATTTCTGGGAGGGTGTTTCTAGGGTTGTGTGTGTGTTTCTGGGAGAGTGTTTCTAAGGGAGTGTGTGTGTGGGTGTGTGTGTGTGTGTCTTTCTGGGAGTGTGTTTCTAAGGGAGTGTGTGTTTGTTTCTGGGAGTGTGTTTCTACGGGAGTGTGTGATTTTCTGGGAGTGTGTTTCTAGGGCTGTGTGTGTGTGTTTCTGGGAATGTTTTTCTAGGAGTATATGTGTGTGTTTCTCGAAGTGTGTTTCTAGGGGTGTGTGTGTGTTTCTGGTAGTCTGTTTCACGAGGTGTGCTTTTGTGTTTCGGGGATTGTGTTTCCAGGGGTTGTGTGTGCATTTCTGGGAGTATGTGAAATGCACAAGCACACACACTCCCAGCAACACACGCACACACACCCCCAGCAACACACGCACACACACATCCCCAGCAACACACCCTCACACACACACACCCAGAAACACACACAAACACACACACACACACACACACACCCAGAAACACTACATCAAAGATTCATGTAGTAATGCGTTTTGCAACACTTCAAAATTTCTTTTCTTGATTTAAAGGTAGTCTCTATAAACATAGCAATGTGTGCGCCCCATACATAACACACACATAAAAACACAAATGCACCCTTGCATAGACACGCACCCATGCAAAGAAACACACACAAAAATACTCACGCAAGCACCCAGCAGCGCACGCAGCCAGAAATGCATGCAACCAGAAATGCATGCACCCAGAAACACACATAAAAACGCACAGGCATGCACCCAGAAAAACACATATAAACACACACACGTGCACCCAGAAACACACATATAAGCACACAGGCAAGCACCCAGAAACACACTTATAAACAAACACAAGCGCATCCAGAAACACACATATAAATACACACAAATGCGCCCAAACCTAATACACATGTGTGCGGGCATGTTTCCAGGTGTGCGTTTTTTTGGGTGGGCGTGTTTCTGGGTGGGCGTGTTTCTCGGGGTGTGTGTGTGAGTTTGTTGGAGTGTGTTTCTAGGGGGGTGTGTGTGTGTTTCTGGGAGTGTGTTTCTAGGGGTGTGTGTGTGTGTTTCTGGGGGTGTGTTTCTAGGAGTGTGTGTGTGTGTGTGAGTTTCTGGGAGTGTGTTTCTAGGGGTGTGTGTGTGTTTCTGGGAGTGTGTTTCTAGGGGTGTGTGTGTGTGTTTCGGGGAGTGTGTTTCTAGGGGTGTGTGTGTGTGTGTTTCTGGGAGTGTGTGTCTAGGGAGTGTGTGTGTGTTTCTGGGAGTGTGCTTCTAGGTTTTGTGTTTCTGTGTTTCTGGGAGTGTGTTTCTAGGGCTGTGTGTGTGTGTTTCTGGGAGTGTTTTTCTAGGGGTGTGTGTGCGTTTCTGGGAGTGTGTTTCTAGGGCTGTGGGTGTCTGTTTCTGGGAGTGTATTTCTTGGGGTGTGTGCGTCTGTTTCTGGGAAAGTGTTTCCAGGGGTGTGTGTGTGTGTTTTTGGGTGTGTGTTTCTAAGGGTGTGTGTGTGTGCATTTCTGGGTGCATGTTTCTAGGGGTTTGTGTGTGTTTCTCGAAGTGTGTTTCTAGGACAGTGTGTGGGTGTGTTGGAGTGTGTTTTTAGGGGGGTTTGTGTGTTTTTCTGGGAGTGTGTTTCTAGGGGAGTGTGTGTGTGTTTCTGGGAGTGTGTTCCTAGGGCTGTGTGTGTGTGTTTCTGGGTGTGTGTTTCTAGGGGTGTGTGTGTATGTTTCTGTGAGTGTGTTTCTACGGGTGTGTGTGTGTGTGTTTCTGGGAATGTCTTTCTAGGGGTGTGCGTGTGTTTCTGGGAGTGTGTTTCTACGGGTCTGTGTGTGTTTTTCGGGGAGTGTGTTTCCAGGGTGTGTGTGTGTGTTTCTGGGAGTGTGTGTCTAGGCGAGTGTGTGTCTGTTTCTGGGAGTCTGTTTCTAGGGGTGTGTGTGTGTCTGTCTCTGGGGGTGTGTTCCAAGGGCTGTGTGTGGGTGTCTCTGGAAGTGTTTTTCTAGGGTTGTGTGTGTGTTTCTGGGAGTGTGTTTCTAGGGGTGTGTGTGTGTTTCTGGTAGTGTGTTTCTACGGGGGGTGTGTGTGTAAACACACGGACGCGCACCCAGAAACACACATATCAACACACCCACACGCACCCAAAAACACATATATAAACACACACGCGTGTACCCAGAAGAACTCATATAAACACACACAATGCACCCAGAAACACACATATGAACACACACACTTGCACCCAGAATCACACATATAAGCACACACACACGCACCCAGAAACACAAATATAAGCACACACGCGTGTACCCAGAAACACACATATAAACACACAGGCTTGCACCCAGAAACACAACTATAGACACACACGCACGCAACCAGAAACACACATATAAGCACACATGTGCACACCCAGAAACACACTTATAAACAAACACATGTGCATCCAGAAACACACATATAAACACATACATGCGCGCCCAAACATAACACACACGTGTGCGGGCTTGTTTCCGGTGGTCAAGTTTCCTTGTGTGTGTGTTGCCTGGTGGGCAGTGTTTCTGAGTGGGCGAGTTTCTGGGTGGGCGTGTTTCTGGGTGGGCCTGTGTCTAGGGGTGTGTGTGTGAGTTTCTGGGAGTGTGTTTGTAGGGGTGTGTGTGTGTGTTTCGGGGAGTGTGTTTCTAAGGGAGTGTGTGTCTGTTTCTAGGGGAGTATTTGTGTTTATGGGAGTGTGTTTCTAGGGGAGTGTGTGTGTGTTTCTGGGATTGTGTTTCTAGGGCTGAGTGTGTGTGTTTCTGGGTGTGTGTTTCTAGTGGAGTGTGTGTGTTTCTGGGAGTGTGTTTTTAGGCATGTGTGTGTGTGTTTCTGGGACTGTGTATCTAGGGGTGTGCATGTGTTTCTGGGTGTGTTTTTCTAAGGGAGTGTGTGTGTGTGTGTGTGTTTCTGGGAGTCTGTTTCTAGCTAGGGGTGTGTGTTTCTGGGAATGTGTTTCTAGGGGTGTGCGTGTGTTTCTGGGAGTGTGTTTCTAGGGGTGTGTGTGTGTGTTTCTGGGAGTGTTTTTCTAGGGGTGTGTGTGTGTGTTTCTGCGAGTTTGTTTCTAGGGATGTGTGTGTGTGTTTCAGGGAGTATGTTTCCAGGGCTGTGCGTGTGTGTTTCTGAGAGTGTGTTTCAAGGGTGTGTGTGTGTGTGTTTCTAGGGGGGTGTGTGTGTGTTTCTGGGAGTGTGTTTCTGGGGGTGAGTGTGTATGTTTCTGGGAGTGTGTTTCTTGGTGTGTGTGTGTTTCTGGGAGTGTGTATTTGCGGGCGTGTGTGTGTTTCTGGGAGGGTGCTTCTAAGGGAGTGTGTGTGTGTGTGTGTGTGTGTGTGTTTCTGGGAGTGTGTTTCTAAGGGAGTGTGTGTGTGTTTGTGGGAGTGTGTTTCTAGGGGACTGTGTGTGTTTCTGGGAGTGTCTTTCCAGGGGTGTGTGTGTGTGTTTCTGGGAGTGTGTTTCTTGGGCTGTGTGTTTGTGTATCTGGGAATGTTTTTCTAGGGGTATATGTGTGTGTTTCTCGGAGTGTGTTTCTAGGGGTGTGTGTGTGTTTCTGGTAGTCTGTTTCACGAGGTGTGCTTTTGTGTTTCGGGGATTGTGTTTCTAGTGGTTGTGTGTGCGTTTCTGGGAGTATGTGAAATGCACAAGCACACACACCCCCAGCAACACACGCACACACACCCCCAGCAACACACACATACACACATCCCCAGCAACACACCCTCACACACACACCCAGAAACACACACAAACACACACACACACACACACACACCCAGAAACACTACATCAAAGATTCATGTAGTAATGCGTTTTGCAACACTTCAGAATTTCTTTTCTTGATTTAAAGGTAGTCTCTATAAACATAACAATGTGTGCGCCCCATACATAACACACACATAAAAACACAAATGCACCTTGCATAGACACGCACCCATGCAAAGAAACACACACAGAAATATGCACGCAAGCACCCAGCAACGCATGCAGCCAGAAATGCACGCACCCAGAAATGCATGCACCCAGAAACACACATAAAAACGCACAGGCATGCACCCAGAAAAACACATATAAACGCACACACGTGCACCCAGAAACACACATATAAGCACACAGGCAAGCACCCAGAAACACACTTATAAACAAACACAAGGGCATCCAGAAACACACATATAAACACACACAAATGCGCACAAACATAATACACATGCGTGCGGGCGTGTTTCCAGGTGTGCGTTTTTTTGGGTGGGCGTGTTTCCGGGTGGGTGTGTTTCTCGGGGTGTGTGTGTGAGTTTGTTGGAGTGTGTTTCTAGGGGTGTGTGTGTGTGTTTCTGGGGGTGTGTTTCTAGGAGTGTGTGTGTGTGTGTGTGTGTGTGAGTTTCTGGGAGTGTGTTTCTAGGGGTGTGTGTGTGTGTTTCTAGGGGTGTGTTTCTAGGAGTGTGTGTGTGTGTGTGTGTGAGTTTCTGGCAGTGTGTTTCTAGGGGTGTGTGTGTGTGTGTTTCTGGGAGCGTGTTTCTAGGGGTGTGTGTGTGTTTTGGGGAGTGTGTTTCTAGGGGTGTGTGTGTGTGTGTTTCTGGGAGTATGTGTCTAGGGAGTGTGTGTGTGTTTCTGGGAGTGTGCTTCTAGGTTTTGTGTTTGTGTGTTTCTGGGAGTGTGTTTCTAGGGCTGTGTGTGTGTGTTTCTGGGAGTGTTTTTCTAGGGGTGTGTGTGCGTTTCTGGGAGTGTGTTTCTAGGGCTGTGGGTGTCTGTTTCTGGGAGTGTATTTCTTGGGGTGTGTGCGTGTGTTTCTGGGAGAGTGTTTCCAGGGGTGCGTGAGTGTGTTTCTGGGTGCATGTTTCTAGGGGTTTGTGTGTGTTTCTCGAAGTGTGTTTCTAGGAGAGTGTGTGTGTGTGTGTGTGTGTGTGTGTTTCTGGGAGTGTGTTTTTAGGGGGGTTTGTGTGTGTTTCTGGGAGTGTGTTTCTAGGGGAGTGTGTGTGTGTTTCTGGGGGTCTGTTCCTGGGCTGTGTGTGTGTGTTTCTGGGTGTGTGTTTCTAGGGGTGTGTGTGTGTGTTTCTGGGAGTGTGTTTCTAGGGGTATGTGTGTGTGTGTGTGTTTCTGGGAGTGTCTTTCTAGGGGTGTGCGTGTGTTTCTGGGAGTGTGTTTCTAGGGGTGTGTGTCTGTGTGTGTGTTTCTGGGAGTGTGTTTCTACGGGTGTGTGTGTGTTTTTCGGGGAGTGTGTTTCTAGGGTGTGTGTGTGTGTTTCTGGGAGTGTGTGTCTAGGCGAGTGTGTGTGTGTTTCTGGGAGTCTGTTTCTAGGGGTGTGTGTGTGTTTCTGGGAGTGTGTGTCTAGGCGAGTGTGTGTCTGTTTCTGGGAGTCTGTTTCTAGGGGTGTGTGTGTGTCTGTCTCTGGGAGTGTGTTCCAAGGGCTGTGTGTGGGTGTCTCTGGAAGTGTTTTTCTAGGGTTGTGTGTGTGTTTCTGGGAGTGTGTTTCTAGGGGTGTGTGTGTGTTTCTGGTAGTGTGTTTCTGGGGGGGTGTGTGTGTAAACACACGGACGCGCACCCTGAAACACACATATCAACACACACGCGCACACCCAGAAACATACATATAAACACACACGCAGGCACCCAAAAACACACATATAAACACACACGCGTGTACCCAGAAGAACTCATATAAACACACACAATGCACCCAGAAACACACATATGAACACACACACTTGCACCCAGAAACACACATATAAGCACACACACACGCACCCAGAAACACAAATATAAGCACACACGCGTGTACTCAGAAAAACACATATAAACACACAGGCTTGCACCCAGAAACACAACTATAGACACACACGCACGCAACCAGAAACACACTTATAAACAAACACATGTGCATCCAGAAACACACATATAAACACACACATGCGTGCCCAACCATAACACAGACGTGTGTGGGCTTGTTTCCGGTGGTCAAGCTTCCTGGTGTGTGTGTTGCCTGGTGGGCAGTGTTTCTGGGTGGGCGGGTTTCTGGGTGGGCGTGTTTTTGGGTGGGCATGTGTCTAGGGGTGTGTGTGTGATTTTCTGGGAGTCTGTTTCTAGATGTGTGTGTGTGTGTTTCTGGGAGTGTGTTTCTAGGGGTGTGTGTGTGTCTCTGGGAGTGTGTTTCTAGGGGTGTGTGTGTGTGTTTCTGGGAGTATGTTTTTAGGGGCATGAGTAGTGTTTCTGGGAGGGTGCTTCTAGTGGTGTGAGTGTGTTTCTGGGATTGTGTTTCTAGGGTCTGTGTGTGTATGTGTGTGTTTCTGGGAGAGTTTTTCTAGGGGAATGTGTGTGTGTTTCTGGGTGTGTGTTTCTAGGGGTGTGTGTCTATGTTTCTGGGTGTATATTTCTACGGCTGTGTGTGTGCATTTCTGGCAATGTTTTTCTTGGGGTATGTGTGTGTGTTTTCCGGGGAGTGTGTTTCTAGGGTGTGTGTGTGTGTTTCTGGGACTGTGTGTCTAGGCGAGTGTGTGTGTGTTTCTGGGAGTCTGTTTCTAGGGGTGTGTGTGTGTTTCTGGTAGTGTGTTTCTAGGGGGGGTGTGTGTGTAAACACACGGACGCGCACCCTGAAACGCACATATCAACACACATGCGCGCACCCAGAAACAAACATATAAACACACACACACGCACCCAAAAACACACATATAAACACACACGCGTGTACCCAGAAGAACTCATATAAACACAAACAATGCACCCAGAAACACACATATGAACACACACACTTGCACCCAGAAACACACATAGAAGCACACACACTCACGCACCCAGAAACACAAATATAAGCACACACGCATGTACCCAGAAACACACATATAAACACACAGGCTTGCACCCAGAAACACAACTATAGACACACACGCACGCAACCAGAAACACACATATAAGCACACATGTGTGCAGCCAGAAACACATATATATTCACACACACACGCAGCCAGAAACACAACTATAGACACACACGCACGCAACCAGAAACACACACATAAGCACACATGTGCGCACCCAGAAACACACTTATAAACAAACACATGTGCATCCAGAAACACACATATAAACACACACATGCGTGCCCAACCATAACACAGATGTGTGCGGTCTTGTTTCCGGTGGTCAAGTTTCCTGGTGTATGTGTTGCCTGGTGGGCAGTGTTTCTGGGTGGGCGGGTTTCTGGGTGGGCGTGTTTCTGGGTGGGCATGTGTCTAGGGGTGTGTGTGTGATTTTCTGGGAGTCTGTTTCTAGGGGTGTGTGTGTGTGTTTCTGGGAGTGTGTTTCTAGGGGTGTGTGTGTGTCTCTGGGAGTGTGTTTCTAGGGGTGTTTGTGTGTGTTTCTGGGAGTGTGTTTCAAGCGGTGTGTGTGTGTGTTTCTGGGAGTATGTTTTTAGGGGCATGAGTAGTGTTTCTGGGAGGGTGTTTCTACTGGTGTGTGTTTGTTTCTGGGATTGTGTTTCTAGGGTCTGTGTGTGTGTGTGTGTGTGTTTCTGGGAGAGTGTTTCTAGGGGAGTGTGTGTGTGTTTCTGGGAGTGTGTTTCTAGGGCTGTGTGTGTATGTTTCTGGGTGTATATTTCTAGGGCTGTGTGTGTGCGTTTCTGGCAATGTTTTCCTAGGGGTATGTGTGTGTGTTTCTGGGAGTGTCTTTCTAGGGGTGTGTGTGTGTGTTTCGGGGAGCGTGTTTCTAGGGGGGTGTGTATGTTTCTGGGAGTGTGTTTCTAGGGGAGTGTGTGTGTATTTCTGGGAGCGTGTTTCTAGTGTTGTGTGTGTGTCTTTCTGGGAGTGTGTTTCTAGGGGTGTGTGTGTGTGTGTTTCTGGTAGTGTGTGAAATACACATGCACACACACCCCCAGCAAAACACGCGCACACACCACCAGCAAAATACGCACAAACACCCCCAGCAACACACGCACACCACCAGCAACACACGCACAACCTCAGCAACGCACGCACACACACCCCCAGCAACACGTGCACACACACCCCCTGCAACACACGCACACCCTCAGCAACACACACACACTCTCAGCAACGCACATACACACCTGGCAACACACACACACAGACCACCAGTCACACACACACACGCACACACCCAGCAACACATACGCACATACCCAGCAACACACACACACACCCAGCAACACACACACACACCCAGCAACACACACACAGACACACCCAGCAACACACACACACACACAGCAACACACGCACACACACACCCAGCAACACAAACACACACGCCAAGAAACAGACACACACACACACACCCAGAAACACACACACACCCACACACACAGCAACACTCGCACGCACACCCCCAGCAACACACACACACCCAGAAACACACACACACAAACACACACAGAAACACACACTCACACACCCCAAAAACACAAACACACACAGCCCCAGAAACACACACACGCACAGAAACACACACACACACACCCAGAAACATGTACACAGACACACACAGAAACACACCAACACACACACCCAGAAACACTCAAACACACACACCCAGAAACACACACACACACACACACAGAAACAGTACATCAAAGACTGATGTAGTCTTGCGTTTTGCGACACTTCAGAATTTCTTTTCTTGAATTACAAGTTGTCTTCTATAAACATAGAAATGCATGCGCCCCCATATATATCATACACGTACAAACACAAACGCACCCTTGCATAGACACGCACTCATGCATAGAAACACACACAGAAATATGCATGCATGCACCCATAAATGCATGCACCCAGCAACGCACGCACCCAGCAATGCATGCAGCCAGAAATGCATGCACACAGAAATGCATGCACCCAGAAATGCACGCACCCAGAAACACACATATAAACACACAGGTGCGCACCCAGAAACACACATATAAACACATATGCGTGCATCCAGAAACACACATATAAACACACACGCACGCACCCAAAAACACCCATATAAACACATACGCATGTACCCAGAAACACTCATATAAACACACAAGCGCGTACGCAGAAAAACACATATAAACACAAACATGCGCACCCAGAAACACACATATAAACACACATGTGCACACCCAGAAACACAAATATAAGCACACACGCGGGTACCCAGAAACACACATATAAACACACATGCCCGCACCCAGAAACACAACTATAGACACACACACTAGCAACCAGAAACACGCATATAAGCACATATGTTTGCAACCAGAAACACACTTATAAACACACACACATGCAGCCAGAAACACAACGATAGACACACACATACGCAACCAGAAATAGACATATAAGCACACATGTGCGCACCCAGAAACACATTTATAAACAAACACATGTGCATCCAGAAACACACATATAAACACACACATGTGCGCACAAACATAACACACACATGTGCGGGTGTGTTTCCGGGTTGGCAAGTTTCCTGGTGTGTGTGTTGCCTGGTGGGCAGTGTTTCCGGGTGGGCGAGTTTCTGGCTGGGCATGTTTCTGGGTGGGCGTATTTCTAGGGGGGCGTGTGTGAGTTTCTGGGAGTGTGTTTCTAGGGGTGTGTGTGTGTTTCTGGGAGTGTGTTTCTAGGGGACTGTGTGTGTGTGTGTGTTTCTGGTAGTGTGTTTCTGGGGGGGCGGGGTGTTTCGGGGAGTACATCAAAGACTGTTGTAGTCTTGCATTTTGCGACATTTCAGAATTTCTTTTCTTGAATTACAAGTAGTCTTCTATAAACATAGAAATGTGTGCGCCCCCATACATAACACACACATATAAACACAAACGCACCCTTGCATAGACACGCACTCATGCATAGAAACACACACAGAAATATGCACGCACGCACCCAGAAATGCATGCACCCAGCAATGCATGCACCCAGCA
Source organism: Carcharodon carcharias (assembly GCF_017639515.1). NCBI lineage: Eukaryota > Metazoa > Chordata > Chondrichthyes > Lamniformes > Lamnidae > Carcharodon > Carcharodon carcharias. The sequence goes on along the minus strand of NC_054485.1, from coordinate 20,440,037 downwards.
ATGCACGCAGCCAGAAATGCACGCACACAGAAATGCACGCACACAGAAATGCACACATCCAGAAATGCACGTACGCAGAAACACACATATAAACACACAGGCGTTCACCCAGAAACACACATATAAACACATACATGCGCGCCCAAACATAACACACAAGTGTGCAGTCGTGTTTCCGGGTTGGCAAGTTTCCTGGTGTGTGTGTTTCCTGGTGGGCAATGTTTCTGGGTGGGCGAGTTTCTGTGTGGGCGTGTTTCCAGGTGGGCGTGTTTCTAGGGGGGTGTGTGTGAGTTTCTGGGAGTGTTTTTCTCGGGGTGTGTGTGCATGTTTCTGGGAGTGTGTTTCTAAGGGAGTGTGTGTGTGTTTGTGGGAGTGTGTTTCTAGGGGACTGTGTGTGTTTCTGGGAGTGTCTTTCCAGGGGTGTGTGTGTGTGTTTCTGGGAGTGTGTTTCTTGGGCTGTGTGTTTGTGTATCTGGGAATGTTTTTCTAGGGGTATATGTGTGTGTTTCTCGGAGTGTGTTTCTAGGGGTGTGTGTGTGTTTCTGGTAGTCTGTTTCACGAGGTGTGCTTTTGTGTTTCGGGGATTGTGTTTCTAGTGGTTGTGTGTGCGTTTCTGGGAGTATGTGAAATGCACAAGCACACACACCCCCAGCAACACACGCACACACACCCCCAGCAACACACACATACACACATCCCCAGCAACACACCCTCACACACACACACCCAGAAACACACACAAACACACACACACACACACACACACCCAGAAACACTACATCAAAGATTCATGTAGTAATGCGTTTTGCAACACTTCAGAATTTCTTTTCTTGATTTAAAGGTAGTCTCTATAAACATAACAATGTGTGCGCCCCATACATAACACACACATAAAAACACAAATGCACCCTTGCATAGACACGCACCCATGCAAAGAAACACACACAGAAATATGCACGCAAGCACCCAGCAACGCATGCAGCCAGAAATGCACGCACCCAGAAATGCATGCACCCAGAAACACACATAAAAACGCACAGGCATGCACCCAGAAAAACACATATAAACGCACACACGTGCACCCAGAAACACACATATAAGCACACAGGCAAGCACCCAGAAACACACTTATAAACAAACACAAGGGCATCCAGAAACACACATATAAACACACACAAATGCGCACAAACATAATACACATGCGTGCGGGCGTGTTTCCAGGTGTGCGTTTTTTTGGGTGGGCGTGTTTCCGGGTGGGTGTGTTTCTCGGGGTGTGTGTGTGAGCTTGTTGGAGTGTGTTTCTAGGGGTGTGTGTGTGTGTTTCTGGGGGTGTGTTTCTAGGAGTGTGTGTGTGTGTGTGTGTGTGTGAGTTTCTGGGAGTGTGTTTCTAGGGGTGTGTGTGTGTGTTTCTAGGGGTGTGTTTCTAGGAGTGTGTGTGTGTGTGTGTGAGTTTCTGGCAGTGTGTTTCTAGGGGTGTGTGTGTGTGTGTTTCTGGGAGCGTGTTTCTAGGGGTGTGTGTGTGTTTTGGGGAGTGTGTTTCTAGGGGTGTGTGTGTGTGTGTTTCTGGGAGTATGTGTCTAGGGAGTGTGTGTGTGTTTCTGGGAGTGTGCTTCTAGGTTTTGTGTTTGTGTGTTTCTGGGAGTGTGTTTCTAGGGCTGTGTGTGTGTGTTTCTGGGAGTGTTTTTCTAGGGGTGTGTGTGCGTTTCTGGGAGTGTGTTTCTAGGGCTGTGGGTGTCTGTTTCTGTGAGTGTATTTCTTGGGGTGTGTGCGTGTGTTTCTGGGAGAGTGTTTCCAGGGGTGCGTGAGTGTGTTTCTGGGTGCATGTTTCTAGGGGTTTGTGTGTGTTTCTCGAAGTGTGTTTCTAGGAGAGTGTGTGTGTGTGTGTGTGTGTGTGTGTTTCTGGGAGTGTGTTTTTAGGGGGGTTTGTGTGTGTTTCTGGGAGTGTGTTTCTAGGGGAGTGTGTGTGTGTTTCTGGGAGTCTGTTCCTGGGCTGTGTGTGTGTGTTTCTGGGTGTGTGTTTCTAGGGGTGTGTGTGTGTGTTTCTGGGAGTGTGTTTCTAGGGGTGTGTGTGTGTGTGTGTGTTTCTGGGAGTGTCTTTCTAGGGGGTTGTGTGTGTTTCTGGGACTGCGTTTCTAGGGGTGTGTGTTTGTTTCTGGGAGTGTGTTTCTACTGGAGTGTGTGTGTTTTTCGGGGAGTGTGTTTCTAGGGTGTGTGTGTGTGTTTCTGGGAGTGTGTTTCTTGGGGAGTGTGTGTGTGTTTCTGGGAGTGTGTATCTAGGGGTGTGTGTGTGTTTCTGGGAGTGTGTGTCTAGGCGAGTGTGTGTCTGTTTCTGGGAGTCTGTTTCTAGGGGTGTGTGTGTGTCTGTCTCTGGGAGTGTGTTCCAAGGGCTGTGTGTGGGTGTCTCTGGAAGTGTTTTTCTAGGGTTGTGTGTGTGTTTCTGGGAGTGTGTTTCTAGGGGTCTGTGTGTGTTTCTGGTAGTGTGTTTCTGGGGGGGTGTGTGTGTAAACACACGGACGCGCACCCTGAAACACACATATCAACACACACGTGCACACCCAGAAACACACATATAAACACACACGCATGCACCAAAAACACACATATAAACACACACACGTGTACCCACAAACACTCATATAAACACACACAATGCACCCAGAAACACACATATGAACACACACACTTGCACCCAGAAACACACATATAAGCACACACACACGCACCCAGAAACACAAATATAAGCACACACGCGTGTACTCAGAAAAACACATATAAACACACAGGCTTGCACCCAGAAACACAACTATAGACACACACGCACGCAACCAGAAACACACTTATAAACAAACACATGTGCATCCAGAAACACACATATAAACACACACATGCGTGCCCAACCATAACACAGACGTGTGTGGGCTTGTTTCCGGTGGTCAAGCTTCCTGGTGTGTGTGTTGCCTGGTGGGCAGTGTTTCTGGGTGGGCGGGTTTCTGGGTGGGCGTGTTTTTGGGTGGGCATGTGTCTAGGGGTGTGTGTGTGATTTTCTGGGAGTCTGTTTCTAGATGTGTGTGTGTGTGTTTCTGGGAGTGTGTTTCTAGGGGTGTGTGTGTGTCTCTGGGAGTGTGTTTCTAGGGGTGTGTGTGTGTGTTTCTGGGAGTATGTTTTTAGGGGCATGAGTAGTGTTTCTGGGAGGGTGCTTCTAGTGGTGTGAGTGTGTTTCTGGGATTGTGTTTCTAGGGTCTGTGTGTGTATGTGTGTGTTTCTGGGAGAGTTTTTCTAGGGGAATGTGTGTGTGTTTCTGGGTGTGTGTTTCTAGGGGTGTGTGTCTATGTTTCTGGGTGTATATTTCTACGGCTGTGTGTGTGCATTTCTGGCAATGTTTTTCTTGGGGTATGTGTGTGTGTTTTCCGGGGAGTGTGTTTCTAGGGTGTGTGTGTGTGTTTCTGGGACTGTGTGTCTAGGCGAGTGTGTGTGTGTTTCTGGGAGTCTGTTTCTAGGGGTGTGTGTGTGTTTCTGGTAGTGTGTTTCTAGGGGGGGTGTGTGTGTAAACACACGGACGCGCACCCTGAAACGCACATATCAACACACACGCGCGCACCCAGAAACAAACATATAAACACACACACACGCACCCAAAAACACACATATAAACACACACGCGTGTACCCAGAAGAACTCATATAAACACAAACAATGCACCCAGAAACACACATATGAACACACACACTTGCACCCAGAAACACACATAGAAGCACACACACTCACGCACCCAGAAACACAAATATAAGCACACACGCATGTAGCCAGAAACACACATATAAACACACAGGCTTGCACCCAGAAACACAACTATAGACACACACGCACGCAACCAGAAACACACATATAAGCACACATGTGTGCAGCCAGAAACACATATATATTCACACACACACGCAGCCAGAAACACAACTATAGACACACACGCACGCAACCAGAAACACACACATAAGCACACATGTGCGCACCCAGAAACACACTTATAAACAAACACATGTGCATCCAGAAACACACATATAAACACACACATGCGTGCCCAACCATAACACAGATGTGTGCGGTCTTGTTTCCGGTGGTCAAGTTTCCTGGTGTATGTGTTGCCTGGTGGGCAGTGTTTCTGGGTGGGCGGGTTTCTGGGTGGGCGTGTTTCTGGGTGGGCATGTGTCTAGGGGTGTGTGTGTGATTTTCTGGGAGTCTGTTTCTAGGGGTGTGTGTGTGTGTTTCTGGGAGTGTGTTTCTAGGGGTGTGTGTGTGTCTCTGGGAGTGTGTTTCTAGGGGTGTTTGTGTGTGTTTCTGGGAGTGTGTTTCAAGCGGTGTGTGTGTGTGTTTCTGGGAGTATGTTTTTAGGGGCATGAGTAGTGTTTCTGGGAGGGTGTTTCTACTGGTGTGTGTTTGTTTCTGGGATTGTGTTTCTAGGGTCTGTGTGTGTGTGTGTGTGTTTCTGGGAGAGTGTTTCTAGGGGAGTGTGTGTGTGTTTCTGGGAGTGTGTTTCTAGGGCTGTGTGTGTATGTTTCTGGGTGTATATTTCTAGGGCTGTGTGTGTGCGTTTCTGGCAATGTTTTCCTAGGGGTATGTGTGTGTGTTTCTGGGAGTGTCTTTCTAGGGGTGTGTGTGTGTGTTTCGGGGAGCGTGTTTCTAGGGGGGTGTGTATGTTTCTGGGAGTGTGTTTCTAGGGGAGTGTGTGTGTATTTCTGGGAGCGTGTTTCTAGTGTTGTGTGTGTGTCTTTCTGGGAGTGTGTTTCTAGGGGTGTGTGTGTGTGTGTTTCTGGTAGTGTGTGAAATACACATGCACACACACCCCCAGCAAAACACGCGCACACACCACCAGCAAAATACGCACAAACACCCCCAGCAACACACGCACACCACCAGCAACACACGCACAACCTCAGCAACGCACGCACACACACCCCCAGCAACACGTGCACACACACCCCCTGCAACACACGCACACCCTCAGCAACACACACACACTCTCAGCAACGCACATACACACCTAGCAACACACACACACAGACCACCAGTCACACACACACACGCACACACCCAGCAACACATACGCACATACCCAGCAACACACACACACACCCAGCAACACACACACACACCCAGCAACACACACACAGACACACCCAGCAACACACACACACACAGCAACACACGCACACACACACCCAGCAACACAAACACACACGCCAAGAAACAGACACACACACACACCCAGAAACACACACACACCCACACACACAGCAACACTCGCACGCACACCCCCAGCAACACACACACACCCAGAAACACACACACACAAACACACACAGAAACACACACTCACACACCCCAAAAACACAAACACACACAGCCCCAGAAACACACACACGCACAGAAACACACACACACACACCCAGAAACATGTACACAGACACACACAGAAACACACCAACACACACACCCAGAAACACTCAAACACACACACCCAGAAACACACACACACACACACAGAAACAGTACATCAAAGACTGATGTAGTCTTGCGTTTTGCGACACTTCAGAATTTCTTTTCTTGAATTACAAGTTGTCTTCTATAAACATAGAAATGCGTGCGCCCCCATATATATCATACACGTACAAACACAAACGCACCCTTGCATAGACACGCACTCATGCATAGAAACACACACAGAAATATGCATGCATGCACCCATAAATGCATGCACCCAGCAACGCACGCACCCAGCAATGCATGCAGCCAGAAATGCATGCACACAGAAATGCATGCACCCAGAAATGCACGCACCCAGAAACACACATATAAACACACAGGTGCGCACCCAGAAACACACATATAAACACATATGTGTGCATCCAGAAACACACATATAAACACACACGCACGCACCCAAAAACACCCATATAAACACATACGCATGTACCCAGAAACACTCATATAAACACACAAGCGCGTACGCAGAAAAACACATATAAACACAAACATGCGCACCCAGAAACACACATATAAACACACACACACGCACCCAAAAACACACATATAAACACACACGCGTGTACCCAGAAGAACTCATATAAACACAAACAATGCACCCAGAAACACACATATGAACACACACACTTGCACCCAGAAACACACATAGAAGCACACACACTCACGCACCCAGAAACACAAATATAAGCACACACGCATGTAGCCAGAAACACACATATAAACACACAGGCTTGCACCCAGAAACACAACTATAGACACACACGCACGCAACCAGAAACACACATATAAGCACACATGTGTGCAGCCAGAAACACATATATATTCACACACACACGCAGCCAGAAACACAACTATAGACACACACGCACGCAACCAGAAACACACACATAAGCACACATGTGCGCACCCAGAAACACACTTATAAACAAACACATGTGCATCCAGAAACACACATATAAACACACACATGCGTGCCCAACCATAACACAGATGTGTGCGGTCTTGTTTCCGGTGGCAAGTTTCCTGGTGTATGTGTTGCCTGGTGGGCAGTGTTTCTGGGTGGGCGGGTTTCTGGGTGGGCGTGTTTCTGGGTGGGCATGTGTCTAGGGGTGTGTGTGTGATTTTCTGGGAGTCTGTTTCTAGGGGTGTGTGTGTGTGTTTCTGGGAGTGTGTTTCTAGGGGTGTGTGTGTGTCTCTGGGAGTGTGTTTCTAGGGGTGTTTGTGTGTGTTTCTGGGAGTGTGTTTCAAGCGGTGTGTGTGTGTGTTTCTGGGAGTATGTTTTTAGGGGCATGAGTAGTGTTTCTGGGAGGGTGTTTCTACTGGTGTGTGTTTGTTTCTGGGATTGTGTTTCTAGGGTCTGTGTGTGTGTGTGTGTGTTTCTGGGAGAGTGTTTCTAGGGGAGTGTGTGTGTGTTTCTGGGAGTGTGTTTCTAGGGCTGTGTGTGTATGTTTCTGGGTGTATATTTCTAGGGCTGTGTGTGTGCGTTTCTGGCAATGTTTTCCTAGGGATATGTGCGTGTGTTTCTGGGCGTGTCTTTCTAGGGTTGTGTGTGTGTGTTTCGGGGAGCGTGTTTCTAGGGGGGTGTGTATGTTTCTGGGAGTGTGTTTCTAGGGGAGTGTGTGTGTATTTCTGGGAGCGTGTTTCTAGTGTTGTGTGTGTGTCTTTCTGGGAGTGTGTTTCTAGGGGTGTGTGTGTGTGTGTTTCTGGTAGTGTGTGAAATACACATGCACACACACCCCCAGCAAAACACGCGCACACACCACCAGCAAAATACGCACAAACACCCCCAGCAACACACGCACACCACCAGCAACACACGCACAACCTCAGCAACGCACGCACACACACCCCCAGCAACACGTGCACACACACCCCCTGCAACACACGCACACCCTCAGCAACACACACACACTCTCAGCAACGCACATACACACCTAGCAACACACACACACAGACCACCAGTCACACACACACACGCACACACCCAGCAACACATACGCACATACCCAGCAACACACACACACACCCAGCAACACACACACACACCCAGCAACACACACACAGACACACCCAGCAACACACACACACACAGCAACACACGCACACACACACCCAGCAACACAAACACACACGCCAAGAAACAGACACACACACACACACCCAGAAACACACACACACCCACACACACAGCAACACTCGCACGCACACCCCCAGCAACACACACACACCCAGAAACACACACACACAAACACACACAGAAACACACACTCACACACCCCAAAAACACAAACACACACAGCCCCAGAAACACACACACGCACAGAAACACACACACACACACCCAGAAACATGTACACAGACACACACAGAAACACACCAACACACACACCCAGAAACACTCAAACACACACACCCAGAAACACACACACACACACACACAGAAACAGTACATCAAAGACTGATGTAGTCTTGCGTTTTGCGACACTTCAGAATTTCTTTTCTTGAATTACAAGTTGTCTTCTATAAACATAGAAATGCGTGCGCCCCCATATATATCATACACGTACAAACACAAACGCACCCTTGCATAGACACGCACTCATGCATAGAAACACACACAGAAATATGCATGCATGCACCCATAAATGCATGCACCCAGCAACGCACGCACCCAGCAATGCATGCAGCCAGAAATGCATGCACACAGAAATGCATGCACCCAGAAATGCACGCACCCAGAAACACACATATAAACACACAGGTGCGCACCCAGAAACACACATATAAACACATATGCGTGCATCCAGAAACACACATATAAACACACACGCACGCACCCAAAAACACCCATATAAACACATACGCATGTACCCAGAAACACTCATATAAACACACAAGCGCGTACGCAGAAAAACACATATAAACACAAACATGCGCACCCAGAAACACACATATAAACACACATGTGCACACCCAGAAACACAAATATAAGCACACATGCGGGTACCCAGAAACACACATATAAACACACATGCCCGCACCCAGAAACACAACTATAGACACACACACTAGCAACCAGAAACACACATATAAACACACACACATGCAGCCAGAAACACAACGATAGACACACACATACGCAACCAGAAATAGACATATAAGCACACATGTGCGCACCCAGAAACACATTTATAAACAAACACATGTGCGCACAAACATAACACACACATGTGCGGGTGTGTTTCCGGGTTGGCAAGTTTCCTGGTGTGTGTGTTGCCTGGTGGGCAGTGTTTCCGGGTGGGCGAGTTTCTGGCTGGGCATGTTTCTGGGTGGGCGTATTTCTAGGGGGGCGTGTGTGAGTTTCTGGGAGTGTGTTTCTAGGGGTGTGTGTGTGTTTCTGGGAGTGTGTTTCTAGGGGACTGTGTGTGTGTGTGTGTTTCTGGTAGTGTGTTTCTGGGGGGGGCGGGGTGTTTCGGGGAGTACATCAAAGACTGTTGTAGTCTTGCATTTTGCGACATTTCAGAATTTCTTTTCTTGAATTACAAGTAGTCTTCTATAAACATAGAAATGTGTGCGCCCCCATACATAACACACACATACAAACACAAACGCACCCTTGCATAGACACGCACTCATGCATAGAAACACACACAGAAATATGCACGCACGCACCCAGAAATGCATGCACCCAGCAATGCATGCACCCAGCAATGCACGCAGCCAGAAATGCACGCACACAGAAATGCACGCACACAGAAATGCACACATCCAGAAATGCACGTACGCAGAAACACACATATAAACACACAGGCGTTCACCCAGAAACACACATATAAACACATACATGCGCGCCCAAACATAACACACAAGTGTGCAGTCGTGTTTCCGGGTTGGCAAGTTTCCTGGTGTGTGTGTTTCCTGGTGGGCAATGTTTCTGGGTGGGCGAGTTTCTGTGTGGGCGTGTTTCCAGGTGGGCGTGTTTCTAGGGGGGTGTGTGTGAGTTTCTGGGAGTGTTTTTCTCGGGGTGTGTGTGCATGTTTCTGGGAGTGTGTTTCTAGGGGACTGTGTGTGTGTTTCTGGGAGTGTTTGTAGGGGTGTGTGTGTGTGTTTCTGGGAGTGTGTTTCTAGGGGTATGTGTGTGTGTTTCTGGGAGTGTGTTTCTAGGGGTGTGTGTGTGTGTTTCTGGGAGTATGTTTTTAGGGGCGTGTGTGTGTGTTTCTGGAAGGGTGTTTCTAGGGGTGTGAGTGTGTTTCTGGGAGTGTGTTTCTAGGGGACTGTGTGTGTGCGTGTGTGTGGGTTTCTGGGAATGTGTTCTTAGGGCTGTGTGTGTGTGTTTCTGGGAGTGTTTTTCTAGAGGTGTTTGTGTGTGTTTCTGGGAGTGTGTTTCTAGGGGTGTGTGTGTGTGTGTTTCTGGAAGTGTGTTTCTAGGGAGTGTCTGTGTGTTTCTGGGAGTGTGCTTCTAGGTTTTGTGTTTGTGTGTTTCTGGGAGTGTGTTTCTAGGGCTGTGTGTGTGTGCCTGGGAGTGTTTTTCTAGGGGTGTGTGTGCGTTTCTGGGAGTGTGTTTCTAGGGCTGTGGGTGTCTGTTTCTGGGAACATATTTCTTGGGGTGTGTGCGTGTGTTTCTGGGAAAATTTTTCCAGGGGTGTGTGCATGTGTTTCTGGGTGCGTGTTTCTAAGGGTGTGTGTGTGTGCATTTCTGGGTGCGTGTTTCTAGGGGGTTGTGAGTGTTTCTCGAAGTGTGTTTCTAGGAGTGTGTGTATGTGTGTATGTGTGTTTCTGGAAGTGTGTGTATGTGTGTATCTGTGTGTGTTTCTGGGAGTGTGTTTATAGGCGTGTGTGTATGTGTTTCGGGGAATGTGTTTCTAGGGGTGTGTGTGTGTGTTTGTGGGAGTGTGTTTCTATGGGGGTTGTGTGTTTTTCTGGGAGTGGGTTTCTAGGGGAGTGTGTGTGTGTTTCTGGGAGTGTGTTCCTAGGGCTGTGTGTGTGTGTTTCTGGGTGTGTGTTTCTAGGGCTGTGTGTGTGTGTGTTTCTGGTAGTGTCTTTCTAGGTGTTTGTGTGTGTGTTTCTGGGAGTGTGTTTCTAGGGGTGTGCGTGTGTTTCTGGGAGTGTGTTTCTAGGAGTGTGCGTATGTGTGTGCGTGTTTCTGGGAGTGTTTTTCTACAGGTGTGTGTGTGTTTTTCGGGGAGTGTGTTTCTAGGGTGTGTGTGTGTGTTTCTGGGAGTGTGTGTCTAGGTGAGTGTGTGTGTGTTTCTGGGAGTCTGTTTCTAGAGGTGTGTGTGTGTCTGTCTCTGGGAGTGTGTTCCAAGGGCTGTGTGTGGGTGTCTCTGGAAGGGTTTTTCTAGGGTTGTGTGTGTGTGTTTCTGGGCGTGTGTTTCTAGGGGTGTGTGTGTGTTTCTGGTAGTTTGTTTCTAGGGGGGTGTGTGTTTAAACACACGGACGTGCACCCTGAAACACACATATCAACACACATGCGTGCACCCAGAAACACACATATAAACACACACGCACGCACCCAAAAACTCACATATAAACACACACGCGTGTACCCAGAAAAACTCATATAAACAAACACAACGCACCCAGAAACACACATATGATCACACACACGTGCACCCAGAAACACACATATAAGCACACACGCACGCACCCAGAAACACACATATAAACACACAGGCTTGCACCCAGAAACACAACTATAGACACACACGCACGCAACCAGAAACACACATATAAGCACACATGTGCACAACCAGAAACACACTTATATTCACACACACACGCAGCCAGAAACACAACTATAGACACACACGCATGCAGCCAGAAACACACATATAAGCACACATGTGCGCACCCAGAAACACACTTATAAACAAACACGTGCATCCAGAAACACACATATAAACACATACATGCACGCCCAAACATAACACACACGTTTGCGGGCTTGTTTCCGGTAGTCAAGTTTTCTGGTGTGTGTGTTGCCTGGTGGACAGTGTTTCTGGGAGGGCGAGTTTCTGGGTGGGTGTGTTTCTGGGTGGGCGTGTGTCTAGGGGTGTGTGTGTGAGTTTCTGGGAGTCTGTTTCTAGGGGTGTGTGTGTGTTTCTGGGAGTGTGTTTCTAGGGATGTGTGTGTGTCTCTGGGAGTGTGTTTCTAGGGGTGTGTGTGTGTGTTTCTGGGAGTGTGTTTCTAGGGATGTATGTGTGTGTTTCTGGGAGTGTGTTTCAAGGGGTGTGTGTGTGTGTTTCTGGGAGTATGTTTTCAGGGGCGTGTGTGTGTGTTTCTGGGAGTGTGTTTCTAGGGGAGTGTGTGTGCGTTTCTGGGAGTGTGTTTCTAGGGCTGTGTGTGTATGTTTCTGGGTGTATGTTTCTAGGGCTGTGTGTGTGTGTGTTTCTGGGAGTGTGTTTCTAGGGGAGTGTGTGTGTGTGTTTCTGGGAGTGTGTTTCTAGGGGTGTGTGAGGGTTTCTGGGAGTCTGTTTCTAGGGGTGTATGTGTGTGTTTCTGGCAGTATGCTTTTAGGGGCATGTGTGTGTGCTTCTGGAAGGGTGTTACTAGGGGTGTGAATGTGTTTCTGGGTGTGTGTTTCTAGGGGACTCTGTGTGTGTGTGTGTTTCTGGTAGTGTGTTTCTGGGGGGGGCGGGGTGTTTCGGGGAGTGTGGTTCTAGGGGGCTGTGTGTCTTTCTGGGAGGGTGTTTCTAGGGCTGTGAGTGTGTTTCTGGGAGTGTGTGAAATACACATGCATACACACCCCCAGCAACACACGCACACCACCAGCAACACACGCACCACCTCAGCAACACACGCACACACACCCCAGGCAATGCACACACACACACCCCCAGCAACACGTGCACACACACCCCCTGCAACACACGCACACCCTCAGCAACACACACACACCCCCAGCAACGTACATACACCCCTAGCAACACACACACACAGACCACCAGCCACACACACACACGTACACACCCAGCAACACACACGCACATACCCAGCAACACACACACAGACCAACCCCCAGCGATACACACACACGCCCTCCCAGCAACACACACACACACGCCCCCAGCAACACACACACAAACAAACCACCAGCAACACACACACACACACCCAGTAACTCACACACACACACCTAGCAACAGACGCACACACACCCCCAGCAACACAAACACACACGCCCAGAAACACAAACACACACACACACCCAGAAACAAATACACACACACACACAGCAACACTCACATGCACACCCCCAGCAACACACACACACACACCCAGAAACACACAAACACACACACACACAGAAACATACACTCACACACTCCAAAAACACAAACACACACAGCCCCAGAAACACACACACACAGAAACACACACACACACAGCCCCAGAAACACACACACACCCAGAAACACACAAACACACACACCCAGAAACACATACACACACACACACACCCAGAAACACACAAACACACACACCCAGAAACACACAAACACACACACCCAGAAACAGTACATCAAAGACTGATGTAGCCTTGCATTTTGTGACACTTCAGAATTTCTTTTCTTGAATTACAAGTAGTCTCCTATAAACATAGAAATGTGTGCACCCCCATACATCACACACATGTACAAACACAAACGGACCCTTGCATAGACACGCACTCATGCATTGATACACACACAGAAATATGCACGCACGCACCCAGAAATGCATGCACCCAGCAATGCACGCACCCAGCAATGCACACAGCCAGAAATGCACGCACACAGAAATGCACACATCCAGAAACGCACACACCAAAAAACACACGTATAAACACACAGGCGTGCACCCAGAAACACACATATAAACACACACATGCACGCCCAAACATAACACACACGTGTGCAGTCGTGTTTCTGGGTTGGCAAGTTTCCTGGTGTGTGTGTTTCCTGGTGGGCAATGTTTCTGGGTGGGCGAGTTTCTGTGTGGGCGTGTTTCCAGGTGGGCGTGTTTCTAGGGGGGTGTGTGTGAGTTTCTGGGAGTGTGTTTCTAGGGGTGTGTGTGCGTGTTTCTGGGAGTGTGTTTCTAGGGGACTGTGTGTGTGTTTCTGGGAGTGTGTTTGTAGGGGTGTGTGTGTGTGTTTCTGGGAGTGTGTTTCTAGGGGTGTGTGTGTGTGTTTCTGGGAGTATGTTTTTAGGGGCGTGTGTGTGTGTTTCTGGAAGGGTGTTTCTAGGGGTGTGAGTGTGTTTCTGGGAGTGTGTTTCTAGGGGACTGTGTGTGTATGTGTGTGTGTGTTTCTGGGAATGTGTTCTTAGGGCTGTGTGTGTGTGTTTCTGGGAGTGTTTTTCTAGAGGTGTTTGTGTGTGTTTCTGGTAGTGTGTTTCTGGGGGAGTGCGGTGTTTCGGGAAGTGTGGTTCTAGGGGGGTGTGTGTGTTTCTGGGAGCGTGTTTCTAGGGGTGTGTGTGTGTGTTTCTGGGAGTGTGTGAAATACACACGCACACACACCTCCAGCAAAACTCACGCACACACCCCCAGCAAAACACGCACACACACTCCCAGCAACACACGCACACCACCAGCAACACACGCACCACCTCAGCAAAACACACACACACACCCCCAGCAATCCACGCACACACACCCCCAGCAACACATGCACACACAACCCAGGAACACATGCAAACCCTCAGCAACACACACACACCCCCAGCAATGTACATACACCCCTAGCAACACACACACACAGACCACCAGCCACACACACACACACACCCCCCGCAATACACACACACACACACCCCAGCAACACCCACACACACACACACCCAGCAACACACACACACACACACCCAGCAACACACACACACACACACCTAGCAACACACGCACACACACCCCCAGCAACACAAACACACATGCCCAGAAACACACACACACACACACACCCAGAAACACACACACACAACCAACAACACTCGCATGCACACCCCCAGCAACACACACACGCACCCAGAAATACACACACACACAGAAACACACTCACACACACCAGAAACACAAACACACACAGCCCCAGAAATACACACACACTCAGAAACACACACACACCCAGAAGCACATACACACACACACACAGAAACACACCCAGAAACACACACACACACACCCAGAAACACACAAACACACACACCCAGAATCACACACACAAACACACACGCACACACACACACACACACACACACACACACCCAGAAACAGTACATCAAAGACTGATGTAGTCTTGCGTTTTGCGACACTTCAGAATTTCTTTTCTTGAATTATAAGTAGTCTTCTATAAACATAGAAATGCGTGCACCCCCATATATAACACACATGTACAAACACAAACGCACCCTTGCATAGACATGCACCCATGCATAGAAACACACACAGAAATATGCACGCACACACCCAGAAATGCATGCACCCAGCAACGCACGCACCCAGCAATGCACGCAGCCAGAAATGCATGCACACAGAAATGCATGCACCCAGAAACGCACGCACCCAGAAACACACATATAAACACACACATGCGCACCCAGAAACACACATATAAACACACAGGCGCGCTCCCAGAAACACACATATAAACACATATGCATGCATCCAGAAACACACATATAAACACACACGCATGCACCCAGAAACACACATATAAACTCACACATATGTACCCAGAAACAGTCATATAAACACAAATGCGCGCACCCAGAAACACACATATAAACACACACACGCGCACCCAGAAACACAAACTTAAGCACACACGCGGGTACCCAGAAACACACATATAAACACTCACGCTGGCACCCAGAAGCACAACTATAGACACACACACACGCAACCAGAAACACACATATTAGCACACATGTTCGCAACCAGAAACACACTTATAAACACACACGCAGCCAGAAACACAATGATAGACACACACGCACGCAACCAAAAACACACATATAAGCACACATGTGCGCACCCAGAAACACACTTATAAACAAACACATGTGCATCCAGAAACATACATATAAACACACACATGCGCGCCTAAACATAACACACACGTGTGCGGGCGTGTTTCTGGGTGGGCAAGTTTCATGGTGTGTGTGTTGCCTGGTGGGCAGTGTTTAAGGGTGGGAGAATTTCTGGGTGGGCATGTTTCCGGGTGGGCGTGTTTCTAGGGGTGTGCGTGTGAGTTTCTGGGAGTGTGTTTCTAGGGGCGTGTGTGTGTGTTTCTGGGAGTGTGTTTCTAGGGGTGTGTGTGTGTTTCTGGGAGTGTGTTTCTAGGGCAGTGTGTGTGTGTTTCTGGGAGTGTGTTTCTAGGGGTGTGTGTGTGTGTTTCTGGGAGTGTGTTTTTAGGGGCGTGTGTGTGTGTTTCTGGAAGGGTGTTTCTAGGGGTGTGTGTGTGTTTCTGGGAGTGTGTGAAATACACATGCACACACACCCCCAGCAAATCACGTGCACACACCTCCAGCAAAACACACACACACCCCCAGCAACACACGCACACCCCCAGCAACACACACACCACCTCAGCAACACACGCACGCATACCCCCAGCAATGGACGCACACACACCTCCAGCAACACGTGCATACACACCGCCTGCAACACACACACACCCTCAGCTACACACACACACCCCCAGCAACATACTTACAACCCTAGCAACACACACACAGACCACCAGCCACACACACAAAAGTACACATCCAGCAACACACACACACCCAGCAACACACACACACACCCAGCAACACACACACAGACCAACCCCCAGCAACACACACACACACACACCCCCAGCAACACACACACACACACGCCCAGCAACACACACACACACACCAGCAACACACACACACACACACACACACACACAGCTAGCAACACATGCACACACACCCCCAGCAACACAAACACACACGCCCAGAAACACACACACACACACACACCCAGAAACACACACACACACAACAACAACACTCGCATGCACACCCCCAGCAACACACACACACAGCCAGAAACACACACACATACAAACACACACACACACACACACACACAGAAACACACACTCACACACACCAGAAACACAAACACACACAGCCCCAGAAACACACACACACCCAGAAACACACACACACCCAGAAACACACACACACAAACCCAGAAACACATACACACACACACAGAAACACACCCACACACACACACACACACACCCAGAAACACACAAACACACACACCCAGAAACACACACACAAACACACACGCACACACACACACACACACACACATACACAGGCACACACACACACACCCATAAACAGTACATCAAAGACTGATGTAGTCTTGCGTTTTGCGACACTTCAGAATTTCTTTTCTTGAATTACAAGTAGTCTTCTATAAACATAGAAATGCGTGCGCCCCCCCATACATAACACACATGTACAAACACAAATGCACCCTTGCATAGACATGCACCCATGCATAGAAACACACATAAAAATATGCACGCACGCACCCAGAAATGCATGCACCCAGCAACGCATGCACCCAGCAATGCACGCAGCCAGAAATGCACGCACACAGAAATGCATGCACCCAAAAATGCAAGCACCCAGAAACACACATATAAACAAATATGCATGCATCCAGAAACACACATATAAACACACACGCACGCACCCAAAAACACACATACAAACACACACACATGCACCCAGAAACACTCATATAAACACAAATGCGCGCACCCAGAAACACACATATAAACACAAACACGGGCACCCAGAAACACACATATAAACACATACGCGCGCACCCAGAAACACAAACATAAGCACACACGCGGGTACCAAGAAACACACATATAAACACTCACGCTCGCACCCAGAAACACGATAGACACACACGCACGCAACCAAAAACACACATATAAGCACACCTGTGCACACCCAGAAACACACTTATAAACAAACACATGTGCATCCAGAAACACACATATAAACACACACATGCGTGCCCAAACATAACACACACATGTGCGGTCGTGTTTCTGGGTGGGCAAGTTTCCTGGTGTGCGTGTTGCCTGGTGGGCAGTGTTTAAGGGTGGGCGAGTTTCTGGGTGGGCGTGTTTCCGGGTGGGCGTGTTTCTAGGGGGGTGTGTGTGAGTTTCTGGGAGTGTGTTTCTAGGGGTGTATGTGTGTGTTTCTGGGAGTGTGTTTCTAGGGCAGTGTGTGTGTGTTTCTGGGAGTGTGTTTCTACGGGTGTGTGTGTGTGTTTCTGGGAGTGTGTTTCTAGGGGTGTGTGTCTGTGTTTCCGGGAGTATGTTTTTGGGGCGTGTGTGTGTGTTTCTGGAAGGGTGTTTCTAGGGGTGTGAGTGTGTTTCTGGGAGTGTGTTTCTAGGGGTGTGTGTGTGTGTTTCCGGGAGTGTGTGAAATGCACATGCACACACACCCCCAGCAAAACACGTGCACACACCCCCAGCAACACACGCACACCCCCAGCAACACACACACCACCTCAGCAACACACACACACACACCCCCAGCATCGCACACACACACACCTCCAGCAACACGTGCACACACACCACCTGCAACACAGGCACACCCTCAGCTACACACACACACACCCAGCAACGTATATACACCCCTAGCAACACACACACACGGACCACCAGTCACACACACAAACGTACACATCCAGCAACACACACGCACATACCCAGCAACACACACACACACACACCCAGCAACACACACACACACCCAGCAACACACACACAAACCAACCCCCAGCAACACACACACACACCCTCCCAGCAACACACACACACACACACCCCCAGCAACACATACACACACAAACACACCCAGCAACACAAACACACACGCCCAGAAACACACACACACACACCCAGAAATACACACACACACACACACCAAACAACACTCGCATGCACACCCCCAGCAACACACACACACAGACACACACACACACACACACACACACACACACACACACACACACAGAAACACACACTCACACACCCCAAAAACACAAACATACACAGCCCAGAAACACACACACACCCAGAAACACACACACACACCCAGAAACACATACACACACGCACACAGAAACATACCCACACACACACACACACACACCCAGAAAAACACAAACACACACACACACACACACACATACACACGCACACAAGAACTGTGCATCAAAACTGATGTAGTCTTGCATTTTGCGACACTTCAGAATTTCTTTTCTTGAATTACAAGTAGTCTTCTATAAACATAGAAATGCGTGCGCCCCCATACATAACACACACGTACAAACACAAATGTGCCCTTGCATAGACATGCACTCATGTATAGAAACACACACAGAAATATGCATGCACGCACCCAGAAATGCATGCACCCAGTAACACACGCACCCAGCAATGCACACAGCCAGAAATGCATGCACACAGAAATGCACGCACCCAGAAACGTACACACCCAGAAACACACATATAAACACACAGGCGTGCACCCAGAAACACACATATAAACACACACATGTGCGCCCAAACATAACACACACGTGTGCGGGCTTGTTTCCGGGTTGGCAAGTTTCCTGGTGTGTGTGTTGCCTGGTGGGCAGTGTTTCCGGGTGGGCAAGATTCTGGGTGGGCGTGTTTCCGGGTGGGCGTGTTTCTAGGGGTGTGTGTGTGAGTTTCTGGGAGTGTGTTTCTAGGGGTGTGTGTGCTTGTTTCTGGGAGTGTGTTTCTAGGGGACTGTGTGTGTGTTTCTGGTAGTGTGTTTGTAGGGGTGTGTGTGTGTGTTTCTGGGAGTATGTTTTTAGGGGCATGTGTGTGTGTTTCTGAGAGTGTGTTTCTAGGGGTGTGTGTGTGTGTTTCTGGGAGTGTGTTTCTAGGGGTGTGTGTGTGCTTCTGGGAGTATGTTTTTAGGGGCATATGTGTGTGTTTCTGGAAGGGTGTTTCTAGGGGTGTGAGTGTGTTTCTGCGAGGGTGTTTCTAGGGGAATGGGTGTGTGTGTGTGTGTGTTTGTGTTTCTGGGAATGTGTTCCTAGGGCTGTGTCTGTGTGTTTCTGGGAGTGTTTTTCTAGAGGTGTTTGTGTGTGTTTCTGGAAGTGTGTTTCTAGGTGTGTGTGTGTGTGTGTTTCTGGTAGTGTGTTTCTAGGGGGGAGGGGTGTTTCGGGGAGTGTGGTTCCAGGGGGGTGTGCGTGTTTCTGGGAGTGTGTTTCTAGGGGTGTGTGTGTGTGTTTTTCTGGGAGTGTGTGAAATACACACGCACACACACCCCCAGCAAAACACGCACACACACCCCCACAAAACACGCACACGCACCCCCAGCAACACACACACACATCACCAGCAACACACGCACCACCTCAGCAACACATGCACACACACCCCCAGCAATGCACACACACACACTCCCAGCAACACCTGCACACACACCCCCTGCAACACACGCACACCCTCAGCAATACACACACACCCCCAGCAACGTACATACACCCCTAGCAACACACACACACAGACCACCAGCCACACACACACACACGTACACACCCAGCAACACACACGCAAATACCCAGCAACACACACACACACCCAGCAACACACACACACACCCAGCAACACACACACAGACCAACACCCAGCAACACACACACACACACCCTCCCAGCAACACACAGATACACACACCCAGCAACACACACACACACACACACACACACACCCAGCAACACACACACACACACACCCAGCAACACACACACACACACCTATCAACATATGCAAAAACACCCGCAGCAACACAAACACACACGCCCAGAAACACACAAAAACACACACCCAGAAACACAAACACACACAAACACAGCAACACTCACATGCACACCCCCAGCAACACACACACACACCCAGAAACACACACACACACACAGAAACACACACTCACACACCCCAAGAACACAAACACACACAGCCCCAGAAACACACACACACCCAGAAACACACACACACACACACACACACCCAGCAACACACACACACACCTAGCAACATATGCAAACACACCCACAGCAACACAAACACACACGCCCAGAAACACACACAAACACACACCCAGAAACACAAACACACACACACCCAGCAACACTCGCATGCACACCCCCAGCAACACACACACACACCCAGAAACACACACACACACACACACACACACACACAGAAACACACACTCACACACCCCAAAAGCACAAACACACACAGCCCCACAAACACACACACACCCAGAAACACACACACACACCCAGAAACACACACACACCCAGAAGCACATACATACACACACACACAGAAACACACCCACACACACACACACACACACACCCAGAAACACACAAACACACACACCCATAAACACACACACACACACCCAGAAACAGTACATCAAAGACTGATGTAGTCTTGCGTTTTGCAACACTTCAGAATTTCTTTTCTTGAATTACAAGTAGTCTTCCATAAACATCGAAATGCGTGTGCCCCCATACATAACACACACGTACAAAAACAAACGCACCCTTGCATAGACACGCACCCATGCATAGAAACACACACAGAAATATGCACGCATGCACACAGAAATGCATGCACCCAGCAACGCACGCACCCAGCAATGCACGCAGCCAGAAATGCACGCACACAGAAATGCACTCACCCCGAAACACACACACCCAGAAACACACATATAAGCACACAGGCGCGCACCCAGAAACACACACATAAACAAACACATGTGCATCCAGAAACACACATATAAACGCACACATGCGCGCCCAAACATAACACACACGTGTGCGGGTGTGTTTCCAGGTGTGCGTGTTGCCTGGTGGGCAGTGTTTAAGGGTGGGCGAGTTTCTGGGTGGGCGTGTTTCTAGGGGGGTGTGTGTGAGTTTCTGGGAGTGTGTTTGTAGGTGTGTGTGTGTGTGCGTGTTTCTGGGAGTGTGTTTCTAGGGCAGTGTGTGTGTGTTTCTGGGAGTGTGTTTCTAGGGGTGAGTGTGTGTGTTTCTGGGAGTGTGTTTCTAGGGGTATGTGTGTGGGTTTCTGGGAATGTGTTCCATGGCTGTGTGTGTGTCTTTCTGGGAGTGTTTTTCTAGGGGTGTATGTGTGTCTTTCTGGTAGTGTGTTTCTATGGGTGTGTGTGTGTGTTTCTGGGAGTGTGTTTCTAGGGGTGTGTGTGTGTGTTTCCGGGAGTATGTTTTTAGGGGCGTGTGTGTGTGTTTCTGGGTGGGTGTTTCTAGGGGTGTGTGTGTGTTTCTGGGAGTGTGTTTCTAGGGGTATGTGTGTGTGTTTCTGGGAATGTGTTCCTAGGGCTGTGTGTGTGTGTTTCTGGGAGTGTCTTTCTAGGGGTATGAGTGTGTTTCTGGGATTATGTGAAATACACACGCACACATACCCCCAGGAAAACACGCGCACACACCCCCAGCAAAACACACACACACACCCCCAGCTACACATGCACACCCCCAGCAACACACGCACAAGCTCAGCAACACACGCACACACACCCCCAGCAACACATGCACACACACCCCCAGCAACACGTGCACACACACCCCCAGCAACACACGCACACCCTCAGCAACACACACACACCCCCAGCAACGCACTTACACCCCTAGCAACACACACACACAGACCCCCAGCCACACACACACACGCACACACCCAGCAACACACACACACACATACCCAGCAACACACACACACACGCCCAGCAACTCACACACACACCCAGCAACAGACACACATACCCAGCAACAGACGCACAGACCCAACAACAGCAACACACACACACCCCCAGCAACACACACACACCCCCAGCAACACACACACACCCCCAGCAACACACACACACACTCACCCAGCAACAGACACACACTCCCTCAGCAACACACGCACACACACCCCCAGCAACACAAACACACACGCCCATAAACAAACACTCACACACGCACACACACAGCAACACTCATAAACACACCCCCAGCAACACACACACACACACCCAGAAGCACACACACACACACCCAGAAACACACACAAACACACACACCCCAGAAACACACACACACACCAGAAACACACACACACATCCCAGAAAAACACACACCCAGAAACACACACACACACACAAACCCAGAAACACACACACAACCCCCCCCCCCCCAGTAACACACACACACACAGAAACACACACTCACACACCCCAAAAACACAAACACACAAACCCCCAGAAACACACACACACCAGAAACACAAACACACACACACCCAGAAAGACACACACACTCCCAGAAACACACACACACACACACAAATACACACACAGAAACAGTACATCAAAGATTGATGTAGTCTTGCATTTTGCGACACTTCAGAATTTCTTTTCTTGATTTACAAGTAGTCGTCTATAAACATAGAAATGCATGCGCCCCCATACATAACACACACGTACAAACACAAACGCACCCTTGCATAGACATGCACCCATCCACAAAAACACACACAGAAATACGCACGCATGCACCCAGAAATGCATGCACCCAGAAAGGCACGCACCCAGCAATGCACGGAGCCAGAAATGCAAGCACCCAGAAACGCAGGCCCCCAGAAATGCACGCACCCAGAAATGCACGCACCCAGAAACGCACGCCCCCAGAAACACACTTTTAAACACACAGGTGCGCACGCAGAAACACACATATAAACACACCTGAGCGCACCCAGAAACCCACATATAAACACACAGGCGCGCACCCAGAAACACACATATAAACATACATGCACACACCCAGAAACACATGTATAAACACACACACGCGCACCCAGAAACACATATAAACACACACATGCGCGCACAAACATAACACACACGTGTGCGGGCTTGTTTCCGGGTTGGCAAGTTTCCTGGTGTGTGTGTTGCCTGGTGGGCAGTGTTTCCGGGTGGGCGAGATTCTGGGTGGGCGTGTTTCCATGTGGCCATGTGTCTAGGGGTGTGTGTGAGAGTTTCTGGGCGTGTGTTTCTAGGGGTGTGTGTGCATGTTTCTGGGAGTGTGTTTCTAGGGGAGTGTGTGTGTTTCTGGAAGTGTGTTTCTAGGGGTGTGTGTGCATGTTTCTGGGAGTGTGTTTCTAGGGGAGTGTGTGTGTTTCTGGCAGGGTGCTTCTAGGGGTGTGTGTGTGTGTTTCTGGGAGTGTGTTTTTAGGAGTGTGTGTGTGTTTCTTGAAGTGTGTTTCTAGGGGTGTGGGTGTGTTTCTGGGAGTGTGTTTCTCGGGGTATGCGTGTGTGTTTCTGGGAATGTGTTCTTAGGGCTGTGTATGTGTGTTTCTGGGAGTGTTTTTCTAGCAGTGTGTGTGTGTCTTTCTGGTAGTGTGTTTCTAGGGGTGTGTGTGTGTTTTGGGGAGTGTGGTTCAAGGGGTTTGTGTGTGTTTCTGGGAGTGTGTTTCTAGGGGTGTGTGTGTGTGTGTGTGTTTCTGGGAGTATGTGAAATACACGCGCACACACCCCCAGCAAAACACACACACACACCCCCAGCAACACACACACAAAGCCAGCAACACACGCACAAGCTCTGCAACACACGCACACACACCCCCAGCAAAACACGCACACACACCCCCAGCAACACATGCACACACGCCCCCAGCAACACGTGCACACACACACACACCCAGCAACACACGCACACCCTCAGGAACACACACACACCCTCAGCAATGCACATACACCCCTAGCAACACACACACACACAGACCCCCAGCCACACACACACACGCACACACCCAGCAACACACACACACACATACCCAGCAACACACACACACACACCAAGCAACACACACACACACACCCAGCAACAGACACACAGACCCAACAACAGCAAAACACACACACACCCCCAGCAACACACACACACACACACACACACACACCCAGCAACACACACACACCCCCAGCAACACACACACAAAGCCAGCAACACACGCACAAGCTCTGCAACACACGCACACACACCCCCAGCAAAACACGCACACACACCCCCAGCAACACATGCACACACGCCCCCAGCAACACGTGCACACACACACACACCCAGCAACACACGCACACCCTCAGGAACACACACACACCCTCAGCAATGCACATACACCCCTAGCAACACACACACACACAGACCCCCAGCCACACACACACACGCACACACCCAGCAACACACACACACACATACCCAGCAACACACACACACACACCAAGCAACACACACACACACCCAGCAACAGACACACAGACCCAACAACAGCAAAACACACACACACCCCCAGCAACACACACACACACACACACACACCCAGCAACACACACACACCCCCAGCAACACACACACACACACCCAGCAACACGCACACACTCCCTCAGCAACACACGCACATACACCCCCAGCAACACAAACACACACGCCCATAAACAAACACTCACACACACACACCCCCCCAGAAACACACACACACACACACCCAGAAACACACACACAAACACACACAGTAAAACACACACAGCAACACTCGTAAACACACCCCCAGAAACACACACACTCACACCCAGAAGCACATACTCACAGCCAGAAACACACACACACACACACACCCAGAAACACACACAAACACACACACCCCAGAAACACACACACACACCAGAAATGCACACACACACACACCCAGAAACACACACACACCCACAAACCCAGAAACACACACACAGAAACACACACTCACACACACACCAGAAACACAAACACACACACACCCAGAAAGACACACACACACACACACTCCCAGAAACACACACACATACACACACACACACACAGAAACACACAAACACACACACCCAGAAACACACACACACACACCCAGAAACACACACACCCTGAAACAGTACATCAAAGACTGATATAGTCTTGCGTTTTGCGACACTTCAGAATTTCTTTTCTTGAACTACAAGAGTCTTCTATAAACATAGAAATGCGTGCGCCCCCATACATAACACACACGTACAAACACAAATGCACCCTTGCATAGACACGCACCCATGCATAGAAACACACACAGAAATATGCACGCACGCACCCAAAAATGCACGCACCCAGCAACGCATGCAACCCAAAATGCACGCAGCCAGAAATGCACGCACACAGAAATACACGCACCCAGAAATGCACGCACCCAGAAACACACATATAAACACGCAGGCGCGCACCCAGAAACACACATATAAACACACATGCACGCACCCAAAAACACACATATAAACACAGACAAGTGTACCCAGAAACACTCATATAAACACACACGCGTGCACCCACAAACACACATATAAACACAAACACGTGCAACCAGGAACACACATATAAACACACACGTTCGCACCCAGAAACACAAATATAAGCACACATGCAGATACCCAGAAACACACATATAAACACACATGCTCGCACCAAGAAACACAACTATAGACACACACACACGCAACCAGAAACACACATATAAGCACACATGTTCGCAACCAGAAACACACTTATAAACACACACACACGCAGCCAGAAACACAACTATAGACACACACGCACGCAACCAGAAACACACATATAAGCATACATGTGCGCACCCAGAAACACACTTATAAACAAACACATGTGCATCCAGAAACACACATATAAACACATACATGCGCGCCCAAACATAACACACACGTGTGCGGGCGTGTTTCCGGGTGGGCAAGTTTCCTGGTGTGTGTGTTGCCTGGTGGGCAGTGTTTCCGGGTGGGCGAGTTTCTGGGTGGGCGTGTTTCCGGGTGGGCATATTTCTAGGGATGTGTGTGTGAGTTGCTGGGAGTGTGTTTCTAGGGGTGTGTGTGTGAGTTTCTGGGAGTGTGTTTCTAGGGGTGTGTGTGTGCGTTTCTGGGAGTGTGTTTCTAGGGGTGCGTGTGTGAGTTTCTGGGCGTGTGTTTCTTGGGATGTGTGTGTGTGTATCTGGGAGTGTGTTTCTAGGGGAGTGTGTGTGTGTTTCTGGGAGTGTGTTTCTAGGGGTATGTGTGTGTGTTTCTGGGAGCGTGTTTCTAGGGGTGTGTGTGTGTGTTTCTGGGAGTATGTTTCTCGGAGATTGTGTGTTTGTGTGCATGTGTTTCTGGGAGTGTGTTTCTAGGGGTATGTGTGTGTGTTTCTGGGAATGTGTTTCTAGGGGTGAGTGTGTGTGTTTCTGGGAGTGTGTTTCTAGGGGGGTGTGTGTGTGTGTTTCTGGTAGTGTGTTTCTAGGGTGGGAGGGGTGTTCTGGGGAGTGTGGTTCTGGGGGGGGTGTGTGTTTCTGCAAAACTCGAGCACACACCACCAGCAAAACACGCACACACACCCCCAGCAACACACGCACACCACCAGCATCACACGCACCACCTCAGCAACACACGCACACACACCCCCAGCAATGCACGCACACACACCCCCAGCAACACGTGCACACACACCACCTGCAACACACGCACACCCTCAGCAACACACACACCCCCCCAGCAACGTACATACACCCCTAGCAACACACACACACACAGACCACCAGCCACACACACACGTACACACCCAGCAACACACACGCACATACCCAGCAACACACACACACACCCAGCAACACACACACAGACCAACCCCCAGCAACACACACACACCCTCCCAGCAACACACACACACACCCCCCCAGCAACACACACACACACACCCCCAGCAACACACACACACACACACCCAGCAACACAAGCACACACCTAGCAACTCACGCACACACACCCACAGCAACACAAACACACACACCCAGAAACACACACACACACAGAAACACAAACACACACACACCCAGCGACACTCGCATGCACAGCCCCAGCAACACACACACACACCCAGAAACACACACACACACACACACACACACACAGAAACACACACTCACACTCCCCAAAAACACAAGCACACACAGGCCCAGAAACACACACACACCCAGAAACACACACACACACACAAACACACACAGAAACACACCCACACACACACACACACCCAGAAACAGTACATCAAAGACTGGTGTAGTCTTGCGTTTTACAACACTTCAGAATTTCTTTTCTTGAATTACAAGTAGTCTTCCATAAACATAGAAATGCGTGCGCCCCCATACATAACACACACGTACAAACACAAATGCACCCTTGCGTAGACACGCACCCATGCATAGAAACACACACAGAAATATGCACGCACGCACCCAGAAATGCATGCACCCAGCAACGCACGCACCCAGAAATGCACGCAGTCAGAAATGCACGCACACAGAAACACACATATAAACACACAGGTGCGCACCCAGAAACACACATATAAACACACACGTGCGCACCCAGAAACACACATATAAACACACAGGCGCACACCCAGAAACACAAATTTAAACACATATGCATGCATCCAGAAACACACATATGAACACACACGCACGCACCCAAAAACACACATATAAACACATACACATGTACCCAGAAACACTCATATAAACACAAATGCGCGCACCCAGAAACACACATATAAACACAAACACACGCACCCAGAAATACACATATAAACACACACGCGCGCACCCAGAAACACAAACATAAGCACACACGTGGGTACCCAGAAACACACATATAAACACACACACTCGCACCAAGAAACACAACTACAGGCACACACGCACGCAACCAGAAACACACATATAAGCACACATGTTCGCAACCAGAAACACACTTATAAACACACACACATGCAGCCAGAAACACAACGATAGACACACACGCACGCAACAAAAAACACACATATAAGCACACATGTGCTCACCCAGAAACACACTTATAAACAAACACATGTGCATCCAGAAACACACATATAAACACACACATGCGCGCCCAAACATAACACACACGTGTGCGGGCGTGTTTCCGGGTTGGCAAGTTTCCTGGTGTGCATGTTGCCTGGTGGGCAATGTTTCCGGGTGGGCGAGTTTCTGGGTGGGCATGTTTCTAGGGGGGTGTGTGTGAGTTTCTGGGAGTGTGTTTCTAGGGGTGTGTGTGTGTGTGTTTCTGGGAGTGTGTTTCTAGGAGAGTGTGTGTGTGTTTCTGGGAGTGTGTTTCTATGGGTGTGTGTGTGAGTTTCTGGGAGCGTGTTTCTAGGGATGTGTGTGTGTGTTTCCGGGAGTATGTTTTTAGGGGCATGTGTGTGTGTTTCTGGAAGTGTGTTTCTAGGGGTAAGTGTGTGTGTTTCTGGGAGTATGTGAAATACACACACACACACCCCCAGCAAAACACACACACACACCCCCAGCAACACACGCACACCCCCAGCAACACACGCACACACACCCCCAGCAACACATGCACACACACCCCCAGCAATACATGCACACAAACCCCCAGCCACACATGCACACACACCCCCAGCAACACATGCACACCCTCAGCAACACACACACACCCCCAGCAACACACAAACACGCCTAGCAACACACACACAGACCACCAGCCACACACACACACGCACACACCCAGCAACACACACGCACATAACCAGCAAAACACACACACACACCCAGCAACACACACACACACACCCAGCAACACACACACAGACCAACCCCCAGCAACACACACACACCCTCCCAGCAACAAACACACACACACACCCCCAGCAACACACTCACACACACACCCCCAGCAACACACACACACACCCAGCAACACACACACACACACACCCAGCAACACACGCACACACACCCCCAGTAACACAAACACACATGCCCAGAAACACACACACACACACCCAGAAACACACACACACACACCCAGCAACACTCACACGCACACACCCAGCAACACACACACACACAGAAACACACACACACACACACACACACAGAAACACACACTCACACACCCCAAAAACACAAACACACACAGCCCCAGAAACACACACACACCCAGAAACACCCACACACACACACCCAGAAACACATACACACACACACAGAAACACACCCACACACACACACACACACACCCAGAAACACACAAACACACACACCCAGAAACACACACACACACACACACACACACACACCCAGAAACAGTACATCAAAGACTGATGTAGTCTTGCGTTTTGCAACACTTCAGAATTTCTTTTCTTGAATTACAAGTAGTCTTCTATAAACATCGAAATGCGTGCGCCCCCATACATAACACACACGTACAAACACAAACGCACCCTTGCATAGACACGCACCGATGCCTAGAAACACACACAGAAATATGCACGCATGCACCCAGAAATGCATGCACCCAGCAACGCATGCACCCAGCAATGCACGCAGACAGAAATGCACGCACACAGAAATGCACACACCCAGAAACACACGCACCCAGAAACACACATATAAACACTCAGGCACGCACCCAGAAACACACATGTAAACACATATGCGTGCATCCAGAAACACACATATAAACACACACACATGTACCCAGAAACACTCATATACACACACACGTGTGCACCCAGAAACACACATATAAACACAAACACGTGCAACCAGAAACACGCATATAAACACACACACTCACACCCAGAAACACAAATATAAGCACACACGCGGGTACCCAGAAACACACATATAAACATACATGCTCGCACCCAGAAACACAACTATGGACACACACACACGCAACCAGAAACACACAAAAAAGCACACATGTTCGCAACCAGAAACACACTTATAAACACACACACACGCAGCCAGAAACACAACTATAGACACACATGCACGCAACCAGAAACACACATATAAGCACACATGTGCACCCAGAAATGCACGCACTCAGAAATGCATGCACCCAGAAACGCACACACCCAGAAACACACTTTTAAACACAAAGGTGCGCACGCAAATTCACACATATAAACACACCCGAGCGCACCCAGAAACCCACATATAAACACACAGGCGCGCACCCAGAAACACACATATAAACACACACATGTGCACCCAAACATAACACAGACGTGTGCGGGCGTGTTTCCGGGTGGTCAAGTTTCCTGGTGAGTGTGTTGCCTAGTGGGCAGTGTTTCCAGGTGGGCGAGTTTCTGGGTGGGTGTGTTTCTAGGGGGGTGTGTGTGAGTTTCTGGGAGTGTCTTTCTACGGGTGTGTGTGCGTGTTTCTGGGAGTGTGTTTCTAGGGGGGTGTGTGTATGTGTGTGTTTCTGGTAGTGTGTTTCTAGGGGTGGAGGGGTGTTTCTGGGAGTGTGTTTCTAGGGGTGTGTGTGTGTGTTTCTGGGAGTGTGTTTCTAGGGGTGTGTGTGTGTGTTTCTGGTAGTGTGTTTCTAGGGTGGGAGGGGTGTTCTGGGGAGTGTGGTTCTGGGGGGGGTGTGTGTTTCTGCAAAACTCGAGCACACACCACCAGCAAAACACGCACACACACCCCCAGCAACACACGCACACCACCAGCATCACACGCACCACCTCAGCAACACACGCACACACACCCCCAGCAATGCACGCACACACACCCCCAGCAACACGTGCACACACACCACCTGCAACACACGCACACCCTCAGCAACACACACACCCCCCCAGCAACGTACATACACCCCTAGCAACACACACACACACAGACCACCAGCCACACACACACGTACACACCCAGCAACACACACGCACATACCCAGCAACACACACACACACCCAGCAACACACACACAGACCAACCCCCA
The DNA here is from genome assembly GCF_017639515.1 of Carcharodon carcharias. Classification (NCBI taxonomy): domain Eukaryota; kingdom Metazoa; phylum Chordata; class Chondrichthyes; order Lamniformes; family Lamnidae; genus Carcharodon; species Carcharodon carcharias. The sequence continues at coordinate 20,408,532 of NC_054485.1, read as the reverse complement.
GCAACACACACACACCCTCCCAGCAACACACACACACACCCCCCCAGCAACACACACACACACACCCCCAGCAACACACACACACACACACCCAGCAACACAAGCACACACCTAGCAACTCACGCACACACACCCACAGCAACACAAACACACACACCCAGAAACACACACACACACAGAAACACAAACACACACACACCCAGCGACACTCGCATGCACAGCCCCAGCAACACACACACACACCCAGAAACACACACACACACACACACACACACACACACACACACACACACAGAAACACACACTCACACTCCCCAAAAACACAAGCACACACAGGCCCAGAAACACACACACACCCAGAAACACACACACACACACAAACACACACAGAAACACACCCACACACACACACACACCCAGAAACAGTACATCAAAGACTGGTGTAGTCTTGCGTTTTACAACACTTCAGAATTTCTTTTCTTGAATTACAAGTAGTCTTCCATAAACATAGAAATGCGTGCGCCCCCATACATAACACACACGTACAAACACAAATGCACCCTTGCGTAGACACGCACCCATGCATAGAAACACACACAGAAATATGCACGCACGCACCCAGAAATGCATGCACCCAGCAACGCACGCACCCAGAAATGCACGCAGTCAGAAATGCACGCACACAGAAACACACATATAAACACACAGGTGCGCACCCAGAAACACACATATAAACACACACGTGCGCACCCAGAAACACACATATAAACACACAGGCGCACACCCAGAAACACAAATTTAAACACATATGCATGCATCCAGAAACACACATATGAACACACACGCACGCACCCAAAAACACACATATAAACACATACACATGTACCCAGAAACACTCATATAAACACAAATGCGCGCACCCACAAACACACATATAAACACAAACACACGCACCCAGAAATACACATATAAACACACACGCGCGCACCCAGAAACACAAACATAAGCACACACGCGGGTACCCAGAAACACACATATAAACACACACACTCGCACCAAGAAACACAACTACAGGCACACACACACGCAACCAGAAACACACATATAAGCACACATGTTCGCAACCAGAAACACACTTATAAACACACACACATGCAGCCAGAAACACAACGATAGACACACACGCACGCAACAAAAAACACACATATAAGCACACATGTGCTCACCCAGAAACACACTTATAAACAAACACATGTGCATCCAGAAACACACATATAAACACACACATGCGCGCCCAAACATAACACACACGTGTGCGGGCGTGTTTCCGGGTTGGCAAGTTTCCTGGTGTGCATGTTGCCTGGTGGGCAATGTTTCCGGGTGGGCGAGTTTCTGGGTGGGCATGTTTCTAGGGGGGTGTGTGTGAGTTTCTGGGAGTGTGTTTCTAGGGGTGTGTGTGTGTGTGTTTCTGGGAGTGTGTTTCTAGGAGAGTGTGTGTGTGTTTCTGGGAGTGTGTTTCTATGGGTGTGTGTGTGAGTTTCTGGGAGCGTGTTTCTAGGGATGTGTGTGTGTGTTTCCGGGAGTATGTTTTTAGGGGCATGTGTGTGTGTTTCTGGAAGTGTGTTTCTAGGGGTAAGTGTGTGTGTTTCTGGGAGTATGTGAAATACACACACACACACCCCCAGCAAAACACACACACACACCAGCAACACACGCACACCCCCAGCAACACACGCACACACACCCCCAGCAACACATGCACACACACCCCCAGCAATACATGCACACAAACCCCCAGCCACACATGCACACACACCCCCAGCAACACATGCACACCCTCAGCAACACACACACACCCCCAGCAACACACAAACACGCCTAGCAACACACACACAGACCACCAGCCACACACACACACGCACACACCCAGCAACACACACGCACATAACCAGCAAAACACACACACACACCCAGCAACACACACACACACACCCAGCAACACACACACAGACCAACCCCCAGCAACACACACACACCCTCCCAGCAACAAACACACACACACACCCCCAGCAACACACTCACACACACACCCCCAGCAACACACACACACACCCAGCAACACACACACACACACACCCAGCAACACACGCACACACACCCCCAGTAACACAAACACACATGCCCAGAAACACACACACACACACACCCAGAAACACACACACACACACCCAGCAACACTCACACGCACACACCCAGCAACACACACACACACAGAAACACACACACACACACACACACACAGAAACACACACTCACACACCCCAAAAACACAAACACACACAGCCCCAGAAACACACACACACCCAGAAACACCCACACACACACACCCAGAAACACATACACACACACACAGAAACACACCCACACACACACACACACACACCCAGAAACACACAAACACACACACCCAGAAACACACACACACACACACACACACACACACCCAGAAACAGTACATCAAAGACTGATGTAGTCTTGCGTTTTGCGACACTTCAGAATTTCTTTTCTTGAATTACAAGTAGTCTTCTATAAACATCGAAATGCGTGCGCCCCCATACATAACACACACGTACAAACACAAACGCACCCTTGCATAGACACGCACCGATGCCTAGAAACACACACAGAAATATGCACGCATGCACCCAGAAATGCATGCACCCAGCAACGCATGCACCCAGCAATGCACGCAGACAGAAATGCACGCACACAGAAATGCACACACCCAGAAACACACGCACCCAGAAACACACATATAAACACTCAGGCACGCACCCAGAAACACACATGTAAACATATATGCGTGCATCCAGAAACACACATATAAACACACACACATGTACCCAGAAACACTCATATACACACACACGTGTGCACCCAGAAACACACATATAAACACAAACATGTGCAACCAGAAACACGCATATAAACACACACACTCACACCCAGAAACACAAATATAAGCACACACGCGGGTACCCAGAAACACACATATAAACATACATGCTCGCACCCAGAAACACAACTATGGACACACACACACGCAACCAGAAACACACAAAAAAGCACACATGTTCGCAACCAGAAACACACTTATAAACACACACACACGCAGCCAGAAACACGACTATAGACACACATGCACGCAACCAGAAACACACATATAAGCACACATGTGCACCCAGAAATGCACGCACTCAGAAATGCATGCACCCAGAAACGCACACACCCAGAAACACACTTTTAAACACAAAGGTGTGCACGCAAATTCACACATATAAACACACCCGAGCGCACCCAGAAACCCACATATAAACACACAGGCGCGCACCCAGAAACACACATATAAACACACACATGTGCACCCAAACATAACACAGACGTGTGCGGGCGTGTTTCCGGGTGGTCAAGTTTCCTGGTGAGTGTGTTGCCTAGTGGGCAGTGTTTCCAGGTGGGCGAGTTTCTGGGTGGGTGTGTTTCTAGGGGGGTGTGTGTGAGTTTCTGGGAGTGTCTTTCTACGGGTGTGTGTGCGTGTTTCTGGGAGTGTGTTTCTAGGGGGGTGTGTGTATGTGTGTGTTTCTGGTAGTGTGTTTCTAGGGGTGGAGGGGTGTTTCTGGGAGTGTGTTTCTAGGGGTGTGTGTGTGTGTTTCTGGGAGTGTGTGAAATAAACACGCACACACAACCCAGCAAAACACGCGCACACACCCCCAGCAAATCACGCACACACACCCCCAGCAACACACGCACACCCCCAGCAACACACGCACCACCTCAGCAACACACGCACACACACCCCCAGCAATGCACGCACACACACCCCCAGCAACACGTGCACACACACCCCCTGCAACACACACACACCCTCAGCAACTCACACACACCCTCAGCAATGCACATACACCCCTAGCAACACACACACACAGACCACCAGCCACACACATGCACGCACACATCCAGCAACATACACACACATACCCAGCAACACACACACACACACACAGCAACACACACACACACCCAGCAACAGACACACAGACCCAACAACAGCAACACACACACACACACCCAGCAACACACACACACACACACCCAGCAACACACACACACACACCCAGCAACACACACACACACCCAGCAACACACACACACGCCCTCAGCAACACACACACACACCCCCAGCAACACAAATACACACGCCCATAAACAAACACTCACACACGCACACCCCCAGAAACACACACACACAAACCCAGAAACACACACACACACAGCGCAGAAACACACACACACACCAGAAACACACACACACGCACACCCCAAAAACACACACACACACACACAAACACACACACACCCAGAAACAGTACATCAAAGACTGATGTAGTCTTGCGTTTTGCGACAATTCAGAATTTCTTTTCTTGAATTACAAGTAGTCTTCTATAAACATCGAAATGCGTTCGCCCCCATACATAACACACACGTACAAACACAAATGCACCCTTGCATAGACACGCACAGATGCCTAGAAACACACACAGAAATATGCACGCATGCACCCAGAAATGCATGCACCCAGCAACGCATGCACCCAGCAATGCACGCAGCCAGAAATGCACGCACACAGAAATGCACACACCCAGAAACACACGCACCCAGAAACACACATATAAATACTCAGGCGCGCACCCAGAAACACACATGTAAACACATATGCGTGCATCCAGAAACACACATATAAACACACACACATGTACCCAGAAACACTCATATAAACACACACGCATGCACCCAGAAACACACATATAAACACAAACACGTGCAACCAGAAACACGCATATAAACACACACGCTCACACCCAGAAACACAAATATAAGCACACACGCGGGTACCCAGAAACACACATATAAACATACATGCTCGCACCCAGAAACACAACTATGGACACACACACACGCAACCAGAAACACACAAAAAAGCACACATGTTCGCAACCAGAAACACACTTATAAACACACACACACGCAGCCAGAAACACAACTATAGACACACATGCACGCAACCAGAAACACACATATAAGCACACATGTGCACCCAGAAATGCACGCACTCAGAAATGCATGCACCCAGAAACGCACACACCCAGAAACACACTTTTAAACACAAAGGTGCGCACGCAAATTCACACATATAAACACACCCGAGCGCACCCAGAAAACCCACATATAAACACACAGGCGCGCACCCAGAAACACACATATAAACACACACATGTGCACCCAAACATAACACAGACGTGTGCGGGCGTGTTTCCGGGTGGTCAAGTTTCCTGGTGAGTGTGTTGCCTAGTGGGCAGTGTTTCCAGGTGGGCGAGTTTCTGGGTGGGTGTGTTTCTAGGGGGGTGTGTGTGAGTTTCTGGGAGTGTCTTTCTACGGGTGTGTGTGCGTGTTTCTGGGAGTGTGTTTCTAGGGGGGTGTGTGTATGTGTGTGTTTCTGGTAGTGTGTTTCTAGGGGTGGAGGGGTGTTTCTGGGAGTGTGTTTCTAGGGGTGTGTGTGTGTGTTTCTGGGAGTGTGTGAAATAAACACGCACACACAACCCAGCAAAACACGCGCACACACCCCCAGCAAATCACGCACACACACCCCCAGCAACACACGCACACCCCCAGCAACACACGCACCACCTCAGCAACACACGCACACACACCCCCAGCAATGCACGCACACACACCCCCAGCAACACGTGCACACACACCCCCTGCAACACACACACACCCTCAGCAACTCACACACACCCTCAGCAATGCACATACACCCCTAGCAACACACACACACAGACCACCAGCCACACACACGCACGCACACATCCAGCAACATACACACACATACCCAGCAACACACACACACACACACAGCAACACACACACACACCCAGCAACAGACACACAGACCCAACAACAGCAACACACACACACACACCCAGCAACACACACACACACACCCAGCAACACACACACACACCCAGCAACACACACACACACCCAGCAACACACACACACGCCCTCAGCAACACACACACACACCCCCAGCAACACAAATACACACGCCCATAAACAAACACTCACACACGCACACCCCCAGAAACACACACACACAAACCCAGAAACACACACACACACAGCGCAGAAACACACACACACACCAGAAACACACACACACGCACACCCCAAAAACACACACACACACACACAAACACACACACACCCAGAAACAGTACATCAAAGACTGATGTAGTCTTGCGTTTTGCGACACTTCAGAATTTCTTTTCTTGAATTACAAGTAGTCTTCTATAAACATCGAAATGCGTTCGCCCCCATACATAACACACACGTACAAACACAAATGCACCCTTGCATAGACACGCACAGATGCCTAGAAACACACACAGAAATATGCACGCATGCACCCAGAAATGCATGCACCCAGCAACGCATGCACCCAGCAATGCACGCAGCCAGAAATGCACGCACACAGAAATGCACACACCCAGAAACACACGCACCCAGAAACACACATATAAATACTCAGGCGCGCACCCAGAAACACACATGTAAACACATATGCGTGCATCCAGAAACACACATATAAACACACACACATGTACCCAGAAACACTCATATAAACACACACGCGTGCACCCAGAAACACACATATAAACACAAACACGTGCAACCAGAAACACGCATATAAACACACACGCTCACACCCAGAAACACAAATATAAGCACACACGCGGGTACCCAGAAACACACATATAAACATACATGCTCGCACCCAGAAACACAACTATGGACACACACACACGCAACCAGAAACACACAAAAAAGCACACATGTTCGCAACCAGAAACACACTTATAAACACACACACACGCAGCCAGAAACACAACTATAGACATACACGCACGCCACCAGAAACACACATATAAGCACACATGTGCACCCAGAAATGCATGCACTCAGAAATGCACGCACCCAGAAACACACTTTTAAACACAAAGGTGCGCACGCAAAATCACACATATAAACACACCCGAGCGCACCCAGAAACCCACATATAAACACACAGGCGCGCACCCAGAAACACACATATAAACACACACATGTGCACCCAAACATAACACAGACGTGTGCGGGCGTGTTTCCGGGTGGTCAAGTTTCCTGGTGAGTGTGTTGCCTAGTGGGCAGTGTTTCCAGGTGGGCGAGTTTCTGGGTGGGCGTGTTTCTAGGGGGGTGTGTGTGAGTTTCTGGGAGTGTCTTTCTACGGGTGTGTGTGCGTGTTTCTGGGAGTGTGTTTCTAGGGGTGTGGGTGTGTGTGTGTTTCTGGTAGTGTGTTTCTAGGGGTGGAGGGGTGTTTCTGGGAGTGTGTTTCTAGGGGTGTGTGTGTGTGTTTCTGGGAGTGTGTGAAATAAACACGCACACTCAACCCAGCAAAACACGCGCACACACCCCCAGCAAATCACGCACACACACCCCCAGCAACACACGCACACCCCAGCAACACACGCACCACCTCAGCAACACACGCACACACACCCCCAGCAATGCACGCACACACACCCCCAGCAACACGTGCACACACACCCCCTGCAACACACACACACCCTCAGCAACTCACACACACCCTCAGCAATGCACATACACCCCTAGCAACACACACACATAGACCACCAGCCACACACACGCACGCACACACCCAGCAACATACACACACATACCCAGCAACACACACACACACACACAGCAACACACACACACACACAGCAACAGACACACAGACCCAACAACAGCAACACACACACACACACCCAGCAACACACACACACCCAGCAACACACACACACACCCAGCAACACACACACACACACCCAGCAACACACACACACGCCCTCAGCAACACACACACACACACCCCCAGCAACACAAACACACACGCCCATAAACAAACACTCACACACGCACACCCCCAGAAACACACACACACACACCCAGAAACACACACACACACACAGCGCAGAAACACACACACACACCAGAAACACACACACACACCCCAAAAAAACACACACACCCACACCCAGAAACACACACACACACACACAAACCCAGAAACACACACACACACCCAGAAACACACACACACACACAGAAACACACACTCACACACCCCAAAAACACAAACACACAAACCCCCAAAAACACACACACACCAGAAACACAAACACGCACACACCCAGAAAGATACACACACACACACTCCAGAAACACACCCACATACACATACACACACCCAGAAACACACAAACCCACACACCCAGAAACACACACACACCCAGAAACAGTACATCAAAGACTGATGTAGTCTTTCCTTTTGCGACACTTCAGAATTTCTTTTCTTGATTTACAAGTAGTCGTCTATAAACATAGAAATGCGTGCGCCCCCATACATAACACACACGTACAAACACAAACGCACCCTTGCATAGACATGCACCCATCCACAGAAACACACACAGAAATACGCACGCATGCACCCAGAAACGCATGCACCCAGCAAGGCACGCACCCAGCAACGCACGCAGCCAGAAATGCAAGCACCCAGAAACGCAGGCCCCCAGAAATGCACGCACCCAGAAATGCACGTACCCAGAAATGCACGCACCCAGAAACGCACACACCCAGAAACACACTTTTAAACACACAGCTGCGTACGCAGAAAGACACATATAAACACACCCGAGCGCACCCAGAAACCCACATAAAAACACACAGGCGAGCACCCAGAAACACACATATAAACATACACGCGCGCACCCAGAAACACACGTATAAACACACACGCGCGCACCCAGAAACACATATAAACACACACATGCACACCCAACCATAACACACATGTGTGCAGGCATGTTTCCGGGTTGGCAAGTTTCCTGGTGTGCGTGTTGCCTGGTGGGCAGTGTTTCCGGGTGGGCGAGTTTCTGGGTGGGCGTGTTTCCGGGTGGGCGTGTTTCTAGAGGTGTCTGTGAGTTTCTGGGAGTGTGTTTCTAGGGGGGGGGTGTGTTTCTGGGAGTGTGTTTCTAGGGGAGTATGTGTGTGTTTCTGGGAGTGTGTTTCTAGGGGTGTGTGTGTGTGTGTCTGTGTTTCTGGGAATGTGTTCCTAGGGCTGTATGTGTGTGTTTCTGGGAGTGTTTTTCTAGGGGTGTTTGTGTGTGTTTCTGGGAGTGTGTTTCTAGGGGTGTGTGTGTGTGTTTCTGCTAGTGTGTTTCTAGGGGGGAGGGGTGTTTCAGGGAGTGTGGTTCTAGGGGTGTGTGTGTGTATCTGGGAGTGTGTTTCTAGGGGTGTGTGTGTGTGTTTCTGCTAGTGTGTTTCTAGGGGGGAGGGGTGTTTCAGGGAGTGTGGTTCTAGGGGTGTGTGTGTGTATCTGGGAGTATGTTTCTAGGGGTGTGTGTGTGTGTTTCTGGGAGTGTGTGAAATACACACACACACACCCCCCCCCCCAGCAAAACACATGCACACACCCCCAGCAAAACACACACACACACACCCAGCAAAACACCCCCAGCAACACACGCACCACCTCAGCAACACGTGCACACACACCCCCAGCAACACACACACACCGTCCCAGCAACAAACACACACACACACCCAGAAACACACACACACACACACACACAGCAACACTCACACGCACACACCCAGCAACACACACACACACCCAGAAACACACACACACACACAAAAACAGAAACACACAATCACACACCCCAAAAACACATACACACACAGCCCCAGAAACACACACACACACACACCCAGAAACACACACACACACACCCAGAAACAGTACATCAAAGACTGATGTAGTCTTGCGTTTTGCGACATTTCAGAATTTCTTTTCTTGAATTACTAGTCTTCTATAAATATAGAAATGCGTGCGCCCCCATACATAACACACACGTACAAACACAAACGCACCCTTGCATAGACATGCACCCATACATAGAAACACACACAGAAATATGCATGCACGCACCCAGCAACGCATGCACCCAGCAATGCACGCAGCCAGAAATGCATGCACACAGAAATGCATGCACCCAGAAACGGACGCACTGAGAAACACACATATAAACACACAGGCGCACACCCAGAAATACAAATATAAACACACAGGCGCGCACCCAGAAACAAACATATAAACACATATGCTTGCATCCAGAAACACACATATAAACACACACGCACGCACCCAAAAAGACACATATAAACACACACATGTGTACCCAGAAACACTCATATAAACACACACGCATGCACCCAGAAACACACATATAAACACAAACACGTGCACCCAGAAACACACATATAAACACACACACTCGCCCCCAGAAACACAACTATAAGCACACACGCGGGTACCCAGAAACACACATATAAACACACACGCTCGCACCCAGAAACACAACTACAGACACACACACACACAACCAGAAACACACATATAAGCACACATGTGCGGACCCAGAAACACACTTATAAACAAACACATGTGCATCCAGAAACACACATATAAACACACACATGCGCGCCCAAACATAACACACATGTGTGCGGGCGTGTTTCCGGTGGTCAAGTTTCCTGGTGTGTGTGTTGCCTGGTGGGCAGTGTTTCCGGGTGGGCGAGTTTCTGGGTGGGCGTGTTTCTGGGTGGGGGTGTTTCTAGAGGGGGGTGTGTTAGTTTCTGGGAGTGTGTTTCTAGGGGTGTGTGTGTGTGTTTCTGGGAGCGTGTTTCTAGGGGTGTGTGTGTTTCTGGGAGTATGTTTTTAGGGGTGTGTGTGTGTGTTTCTGGGAGTATGTTTCTAGGGGATTGTGTGTGTGTGTGCATGTGTTTCTGGGAGTGTGTTTCTAGGGGAGTGTGTGTGTGTTTCTGGCAGTGTGTTTCTAGAGGAGTGTGTGTGAGTTTCTGGGAGTGTGTTTTTAGGGGAGTGTGTGTATGTGTCTGGAAATGCACGCACCCAGAAACACACGCACCCTGAAACGCACGCACCCATAAATGCAAGCACCCAGAAACACACACACCCAGAAATGCACGTACCCAAAACACACATATAAACACACAGGCGCGCATCCAGAAACACACATATAAACGCACACACATGCACCCAGAAACACACATATAAACACACAGGCATACACCCAGAAATGCACATATACACACACACACGCGCACCCGGAAACACAAATATAAAAACACACGTGCACCCAGAAACACATATAAACACACACACGCTACCCAGAAACACACATATAAACACACATGTGCGCACCCAGAAACACACATATAAACACACATGCGTGCACCCAGAAACACACATATAAGCACACATGCGCTCACCCAGAAACACACTTATAAACAAACACATGTGCATCCAGAAACACACCTATAAACAAACACATGCTCGCCCAAACATAACACACACCTGTGTGGGCGTGTTTCCGGTGTGAACCTCTTTCTGTGTGTGCGTGTTGACTGGTGGGCGTGTTTCTGGGTTGGCGTGGTTCTGGGTGGGCGTGTTTCCGGTTGGGCGTGTTTCTAAGGGTGTGTGTGTGAGTTTCTAGGAGTCTGTTTCTATGCGTGTGTGTGTGTTTCTCTGGGAGTGTGTTTCTAGGGGTGTGTGTGTGTGTTTCTGGGAGGGTGTTTCTAGGTGTGTGTGTGTGTGTGTGTTTCTGTGAGTGTGTTTCTAGGGGTGTGTGTGTGTGTTTCTGGGAGTGTGTTTCTAGGGGAGTGTGTGTGTGTATGTTTCTGGGTGTGTGTTTCTAGGGCTGTGTGTGTGTGTTTCTGGGAATGTTTTTCTAGGGGTTGTGTGTGTGTTTCTGGACTATGTTTTTAGTGGGGTGTGTGTGTGTTTCTGGGAGTGTGTTTCTAGTGGTGTGTGTGTGATTCTGGGTAGTGTGTTTCTAGGGGTGTGTACGTGTGTTTCTTGGAATGTTTTTCTAGGGGTGTGTGTGTGTTTCTGGGGGTGTGTTTCTAGGGGTGTGTGTATGTTTCAGGGAATGTGTTTCTAGGGGTGTGTGTGTGCTTCTGTGAGTGCGTTTTTAGGGGTGTGTGTGCGTTTCTGGGAGTGTGTGAAATACACATGCACACACACACCCAGCAATACACGCATCCCACACCCCCATCAACACATGCACACATGCCCCCAGCAACACACACACACAGCAACACATGCACACACACACCCAGCAACACATGCACAAACACACACACCCACAGCACCACACGCACACCCCCAGCAATGCACACACACCCCCAGCAACACACGCACATAATCACCCAGCAACACATGCACCCACACACCCAGCAACACTCACACACACACACACACACACGCCACAACGCACAGACACACACACCCCCAGCAACACACCCGCACACATCCCCAGCAACACACTCACACACACCCCCAGCAACACACACACACAGACCCCTGGCAATACACGCACAAACACACCCAGCAACACACACACACACCCAAAAACACACACATACACACTCCCCAGAAACACACACACACACACCCAGAAACACACACACACACACCCAGAAACACACATAAACACAACCCCAGAAACACACATACACACAACCCCAGAAACACACACACACACACACACACCCACCAGAAACACACACACACACCCGGAAACACACACACACACCCCAGAAACAAACACACACACACACCCAGAAACACACACACATACTCACACCCAGAAACACACACACACAACCAGAAACACAGACACACACACACACGCAGAAACACACACACACACACCCAGAAACACACACACACACACCCAGAAAGACACACGCACACACACACACACACACACACACACACAGAAACATTACATCAAAGACTGATGTAGTCTTGCATTTTGCGACACTTCAGAATTTCTTTTCTTGATTTACAAGTAGTCTTCTATAAACATAGAAATGTTTGCGCCCCCATACATCACACACATGTACAAACACAAACGGACCCTTGCATAGACATGCACCCATGCATAGAAACAGACAGAGAAATACGCACGCATGCGCACACCCAGAAATGCATACACCCAGCAATGCACGCACCCAGCAACGCACGCAACCAGAAACGCACACACCCAGAAACACACGCACCCAGAAACACACACATAAACACACAAACATACACCCGAAAACAAATATAAACACACACAGCGCCCCAGCAACACATGCACACACACCCCCAGCAATACATGCACACACACCCCCAGCCACACATGCACACACACCCCCAGCAACACATGCACCACCCTCAGCAACACACACACACCCCAGCAACACACAAACACGCCTAGCAACACACACACAGACCACCAGCCACACACACACACGCACACACCCAGCAACACACACGCACATAACCAGCAAAACACACACACACACCCAGCAACACACACACACACACCCAGCAACACACACTCAGACCAACCCCCAGCAACACACACACACACCCTCCCAGCAACAAACACACACACACACCCCCAGCAACACACTCACACACACACCCCCAGCAACACACACACACACCCAGCAACACACACACACACACACCCAGCAACACACGCACACACACCCCCAGTAACACAAACACACATGCCCAGAAACACACACACACACCCAGAAACACACACACACACACCCAGCAACACTCACACGCACACACCCAGCAACACACACACTCACAGAAACACACACACACACACACACACACAGAAACACACACTCACACACCCCAAAAACACAAACACACACAGCCCCAGAAACACACACACACCCAGAAACCACCCACACACACACACCCAGAAACACATACACACACACACAGAAACACACCCACACACACACACACCCAGAAACACACAAACACACACACCCAGAAACACACACACACACACACACACACACACACACACACCCAGAAACAGTACATCAAAGACTGATGTAGTCTTGCGTTTTGCAACACTTCAGAATTTCTTTTCTTGAATTACAAGTAGTCTTCTATAAACATCGAAATGCGTGCGCCCCCATACATAACACACACGTACAAACACAAACGCACCCTTGCATAGACACGCACCGATGCCTAGAAACACACACAGAAATATGCACGCATGCACCCAGAAATGCATGCACCCAGCAACGCATGCACCCAGCAATGCACGCAGACAGAAATGCACGCACACAGAAATGCACACACCCAGAAACACACGCACCCAGAAACACACATATAAACACTCAGGCACGCACCCAGAAACACACATGTAAACATATATGCGTGCATCCAGAAACACACATATAAACACACACACATGTACCCAGAAACACTCATATACACACACACGCTGTGCACCCAGAAACACACATATAAACACAAACATGTGCAACCAGAAACACGCATATAAACACACACACTCACACCCAGAAACACAAATATAAGCACACACGCGGGTACCCAGAAACACACATATAAACATACATGCTCGCACCCAGAAACACAACTATGGACACACACACACGCAACCAGAAACACACAAAAAGCACACATGTTCGCAACCAGAAACACACTTATAAACACACACACACGCAGCCAGAAACACGAACTATAGACACACATGCACGCAACCAGAAACACACATATAAGCACACATGTGCACCCAGAAATGCACGCACTCAGAAATGCATGCACCCAGAAACGCACACACCCAGAAACACACTTTTAAACACAAAGGTGAGCACGCAAATTCACACATATAAACACACCCGAGCGCACCCAGAAACCCACATATAAACACACAGGCGCGCACCCAGAAACACACATATAAACACACACATGTGCACCCAAACATAACACAGACGTGTGCGGGCGTGTTTCCGGGTGGTCAAGTTTCCTGGTGAGTGTGTTGCCTAGTGGGCAGTGTTTCCAGGTGGGCGAGTTTCTGGGTGGGTGTGTTTCTAGGGGGGTGTGTGTGAGTTTCTGGGAGTGTCTTTCTACGGGTGTGTGTGCGTGTTTCTGGGAGTGTGTTTCTAGGGGGGTGTGTGTATGTGTGTGTTTCTGGTAGTGTGTTTCTAGGGGTGGAGGGGTGTTTCTGGGAGTGTGTTTCTAGGGGTGTGTGTGTGTGTTTCTGGGAGTGTGTGAAATAAACACGCACACACAACCCAGCAAAACACGCGCACACACCCCCAGCAAATCACGCACACACACCCCCAGCAACACACGCACACCCCCAGCAACACACGCACCACCTCAGCAACACACGCACACACACCCCCAGCAATGCACGCACACACACCCCCAGCAACACGTGCACACACACCCCCTGCAACACACACACACCCTCAGCAACTCACACACACCCTCAGCAATGCACATACACCCCTAGCAACACACACACACAGACCACCAGCCACACACACGCACGCACACATCCAGCAACATACACACACATACCCAGCAACACACACACACACACACAGCAACACACACACACACCCAGCAACACACACACAGACCCAACAACAGCAACACACACACACACACCCAGCAACACACACACACACACCCAGCAACACACACACACACACCCAGCAACACACACACACACCCAGCAACACACACACACGCCCTCAGCAACACACACACACACCCCCAGCAACACAAATACACACGCCCATAAACAAACACTCACACACGCACACCCCCAGAAACACACACACACAAACCAGAAACACACACACACACAGCGCAGAAAACACACACACACACCAGAAACACACACACACGCACACCCCAAAAACACACACACACACACACAAACACACACACACCCAGAAACAGTACATCAAAGACTGATGTAGTCTTGCGTTTTGCGACACTTCAGAATTTCTTTTCTTGAATTACAAGTAGTCTTCTATAAACATCGAAATGCGTTCGCCCCCATACATAACACACACGTACAAACACAAATGCACCCTTGCATAGACACGCACAGATGCCTAGAAACACACACAGAAATATGCACGCATGCACCCAGAAATGCATGCACCCAGCAACGCATGCACCCAGCAATGCACGCAGCCAGAAATGCACGCACACAGAAATGCACACACCCAGAAACACACGCACCCAGAAACACACATATAAATACTCAGGCGCGCACCCATGCGTGCATCCAGAAACACACATATAAACACACACACATGTACCCAGAAACACTCATATAAACACACACGCGTGCACCCAGAAACACACATATAAACACAAACACGTGCAACCAGAAACACGCATATAAACACACACGCTCA
The DNA here is from genome assembly GCF_017639515.1 of Carcharodon carcharias. NCBI lineage: Eukaryota > Metazoa > Chordata > Chondrichthyes > Lamniformes > Lamnidae > Carcharodon > Carcharodon carcharias. Next base: position 20,392,017 of record NC_054485.1, on the reverse strand, counting down.
CACCCAGAAACACAAATATAAGCACACACGCGGGTACCCAGAAACACACATATAAACATACATGCTCGCACCCAGAAACACAACTATGGACACACACACACGCAACCAGAAACACACAAAAAAGCAAACATGTTCGCAACCAGAAACACACTTATAAACACACACACACGCAGCCAGAAACACAACTATAGACATACACGCACGCAACCAGAAACACACATATAAGCACACATGTGCACCCAGAAATGCATGCACTCAGAAATGCACGCACCCAGAAACACACTTTTAAACACAAAGGTGCGCACGCAAAATCACACATATAAACACACCCGAGCGCACCAGAAACCCACATATAAACACACAGGCGCGCACCCAGAAACACACATATAAACACACACATGTGCACCCAAACATAACACAGACGTGTGCGGGTGTGTTTCCGGGTGGTCAAGTTTCCTGGTGAGTGTGTTGCCTAGTGGGCAGTGTTTCCAGGTGGGCGAGTTTCTGGGTGGGCGTGTTTCTAGGGGGGTGTGTGTGAGTTTCTGGGAGTGTCTTTCTACGGGTGTGTGTGCGTGTTTCTGGGAGTGTGTTTCTAGGGGTGTGGGTGTGTGTGTGTTTCTGGTAGTGTGTTTCTAGGGGTGGAGGGGTGTTTCTGGGAGTGTGTTTCTAGGGGTGTGTGTGTGTGTTTCTGGGAGTGTGTGAAATAAACACGCACACTCAACCCAGCAAAACACGCACACACACCCCCAGCAAATCACGCACACACACCCCCAGCAACACACGCACACCCCCAGCAACACACGCACCACCTCAGCAACACACGCACACACACCCCCAGCAATGCACGCACACACACCCCCAGCAACACGTGCACACACACCCCCTGCAACACACACACACCCTCAGCAACTCACACACACCCTCAGCAATGCACATACACCCCTAGCAACACACACACATAGACCACCAGCCACACACACGCACGCACACACCCAGCAACATACACACACATACCCAGCAACACACACACACACACACAGCAACACACACACACACAGCAACAGACACACAGACCCAACAACAGCAACACACACACACACACCCAGCAACACACACACACCCAGCAACACACACACACACACCCAGCAACACACACACACACACCCAGCAACACACACACACGCCCTCAGCAACACACACACACACACCCCCAGCAACACAAACACACACGCCCATAAACAAACACTCACACACGCACACCCCCAGAAACACACACACACACACCCAGAAACACACACACACACACACAGCGCAGAAACACACACACACACCAGAAACACACACACACACCCCAAAAAAACACACACACCCACACCCAGAAACACACACACACACACACAAACCCAGAAACACACACACACACCCAGAAACACACACACACACACAGAAACACACACTCACACACCCCAAAAACACAAACACACAAACCCCCAAAAACACACACACACCAGAAACACAAACACGCACACACCCAGAAAGATACACACACACACACTCCCAGAAACACACCCACATACACATACACACACCCAGAAACACACAAACCCACACACCCAGAAACACACACACACACCCAGAAACAGTACATCAAAGACTGATGTAGTCTTTCCTTTTGCGACACTTCAGAATTTCTTTTCTTGATTTACAAGTAGTCGTCTATAAACATAGAAATGTGTGCGCCCCCATACATAACACACACGTACAAACACAAACGCACCCTTGCATAGACATGCACCCATCCACAGAAACACACACAGAAATACGCACGCATGCACCCAGAAATGCATGCACCCAGCAAGGCACGCACCCAGCAACGCACGCAGCCAGAAATGCAAGCACCCAGAAACGCAGGCCCCCAGAAATGCACGCACCCAGAAATGCACGTACCCAGAAATGCACGCACCCAGAAACGCACACACCCAGAAACACACACACCCAGAAACACACTTTTAAACACACAGCTGCGTACGCAGAAAGACACATATAAACACACCCGAGCGCACCCAGAAACCCACATAAAAACACACAGGCGAGCACCCAGAAACACACATATAAACATACACGCGCGCACCCAGAAACACACGTATAAACACACATGCGCGCACCCAGAAACACATATAAACACACACATGCACACCCAACCATAACACACATGTGTGCAGGCGTGTTTCCGGGTTGGCAAGTTTCCTGGTGTGCGTGTTGCCTGGTGGGCAGTGTTTCCGGGTGGGCGAGTTTCTGGGTGGGCGTGTTTCCGGGTGGGCGTGTTTCTAGAGGTGTCTGTGAGTTTCTGGGAGTGTGTTTCTAGGGGGGGGGGTGTGTTTCTGGGAGTGTGTTTCTAGGGGAGTATGTGTGTGTTTCTGGGAGTGTGTTTCTAGGGGGGGGTGGTGTTTCTGGGAGTATGTTTCTAGGGGAGTGTGTGTGTTTCTGGGAGTGTTTTTCTAGGGGTTATTGTGTGTGTTTCTGGGAGTGTGTTTTTCGGGGTGTGTGTGTGTGTTTCTGATAGTGTGTTTCTAGGGGGGAGGGGTGTTTCAGGGAGTGTGGTTCTAGGGGTGTGTGTGTGTATCTGGGAGTGTGTTTCTAGGGGTGTGTGTGTGTGTTTCTGCTAGTGTGTTTCTAGGGGGGAGGGGTGTTTCAGGGAGTGTGGTTCTAGGGGTGTGTGTGTGTATCTGGGAGTATGTTTCTAGGGGTGTGTGTGTGTGTTTCTGGGAGTGTGTGAAATACACACACACACACCCCCCCCCCCAGCAAAACACATGCACACACCCCCAGCAAAACACACACACACACACCCAGCAAAACACCCCCAGCAACACACGCACCACCTCAGCAACACGTGCACACACACCCCCAGCAACACACACACACCGTCCCAGCAACAAACACACACACACACCCAGAAACACACACACACACACACACACAGCAACACTCACACGCACACACCCAGCAACACACACACACACCCAGAAACACACACACACACACAAAAACAGAAACACACAATCACACACCCCAAAAACACATACACACACAGCCCCAGAAACACACACACACACACACCCAGAAACACACACACACACACCCAGAAACAGTACATCAAAGACTGATGTAGTCTTGCGTTTTGCGACATTTCAGAATTTCTTTTCTTGAATTACTAGTCTTCTATAAATATAGAAATGCGTGCGCCCCCATACATAACACACACGTACAAACACAAACGCACCCTTGCATAGACATGCACCCATACATAGAAACACACACAGAAATATGCATGCACGCACCCAGCAACGCATGCACCCAGCAATGCACGCAGCCAGAAATGCATGCACACAGAAATGCATGCACCCAGAAACGGACGCACCGAGAAACACACATATAAACACACAGGCGCACACCCAGAAATACAAATATAAACACACAGGCGCGCACCCAGAAACAAACATATAAACACATATGCTTGCATCCAGAAACACACATATAAACACACACGCACGCACCCAAAAAGACACATATAAACACACACATGTGTACCCAGAAACACTCATATAAACACACACGCATGCACCCAGAAACACACATATAAACACAAACACGTGCACCCAGAAACACACATATAAATACACACACTCGCCCCCAGAAACACAACTATAAGCACACACGCGGGTACCCAGAAACACACATATAAACACACACGCTCGCACCCAGAAACACAACTACAGACACACACACACACAACCAGAAACACACATATAAGCACACATGTGCGGACCCAGAAACACACTTATAAACAAACACATGTGCATCCAGAAACACACATATAAACACACACATGCGCGCCCAAACATAACACACATGTGTGCGGGCGTGTTTCCGGTGGTCAAGTTTCCTGGTGTGTGTGTTGCCTGGTGGGCAGTGTTTCCGGGTGGGCGAGTTTCTGGGTGGGCGTGTTTCTGGGTGGGGGTGTTTCTAGAGGGGGGTGTGTTAGTTTCTGGGAGTGTGTTTCTAGGGGTGTGTGTGTGTGTTTCTGGGAGCGTGTTTCTAGGGGTGTGTGTGTTTCTGGGAGTATGTTTTTAGGGGTGTGTGTGTGTGTTTCTGGGAGTATGTTTCTAGGGGATTGTGTGTGTGTGTGCATGTGTTTCTGGGAGTGTGTTTCTAGGGGAGTGTGTGTGTGTTTCTGGCAGTGTGTTTCTAGAGGAGTGTGTGTGAGTTTCTGGGAGTGTGTTTTTAGGGGAGTGTGTGTATGTTTCTGGAAATGCACGCACCCAGAAACACACGCACCCTGAAACGCACGCACCCATAAATGCAAGCACCCAGAAACACACACACCCAGAAATGCACGTACCCAAAACACACATATAAACACACAGGCGCGCATCCAGAAACACACATATAAACGCACACACATGCACCCAGAAACACACATATAAACACACAGGCATACACCCAGAAATGCACATATACACACACACACGCGCACCCGGAAACACAAATATAAAAACACACGTGCACCCAGAAACACATATAAACACACACACGCATACCCAGAAACACACATATAAACACACATGTGCGCACCCAGAAACACACATATAAACACACATGCGTGCACCCAGAAACACACATATAAGCACACATGCGCTCACCCAGAAACACACTTATAAACAAACACATGTGCATCCAGAAACACACCTATAAACAAACACATGCTCGCCCAAACATAACACACACCTGTGTGGGCGTGTTTCCGGGTGAACCTCTTTCTGTGTGTGCGTGTTGACTGGTGGGCGTGTTTCTGGGTTGGCGTGGTTCTGGGTGGGCGTGTTTCCGGTTGGGCGTGTTTCTAAGGGTGTGTGTGTGAGTTTCTAGGAGTCTGTTTCTATGCGTGTGTGTGTGTTTCTCTGGGAGTGTGTTTCTAGGGGTGTGTGTGTGTGTTTCTGGGAGGGTGTTTCTAGGTGTGTGTGTGTGTGTGTGTGTTTCTGTGAGTGTGTTTCTAGGGGTGTGTGTGTGTGTTTCTGGGAGTGTGTTTCTAGGGGAGTGTGTGTGTGTATATTTCTGGGTGTGTGTTTCTAGGGCTGTGTGTGTGTGTTTCTGGGAATGTTTTTCTAGGGGTATGTGTGTGTGTTTCTGGGATTGTGTTTCTAGGGATGTGTGTGTGTGTTTCTGGTAGTGTGTTTCTAGTGGTGTGTATGTGCGTTCTGGGTAGTGTGTTTCTAGGGGTGTGTACGTGTGTTTCTTGGAATGTTTTTCTAGGGGTGTGTGTGTGTTTCTGGGGGTGTGTTTCTAGGGGTGTGTGTATGTTTCAGGGAATGTGTTTCTAGGGGTGTGTGTGTGCTTCTGTGAGTGCGTTTTTAGGGGTGTGTGTGCGTTTCTGGGAGTGTGTGAAATACACATGCACACACACACCCAGCAATACACGCATCCACACCCCCATCAACACATGCACACATGCCCCCAGCAACACACACACACAGCAACACATGCACACACACACCCAGCAACACATGCACAAACACACACACCCACAGCACCACACGCACACCCCCAGCAATGCACACACACCCCCAGCAACACACGCACATAATCACCCAGCAACACATGCACCCACACACCCAGCAACACTCACACACACACACACACACACACACGCCACAACGCACAGACACACACACCCCCAGCAACACACCCGCACACATCAGCAGCAACACACTCACACACACCCCCAGCAACACACACACACAGACCCCTGGCAATACACGCACACACACACCCAGCAACACACACACACACCCAAAAACACACACATACACACTCCCCAGAAACACACACACACACACCCAGAAACACACACACACACCCAGAAACACACATAAACACAACCCCAGAAACACACATACACACAACCCCAGAAACACACACACACACACACACACCCACCAGAAACACACACACACACCCGGAAACACACACACACACCCCAGAAACAAACACACACACACACCCAGAAACACACACACATACTCACACCCAGAAACACACACACACAACCAGAAACACAGACACACACACACACGCAGAAACACACACACACACACCCAGAAACACACACACACACACCCAGAAAGACACACGCACACACACACACACACACACACACACAGACACACACACACACACACACACAGAAACATTACATCAAAGACTGATGTAGTCTTGCATTTTGCGACACTTCAGAATTTCTTTTCTTGATTTACAAGTAGTCTTCTATAAACATAGAAATGTTTGCGCCCCCATACATCACACACATGTACAAACACAAACGGACCCTTGCATAGACATGCACCCATGCATAGAAACAGACAGAGAAATACGCACGCATGCGCACACCCAGAAATGCATACACCCAGCAATGCACGCACCCAGCAACGCACGCAACCAGAAACGCACACACCCAGAAACACACGCACCCAGAAACACACACATAAACACACAAACATACACCCGAAAACAAATATAAACACACACTCGCGCACCCAGAAACACACATATAAACAGAAATTCGTGTACCCAGAAACACACATATAAACACACATGCGTGCACCCAGAAACACACTTATAAACACAAACACACGCAGCCATAAACACACATATAGACACACATGCGTGCACCCAGAAACACACTAATAAACAAACACTTGTGTATCCAGAAACACACATATAAACACACACATGCACACCCAAACATAACACACACATGCGTGGGCGTGTTTCTGGATGGGCATGTTGCTAGGTGGGCATGTTTCTAGGGGGGTGTGTGTGTGTTTCTGGGAGTGTGTTTCTAGGGGTTTCTGTGTTTGTTTCTGGGAGTGTGTTTCTAGGGGTATGTGTGTGAGTTTCTGGGAGTGTGTTTCTAGGGGTGTGTGTGTGTTTCAGCGAGTCTGTTTCCAGGAGTGTTTTTGTGTGTGTGTGTTTCTGGGAGTGTGTTTCTAGGAGTGCATGTGTGTGTTTCTGGTAGTGTGTTTCTAGGGGGGTGTACGTGTGTTTCTTGGAATGTTTTTCTAGGGGTGTGTGTGTGTTTCTGGGAATGTGTTTCTAGGGGGGTGTGTGTGTGTTTCTGGGAGTGTGTTTCTAGGGGTGTGTGTATGTTTCAGGGAATGTGTTTCTAGGAGTGTGTGTGTGTGTTTCTGTGAGTGCGTTTTTACGGGTGTGTGCGTGCGTTTCTGGGAGTGTGTGAAATACACATGTACACACACACCCAGCAATACACGCACCCACACCCCCATCAACACATGCACACATGCCCCCAGCAACACACACACACAGCACCACATGCACACACACACCCAGCAACACATGCACAAACACACACACCCACAGCACCTCACGCACACCCCCAGCAATGCACACACACCCCCAGCCACACATGCACATACACACCCGGCAACACACGCACCCACACACCCAGCAACACTCACACACACACACACACACACCCCACAATGCACAGACACACACCCCCCCAGCAACACACCCGCACACATCCCCAGCAACACACTCACACACACACCCAACAACACACGCACACACACCCCCGGCAATACGCGCACACATACCCCCAGCAACACACACACACACACACCCAGAAACACACACACACATACATCCAGAAACACACACACACACACCCAGAAACACACACATACAGCCAGCAACACACGCACAAGCTCTGCAACACACGCACACACAACCCCAGCAAAACACGCACACACACCCCCAGCAACACATGCACACACGCCCCCAGCAACACGTGCACACACACACACACCCAGCAACACACGCACACCCTCAGGAACACACACACACCCTCAGCAACGCACATACACCCCTAGCAACACACACACACACAGACCCCCAGCCACACACACACACGCACACACCCAGCAACACACACACACACATACCCAGCAACACACACACACACACCAAGCAACACACACACACACCCAGCAACAGACACACAGACCCAACAACAGCAAAACACACACACACCCCCAGCAACACACACACACACACACCCAGCAACACACACACACCCCCAGCAACACACACACACACACCCAGCAACACGCACACACTCCCTCAGCAACACACGCACATACACCCCCAGCAACACAAACACACACGCCCATAAACAAACACTCACACACACACACCCCCCCAGAAACACACACACACACACACCCAGAAACACACACACAAACACACACAGTAAAACACACACAGCAACACTCGTAAACACACCCCCAGAAACACACACACTCACACCCAGAAGCACATACTCACAGCCAGAAACACACACACACACACACACCCAGAAACACACACAAACACACACACCCCAGAAACACACACACACACCAGAAATGCACACACACACACACCCAGAAACACACACACACCCACAAACCCAGAAACACACACACAGAAACACACACTCACACACACACCAGAAACACAAACACACACACACCCAGAAAGACACACACACACACACACACTCCCAGAAACACACACACATACACACACACACACACAGAAACACACAAACACACACACCCAGAAACACACACACACACACCCAGAAACACACACACCCTGAAACAGTACATCAAAGACTGATATAGTCTTGTGTTTTGCGACACTTCAGAATTTCTTTTCTTGAACTACAAGAGTCTTCTATAAACATAGAAATGCGTGCGCCCCCATACATAACACACACGTACAAACACAAATGCACCCTTGCATAGACACGCACCCATGCATAGAAACACACACAGAAATATGCACGCACGCACCCAAAAATGCACGCACCCAGCAACGCATGCAACCCAAAATGCACGCAGCCAGAAATGCACGCACACAGAAATACACGCACCCAGAAATGCACGCACCCAGAAACACACATATAAACACGCAGGCGCGCACCCAGAAACACACATATAAACACACATGCACGCACCCAAAAACACACATATAAACACAGACAAGTGTACCCAGAAACACTCATATAAACACACACGCGTGCACCCACAAACACAGATATAAACACAAACACGTGCAACCAGAAACACACATATAAACACACACGTTCGCACCCAGAAACACAAATATAAGCACACATGCAGATACCCAGAAACACACATATAAACACACATGCTCGCACCAAGAAACACAACTATAGACACACACACACGCAACCAGAAACACACATATAAGCACACATGTTCGCAACCAGAAACACACTTATAAACACACACACACGCAGCCAGAAACACAACTATAGACACACACGCACGCAACCAGAAACACACATATAAGCATACATGTGCGCACCCAGAAACACACTTATAAACAAACACATGTGCATCCAGAAACACACATATAAACACATACATGCGCGCCCAAACATAACACACACGTGTGCGGGCGTGTTTCCGGGTGGGCAAGTTTCCTGGTGTGTGTGTTGCCTGGTGGGCAGTGTTTCCGGGTGGGCGAGTTTCTGGGTGGGCGTGTTTCCGGGTGGGCGTATTTCTAGGGATGTGTGTGTGAGTTGCTGGGAGTGTGTTTCTAGGGGTGTGTGTGTGAGTTTCTGGGAGTGTGTTTCTAGGGGTGTGTGTGTGCGTTTCTGGGAGTGTGTTTCTAGGAGTGCGTGTGTGAGTTTCTGGGCGTGTGTTTCTTGGGATGTGTGTGTGTGTATCTGGGAGTGTGTTTCTAGGGGAGTGTGTGTGTGTTTCTGGGAGTGTGTTTCTAGGGGTATGTGTGTGTGTTTCTGGGAGCGTGTTTCTAGGGGTGTGTGTGTGTGTTTCTGGGAGTATGTTTCTCGGAGATTGTGTGTTTGTGTGCATGTGTTTCTGGGAGTGTGTTTCTAGGGGTATGTGTGTGTGTTTCTGGGAATGTGTTTCTAGGGGTGAGTGTGTGTGTTTCTGGGAGTGTGTTTCTAGGGGGGTGTGTGTGTGTGTTTCTGGTAGTGTGTTTCTAGGGTGGGAGGGGTGTTCTGGGGAGTGTGGTTCTGGGGGGGGTGTGTGTTTCTGCAAAACTCGAGCACACACCACCAGCAAAACACGCACACACACCCCCAGCAACACACGCACACCACCAGCATCACACGCACCACCTCAGCAACACACGCACACACACCCCCAGCAATGCACGCACACACACCCCCAGCAACATGTGCACACACACCACCTGCAACACACGCACACCCTCAGCAACACACACACCCCCCCCCAGCAACGTACATACACCCCTAGCAACACACACACACACAGACCACCAGCCACACACACACGTACACACCCAGCAACACACACGCACATACCCAGCAACACACACACACACCCAGCAACACACACACACACCCAGCAACACACACACAGACCAACCCCCAGCAACACACACACACCCTCCCAGCAACACACACACACACCCCCCCAGCAACACACACACACACACACCCAGCAACACACACACACACACACCCAGCAACACAAACACACACCTAGCAACTCACGCACACACACCCACAGCAACACAAACACACACACCCAGAAACACACACACACACAGAAACACAAACACACACACACCCAGCGACACTCGCATGCACAGCCCCAGCAACACACACACACACCCAGAAACACACACACACACACACACACACACACACACACAGAAACACACACTCACACTCCCCAAAAACACAAGCACACACAGGCCCAGAAACACACACACACCCAGAAACACACACACACACACAAACACACACAGAAACACACCCACACACACACACACACCCAGAAACAGTACATCAAAGACTGGTGTAGTCTTGCGTTTTACAACACTTCAGAATTTCTTTTCTTGAATTACAAGTAGTCTTCCATAAACATAGAAATGCGTGCGCCCCCATACATAACACACACGTACAAACACAAATGCACCCTTGCGTAGACACGCACCCATGCATAGAAACACACACAGAAATATGCACGCACGCACCCAGAAATGCATGCACCCAGCAACGCACGCACCCAGAAATGCACGCAGTCAGAAATGCACGCACACAGAAACACACATATAAACACACAGGTGCGCACCCAGAAACACACATATAAACACACACGTGCGCACCCAGAAACACTCATATAAACACACAGGCGCACAACCAGAAACACAAATTTAAACACATATGCATGCATCCAGAAACACACATATGAACACACACGCACGCACCCAAAAACACACATATAAACACATACACATGTACCCAGAAACACTCATATAAACACAAATGCGCGCACCCAGAAACACACATATAAACACAAACACACGCACCCAGAAATACACATATAAACACACACGCGCGCACCCAGAAACACAAACATAAGCACACACGCGGGTACCCAGAAACACACGTATAAACACACACACTCGCACCAAGAAACACAACTACAGGCACACACACACACAACCAGAAACACACATATAAGCACACATGTTCGCAACCAGAAACACACTTATAAACACACACACATGCAGCCAGAAACACAACGATAGACACACACGCACGCAACAAAAAACACACATATAAGCACACATGTGCTCACCCAGAAACACACTTATAAACAAACACATGTGCATCCAGAAACACACATATAAACACACACATGCGCGCCCAAACATAACACACACGTGTGCAGGCGTGTTTCCGGGTTGGCAAGTTTCCTGGTGTGCATGTTGCCTGGTGGGCAATGTTTCCGGGTGGGCGAGTTTCTGGGTGGGCATGTTTCTAGGGGGGTGTGTGTGAGTTTCTGGGAGTGTGTTTCTAGGGGGGTGTGTGTGTGTGTTTCTGGGAGTGTGTTTCTAGGAGAGTGTGTGTGTGTTTCTGGGAGTGTGTTTCTATGGGTGTGTGTGTGAGTTTCTGGGAGCGTGTTTCTAGGGATGTGTGTGTGTGTTTCCGGGAGTATGTTTTTAGGGGCATGTGTGTGTGTTTCTGGAAGTGTGTTTCTAGGGGTAAGTGTGTGTGTTTCTGGGAGTATGTGAAATACACACACACACACCCCCAGCAAAACACACACACACACCCCCAGCAACACACGCACACCCCCAGCAACACACGCACACACACCCCCAGCAACACATGCACACACACCCCCAGCAATACATGCACACACACCCCCAGCCACACATGCACACACACCCCCAGCAACACATGCACACCCTCAGCAACACACACACACCCCCAGCAACACACAAACACGCCTAGCAACACACACACAGACCACCAGCCACACACACACACGCACACACCCAGCAACACACACGCACATAACCAGCAAAACACACACACACACCCAGCAACACACACACACACACCCAGCAACACACACACAGACCAACCCCCAGCAACACACACACACCCTCCCAGCAACAAACACACACACACACACCCAGCAACACACTCACACACACACCCCCAGCAACACACACACACACCCAGCAACACACACACACACACACCCAGCAACACACGCACACACACCCCCAGTAACACAAACACACATGCCCAGAAACACACACACACACACCCAGAAACACACACACACACACCCAGCAACACTCACACGCACACACCCAGCAACACACACACACACAGAAACACACACACACACACACACACAGAAACACACACTCACACACCCCAAAAACACAAACACACACAGCCCCAGAAACACACACACACCCAGAAACACCCACACACACACACCCAGAAACACATACACACACACACAGAAACACACCCACACACACACACACACCCAGAAACACACAAACACACACACCCAGAAACACACACACACACACACACACACACACACACACACCCAGAAACAGTACATCAAAGACTGATGTAGTCTTGCGTTTTGCGACACTTCAGAATTTCTTTTCTTGAATTACAAGTAGTCTTCTATAAACATCGAAATGCGTGCGCCCCCATACATAACACACACGTACAAACACAAACGCACCCTTGCATAGACACGCACCGATGCCTAGAAACACACACAGAAATATGCACGCATGCACCCAGAAATGCATGCACCCAGCAACGCATGCACCCAGCAATGCACGCAGACAGAAATGCACGCACACAGAAATGCACACACCCAGAAACACACGCACCCAGAAACACACATATAAACACTCAGGCACGCACCCAGAAACACACATGTAAACACATATGCGTGCATCCAGAAACACACATATAAACACACACACATGTACCCAGAAACACTCATATACACACACACGTGTGCACCCAGAAACACACATATAAACACAAACATGTGCAACCAGAAACACGCATATAAACACACACACTCACACCCAGAAACACAAATATAAGCACACACGCGGGTACCCAGAAACACACATATAAATATACATGCTCGCACCCAGAAACACAACTATGGACACACACACACGCAACCAGAAACACACAAAAAAGCACACATGTTCGCAACCAGAAACACACTTATAAACACACACACACGCAGCCAGAAACACGACTATAGACACACATGCACGCAACCAGAAACACACATATAAGCACACATGTGCACCCAGAAATGCACGCACTCAGAAATGCATGCACCCAGAAACGCACACACCCAGAAACACACTTTTAAACACAAAGGTGCGCACGCAAATTCACACATATAAACACACCCGAGCGCACCCAGAAACCCACATATAAACACACAGGCGCGCACCCAGAAACACACATATAAACACACACACATGTACCCAGAAACACTCATATAAACACACACGTGTGCACCCAGAAACACACATATAAACACACACACTCACACCCAGAAACACAAATATAAGCACACACGCGGGTACCCAGAAACACACATATAAACATACATGCTCGCACCCAGAAACACAACTATGGACACACACACACGCAACCAGAAACACACAAAAAAGCACACATGTTCGCAACCAGAAACACACTTATAAACACACACACACGCAGCCAGAAACACGACTATAGACACACATGCACGCAACCAGAAACACACATATAAGCACACATGTGCACCCAGAAATGCACGCACCCAGAAATGCATGCACCCAGAAACGCACGCACCCAGAAACACACTTTTAAACACAAAGGTGCGCACGCAAATTCACACATATAAACACACCCGAGCGCACCCAGAAACCCACATATAAACACACAGGCACGCACCCAGAAACACACATATAAACACACACATGTGCACCCAAACATAACACAGACGTGTGCGGGCGTGTTTCCGGGTGGTCAAGTTTCCTGGTGAGTGTGTTGCCTAGTGGGCAGTGTTTCCAGGTGGGCGAGTTTCTGGGTGGGTGTGTTTCTAGGGGGGTGTGTGTGAGTTTCTGGGAGTGTCTTTCTACGGGTGTGTGTGCGTGTTTCTGGGAGTGTGTTTCTAGGGGGGTGTGTGTATGTGTGTGTTTCTGGTAGTGTGTTTCTAGGGGTGGAGGGGTGTTTCTGGGAGTGTGTTTCTAGGGGTGTGTGTGTGTGTTTCTGGGAGTGTGTGAAATAAACACGCACACACAACCCAGCAAAACACGCGCACACACCCCCAGCAAATCACGCACACACACCCCCAGCAACACACGCACACCCCCAGCAACACACGCACCACCTCAGCAACACACGCACACACACCCCCAGCAATGCACGCACACACACCCCCAGCAACACGTGCACACACACCCCCTGCAACACACACACACCCTCAGCAACTCACACACACCCTCAGCAATGCACATACACCCCTAGCAACACACACACACAGACCACCAGCCACACACACGCACGCACACATCCAGCAACATACACACACATACCCAGCAACACACACACACACACACAGCAACACACACACACACCCAGCAACAGACACACAGACCCAACAACAGCAACACACACACACACACCCAGCAACACACACACACACACACCCAGCAACACACACACACACACCCAGCAACACACACACACACCCAGCAACACACACACACGCCCTCAGCAACACACACACACACCCCCAGCAACACAAATACACACGCCCATAAACAAACACTCACACACGCACACCCCCAGAAACACACACACACAAACCCAGAAACACACACACACACAGCGCAGAAACACACACACACACCAGAAACACACACACACGCACACCCCAAAAACAAACACACACACACAAACACACACACACCCAGAAACAGTACATCAAAGACTGATGTAGTCTTGCGTTTTGCGACACTTCAGAATTTCTTTTCTTGAATTACAAGTAGTCTTCTATAAACATCGAAATGCGTTCGCCCCCATACATAACACACACGTACAAACACAAATGCACCCTTGCATAGACACGCACAGATGCCTAGAAACACACACAGAAATATGCACGCATGCACCCAGAAATGCATGCACCCAGCAACGCATGCACCCAGCAATGCACGCAGACAGAAATGCACGCACACAGAAATGCACACACCCAGAAACACACGCACCCAGAAACACACATATAAATACTCAGGCGCGCACCCAGAAACACACATGTAAACACATATGCGTGCATCCAGAAACACACATATAAACACACACACATGTACCCAGAAACACTCATATAAACACACAAGCGTGCACCCAGAAACACACATATAAACACAAACACGTGCAACCAGAAACACGCATATAAACACACACGCTCACACCCAGAAACACAAATATAAGCACACACGCGGGTACCCAGAAACACACATATAAACATACATGCTCGCACCCAGAAACACAACTATGGACACACACACACGCAACCAGAAACACACAAAAAAGCACACATGTTCGCAACCAGAAACACACTTATAAACACACACACACGCAGCCAGAAACACAACTATAGACATACACGCACGCAACCAGAAACACACATATAAGCACACATGTGCACCCAGAAATGCATGCACTCAGAAATGCACGCACCCAGAAACACACTTTTAAACACAAAGGTGCGCACGCAAAATCACACATATAAACACACCCGAGCGCACCCAGAAACCCACATATAAACACACAGGCGCGCACCCAGAAACACACATATAAACACACACATGTGCACCCAAACATAACACAGACGTGTGCGGGCGTGTTTCCGGGTGGTCAAGTTTCCTGGTGAGTGTGTTGCCTAGTGGGCAGTGTTTCCAGGTGGGCGAGTTTCTGGGTGGGCGTGTTTCTAGGGGGGTGTGTGTGAGTTTCTGGGAGTGTCTTTCTACGGGTGTGTGTGCGTGTTTCTGGGAGTGTGTTTCTAGGGGTGTGGGTGTGTGTGTGTTTCTGGTAGTGTGTTTCTAGGGGTGGAGGGGTGTTTCTGGGAGTGTGTTTCTAGGGGTGTGTGTGTGTGTTTCTGGGAGTGTGTGAAATAAACACGCACACTCAACCCAGCAAAACACGCGCACACACCCCCAGCAAATCACGCACACACACCCCCAGCAACACACGCACACCCCCAGCAACACACGCACCACCTCAGCAACACACGCACACACACCCCCAGCAATGCACGCACACACACCCCCAGCAACACGTGCACACACACCCCCTGCAACACACACACACCCTCAGCAACTCACACACACCCTCAGCAATGCACATACACCCCTAGCAACACACACACATAGACCACCAGCCACACACACGCACGCACACACCCAGCAACATACACACACATACCCAGCAACACACACACACACACACACAGCAACACACACACACACCCAGCAACAGACACACAGACCCAACAACAGCAACACACACACACACACCCAGCAACACACACACACCCAGCAACACACACACACACACCCAGCAACACACACACACACACCCAGCAACACACACACACGCCCTCAGCAACACACACACACACACCCCCAGCAACACAAACACACACGCCCATAAACAAACACTCACACACGCACACCCCCAGAAACACACACACACACACCCAGAAACACACACACACACACACAGCGCAGAAACACACACACACACCAGAAACACACACACACACCCCAAAAAAACACACACACCCACACCCAGAAACACACACACACACACAAACCCAGAAACACACACACACACCCAGAAACACACACACACACACAGAAACACACACTCACACACCCCAAAAACACAAACACACAAACCCCCAAAAACACACACACACCAGAAACACAAACACGCACACACCCCGAAAGATACACACACACACACTCCCAGAAACACACCCACATACACATACACACACCCAGAAACACACAAACCCACACACCCAGAAACACACACACACACCCAGAAACAGTACATCAAAGACTGATGTAGTCTTTCCTTTTGCGACACTTCAGAATTTCTTTTCTTGATTTACAAGTAGTCGTCTATAAACATAGAAATGCGTGCGCCCCCATACATAACACACACGTACAAACACAAACGCACCCTTGCATAGACATGCACCCATCCACAGAAACACACACAGAAATACGCACGCATGCACCCAGAAACGCATGCACCCAGCAAGGCACGCACCCAGCAACGCACGCAGCCAGAAATGCAAGCACCCAGAAACGCAGGCCCCCAGAAATGCACGCACCCAGAAATGCACGTACCCAGAAATGCACGCACCCAGAAACGCACACACCCAGAAACACACTTTTAAACACACAGCTGCGTACGCAGAAAGACACATATAAACACACCCGAGCGCACCCAGAAACCCACATAAAAACACACAGGCGAGCACCCAGAAACACACATATAAACATACACGCGCGCACCCAGTAACACACGTATAAACACACACGCGCGCACCCAGAAACACATATAAACACACACATGCACACCCAACCATAACACACATGTGTGCAGGCGTGTTTCCGGGTTGGCAAGTTTCCTGGTGTGCGTGTTGCCTGGTGGGCAGTGTTTCCGGGTGGGCGAGTTTCTGGGTGGGCGTGTTTCCGGGTGGGCGTGTTTCTAGAGGTGTCTGTGAGTTTCTGGGAGTGTGTTTCTAGGGGGGGGGTGTGTTTCTGGGAGTGTGTTTCTAGGGGAGTATGTGTGTGTTTCTGGGAGTGTGTTTCTAGGGGTGTGTGTGTGTGTGTCTGTGTTTCTGGGAATGTGTTCCTAGGGCTGTATGTGTGTGTTTCTGGGAGTGTTTTTCTCAGGGTGTTTGTGTGTGTTTCTGGGAGTGTGTTTCTAGGGGTGTGTGTGTGTGTTTCTGCTAGTGTGTTTCTAGGGGGGAGGGGTGTTTCAGGGAGTGTGGTTCTAGGGGTGTGTGTGTGTATCTGGGAGTGTGTTTCTAGGGGTGTGTGTGTGTGTTTCTGCTAGTGTGTTTCTAGGGGGGAGGGGTGTTTCAGGGTGTGTGGTTCTAGGGGTGTGTGTGTGTATCTGGGAGTGTGTTTCTAGGGGTGTGTGTGTGTGTTTCTGGGAGTGTGTGAAATACACACACACACACACCCCCCCCAGCAAAACACATGCACACACCCCCAGCAAAACACACACACACACACCCAGCAAAACACCCCCAGCAACACACGCACCACCTCAGCAACACGTGCACACACACCCCCAGCAACACACACACACCGTCCCAGCAACAAACACACACACACACCCAGAAACACACACACACACACACACAGCAACACTCACACGCACACCCCCAGCAACACACACACACACCCAGAAACACACATACACACACAAAAACAGAAACACACAATCACACACCCCAAAAACACATACACACACAGCCCCAGAAACACACACACACACACACCCAGAAACACACACACACACACCCAGAAACAGTACATCAAAGACTGATGTAGTCTTGCGTTTTGCGACATTTCAGAATTTCTTTTCTTGAATTACTAGTCTTCTATAAATATAGAAATGCGTGCGCCCCCATACATAACACACACGTACAAACACAAACGCACCCTTGCATAGACATGCACCCATACATAGAAACACACACAGAAATATGCATGCACGCACCCAGCAACGCATGCACCCAGCAATGCACGCAGCCAGAAATGCATGCACACAGAAATGCATGCACCCAGAAACGGACGCACCGAGAAACACACATATAAACACACAGGCGCACACCCAGAAATACAAATATAAACACACAGGCGCGCACCCAGAAACAAACATATAAACACATATGCGTGCATCCAGAAACACACATATAAACACACACGCACGCACCCAAAAAGACACATATAAACACACACATGTGTACCCAGAAACACTCATATAAACACACACGCATGCACCCAGAAACACACATATAAACACAAACACGTGCACCCAGAAACACACATATAAACACACACACTCGCCCCCAGAAACACAACTACAGACACACACACACACAACCAGAAACACACATATAAGCACACATGTGCGGACCCAGAAACACACTTATAAACAAACACATGTGCATCCAGAAACACACATATAAACACACACATGCGCGCCCAAACATAACACACATGTGTGCGGGCGTGTTTCCGGTGGTCAAGTTTCCTGGTGTGTGTGTTGCCTGGTGGGCAGTGTTTCCGGGTGGGCGAGTTTCTGGGTGGGCGTGTTTCTGGGTGGGGGTGTTTCTAGAGGGGGGTGTGTTAGTTTCTGGGAGTGTGTTTCTAGGGGTGTGTGTGTGTGTTTCTGGGAGCGTGTTTCTAGGGGTGTGTGTGTTTCTGGGAGTATGTTTTTAGGGGTGTGTGTGTGTGTTTCTGGGAGTATGTTTCTAGGGGATTGTGTGTGTGTGTGCATGTGTTTCTGGGAGTGTGTTTCTAGGGGAGTGTGTGTGTGTTTCTGGCAGTGTGTTTCTAGAGGAGTGTGTGTGAGTTTCTGGGAGTGTGTTTTTAGGGGAGTGTGTGTATGTTTCTGGAAATGCACGCACCCAGAAACACACGCACCCTGAAACGCACGCACCCATAAATGCAAGCACCCAGAAACACACACACCCAGAAATGCACGTACCCAAAACACACATATAAACACACAGGCGCGCATCCAGAAACACACATATAAACGCACACACATGCACCCAGAAACACACATATAAACACACAGGCATACACCCAGAAATGCACATATACACACACACACGCGCACCCGGAAACACAAATATAAAAACACACGTGCACCCAGAAACACATATAAACACACACACGCATACCCAGAAACACACATATAAACACACATGTGCGCACCCAGAAACACACATATAAACACACATGCGTGCACCCAGAAACACACATATAAGCACACATGCGCTCACCCAGAAACACACTTATAAACAAACACATGTGCATCCAGAAACACACCTATAAACAAACACATGCTCGCCCAAACATAACACACACCTGTGTGGGCGTGTTTCCGGGTGAACCTCTTTCTGTGTGTGCGTGTTGACTGGTGGGCGTGTTTCTGGGTTGGCGTGGTTCTGGGTGGGCGTGTTTCCGGTTGGGCGTGTTTCTAAGGGTGTGTGTGTGAGTTTCTAGGAGTCTGTTTCTATGCGTGTGTGTGTGTTTCTCTGGGAGTGTGTTTCTAGGGGTGTGTGTGTGTGTTTCTGGGAGGGTGTTTCTAGGTGTGTGTGTGTGTGTGTGTGTGTGTTTCTGTGAGTGTGTTTCTAGGGGTGTGTGTGTGTGTTTCTGGGAGTGTGTTTCTAGGGGAGTGTGTGTGTGTATATTTCTGGGTGTGTGTTTCTAGGGCTGTGTGTGTGTGTTTCTGGGAATGTTTTTCTAGGGGTATGTGTGTGTGTTTCTGGGATTGTGTTTCTAGGGATGTGTGTGTGTGTTTCTGGTAGTGTGTTTCTAGTGGTGTGTATGTGCGTTCTGGGTAGTGTGTTTCTAGGGGTGTGTACGTGTGTTTCTTGGAATGTTTTTCTAGGGGTGTGTGTGTGTTTCTGGGGGTGTGTTTCTAGGGGTGTGTGTATGTTTCAGGGAATGTGTTTCTAGGGGTGTGTGTGTGCTTCTGTGAGTGCGTTTTTAGGGGTGTGTGTGCGTTTCTGGGAGTGTGTGAAATACACATGCACACACACACCCAGCAATACACGCATCCACACCCCCATCAACACATGCACACATGCCCCCAGCAACACACACACACAGCAACACATGCACACACACACCCAGCAACACATGCACAAACACACACACCCACAGCACCACACACACACCCCCAGCAATGCACACACACCCCCAGCAACACACGCACATAATCACCCAGCAACACATGCACCCACACACCCAGCAACACTCACACACACACACACACACACACACACGCCACAACGCACAGACACACACACCCCCAGCAACACACCCGCACACATCCCCAGCAACACACTCACACACACCCCCAGCAACACACACACACAGACCCCTGGCAATACACGCACACACACACCCAGCAACACACACACACACCCAAAAACACACACATACACACTCCCCAGAAACACACACACACACACCCAGAAACACACACACACACACCCAGAAACACACATAAACACAACCCCAGAAACACACATACACACAACCCCAGAAACACACACACACACACACACACCCACCAGAAACACACACACACACCCGGAAACACACACACACACCCCAGAAACAAACACACACACACACCCAGAAACACACACACATACTCACACCCAGAAACACACACACACAACCAGAAACACAGACACACACACACACGCAGAAACACACACACACACACCCAGAAACACACACACACACACCCAGAAAGACACACGCACACACACACACACACACACAGACACACACACACACACACACAGAAACATTACATCAAAGACTGATGTAGTCTTGCATTTTGCGACACTTCAGAATTTCTTTTCTTGATTTACAAGTAGTCTTCTATAAACATAGAAATGTTTGCGCCCCCATACATCACACACATGTACAAACACAAACGGACCCTTGCATAGACATGCACCCATGCATAGAAACAGACAGAGAAATACGCACGCATGCGCACACCCAGAAATGCATACACCCAGCAATGCACGCACCCAGCAACGCACGCAACCAGAAACGCACACACCCAGAAACACACGCACCCAGAAACACACACATAAACACACAAACATACACCCGAAAACAAATATAAGCACACACTCGCGCACCCAGAAACACACATATAAACAGAAATTCGTGTACCCAGAAACACACATATAAACACACATGCGTGCACCCAGAAACACACTTATAAACACAAACACACGCAGCCATAAACACACATATAGACACACATGCGTGCACCCAGAAACACACTAATAAACAAACACTTGTGTATCCAGAAACACACATATAAACACACACATGCACACCCAAACATAACACACACATGCGTGGGCGTGTTTCTGGATGGGCATGTTGCTAGGTGGGCATGTTTCTAGGGGGGTGTGTGTGTGTTTCTGGGAGTGTGTTTCTAGGGGTTTCTGTGTTTGTTTCTGGGAGTGTGTTTCTAGGGGTATGTGTGTGAGTTTCTGGGAGTGTGTTTCTAGGGGTGTGTGTGTGTTTCAGCGAGTCTGTTTCCAGGAGTGTTTTTGTGTGTGTGTGTTTCTGGGAGTGTGTTTCTAGGAGTGCATGTGTGTGTTTCTGGTAGTGTGTTTCTAGGGGGGTGTATGTGTGTTTCTTGGAATGTTTTTCTAGGGGTGTGTGTGTGTTTCTGGGAATGTGTTTCTAGGGGGGTGTGTGTGTGTTTCTGGGAGTGTGTTTCTAGGGGTGTGTGTATGTTTCAGGGAATGTGTTTCTAGGAGTGTGTGTGTGTGTTTCTGTGAGTGCGTTTTTACGGGTGTGTGCGTGCGTTTCTGGGAGTGTGTGAAATACACATGTACACACACACCCAGCAATACACGCACCCACACCCCCATCAACACATGCACACATGCCCCCAGCAACACACACACACAGCACCACATGCACACACACACCCAGCAACACATGCACAAACACACACACCCACAGCACCTCACGCACACCCCCAGCAATGCACACACACCCCCAGCCACACATGCACATACACACCTGGCAACACACGCACCCACACACCCAGCAACACTCACACACACACACACACACACCCCACAATGCACAGACACACACCCCCCCAGCAACACACCCGCACACATCCCCAGCAACACACTCACACACACACCCAACAACACACGCACACACACCCCCGGCAATACGCGCACACATACCCCCAGCAACACACACACACACACACCCAGAAACACACACACACATACATCCAGAAACACACACATACACACTCCCCAGAAACACACACACACACACACCCAGAAACACACACACACACACACACACCCCAGAAACACACACACACACACACACACACACACCCGGAAACACACACACATACTCACACCCAGAAACACACACACACAACCAGAAACACACACACACACGCAGAAACACACACACACACCCAGAAACACACACACACACACAGAAAGACACACGCACACACACACACACACACACACACACACACAGATACACACACACACACACACAGAAACATTACATCAAAGACTGATGTAGTCTTGCGTTTTGCGACACTTCAGAATTTCTTTTCTTGATTTACAAGTAGTCTTCTATAAACATAGAAATGTTTGCGCCCCCATACATCACACACATGTACAAACACAAACGGACCCTTGCATAGACATGCACCCGTGCATAGAAACAGACAGAGAAATACGCACGCATGCGCACACCCAGAAATGTATGCACCCAGCAATGCACGCACCCAGCAACGCACACAACCAGAAACGCACACACCCAGAAACGCACGCACCCAGAAACACACACGTAAACACACAGACACACACCCAAAAACACACATATAAACACACACGCGTGCATCCAGAAACATACATATAAACACACAGGCGTGCACCCAGAAACACACATATAAACACACATGCGCACAACCAGAAACACACATATAAACACACAGGCGTGCACCCAGAAACACGCATATAAACACACACGCGCACCCAGAAACACACACATGTGCAAACAGAAACACACATATAAACACACAGCAACGCACCCAGAAACACACATAGAAACACACACGCACGTACCCAGAAACACACATATAAACACACACACGCGCACCCAGAAACAAACATATAAACACACATGCGCACACCCAGAAACACACATATAAACACACAGGCGCGCACCCAGAAACACACATATAAACACACACAGGTGCGCACCCAGAAACACACATATATACACAGACACGTGTACCCAGAAACACACATATAAACACACATGTGCGCACTCAGAAACACACATATAAACACACACACGTGCACCCAGAAACACACTGATAAACACACACACACGCAGCCATAAACACATATATAGACACACATGCGTACACCCAGAAACACAATTATAAACACACACGCAGCCATAAACACAAATTTGGACACACATGCGCGCACCCAGAAACTCACTAATAAACAAACAAATGTGTGTCCAGAAACACACATATAAACACACACATGCACACCCAAACATAACACACACGTGCGTGGGTGTGTTTCGGGGTGGGCATGTTGCCTGGTGGGCATGTTTCCAGGTGGGCATGTTTCCGGCTGGGTGTGTTACTAGGGGTATGTGTGTGAGTTTCTGGAAGTTTGTTTCTAGGGATGTGTGTGTGTATTTTTGGGAGTGTGTTTCTAGGGGTGTGTGTGTTTCTGGGACTGTGTTTCTACGGGTGTGTGTGTTTGTTTCTGAGAGTGTGTTTCTAGGGGTGTGTGTGTGTGTTTCTGGGAGTGTGTTTCTAGGGGTGTGTGTGTGTTTCTGCGAGTGTGTTTCTAGGGGTGTGTGTGTTTCTGGGAGTGTGTTTCTAGGGGTGTGTGTGTGTGTTTCTGGGAATGTGTTTCTAGGGCTGTGTGTATGTGTTTCTGGGAATGTTTTTCTAGGGGTGTGTGTGTGTTTCTGGGAGTGTGTTTTTAGCGGGGTGTGTGTGTGTTTCTGGGAGTGTATTTCTAGGGGTGTGTGTGTGTTTCAGGGAATGTGTTTTTAGGGGTGTGTGTGTGCGTTTCTGGGAGTGTGTGAAATACACATGCACACACACACCCAGCAACACATGCACACACACCCGCAGCAATACACGCACCCACACCCCCATCAACACACGCACACATGCCCCCAGCAACACTCGCACACACACACACAGCAACACATGCACACACACACCCAGCAACACATGCACAAGCACACACACCCACACCCCGCAATGCACAGACACACATCCCCCAGCAACACACCCGCACACACCCCCAGCAACACATGCACACACACCCCCAGCAACACACGCACACACACCCCCAGCAATACATGCACACACACCCCCAGAAACACACACACATCCAGAAACACACACACACACACACCCAGAAACACACACATACACACTCCCCAGAAACACACACACACCAGAAACACACACACACACACCCGGAAACACACATACACACAATCCCAGAAACACACACACACCCCCAGAAACACACACACACACACACACCCCAGAAACACACACACACACACACACCTAGAAACACACACACACACCCCAGAAACAAACACACACAAACACCCAGAAACACACACTCATACTCACACCCAGAAACACACACGCACACACACACACGCAGAAACACACATACACACACACACACTCAGAAACACACACACACCCAGAAAGACACACACACACACCCAGAAACATTACATCAAAGACTGATGTAGTCTTGCATTTTGCGACACTTCAGAATTTGTTTTCTTGATTTACAATTGTCTTCTATAAACATAGAAATGTGTGCACACCCATACATCACACACATGTACAAACACAAACTCACCCTTGCATAGACATGCACCCATGCATAGAAACACTCAGAGAAAAACGCACACATGCGCACACCCAGAAATGCATGCACCCAGCAACGCACACACCCAGCAATGCACGCACCCAGAAACGCACGCACCCAGAAACGCACACACCCAGAAACACACATATAAACACACAGATGAGCACCCAAAAACACACATATAAACACACACGCACGCACCCAGAAACACACATATAAACACACACGCGCACGCACACAGAAACACACATATAAACACACACGCGTGCACCCAGAAACACACATGTTAAACACACATGCGCGCACCCAGAAACACACACATAAACACAGATGTGCATACCCAGAAACACACATATAAACACACACGCACGCACCCAAAAACGCACATATAAACACACAGGCACGCACCCAGAAACACACATATAAACACACATGCACACCCAGAAACACACATATAAACACACACACACACACCCAGCAATGCACATATAAACACACACGCATGCAACCAGAAACACACATATAAACACGCAGGCGTGCACCCAGAAACACATATATAAACACACACAGCAACGCACCCAGAAACACACATATAAACACACACACACGCAGCCATAAACATACATATAGACACACATGCGCGCACGCAGAAACACACTAATAAACAAAAACATGTGTATCCAGAAACACACATATAAACACACACATGCACACCCAAACATAACACACATGTGCGTGGGCGTGTTTCTGGGTGGGCATGTTGCCTGGTGGGCATGTTTCCGGGTGGGCATGTTTCCGGCTGGGCGTGTTTCTAGGGGTGTGTGTGTGAGTTTCTGGGAGTGTGTTTCTAGGGGTGTGTGTGTGTTTCTGGGAGTGTGTTTCTAGGGGTGTGTGTGTGCGTTTCTGGGAGTGTGTTTCTAGGGGTGTGTGTGTGAGTTTCTGGGGGTGTGTTTCTAGGGGTGTGTGTGTTTGTTTCTGGGAGTGTGTTTCTAGGGGTGTGTGTGTGTGTGTTTCTGGGAGTGTGTTTCTAGGGGTGTGTGTGTGTTTCTGCGAGTGTGTTTCTAGGGGTGCATTGTGTGTTTCTGGTAGTGTGTTTCTAGGGGTGAGTACATGTGTTTCTGGGAATGTTTTTCTAGGGGTGTGTGTGTGTTTCTGGGAGTGTGTTTCTAGGGGGATGTCTGTGTGTTTCTGGGAGTGTATTTCTAGGGGTGTGTGTGTGTTTCAGGGAATGTGTTTTTAGGGGTGTGTGTGTGCATTTCTGGGAGTGTGTGAAATACACATGCACACACACACCCAGCAACACATGCACACACACCCGCAGCAATACACGCACCCACACCCCCATCAACACACGCACACATGCCCCCAGCAACACTCGCACACACACACACACAGCAACACATGCACACACACACCCAGCAACACATGCACAAGCACACACACCCACACCCCGCAATGCACAGACACACATCCCCCAGCAACACACCCGCACACACCCCCAGCAACACATGCACACACACCCCCAGCAACACACGCACACACACCCACAGCAATACATGCACACACACCCCCAGAAACACACACACATCCAGAAACACACACACACACACACCCAGAAACACACACATACACACTCCCCAGAAACACACACACACCAGAAACACACACACACACACCCGGAAACACACATACACACAATCCCAGAAACACACACACACCCCCAGAAACACACACACACACACACACCCCAGAAACACACACACACACACTCCTAGAAACACACACACACACACCTAGAAACACACACACACACCCCAGAAACAAACACACACAAACACCCAGAAACACACACTCATACTCACACCCAGAAACACACACGCACACACACACACGCAGAAACACACATACACACACACACACTCAGAAACACACACACACCCAGAAAGACACACACACACACCCAGAAACATTACATCAAAGACTGATGTAGTCTTGCATTTTGCGACACTTCAGAATTTGTTTTCTTGATTTACAATTGTCTTCTATAAACATAGAAATGTGTGCACACCCATACATCACACACATGTACAAACACAAACTCACCCTTGCATAGACATGCACCCATGCATAGAAACACTCAGAGAAAAACGCACACATGCGCACACCCAGAAATGCATGCACCCAGCAACGCACACACCCAGCAATGCACGCACCCAGAAACGCACGCACCCAGAAACGCACACACCCAGAAACACACATATAAACACACAGATGAGCACCCAAAAACACACATATAAACACACACGCACGCACCCAGAAACACACATATAAACACACACGCACAAGCACACAGAAACACACATATAAACACACACGCGTGCACCCAGAAACACACATGTTAAACACACATGCGTGCACCCAGAAACACACACATAAACACAGATGTGCATACCCAGAAACACACATATAAACACACACGCGCGCACCCAAAAACGCACATATAAACACACAGGCACACCCAGAAACACACATATAAACACACACACACGCACCCAGCAACGCACATATAAACACACACGCATGCAACCAGAAACACACATATAAACACGCAGGCGTGCACCCAGAAACACATATATAAACACACACAGCAACGCACCCAGAAACACACATATAAACACACACACACGCAGCCATAAACATACATATAGACACACATGCGCGCACGCAGAAACACACTAATAAACAAAAACATGTGTATCCAGAAACACACATATAAACACACACATGCACACCCAAACATAACACACATGTGCGTGGGCGTGTTTCTGGGTGGGCATGTTGCCTGGTGGGCATGTTTCCGGGTGGGCATGTTTCCGGCTGGGCGTGTTTCTAGGGGTGTGTGTGTGAGTTTCTGGGAGTGTGTTTCTAGGGGTGTGTGTGTGTTTCTGGGAGTGTGTTTCTAGGGGTGTGTGTGTGCGTTTCTGGGAGTGTGTTTCTAGGGGTGTGTGTGTGAGTTTCTGGGAGTGTGTTTCTAGGGGTGTGTGTGTTTGTTTCTGGGAGTGTGTTTCTAGGGGTGTGTGTGTGTGTGTTTCTGGGAGTGTGTTTCTAGGGGTGTGTGTGTGTTTCTGGGAGGGTGTTTCTAGGGGTGCATTGTGTGTTTCTGGGAGTGTGTTTCTAGGGGTGTGTGTGTGTGTTTCTGGTAGTGTGTTTCTAGGGGTGAGTACATGTGTTTCTGGGAATGTTTTTCTAGGGGTGTGTGTGTGTTTCTGGGAGTGTGTTTCTAGGGGGATGTCTGTGTGTTTCTGGGAGTGTATTTCTAGGGGTGTGTGTGTGTTTCAGGGAATGTGTTTTTAGGGGGGTGTGTGTGCGTTTCTGGGAGTGTGTGAAATACACATGCACACACACACCCAGCAACACATGCACACACACCCGCAGCAATACACGCACCCACACCCCCATCAACACACGCACACATGCCCCCAGCAACACTCGCACACACACACACACAGCAACACATGCACACACACACCCAGCAACACATGCACAAGCACACACACCCACACCCCGCAATGCACAGACACACATCCCCCAGCAACACACCCGCACACACCCCCAGCAACACATGCACACACACCCCCAGCAACACACGCACACACACCCCCAGCAATACATGCACACACACCCCCAGAAACACACACACATCCAGAAACACACACACACACACACCCAGAAACATACACATACACACTCCCCAGAAACACACACACACCAGAAACACACACACACACACCCAGAAACACACATACACACAATCCCAGAAACACACACACACCCCCAGAAACACACACACACACACACACACCCCAGAAACACACACACACACACACACACCTAGAAACACACACACACACCCCAGAAACAAACACACACAAACACCCAGAAACACACACTCATACTCACACCCAGAAACACACACGCACACACACACACGCAGAAACACACATACACACACACACTCAGAAACACACACACACCCAGAAAGACACACACACACACCCAGAAACATTACATCAAAGACTGATGTAGTCTTGCATTTTGCGACACTTCAGAATTTGTTTTCTTGATTTACAATTGTCTTCTATAAACATAGAAATGTGTGCACACCCATACATCACACACATGTACAAACACAAACTCACCCTTGCATAGACATGCACCCATGCATAGAAACACTCAGAGAAAAACGCACACATGCGCACACCCAGAAATGCATGCACCCAGCAACGCACACACCCAGCAATGCACGCACCCAGAAACGCACGCACCCAGAAACGCACACACCCAGAAACACACATATAAACACACAGATGAGCACCCTAAAACACACATATAAACACACACGCACGCACCCAGAAACACACATATAAACACACACGCACAAGCACACAGAAACACACATATAAACACACACGCGTGCACCCAGAAACACACATGTTAAACACACATGCGTGCACCCAGAAACACACACATAAACACAGATGTGCATACCCAGAAACACACATATAAACACACACACGCGCACCCAAAAACGCACATATAAACACACAGGCGCGCACCCAGAAACACACATATAAACACACATGCACACCCAGAAACACACATATAAACACACACACACGCACCCAGCAACGCACATATAAACACACACGCATGCAACCAGAAACACACATATAAACACGCAGGCGTGCACCCAGAAACACATATATAAACACACACAGCAACGCACCCAGAAACACACATATAAACACACACACACGCAGCCATAAACATACATATAGACACACATGCGCGCACGCAGAAACACACTAATAAACAAAAACATGTGTATCCAGAAACACACATATAAACACACACATGCACACCCAAACATAACACACATGTGCGTGGGCGTGTTTCTGGGTGGGCATGTTGCCTGGTGGGCATGTTTCCAGGTGGGCATGTTTCCGGCTGGGCGTGTTTCTAGGGGTGTGTGTGTGAGTTTCTGGGAGTGTGTTTCTAGGGGTGTGTGTGTGTTTCTGGGAGTGTGTTTCTAGGGGTGTGTGTGTGCGTTTCTGGGAGTGTGTTTCTAGGGGTGTGTGTGTGAGTTTCTGGGGGTGTGTTTCTAGGGGTGTGTGTGTTTGTTTCTGGGAGTGTGTTTCTAGGGATGTGTGTGTGTTTTTCTGGGAGTGTGTTTGTAGGGGTGTGTGTGTGTTTCTGCGAGTGTGTTTCTAGGAGTGTGTGTGTGTGTGTGTTTCTGGGAGTGTGTTTCTAGGGGTGTGTGTGTGTGTTTCTGGGAGTGTGTTTCTAGGGGTGTGTGTGTGTGTTTCTGGTAGTGTGGTTCTAGGGGTGTGTACATGTGTTTCTGGGAATGTTTTTCTAGGGGTGTGTGTGTTTCTGGGAGTGTGTTTCTAGGGGGTTGTGTGTGTGTTTCTGGGAGTGTCTTTCTAGGGGGGGTGTGTTTCAGGGAATGTGCTTCTAGGGGTGTGTGTGTGTGTTTCTATGAGTGCGTTTTTAGGCGTGTGTGTGTGCGTTTGTTGGAGTATGTGAAATACACATGCACACACACACCCAGCAACACACGCACACACACCCCCAGCAATACACGCACCCACACCCCCATCAACACACACACACATGTCCCCAGCAACACACGCACACACACACACAGCAACACATGCACACACACCCAGCAACACATGCACAAGCACACACACCCACAGGACCACACGCACACCCCCAGCAACGCACACACACCCCCAGCAACACACGCACAGACACACCCAGCAACACACGCACCCACACACCCAGCAACACACACACACACACCCCGCAATGCACAGACACACACCCCCCCAGCAACACACCTGCACACACCCCCAGCAACACACCCGCACACACCCCCAGCAACACACGCACACACACCCCCAGAAATACACACACACACATCCAGAAACACAACACATACGCACCCAGAAACACACACATACACACTCCCCAGAAACACACACACACACACACCCCAGAAACACACACACACAAACCCAGAAACACACACACACACCCCAGAAACAAACACACACACACACCCAGAAACACACATACATACTCACACCCAGAAACACACACACACACACAACCAAACACACACACACACACACACGCAGAAACACACATACACACACACGCACCCAGAAACACACACACACACCCAGAAAGACACACACACGCACACCCAGAAACATTACATCAAACACTGATGTAGTCTTGCGTGTTGCAACAACTCAGAATTTCTTTTCTTGATTTACAATTGTCTTCTATAAACATAGATATGTGTGCACCCCCATACATCACACACATGTACAAACACAAACACACCCTTGCATAGACATGCACCCATGCATAGAAACACACAGAGAAAAATGCACACACGTGCACACCCAGAAATGCAGGCACCCAGCAATGCACGCACCCAGCAATGCACGCACCCAGAAACGCACGCACCCAGAAACGCACACCCCCAAAAACGCACGTACCCAGAAACACACATATAAGCACACAGACGCACACCCAAAAACACACATATAAACACACACGCATGCAACCAGACACACACATATAAACACACATGCGTGCACCCAGAAACACACATATAAACACAGATGTGCATACCCAGAAACACACATATAAACACACACGCGCGCACCCAAAAACGCACATATAAACACACACGCACGCACCCAGAAACACACATATAAACACACAAACGCGCACCCAGAAACACACATATAAACACACACTTACGCACCCAAAAACACACATATAAACACACACGCATGCAACCAGAAACACACTTATTAACACACATGTGTGCACCCAGAAACACACTTATAAACAAACACATGTGCATCCAGAAACACACATATAAACACATACATGCGCACTCAAACATAACACACACGTGTGCGTGCATGTTTCCGGGTGGGCATGATCCGGATGTGCCTGTTGCCTGGTGGGCGTGTATCCAGGTGGGCATGTTTCTGGGTGGGTGTGTTTCCGGTTGGGCTTGTTTCTGGGTGGGCGTGTTTCCGGGTGGGCATGTTTCTAGGGTTGTGTGTGTGAGTTGCTGGGAGTGTTTTTCTAGGGGTGTGTGTGTGTGTTTCTGGGAGTGTGTTTCTAGGGGTGTTTGTCTGTGTTTCTGGGAGTGTGTTTCTAGGGGTGTGTGTGTGTTTCTGCGAGTGTGTTTCTAGGGGTGTGTGTGTGTGTTTCTGGGGGTGTGTTTCTAGGGGTCTGTGTGTGTGTTGCTGAGTGTGTGTTTCTAGGGGTGTGTGTGTGTTTCTGGGAATGTTTTTCTAGGGGGTTGTGTGTGTGTTTCTGGGAGTGTTTTTCTAGGGGTATGTGTGTGTGTTTCTGGGAATGTGTTACTAGGGGTGTGTGTGTGTGTTTCTGGGAGTGTTTTTCTAGGGGTGTGTGTGTGTGTTTCTGGGAGTGTGTGAAATACACACGCACACACACCCCCAGCAACACCCGCACACACACCCCCAGCAACACACGCACACACACCCCCAGCAACACACGCACACACACCCCCAGCAACACACACACACACACAGCAACACATGCACACACACACACACACACCCAGCAACACACGCACACCCCCAGCAACACACACACACCCTCAGCAAAACACGCACACACACCCCCAGCAACACATGCATAAACACACCCAGCACCACACGCACACACAAACACACCCCCAGCAACACATACACACACACCTCCAGCAACACACGTACACCCTCAGCATCACACACACACCGCCAGCAACAAACACAACCCTCAGCAACACACACACACAGACCCCCAGCCACATACACACATGCACACACCCAGCAACACATGCACACACACACCCAGCACCACACGCACACACAAACACACCCCCAGCAACACATACACACACACACACACACACACCTCCAGCAACACACGTACACCCTCATCAACACACACACACCCCCAGCAACAAACACACACCCTCAGCAACACACACACACAGACCCCCAGCAACACACACACACCCCCAGCAACACACAGACCCAACACACACACACACACACACCCAGCAACACACACACATACACACACAGCTGAAACACACACACACATACACTCCCGAAGCGCGCGCGCGCACACACACACACCCAAAACACTGCATCAAAGACTGATGCAGGCTTGGGATTTGTGACACTTCAGAATTTCTTTTCTTGATTTACAAGTAGTGTTCTTTAAACATAGATTTGTGCGTCCCCAAACATAATACTCGCACGCCCGCCCCCAAACATAACACTCGCACGCCCGCCCCCAAACATAATACACACGCCCGCCCCCAAACATAACACACGCACGCCCGCCCCCAAAGATAACATGCACGCCCGCCCCCAAAGATAACACGCACGCCCGCCCCCAAACATAACACGCACGCCCGCCCCCAAACATAACACGCACGCCCGCCCCCAAGCATAACACACACGTCCGCCCCCAAACATAACACACACCCCCGCCCCCAAACATAACAGGCACGCCCCCAAACATAACACGCACGCCCGCCCCCAAACATAACAGGCACGCCCCCAAACATAACACGCACGCCCGCCCCCAAACATAACAGGCACGCCCCCAAACATAACACGCACGCCCGCCCCCAAACATAACACGCACGCCCGCCCGCCCCCAAACATAACACACACGCCCCCAAACATAACAGTACGCCCGCCCCCAAACATAACAGGCACGCCCCAAACATAACACGCACGCCCGCCCCCAAACATAACACACACGCCCCCAAACATAACAGGCACGCCCCCAAACATAACAGGCACGCCCGCCCCCAAACATAACACACACGCCCCCAAACATAACAGGCACGCCCCCAAATATAACAGACACGCCCGCCCCCAAACATAACACACACCCCCCAAACATAACACACACGCCCCCAAACATAACACACACGCCCCCAAACATAACACACACGCCCGCCCCCAAACATAGGCACGCCCGCCCCCAAACATAACAGGTACGCCCGCCCCCAAACATAACACACACGCCCCCAAACATAACAGGCACGCCCCCAAACATAACAGACACGCCCGCCCCCAAACATAACAGACACGCCCCCAAACATATCACACACGCCCCCAACATAACACACACGCCCCCAAACATAACAGTACGCCCGCCCCCAAACATAACAGGCACGCCCCAAACATAACACGCACGCCCGCCCCCAAACATAACACACACGCCCCCAAACATAACAGGCACGCCCCCAAACATAACAGGCACGCCCGCCCCCAAACATAACACACACGCCCCCAAACATAACAGGCACGCCCCCAAATATAACAGACACGCCCGCCCCCAAACATAACACACACCCCCCAAACATAACACACACGCCCCCAAACATAACACACACGCCCGCCCCCAAACATAGGCACGCCCGCCCCCAAACATAACAGGTACGCCCGCCCCCAAACATAACACACACGCCCCCAAACATAACAGGCACGCCCGCCCCCAAACATAACAGGCACGCCCGCCCCCAAACATAACACACACGCCCCCAAACATAACACACACGCCCGCCCCCAAATATAACACACACGCCCGCCCCCAAACATAACAGGCACGCCCGCCCCCAAACATAACACGCATGCCCGCCCCCAAACATAACACACCCGCCTCCAAACATAACACACACGTAGAAATACATACATAGCCGCCCCAAACATAACACACCCGCCCCCAAACCTAACACACACGTAGAAACACGTACACACCCATGCATAGAAACCCACACAGAAACGCACACACCCATACACACATAGAAACACTCATAGAGCCCCCCCCCCCCAACACACAGATGCACAAACTCACAACCACAAACTCAAACACACACGTACGCACACATACACACACAAACTCACGCAGATACACATATATACACACACACACACACACACACAAAACTCTCGGCGTACTTTGAAACTATCTGCTACAATCGTTCAGTTTCCCACAACAGGCCCTTGATACCGCTTTTGGGAATATCAACTTCAGCGGCTGCTCCGACTCTGAAAGGGACTCCGCAAAAATCAATGAGCTAAAAACAATCCCCCAATTGTTCCCAATGGCAAACGGCTCGATTGCAGTAAGAGACCGATTCTCCCCACTAAACCCTGTGTGCTCGTGTTATCCTAAAGTCAGTACCCCAGTCATCTTGTGACAACATCTTTCAGCAGTTCAGTGTTCAGATTTGTCTGCAGTGGGACCCCTCTCTCCTGCTCAGACTCGTTCACACTGTTCCCGGGTTCCTAATTCCAAATTCCTCGTTCTATTCCATCTTTTAATTATAACTTTTCTTGTTTTTTTCCCCCTCTCTTTCTCAGATCTTCGGATACAGCGAGAACAGGTACAAGGAAATCAGTTCAGTGTGATGGGGAAACTTGAGACAGGGAGACGAGGGACAGAGAGAGAGAGAGAGAGAGAGAGCAGGGGTATTTAAAATGTGGATGTAAAGCCCGGGAACTGGATTCCATCACCCAGCAGCCCGAAGTGCTCCCAGGCATTGTCTGCTATTGGACGTACCTGGTGGACAAAGACATCGATGGGGGATTCAAGGGGTGTTCCGTCCCGGGCGGTCATGGAGAGGAAACCGAATCCCATCCGCACGTTGAACCATTTGCACTGGCCGGTCCCGAAGGAGACGGTCGCCTTGGGAGAGTCCCCAAGCTCCTGGTCAGTGCCTCTCCCGGAACCTGCTGCAGGCGAGAAGAATGAATGAAAATCCAGCGTTGAATTAAAAGCGATCCTTAACACCTGCAAACCGCATCCTTCTCACACGCACACACACCCCTGCAGCCAGCCTCAGAACATCAGTATCTGAGAAACGAAATATGTTTTTAAAAGACTTCTTTAAAAAGCACCCAAATCGGTACAGAACCTCCAAACTGCTGATTAGAAACCGATCCCATTCTGGTGTCGTTCACCACCTCCGCCTCTTCCAATACTGATTTATATTTTCCCTTCTTAATCTTTCTATCTCTCTCTCTCTCTCTCGTTCGCTCTACAGCAGATCTCTGGTTTTCAGTAAATCCTCCAGTTTATAAAAAGATGGAACTTGCTGCAGGTCCCGGGAGCCGCTTAAAATAAAAGGGAAAAGGATGAGAGAGATGGGAGCTATACAAAACATGTTCCCCCTTTGAATGGAGGTGGGCGGTACGTGGGGCTGAAGAATAGAAGCGGATAAACAATGGGCAGCCCGAGCTTCCTAACCAGCCCCCCCCCCCACCCCCCACTCCCCACACACACACACACACACACACAGCCATAAAAGAAACGATTCAAAGGGAAAGAGGAAATAAAATGACCATTCCTCTCCTCCTTTCCAAAAAAAAAGTAAAACCTTCGGCCATTTTGGCAGACGGTGTTAATCCCGGGATAACTCCTGTGTCCCTTTCCGAACTGTCCAGATTTGAGAGATGGGCAAATTGCTGCTGGAGTCCCCCGCCTTTGTAAATTTCACCGAGAGATGTGTCAGTTGCAGGTACTGAGTCTCACTCCCTCTCCAACTTGTGTATCTTTGGGTTCTCTTCCATGTGCACGATTCCCAATCAAAACCTTCCCCGGGATCGATAACTATCACAAATCACCCTCTTCGATTAATCGACAATCCCAAAAGAGAGAATATACATTGTGTGCATTTAAAATGTGCCTGGGCTCCTCCAGCTCCTCGCAATATTTCCTGAGATTGTTGGGGGGGGTGGGGGTGTCTATCGTTAACAACACAATCCGATTGTGGAATTTGCTTCTGTTTTGTGTTTCTCGGCCCTCGGGATAAGGGTCAGCAGCAAAGTTTCATTTTTTTTAATAAACTGCAATAGGTTGAAAGGAGTTGAGGGAAAATTCGCGGAACCTTTGTTTATTGATCACTTAACCCAGCTGCAATGTTTTACAGCACTGCCAGCTCTCAGGTTAGATACAACATTGAGGGAAAATTAAATCGCCTGTCTCAGGTTACAGACATACACACGCGCTCACTCTCAGATACACTCATGTACATGCACATACACTGGCACTCACTCTCAACTACACTCAAATACACTCAGATATAAAGACGCACACACTCACTCGTTACTAGATTCTCCCTGATAATCCACATACCAAGCCCATCCTAACCTAACACTAGCCAATGACTGCAAGCAACTACCTGTCAGTGGAATAAAGAATGAGCGAGTTAAGAGAGGGGGGATAGAGAGGGAGGTTCTCACCCGGGTTAATTTAGCTGCAAGGTGGTCAACTGGGCCGGTCTGTCT
This sequence comes from Carcharodon carcharias, assembly GCF_017639515.1. NCBI lineage: Eukaryota > Metazoa > Chordata > Chondrichthyes > Lamniformes > Lamnidae > Carcharodon > Carcharodon carcharias. The sequence goes on along the minus strand of NC_054485.1, from coordinate 20,353,385 downwards.
TGGCCGAGGTCATTTCCAATTATGGCCCCCTTCACTGCACATTCCTTTTAAATATCTTTTATATCTGGAGGTCCCCAGGCTTCGGGCAAATGTCTTGAAAAAAGTTTGAATTCCAATTCTGTCTCAATCTCACCTCGTCCACTGTCACAGCAGAGAAAAGTGGGGGGAGCTCTGTAAAACGGGGGAAACCCTGCATGTGTCAGTGAACGTGTGCCCATGTGTGTCAGAGATTTACCCCCCGCCCCCGGAACAATGAAACTGAAACCTTTGAGAGGAAAATTGGACAAGATTGTAACAAACTGCTCTAACTTCACAGAAACAATGTTTTTATGACTTAAAAGACCCGTTGAAAGGATTATATATATATTTTAAAAACTATATCACAGTAAAATCACCCATTTAAAAAAAATCTAAAACAAATCTCTCGAAAGTAACCATATAAAACAGCATTTTGCTTCCATGGTAAACTTTAGGTGGATTTATTTATATTGCGTCTTGTTCTTGGGTGTCTTTCATTCGGCGCCTTTGACTTGATCGAGTGAATGTTGAGCTTGTGGGGCGATGACGTGGGGATTGTGGGGCTGATGTTTGATGGACTTTGGGGTTTATTTAAGCTTCGTGTCCAGCTCCGGGCTATGGAGTCTCGGCCTCAAACAGCCCCTTACTCACTGAAGGCGGGGAGGATGTGGGGAGGTGGTCAGTTAGAGAGATGAGTGAAATCGATTAGTGTCTCGTGTACATAAAACATTCAAAAATAAATATCTCCCCGAAAGAAATCATTCTAGGGAGCGAGAAAGAAAACACTTTCAAGAAACGAGGAGGGTTTAAATGACTACAGATTGTATTCTGGCCTCCCGTGAATCAGTGAGGGGGACATTGTTATGTTCATATCCCCGTTAAGGACACGAGAGTCAAAGCAGGTTCTTTAAGTTTAAAATTACAAGTTAAACAGCCCCGTTGGCGCCGAGATATTTTATTGTTCATTTCGGTGCCACGAATGTTTAATAAACAAGTCGATTTCCCCCCAAAAAAGGGGGATTTCTTTTTTTCAAAATGTCCAAAAATTCCTTTTGGGCACTGATCTGTAACATGCTCGCAGGTCGATTAAAGCAAGAGACCTGTCGGAACATCAAGGTCCTGGTTTTATCTAGGGAACTTGCCCCGTTACAGATAGGCAGGGGATTTAATTCCTATTATTATTAAACGTGGATTTGTGTTCACATCAATACACAAAAGCGATCGAAATAATGCCAATCAGCTGGGCTGATCGAACCACCTTCCTCTCCATATATCGACAACCAATATATTTAATTCAGCCTCTTCGCTGGAATCCTGAGGGCAGCGGGATATTTAAAGGTTCCGACCAGCGACCACTCTCTGCAGGTCAAATCTTATCGGCTCATTCATTTCCTGTGGGTCCCAGGGCTGGACAATGACAGGAATTGGGATTGTGCCGCTAAAGGACGGACACTGAGAGTCACTGCAGCCAGGCCGAGAATCCAGGGAAACAAACGATGCATTCTCTCCTCACTTAATTACGAACAGAACATTGGGAGCGAGAAAAAGAACTGACCTCAATCCACCCTCCCCCAGAAAAAAACTGACCACAATCTCCCCAAAAAACTGACCGCAATCTCCCCTCCAAAAAAAACTGACCACAATCCCCCTCCCCCAGAAAAAACTGACCACAATCTCCCCCCCAAAAAACTGACCACAATCCACCCTCCCCCCAGAAAAAAAACTGACCACAATCCCCCCAAAAAACTGATCACAATCTCCACCCCAAAAAACTGACCACAATCCCCCTCCCCCCCAGAAAAAACTGACCACAATCTCCCCCCCAAAAAAACTGACCACAATCCCCCTCACCCAGAAAAAAACTGACAACAATCTCCCCCTTCAAAAAACTGACCACAATCCCCCCTCCCAGAAAAACTGACCACAATCCTGCCTCCCCCTACCCAGAAAAACTGACCACAATCCCCCCTCAGAAAAACTGACCATAATCCGCTCTCACCCAGAAAAACTGACCACAATTCCCCCTCAGAAAAACTGACCACAATCCCCCCTCAGAAAAACTGACCATAATCCGCTCTCACCCAGAAAAATTGACCACAATCTACCCTTCCCCCAAAAAACTGACCACAATCCCCCTCCCCCAGAAAAGCTGACCATAATCCACTCTCACCCAGAAAAATTGACCACAATCTACCCTCCCCCCAGAAAAAAAACTGACCACAATCCCCCCAAAAAACTGATCACAATCTCCACCCCAAAAAACTGACCACAATCCCCCTCCCCCCCAGAAAAAACTGACCACAATCTCCCCCCCAAAAAAACTGACCACAATCCCCCTCACCCAGAAAAAAACTGACAACAATCTCCCCCTTCAAAAAACTGACCACAATCCCCCCTCCCAGAAAAACTGACCACAATCCTGCCTCCCCCTACCCAGAAAAACTGACCACAATCCCCCCTCAGAAAAACTGACCATAATCCGCTCTCACCCAGAAAAACTGACCACAATTCCCCCTCAGAAAAACTGACCACAATCCCCCCTCAGAAAAACTGACCATAATCCGCTCTCACCCAGAAAAACTGACCACAATCTACCGTCCCCCCAGAAAAAACTGACCACAATCCCCCTCCCCCAGAAAAGCTGACCATAATCCACTCTCACCCAGAAAAATTGACCACAATCTACCCTCCCCCCAAAAAACTGATCATAATCCCCCCTCCCCCAGAAGAACTGACCACAATCCCCCCTCCCAGAAAAACTGACCACAATCTGGAAAAATCTAGAATGACCATGAAACCATTGTCAATTGTAAAAACCCATCTGGTTCACTAATGCCCTTTAGGGAAGGAAATCTGTCTTACCTGGTCTGCCCTACATGTGACTCCAGACCCACCAGCAACATGGTTGACTCAGAAATGGCCGAGCAAGCCACTCAGTTGTAACAAACCACTGCAAATACATAAAAAAGGAATGAAAGCGGATGGACCACCCGGCATCTATCTGGACACTGGAAATGACAACAGCAATCGCAGCCCTGTCGACCCTGCAAAGTCCTCCTTTCTAACATCTGGGGGCTATTGCCAAAATTGGGAGAGCTGTCTCAAGCAAAAGCCTAACATAGTCATCCTCACGGTATCATATATGATGGATAATGTCCCAGACTGTACCATCACTATCTCTGGATATGTCCTGTCCCACCGTCTGGACAGACCCAGCAAAGGTGGCGGCACAGTGATATACAGTCGGGAGGGAGTTGCTCTGGGACTCCTCAACATCAACTCCGGAACCCATGAAGTGTCATGGTCAAAAATGGGTTAGAAAACCTCCTGTTGGTTACCACGTACTGCCCTCCCTCAGCTGATGATTCAATGCTCCTCTATGTTGAGGAAGCACTGAGGGTGGCAAGGGCGCAGAATGTACTCTGGGTGGGAGCTTTCGATGTCCATCACCAAGGATGGCTCGACAGCACCATCACTGACTGAGCTGGCCGAGTCCTAAAGGACAGAGCTGCTAGACTGGGTCTGCAGCACATGGTGAGGGAACCAACAAGAGGGAAAAACATACTTGACCTCATCCTCACCAACCTGCCTGCCACAGATGCATCTGTCCATGACAGTATCGGTAGGAGTGACCACCACAGAGTCACTCACATTGAGGATACCCTCCATCGTATTGTCTGGCACTACCACCATGCCAAATGGGATAGATTTCGAACAGATCTAGCAACTCAAGACGAGGCATCCATGAGGCACTGTCACCGTCAGCAGCAGCAGAACTGTACTCCAACACAATCTGTAACTTCATGGCCCAGCCTATCCTCCACTCTAGCATTACCATCAAGCCAGGGGATCAACCCTGGTTCAATGAAGAGTGCAGGACAGCATGCCAGGAGCAGCACCAGGCATATCTAAAACTGAGATGTCAACTTGGTGAATCTATAACACAGGACTATTCAAGTACCAAACAACGTAAGCAGCAAGTGATAAACAGAGCTAAGCGATCCCACAACCAACGAATCAGATCTAAGCTCTGCAGTCCTGCCACATCCAGTCATGAATGATGCTGGACAATTAAACAACTCACTGGAGGAAGAGGCTCCACAAATATCCCCATCCTCAATGATGGAGGAGCCCAGCACATCAGTGCAAAAGATAAGGCTGAAGCATTCGCAACAATCTTCAGCCAGAAGTGCCAAGTGGATGATCCATCTTGGCATCCTCCGGAGGTCCCCAGCATCACAGATGCCAATCTTCAACCAATTCAATTCACTCCAAGTGATGTCAAGAAACGGCTGAAGGCACTGGATACTGCAAAGGCTATGGGCCCTGACAATATTCCGGAAATAGTACTGAAGACTTGTGCTCCAGAATTTGCTGCACCCCTCGCCAAGCTGTTCCAGTACAGCTAATACACTGGCATCTACCCGGCTATGTCGAAAATTGCCCAGGCATTTCCGGTACACAAAAAGCAGGTCAAATCCAACCCAGCAATTAATGTCCCATCAGTCTACTCTCAATTATCATTAAAGTATTGGAAGGGATCATCAACAGTGCTTTCAAGCAGTATATCCAGCACACAAAAAGCAGGACAAATCCAACCCAGCAATTACTACACCATCAGTCTACTCTCAATTATCAATAAAGTAATGGAAGGGGTCATCAACAGTGCTATCAAGCGGCACTAGCAATAACCTGCTCACTGATGCTCAGTTTGGGTTCTGCTAGGGACACTCAGCTCCTAACCTCATTACAGCCTTGGTTCAAACATGGTCAAAAGAGCTGAACCCCCGAGGTGAGGTGAGAGTGACTGCTCTTTGACCAAGTGTGGCATCCAGAAGCCCTAGCAAAACTGGAGTCAATGGGACATCACTGCAGGAGTTCCTCAGGGTAGTGTTCTAGACCCAACCATCTTCAGCTGCTTCATCAAAGACCTTCTTTCCATCATAAGGTCAGAAGCAAGGATGTTCGCTGATGATTGCACAATGTTCAGCAGCATTCACGACTCCTCAGATACTGAAGCAGTCCCTGTCCAAATGCAGCAAGACGTGGACAACATCCAAGTTTGGGCTGACAAGTGGCAAGTAACATTCACGCCGCACAAGTGTCAGGCAATGACCATTTCCAACAAGAGAGAATCCAACTATCGTCCCTTGATGTTCAATGGCATTACCATCACTGAATCCCCCACTATCAACATCCTGGGGATTACCATTGACCAGAAACTGAACTGGACTAGCCATATAAATACTGTGGCTACAAGAGCAGGTCAGAAGCTAGGAATCGTGTGATGACTAACTCACCTCCTGACTTCCCAAAGCCTGTCCACCATCTACAAGGCACAAGTCAGGAATGTGATGGAATACTCTCCATTGCCTGGATGAGTGCAACTCCTACAACAATGAAGAAGCAGGACACCATCCAGGACAAAGCAGTCTGCTTGACTGGCACCACATCCACAAACATTCACTCCCTCCACCACCGATGCACAGTAGCAGCCGTGTGTACCTTCTACAAGATGCACTGCAGGAATTCACCAAGGCTCTTAGACAGCAGCTTCCAAACCCATGACCACTACCACCTAGAAGGACAAGGGCAGCAGATAAAAGGGAAAACCACCAGCTGCAAGTTCCCCTCCAAGTCACTCACCATCCTGACTCGGAAATATATCACCGTTCCTTCACTGTGGTTGGGTCAAAATTCTGGACTTTCCTTCCTAACAGCATTGTGGGTGTACCTACACCAAATAGACTGCAGCGGTTCAAGAAGACGGCTCACCACCACCTTCTCAAGGGCAACTAGGCTTGGGCAATAAATAAAGGCCCAGCCAGTGAAACCCACATCCCATGAATGTATTAAAAAAAATTCCCCTCCCCAGAAAAACTGACCAAACCACTCCCCCCACCGAAAGACTGATAACAATCCCCCTTCCCCAGAAAAAAACAGATCACAATCATCCCTCACCCCAGAAAAACACACCAAAGTATCCCCCCAGAAAAATTGACCACAATCCCCCCTTAAAAACTGACCGCAATCCCCCCACCCAGAAAAACTGATCACCATCCCCCCTCCCTCAGAAAAACAGACCACAACACACAATCCCCCAGAAAAACTAACCATAAAACCCCCTCCACCCAGAAGACTGACCCTAACACTTACTCACCCAGATAAACTGACCACAATCCCCTCTCCACCCAGAAAAACTGGCCAGAATCCCCCCTCCCCCAGAAAAAAACTAACCAGGATCTCCTTCCCCACTGAAAAACAGCCAACTATCCTGCTCCCCCAAAAAAAGTGTGCACCATGCTTCCTCACCCCAAAAAAACTGACCATAACACCCACTCTCCCATAAAAACTGACCACAAACCCCCTTCCCCACAGAAAAACTGACCACTATCCCCCTTCCTAGAAAAACTGACCACAACATCCCTGCCCCAGAAAAACTGACCACAATCAGCCAACCTCAGAAAAAAACTGACCACAATCCCTTCCCCCCCCCCCCCCCCCCCCCCCACCCCCCACCATTGTGGTAATCTGCTGTGTAATATACCTTTAAGAAGAATGTATAATGGAAGATCACATGATCTTAGTATTCAATAGCAGAGTAGCATGGGCTACCTTAGTCATCAGTAGTCTGGAGTTTGAGTCTGTAATGGAGACACAAGGTTTGAGTTGTAAGCACACAAGTGTAACTGCTGAGTTCCTTCATAAATAAATAGAATGTGTTCTATATAAGAACTGTCTGCAGATCTACTTTGTCCGTGGTACCAACTCAGCCATCCTAAAATAAGCATGCAACCCAGATCCATTAGTCAAACTAAACTAGTGACCAGATCCAACAAACTGGCAATGAGGAAAAAGCAAGAAAAGACAAGGAAGGACAAAAAAACGCAAGAAAAAGCAAGGAAGGAAGTCAAGTGAACCTAAGCCTAATGTACCTCACCCATTAATTGTAAGTAGAATTTCTGTCCTAATTGTCAAAGCAGTCCCCTTGAAGCATGCCACAATTTGGAAGACTTGATCTTTTCAGCCCAACCGCGGACAATTGGTCACATTAGGTTGAACACCTCATGTTCTTTTTCCAAGCTAATGACATTGAAGGGGAGGAGAAGAGGCAAGCAATCCTCTTATCCACATGTAAGACCGATGGATTGACTTTAAGTTTGATGGCACCCAGTGCCCCAGATTCAAAAAGTTTTGATGACTTAGTGAACCTTAGTGGAGTCATTACCAGCCCAAGCACTTGGTAACGATGAAACAATTCAAATTTAAGTCAAGAAATAGAGTCCCCAGGGAGACAATTGCTTGTCATGTGGCAAGTATGAAACAGTTAACAGAATATTGCGAGTTTGGTACATCTATAAATGATATACTTAGCGATCGTTTGGTGTGTGGTATAAATGAAGATATGATTCAGAAGAGACTATAGTCTGAAACAAATTTGGATTTCCAGAAGGTGCTAGAAATAGCACTGACCATGGAAAGCACAGTGAGGGGCTTGAAAGCCATACAGGGAGTGCAAAATGGCACCGTCCTCCACATTGGGTGGGGAGTCCCAGCCAAAAAGGGCACAAAAATGCACAGTTCTGATGAGAGGCGGGAAGCAGCCGCCACTTGGAGACAATTAAAAAGAAATGACTTAGCAGGGAAAACATGGAATAATGGTAACAGAGGTGGAAGCGGACAACCTTGTAATGAATGGAAGTTTAAAAAAATTGTATGTTTTTAATGTCATCGAAACAGATACCTCATGAGACATTGCAAGGATAGAATCAGGCAGACTTACAATCAAAAGAAAATACCCTATGAGATCCCTAACGTAGAAGAGGCTGAAATAACAGATTCAGATATTTATTCATTGTATAACTTAAAGGTAGGAAGAACAGAACCAATCTAGGTAATAGTGAGGGTGAATGACAGACCTATCAGAATGGAGGTGGACTCAGGAGCTTCCACTACGGTAATAGGTGAGCATACCTTCACGTTCCTGAATCATGAAGAATGTAAATTAAATTTGGAAGAAACAGACACCAACTTGAAAACTTACCAGTAGAAAACATCAAAATCATAGGCATAAGCAGAGTTACTGTACAGTGCAGAAGTCAATCAGTAAAATTACCCTTGATGGTGAGGAGCCAAGCCTCCTTGGATGAAACTGGCTAAAAGAAATTAAATTGGATTGGACTGATATCTTCCAACTGAGAGCCAGTGGGCTACCTGAGCTGCTACAAAAATACGCCACAGTTTTCCAAGATGAACTTGGAAGATCCATGGACTGCAAGCAAAAATTCATGTGGATCCAGACACTACTTCCCCCCGATTTATGAAGGCAAGACCAGTACCTTATGCAATGTGGGAAAGGGTAGATACTGAATTGGACAGATTAGAGAAACTGGGAGTTACACAACTTGTGCAGATCTCAGAATGGGCAGCACCAATAGTCCCTGTACTGAAACCTGACCAAAGTGTTCGAATTTGTGGAGACTACAAATTGACTGTTAATAAAGTGGCTAAATTGGACAGACACCCTGCACAAAAAATTGAAGGCCTAAGTGCTAAGCTGGCAGGTGGAACCAACTACATGAAGCTTGATATGAGTCATGCTTATCAACAATTGAAGTTAGAGAAGGCACCCCAGAAATTTGACACAATTAATACACACAAAGGGTTGTACCAATACACCCATTTGCCTTTTGGTATATTGGCTTGCGCCATATTCCAGAGCACATTGGAAAGTTTACTGCAGGAATTGCCCCATGTTGTACTTTGTTAAGATGATGTTCTGGTGACAGGACTCACCAGAAAAGAGCATTTTGCAAACTTGGAAGGAGCTTTGGGACGTTTTTCACAGGTGGGATTACATTTAAAAAAAAAGAAAAGTGTACGTTCCAAGCAAAAGAGGTAACTTATTTAGCTCATAGGGTAGATTCATAGGGCCTCCGCCCAGTTGAGGAGAAAGTGAGAGCCATTAGAGAGGCACCAATGTCAAAGAAGACCTCTGAACTCAAATCATGCTTGGAGATGATTAATTACTATGGACGCTTCTTGCCTAAATTGTTGACAGAACTGGCACCCCTGTATTACCTACTCAAGACAAACCAAAATTGATCTTGGCAAGCACCACAGAAAGAAGCTTTCACAAAGGTGAAAAAACTGTTACACTCATCTGCCCTATTAATACAGCCTGACCAAAGAAAACAGTTAGTTTTGACATGTGACACATGTCCCTATGGAGTGGAAGCAGTGGTCTCCCATCGAATGGACGATGACTCAGAACGGCCTATTGGATATGTATCAAGAACGCTCAACATAGCGGAAAAGGGATACTCACAGATAGAGAAAAAAGGCCTGTCAATCATCTTTAGTGTCAAGAAATTTCACCAGTATGTACACGGTCATCATTTACTATCATTTCAGACCACAATCTTTGCTAGGATTGTTCAGCGAAGACACGGCTATACCACCCATAGCCTCAGCAAGAACGTAGAGATGGGTATTGATCCTGGCAGTGTATGAGTATACTTTCATCCATAGGCCTGGAAATCAGATTGCAAATGCTGATGCACTTAGTCATTTGCCTTTGAAAGAAAATGATGAGGATGTTCCAGTTCTGCAAGAACTCGTTTTATTATTGAACTTCTTAGATGCATCACCGGTATGTGCTAGACAGATCAGAGACTGAATAAGCTGAGACCCAGTCTTATCCAAAGTATGAGAACAAGTTCTTCATGGTCGGTCACAAGAACAGGAATCTGACCAAATGAAACCGTATTTTCAGAGAAGATATGAGATAACCAGCCAGGATGGAATCTTATTGTGGGGAGCTCGAGTGATTGTTTCTCCAAAGGGATGAAAGCCTTTGTTAACTGAACTACATAGTGCACACTCAGGTATTTCCCAAATGAAGACAATAGCACTCAGCTATCTATGGTGGCCTGGAATGGATGGAGAAATAGAGAGCTTAGTGAGGAGTTGTATGCAATGTCAGCAAGAGCAAAAGTTACTTCCAACAGCTCCGTTACATCCATGGGAGTAGCCAGGAAGGCTGTGGGTGTAATTACATATTGGCTATGTGGGACCTTTTGGGAAACCATGTTTCTCCTTATTGTTGATGCTCACTCAAAATGGACGGACATATATGAGGCAAAGTCATCAACATCTTCTGCTACAATTGACAATTTACGTTAAAGTTTCAACATCAATGGACTAGCAGAAGTGGTTGTATCAGAAAACAGCACGACATTTATGAGTGCTGAGTTTCAATGATTTATCAGCCTCAACAGTATCACTCATGTAAAAATTTCACCGTATCACCCTTCCTCGAATGGACTGACCGAGAGCGGTTCAAACATTCTAAACTGGCATGAGGAAAATATGGAGACTCCATAATGACCAAGCTAGCTTGTTTTCTTTTCCATTATAAGACCACCTGTCACATGACAACAGGTGTCATACCTGCGGAATCGTTGATGAAACACCGTCTCAGAACAAGATTGAGTTTAATAACACCAAATTTAGGGGGGAAGATGGAAAGGAGTCAGGGAAATCAGAAAGCTGGACATGACCGGCATAGTCATGACGGAAAATTTACTGAGGAGAGACGGTATGTGTAAAAAATTTTGGAGAAGGACCCAAGTGGTTATCAGGTGAAATTAGTGCAGTGACTGGACCTCTTTCTTACCCAGTGAAAGTGGAAGACTGAGTCATATGGAGACATATAGATCATATAAGGAGGAGAGAAACAAGGTATCAGGAAACGATTCCTCCAGTGTTCACGACTGCATCAACGTCTCCTGTTGAAAGAACTTGACTGAGTACAGATGTGTCTGAAGGATCAGCTGTACCTGCAAGAGTTGAGGAAACAGCTTTGCAGGTGCCCACCAAAGAACCTGATATTCGGACAACACCAGAAAAGGAGGTTCCTGACAAAGCTGTAGAGCTGAAATGTTTTACATGCATAAGGAACCCCCAGGTAGACTGAACTCGTAAAATAGTCATCTGTGTAAATAATTTGATATTTTTAGAAAATTTGTAATTGTAACTAAAAAGTACTCCTGAGTAAAGGAGAAGGGATGTGGTAATCTGATGTGTAATATACCTTTAAGAAGAAGGTATAATGAAGATCACATGATCTTAGTATCCAATAGCAGAGTAGTGTGGGCTACCTTAGTCGTTAGTAGTCAGTGGTCTAGAGTTTGAGTCTGTAATGTAGAGACAAGGTTTGAGTTGTAAGCACACAAGTGTAGCTGCTTTTTGTAAATAAAGAGAATGTGGCCTACATAAGAACTGTCTGCTGAACTGTTCCGTCTATGGTGCCAACTTGGTCATCCTGAAACAAGCTTGGAACCCGGATCCATTAGTCCAACTGAACTAGTGAATAGGATCTAACACCCACAGAAAAACTGACCACAATCCCTCCCTCCCCCAGAAAAGCTGACCACATTCCCCCCACTTCCAGAAAAACTGATGATAATAACTCCCCCTCCAGAAAAACTGCCACAATCCCCTCTCCACCAAGAAAAAACTGACCAAAATCTCCCCTCTCCCACAGAAAAACTGACCACAATCCCTCCTCCTCCGGAAAAGCTGACAACAATGCCTCACCCTGCCCCACCCACCCCCCCCCCCCCCCCCCCCCCCCCCCCCCCCAGAAAAACAGACCATAAATCCCCTTTCCCCAGAAAAACTAGCCACTATCCCCTCCACCAGGAAAACTGATTACAATCCCCCTCCCCCAAAAAAACTGATTACAATCTCCCTCCCCCTGAAAAACTGACCACATTCCCCCTCCCCCAGAAAAAACTGACCACATTCCCCCTCCCCTACAGAAAAACTGACCACTACAGCCCTTCCCCAGAAAAATGGACGACAACCCCCCTCCCCAGAAAAACTGACCACAATACACCACCCTCAAAGAAAAGTGACCACAATCTTCTTCCCCCAGAAAAAGTGACCACAATATCCCAACCCCCCCCAAGAAAAACTGCCCATAATTCCCCACCCCTCCGAAAAACTGACCACAATTCCCCCTCCCCCACAGAAAAACTGACCACAATCCCCCTCACCCTACATAAACTGACTACAATCCTGCCTCGCCACAGAAAAACTGACCACAATCCCCCTCACAGAAAAACTGACCATAATCACCCCTCCCCCACAGAAAAACTGACCACAATCCCCCCTCCCCAAAGAAAAAATGACCACAGTCGCCCCTCCCCCAGCAAAACTCACCACAAAACCCCCATCCCCCAAAAAACTGACCACAATCCACCTCCCCCAGAAAACTGACAACAAACACCCCCATCCCCAAAATACAGACCTCGAACCCCTTCCCCCACAGAAAAACTGACCAAACTAAGTACAGTATTAGCTGCGTATAATACCAATATGCAGTCTGATTGTCTGTGTATCAGTATTATACGCAGACAACACCCAGATCTACCTGACAACCACCTCTCTCAGCTCATCCAGTCTTTGAATGTTCACACTGCTTGTATGACATCCAGTAACGGATGTGCTGAAATTTTCTCCAGTTGAATACTGGAAAGACCAAAGCCATTGTTTCTGATCACCATTGCAGCATCCATTCTCTAGCCACCAATCCTATCCCTCTCCCTGGCAACTGTCTTGTAAGCCTAGTATAATATTTGACCCCTGGGTGAGTTTCCGAATACATAACCGCTCCATCACTAGGACTGCCTATTTCCACCACTGGAACGTCATCCGACTCCACTCCTGTCTCATCTGCTGCTTAAACCCTCGGTCATGCCTTTGTTACCTCAGGCCGTGACTATCAAACCCACTGCTGGCCAGCTTCCTGTTTCCTCCCCTCCGTAAACTTGAAATCATCCGAAGCTTTGCTGCTTGTGTCCTAACCTGCACCAAGTCCCATTCCCCTATCACCCCTGTGCTGCTGACCTACACTTCGATTTTAAAATTCTCATCCTTGTTTTCAAACCCATCCATCGTCTACCTCTGTAACCTCCTCTACCCCTATAATTCCTGAGATATCTATGCCCCTCTGACGTTCCTGAGCAAACCTGATTTAAATCATCCCGCCGTTGGCGGCCCTGTCTCCAGCTGCCTAGACCACCAGTTCTGGAATTCCCTCCATGGGTATAAGGAAATGAATGCTTTCAAAAATGCAATTTTCTTCCATTAAGTACCAAATTCACCATTTTTCATTGGGGAAAAAAAGTCAGTAAAATATTATTTTATTAGTTCAGTATCGGGCAGCTGATTTTAACACAGCAAGAGCTCAGATTTAATGCAAGGTATTTCTGGATCCAGGGGTTGCAGGGAGGGCTGCTAGCGCCTCCTGGCAAATTGCTTCAAACCCTGTCACACGTCACCTGGTCTGGGATCAACACATGAACACCCCACAACACCCCAACACTTCTGGTGCTCATACAGTATTTCAGAAACTCCTGTTTTAAAGTTCCTATGCATCCTAATTGACAGCAGTTCTGTTGCACACACACTGGGTGGCAGACATTTATTTATCTGAGTGCCTATAAATGTGTTTATGTGTATATGTATATTTATATACATATATTGCAACCGCCATTAGTAAATGCCAGTTATCATAGTGGTCTTATTGTAGCTTGTATATAAAAATGTAAATACTCACAAGCTACATTAAGACAGCTATTATGTTAACCTGCAACTTTTAAAATGATGTTCTATTTTAAATGTAATATCCCAGCCAGTGAAATGCATCCTTACTTGGACAGATGTCCTCAGTGTTTAAACACAGAAAAAGCCAGGCTTTGACCTGCTACCTTCCTCGCGATTTCCTATGGCTTGTTACTATCAGACTACCTCCTGCTGGGCAGGGACGTAGGTACTGGAGCCTGACCTTGACCTACTGGACAGGCAATAAGACATGAAGGGCCCATTTCACATGTACAGGTATGCCTCCTATTTTGCTTCATTTTTCTCTCTTCCCTCTTTCTCCTCTTTCCTTCACCAAAGAGGGAAGGTCTGATATATTCTAGGGAATGATCTTTGAACCACAGGAGGCCATTTGGCCCATTGTGCCCTTGAAGGCTCTTGGAAAGAGCTATTTAATTAGTCTCTGATTTTTTTCCCCCAGGTTGGCAAATTTCCCCCTTTTCAAGTATTTATCCAATTCCCTTTCAAACATTACTAATGAATATGATTCTACTGCCCTTCCATGCCTTCCAGATCACAACCACTCCATGGGTAAAACAAACTCTCATCATTTCCCCCCCAATCCCCCGGATCTTTTGCCGAGTGTTCTCTGGTTGCTGACCATTCTGCCAGAAAAAACAGTTTCTTCCTCTCCGCACTATCAAAATCCTTCATCATTTTGAATATCTCTTCACTACGAAGAATATACACCTGAAGTGTCACATACAAGGAGAGAGAGGACTATGAGAGCACTCCCAGAAGGAATATAATCTGGATTATATACCAAGTGAAGTTCCCTCTACCCTGTCCCATTAAAAATGCTCCAGAACAGGTACAGGATGGGTTGGATACAGAGGAAAGCTCCTACACTATTCCATTGAGATTGCAACTCGAGTACAATGTCCAACTCCAGTCATTGAGACAAGGAAGCAAATTGTGGTAAATGTGCAATTCTGGGGGGGATTTTTGAACATTTTAAACGAAAATTAAAGGCAAAACAGGTGACACAAACAGGCAACACACGTCATCATCATGTCTCACACCGTGGCCAGAATTTTCCCTGAATTGCGCCAAGTGCAGTGGCGGGTGTAAGAAAAGAAGTTTTTCCCGTCAGCCACAATGGTGGGTTTTTGCGCCGTACTGTCTGCTTCCTGCCATTTTCTTCCTAATGCTGCATGCGCGGGAAACACGCCAGATCCCCGCAGGCTGGCTCAGATTTCCCCTCCACACTTCTTTGCTTCGGGTGCCATATTTAAAGTGCACCAGAGCGCAGCCTACTTCATGTCTACAGACCAGGACTGCTCCAGGTGACAGATGGCCCTGAAAGCTAGGAAGCCGGTAGCCCCTAAAGGTAGTGACGCCTCACTGGAGCACATTTTGTTCACCCACCGCGATGTCCTCTACCCCTGCTCTGGCCAAGGGAATGGCAGCAGAGTCATCACTCCGGCCTGGGAGGTGGTGGCAGTGGCAGTCAGTGCCCCACGGAGCACAGAGGAGGCCAGCCATCCAGTGAAGGAAGAGGACAAATGATCTCATCCACTCTGCCAGGGTAAGTCAACCACTTCATCACTCTCAACTCACACACTCCCAAACCCATCTCACGTCCACAGGGGTCTCACATTTCAAGGGACAACACCGCTAAGTCTCACACACATCCTCACATTTTCATCAGGCTCATATCCACTGGAGCTCGCATCCTCAACCCAGCCGCTCACCGTCCTTATCATCTGCTGTGGCATGTGTCCTGCTCACACTCTCTCCATCTGTTTTCATGCAGGAGAAGCTGACTCACAACAGGAGGGAGAGGTCCCAGACTGGGGGTAGAGTGGCCAATATTAGGCCCCTCACTCACATTGAGGAGCGCGCCATCACACTGACCGGTGAGCATGTGGACCGTTCCAGCAGCAACAGTGAGGTCGGCGGCAAACATCCATGTGAGAATCCTGCACCAGATCAACCCTCTCTCCTGTCTTTGACTCTGTTGTCATGCACTAATTATCTCTGCTTTGGTTCACTGGGAGCTCTGCCAAGCGACCAACACCAGCCAGTCCCTCAGCTCCATCCAGATCCTCACCTCCGGCCAAGAGGACACCTCCTTCATTGAAGAACTGGAAATAAGTGCCTGGAAGACCTGTCACAGCACTTACCCACACCCTCCACCAGCGCAGAGACACACGCCTCAGTGGGACCCAGATCTAGAGAAGACTCGGGTTCACAATCTGGTGGTGACCACAGGGACCGCAGCAAGTGGAAACAGATTCAGCCAAGCTCCCCAGCACTCAGAGGACTGTTGAGAAAGAGGCAGCTGTGAGGTCCGAGTCAGATGAAGAGCCTCTGGATTCGGCCTTCCAACTCATTGTAGATAGTCAGCAGAAGGTGTGGGAACATCACACAGAGCTGCTGGACCCTCAACAGAGTGGCACACAAGTTGGAGGAGTGTGTCTGCCTGCTCTCTGATGAAATATTGCCCACATGTGCATGTATGGA
Organism: Carcharodon carcharias; assembly: GCF_017639515.1. NCBI lineage: Eukaryota > Metazoa > Chordata > Chondrichthyes > Lamniformes > Lamnidae > Carcharodon > Carcharodon carcharias. The sequence continues at coordinate 20,337,230 of NC_054485.1, read as the reverse complement.
GGTCTCCATGGGAAGGATGGCAGACGCCTCGAGACTCTGGTCCAGCAAAGCGTGGAGATGCATGCAAACCTGCACTCCATCATGGTAGCCATGGATAAGTTCCTATACTGGCAATGCGAGAGGGAAACATGGCACCTCAATATCCCTCCAGGTGTTCCTTCCCCTCAACGAGTCAGGCAGGGGCTCTCGGGCACCCAAAGGGAGGAGGACCAGCAGCTGGACACCCTAGGCCATCCATTCAGGAATCTCAGAGGACGTTTGCTCCCTCCCAGTCCCCTTTTCCTGTGACCCCCTTTAACCTTACCCTCTGTCAACACAGGGAGTAGCTGGCCCTCCAGGCCTCGGCTCTCCAGAGGACACATACCAAAGTCATCAGAGGCAACAGGGCCAACCACGGTACAGCCTGTCTCCACCACTGCTGCGGATGTCAGGGCAGCACTTAGAAGAAGTTGGAGGCCTAGAAAAGTCAAGAAATTTCAATCACAAGTGGTTGCACAGGGAACACATTTTGTCACTTCATAACCTGAAAATATATTCACTTTCACTGAATAATGTGTAATATTGTCTTTCAGCTTCAATTACAGGCTTCGCAAGTCCTCCCTCTGCATCCCCCCCACAGCTAGCAGTTCAGCTGCACACAGCTGACCCATGAATGATTCTGGAGAGAGAAGTGCGTGTGTGTGGCAGGGCCTTTCGAAGCCTCGTGCAAGCACTCTCCCACGCATGCGGAGCTGTCACCCATACATTTTTGAATGCTGCCTGCTGGGGTTCACTTTCAGTTGTCCATCTGAGCTGAGCTGCAGCTCCGCCCACCCACTGATTGCACTCCCATGCAGCACCTGAGCCCATCCAACTCGAGGCTCTGCTCATTTTCGATTTGTGCGATATGGTAGTTATTAGGTTTCAGGTAAGATCTCCTCTCCCCCGGTCACCCATGTCCTTTCCCCAATCACAGTGGGCCCCCTGGAATCACCTTCCACCTCCCCACAGTTACCCTACAGTCCGAGCTCTTCCACTTCAGGAATGTCCAGGTGAACATTCACGTTCCCCACCTTCATGAGTATCCCACTCCCATCCACATGGACCTTCTCGACCTCCTTCTTCCCACCCCCAGGGTTTGTGTTTTCCTCTGTGTCCCCACCAACCAGACTTGCTGCCCCTTCTACTGGTACTGATGACCCTTACCCTCTCACCTTACCAGCTCTTTCTGCCCCCTCTCACACCAGCCATTCCCTCCTACCACACCCACTCTGAGTTCGCTCCCCAGGAGGCTAACAATGACTCCACAGGCCCCACCCCGCACCTTGCACATTCACTTGGACATTTCTCCCCCTCTTCGTACACCTTCCCACTTATACCTTCCTCCCCACTTACACCTTCACCGCCCCCAACACCTACAGCTTCGCCACCCCCCACAACTTCACCCCTCCCACACCTTTGCCCCCCTCAATTTCATGCCTCCAACACCTCCACTTGTTCCCCCCCCTTCAACTTCATGCCCCGCAGTACACCTTCTCCCACTCACACCTGGGCCTTCCTCTCCCCCCACTCCCCCCTCACCACTCATCTGTACCTGCCCATGGTGAAGTTCCAAGAAGATGGTGCGAGCCCATGGCAACATCCCTGAAGTTCCGAAATGTCCAAAACATCAGCGCAGTGCCTGAACTTCCGAAGCCTCAGCAAAGTTGAAGCCGCCTGCTTGGAGACCTCCCACCCTCCGAGAGCTGCTTCGCGGCAGAGCCATGTGCATGAGGATCTGCCCAGCATGCGATGCACGTGTTCCTCCAGGGTCCAGTAGCTATAAGGCTCCAGCATCTTCTTCTTCTCGAATGTCCATGATCTGAGCCCAACTTTTGAACATCACACTTGTACAGACATGTTCTGGGTCGGCATGTTTTCCCACCAGTGTAATGGTAAATTGGGCTTGGGGGGATGAATTCAGTTGGGCCTTACTTTGCATCCCAAAAACGGGATGAAAATCGGTTTCACATGGGCCCTCAGTGGGATTCAGGTAGCGGAATCCATTGGGTGATCCCGCAGTGAAACCCATTTCTGTCCCTCCTGCTGAATTATCCCCCACCCAACCCAGCCCACCAAACACATACGGGAGCAGAAAATCCTGGCTTGTGTGTCTTACTTTTCTGACAGCTCAGCATCCGATTAATTTGCTTTTCTAGATTTTCCAGCCAAACTACAATCTTTAAACTCCAGAGGTTTGTATCTTGTACCCACCTTGTTTACTCCCATGATCCAGCAGCCTTGGAAGAAAACGGACAAAATGCTGGAAACGCTCAATACCAATGTTTCCTCCGATTTCCCCTCACTGTGTAAGGCCCATTTCTTGCGCTGCACAGTCCCGTTAGATTACCACACTTGTGCTCATCTTAAAGGACCTGTTTTCCCCAGCACGGCACATTTCAGATTGCTGTGCGGTCATCCACATGGACAGCTTAGAGGGATCATTGCTCAGCAGGTTAAGCAGCATCTTTTGGAAAGAGTGGAGGAGTTAACACTTCAGGTTGTGCCCCTTTCTTCAAACCTGCACCCAAATCATTAACCCCTCTGGATAGACGCTGTCTGGCCTGCTGGGTTTTTTCAGCATTTTCGGTTTATGATTCCAGTTCCAGAATCTGCAGTATCGTATCTTTTTTTCACTTCCATCACAGAAGGTGGTTGGCAAGGTGAACAACTCCCGGTGAAAAATTTAAGGGACACTTTCACATCGATGCAAACCTGTAAGAGCGGGTGGGTGGGTGGGAGGATGGTGAAGGTTGGGTGGGGTGGCTGCTACCAGATCTTTTCAGGCCACCAGAGGAAAGATTGAAGAGGAGAGCGCAAGGCATATGCACTGGTGAGTACTGCACATGCGCAAAGCTCAAACATTGCAAATACGGGAAAAACAGTGTCCCGGACTTAAACAATGCGGGACACAGGGCAAGCGGGACGGCTGGTCACCGTGGTGGGCAGAGGCAATCTTTTTGCCCCCGTTTGTTTGTCTATTTGTAAACAACGTATTTCAAAAGCTAATGGGCAGCTGTCAACGAAACATAGTACACAGATAGGGTGTGGCGCTAGGAAGAACTGACTAGTTTTTGGTGAAGATGCAGTTCGGGGTCCTGGAATTTTTTAAAGGATCTGTTTGCATTGGGAGATGGGGCAAATTGACTTTTTTTTTAGAATATAGTGTAGTGTTTGATTCAGAATGTTGTGGATTGACTCAGCTTCCGTGATGGAATTTGTCACAGCTATCAAAATGTGAGCAGAGTTTTCAGAGCAAGTCGTTGGATGTGGATTGGCCTTAAGCCTCCACAGTGAGATGGAAGCTCTTAATAAAAAGATTTATTTTTTCAGCTTTGTAGTTACAGAGCATCAGCTAGGCAGAGAAAAACTTCAAGGAAGTGCTGTGTAATTGTAATAATGTTGAGTTAACACAGTATAGCACTGGAATACACTCTGCTGAGTGCCCTCTTCTCTTCTATGTTTATAGGTTAGCCTTGCATTGTTTAAACATTTCACTCCCAGTCTGACTTTAATGGGACTTAATAGTTAACTGAGCAACTACAGTTTATTTCCATTCCTTCCTAACAGCACTGTGGGTGTACCTACACCACATGGACTGCAGCAGTTCAAGAAGGCAGCTCACCACCACCTTCTCAAGTGCAACTAGGGATGGGCAATAAATGCTGGCCCAGCCAATGAAGACTGCATCCCGTGAATACATTTTAAAAAAGCACAATTGCATGAAATGATTTGTCTACCTCCTTGCGGATGTGCCTTTGCAAAGAATGTCTGGAGAGAGATCCAATGGTTTTTGTCGAGGTTCATCCCAAGCAGTGCTGTGACATAGGACTCTGTGCTCTACGGGCTGTTCCCAGGGACGCATACTGAGCTAAATGTCAACTGCAGCTGGATGATCATCAACCTGGTGAAAGACGTTCTTTGGTCTGACCGAAACTTGTTGGTCTTCCAGTGCAAAGAGTTGTCCTCTACCAAGTGTTGCAGACTGGCATATTCCGAGGCCCAAGACTACGTGCTGAGGGATACACTAAAGCTTGGGTCAGCTGCTGCAAAGGTGCAATGGGGAAAGATTGCTGTCTAAGACCTTTTTAGCTATAGTAACCGAGAGGCTGGAAATTGTATAAAACTCCTCGGGCTGTATGACTCATATTGAATGTCTACAGTAAATATTACTTCTATCACAATCGTATTGAAGCACCTCAGAGTGCAACATGATCTATGTAGATAATTTGAATATCATTGCACTTTCAATGATGGCCACTTTGGAAAGTTTTGTAATTTATTTTTTAGGTACTTTATGAATAAAGTACATTTTTGCAAAAAAAAAAGGATTTGTGATAACATGCCCAACCAACATGGTGAAGAACCCCTTTCCGGGCAGTAGCCTCTGAAAATGCTGAAATACAATTTAGAGTATGAGACAGAGCTAGAATCCAGAGTAAAAGGGCAGCACATGAGCTAGCCCATTCTCACTGGGAATAAGTCACGACAGAAACGAACACTTGTGTAGAAGGAGTGCCCACACGGCATTGCACAACAAAATCAAGGCTATGTAAAAATGACGAGAGCTCATCAACTTGAGACGTTTCTCTCTTCACAGCTGCTGCCTGACCTGCTGAGAGTTTCCAGCACTTTATGTTTCTATTTCTGCCACAATACAGATTCATTTTCATCTTAAATTAAATTTGAGCTCCTCAACATGAAATAATCTATTATGCCGCCTGTATCCTAACTCATTCACTCATCACCTCCTGTGCTCACTGACCTACATTGGCTCCCGGACTGGCAATACCACGATTTTAAAAATGTGCTCTTGTGATCAAATCACTCGTGTTCTTGTCCTTTCCCTGTTTCTGTAACCTCCTCCAGCTCTACAACCCACCGAGATTTCTGTATACCTTTAATTCTGACACATCTCTGATTGTCATCACTTCACTATTGATCACATTTCCTTCAGCTACCGAGACTCTAAAGTCTGGAATCCCCTTCCTAAACACTTCCACCTCACTGTTCCTCTTTAAGATGTTCCTTAAAACTTATCTCTTTGGCCAAGCTTTTAGCTACCTGTAGTGATATCTCTTTTTGTGGCTCAGTACCATATCTTGTCTGAGAACAGCCTTATGAATCACCTTGGGGTATTTTACAATATAAAAGTGCTGTATAAATGCAAGCTATAGTTATTGTAAATGCGTTAGAAGCTCTCCCACCTTTCCCTGGTCTCACTGACCTATATTAGCACCTGGACTCCCAATGCTAAATTTAAAGTTCTCATCCTTATATTTAATGCAGGCTATGCCTGCATGCAGCAAGAGCTGGACAATATTCAGGCTTGGGCTATTAAGTGAGTCCAATTATACCTCCCCTTATGTTCAGTGGCGATACTATCACTGAACACCCTATCTTCAACATCCTGCAAGTTACCACTGATCAGAAACTTAACTGGACCAGCCACATAAATACAGTAGCAGATCAGAGGCTGGGAATTCTGTGGTGAATAACTTAAATCCTAATTCCCAAAGCCTTTCCACGATCTACAAGGCACAACTCAGGAGTGTTGTGGAACAATCTCCAATTGCCTAGATGAGTATGACCCCAACAACACTGAAGAATCTTGACACAATCCAGAACAAAGCAGCCCAATTGATCAGCATCCTATCCATCACCTTAAACATTCACTCCATCCACTACCACCACACAGTGGCAGCAGAGTGTACCATCTACAAGATACACTGCAGCCACTTGCTACGTTTCCTTTCACAGCACGTTCCAAACCTACAACCTCTACCACTTAGGACAAGGGCAGCAAATGCGTGGGAACACCACTTGCTAGTTTCCCTCCAAAGCACACACTATCCTGACTTGGAACTACATCACTGTTTCTTCACTGTCACTGGGTCAAAAATTCGGAATTTCATCCCAAACAGCATTGTGGATGTACATACAACAGTTAGACTGTAGCAGCTCAAGAAGTTGGCTCACCTCCACCTTCTCAAGCGTTATTAAGGATGGGCAACAAATGCTGGCCTTGCCAGTGATTCTCATAGCCCATGAAAGAACTAAAAAAACTCTCCATGCCCTCACCCCCCCCTTTCTCTGTTATCTCCCCTAGCCCTACAACAACCGCAGCCCCAACTCTCCATCCCTGTGACTGTGGACACTCATGCATTTCACACTTCTCTTTGACTCACCATTGGCAGGTGTCCTTTCAGCTGCTGCCTTGGTCCCACCCCTGGAATTTACTCCCTAGGTCCCTCTGCTTTTGCACCACCCCTCCTTCCTTTAAGATCTTGCTGAAAACCCACCTCTCTGGTCAATCTTCCTTCGTGGGCTGGTCATCTGTTCCTTTTCTGCACCGTCTCTGAAGCACGTTGGAAGTTTCTCTTTGTTAGAACTCCTTTATAATCCAAGTTGTCACAGATGATTTAGGGGATGTCCAAGGCAGCCTAGTGAATACACAGTAAAATTAGAAACAAAAACTGCAAATAAACACTGGAAATATACAGCACCTGTTAAAGAATCGACAGGCCATTGTTGCTGGGCTAGACACAACCCAGCCCTACCAAGATAAGTGAATCCTGAATAAACAAGAATAGGCAAGGCAAGAATTGAGAGGCACGCAGACTTCAATCACAGGGAGGTTTATGTGTTAAGTGGCTTATATGCATGCAACGCTTGTCACCTAGTTTTGAAGAAGGGTCTTCACCCACAAGTTAAGATGCCTTTTCTAAAGTAGCTCCAGGGTCATCAACCAAAAGCCAATAAAAGTGCTCCTTTTTTAAGAGGTTCAACTAATAAAGAACTTAGCTATTCAAAAAGGATACTCACAAACTTAGATAATATCTTCACCAGTGTCCAATATACCCCCCTGTCCTTCTGATGCCCACTGGTCAGGGGAGTCCTCAAATGTACCAACATACATGATGTGTTCCCTCTCCAAGGATACCCAAGCACAGGCAAGAATGTGGATGATAAGCAGGTGAAGGGGCCACCTCCACATCTGCATCCAACCCAGATCTCTAAATGGCTTTCAGGTACTACCTAGTATGTTTTGAGGTCTCGCAGTTTATTTTTCCTTTCCTGATCACTAAACCAGTTGTTCTATTTTGTTTCCTTTAGTAATTTAAAATAGAATCATGGAATCTTACAGCACAGAGGGAAGCCACTGGCCCATAATGCCAGGGTTTGTGTTTTTCAAAGAGTTGTCTAATTAGTCCCATTCTCCACTGCTGAATCGTTCCACATCGCCCTACAAAATTTTCTGTTTCAAGTTAGGTATCCAACTCCCTTTCTGAAAATTCCTATTGCACCTGACTGTCAATTTACATCCATTTTTATTTCAGCTTTATGGCTCCTAAAGAGGCCAGGCCTGAATTGTGCTTACCAATTCTAAAACTCTATTAGGATGCACTGCAACAAAGTCAGCTGTGTACTGGCAAGTTCTGCAGCAAATCTGTGCTGGATTTGTGACAGACATTGGACATTACCTGATGATAAACATATGGTTATAAGTTGTGTACAGTGCCTTCTTGAAGTGACAGAGGACACCTCTGATTGTAGCTTCATTCCTTGCAATGGGACTATATCTAATTTCAGCGTTATTTTTTAGAGATGCTCACTGTTCAAAGTGTCAACCTTCTCCAGTGTGAGCATTGTTCAGCCATGAGGGTCGTGAGTTCAAGCCTGATTCCAGCCACATCAAGCATAAATATAGGCTAACACTGCAGTATAGTACTACATCTTTCCGATGATCTGTCAAACCAAGATCGTCTCAGCTGGGTGTATAATATCCCACGACACTTTTTTGAATAGGAACAGAGGAGCTTTCCTTGGAGTCCTGGCTAATATTTATCCCTTAACCAACATCATTGAAACAGATTTGGGGCAATTTTCACTGAAAAATTTAAGGTCTAAAGAGGTAAGAAGGTGGTCACATGGGGTCCTAGGTTGTAACGTCGGTTTAGCCTATGTTTAGCACAAAAAAGCATCTTGGTTAAAAGAGTCAAAGCCTGTGCTAAGAACAGCCACCCGGAGGCTTGTTATTAAGTGGATGACTGCCGCTTGAAATGTCGGCCAGCACTCATTAAAGAGGCTGCATAGTGGCTAGCACTTCAAATGTTGCCCTTTCCTAACAGTGATCAGCTATTTGGGAGTAAATATGGTGTTAATGTTGATTTAAAGTGCTAGTTAAAGAGATCCCACTTTATTCACTACTTCATGATCAGCCATAATCTTGTTGAATGGCAGAGCAGGCTCGAAGGGTCAAATGGCCAACTCCTGCTCCTATTTCTTATGGTTTTATTTCATATTCTTATAAAGTCAGCATCACTGGATATTTATTGCCCATCCTGCATTGGCCTGAAAAGGTGGTGGTGGTCTTTCGCCTTGGACCACTGGTAGTGGGTTTAAAACATCTGAATAGATGCAGAGGGCAATTAAGAGTCAATCTCATTCATAGAATGGTAGCACAGTGGCTACATTACTGGACAATTAATCCAGACTAATGATCCCAAGACATGGGGCAGAATTTTGCCGTTGGCGAGCAGGGGGTGGGGCCCGCTCCCCGACGTGTAAAGTGATGTGGGGTGACGTTGGGCAGAACCCCCGACATCACTCCACCCCATTTAAATTTTCAGGAGGATGGGGACGCAGCAAAATCAGCTGCACGCCTGCCGACCTGTCAATGGCCACTTGAGGCCATTGTCAGGATCAATTAACCAATTAAAGGACCTACCAGTCCAACCTTAATGTTGGCAGGTCGGCCAGGAGCCCCGGGGCAACTAGAAAAAACATGAAACCTCATCCAGCAGCGGGATGAGGTTTCATGTAGGGTTTAAAAAATTGTAATTAAGTTGTTCTGTAAATTCTGAATATGTCCCAACTCATTGTCACATGAGGGGACATGTAAGGGATTTTTCTTTTCTCTATTTTTAATATTTTTAAAAGTCGAGCCGATCTCCCTGAAACTGCACAGGGAGTGCATAGCACTTCCCGGTGGACGTCACACTGGGCAGGCCTTAACTGGCCCGCCCACGTAAAATGGCGGTGCGGCCCCACTCCCTGGCAGCAATCAGTTCCGCATCTGCCCACGATTGGGTCAGGCCCCCCAACAAATGGGAAATTCTGCCCGAGTTCATTTCCCACTATAACAGCTAAAGAATTAATATTCAGTTAATAAATAAATCAGGAATAAAAAGCTAGTATCAGTGATGGTGACAATTTGGTAACTACCAGATTGTCATAAAGACCAGTTCTTGTCACAGCACCTCAGGAAAGATATGTTGGCCTTGGAGTGGGTGCTGTGCAGGTTCAACAAAATAATACCAGGGCTAAAAAGGTTAAAATATGAGGGTAGGTTACATAGACTTGTCTTGTATTTCCTTGAAAATAGAAGATTAAGGGGTAACCTAATTGAGGTGGTTAAGATGATTAAAGGAATTAAAAGTATAATCAAGAGAAACAATTTCATTTTATGGAGGAATCCAGAACAGTGAGGCACCAACATAAAATTAGAACTCGGCTGTTCAGTGGCGATGTCAGGAAACGCTTCCTTGCACTAAGGGCAGTGGAAACCTTAAACTTTGTCCCCAAAAAGCTGTTGAGGCTGGAGGTCAATTGGAAATTTCAAAACTGGGAATCATTTATTTTTGTAACTCAACATTGTTAGCAGGTAAAGAACTAAGCCAGAGTTGGGTGGAGTTAGCTACAGATCTGCCATGGTCTAGCTGAATGGCAGAACAGGCTTGAGGGACTGACTGACCTCCTCCTGTTCCTATCTTACAGTTCTATAAATCTCTGGTTAGAACCTGTTTAGAGTACCACATTCAGTACTGTGCACCACTCTCCAGGAAGAATATATTGGCCTTGAACAGGGTGCAGTACAAATTCACTGGAATGAAACTGGGACTAAAAGGGTTAAATTGTGAGGAAATGTTTCCTTGAGCATGGAAGATTGAGGGGTGATCTGATCGAGGCATTTAAAATGTTAAAAGGGTTCAATAGGATAATTGCAGACAACTGTTTCCTCAGGTGAGAGAATCCAGAACACTGGGAGACATAGCCACAAAATTAGAGCCAGGCCCATATAGGGTTGATGTCTGGAAGCAATTTTTCACACAAAGGATAACGAAAAAGAGAGAATCTCTTGTGGATGCTGGGTGTCAATTGGAACTTCCAGTCCTGAGACGGTCAGATTTTTGTTGAGTAAGGATATTGAGGGATATGGGCCAAAGACAGGTAAATGAATGGGAGCTCCTTGTAACCTTAGGTAGAAAAAGGCATAAACCTGTAGTGAAAGGAGACAGAACCAAGGATTGGGTTTTTCACAAATTTCTCCCATTCCCATCATCTCCTGAAAGTCCAAGGTTGCACAGACACCACCTGCCACCCCTAGCCCCAGCCCCTCACTCAAGTGCTCATTCTTCACATGGATGCAGAGTGTTGACAAGTTATTCCACTACAGTTCCATCATCGCTTGCTGGTCCTGTCCTGATTGAGGTCCATGCCCCACTGAAATCTGTCGCAGGATTTTCCCTTTGAATTTCTGAACCGTGCTGTCAGACTCAAATGGGGGATAGGAGCCCGCACTGTGTGGGGAAACAGTGACTCACCAGTGATTTTTCCATGAATTGGCCAATTAGTGGCCAGAGGGTGGGCCCACCATTCAATTAAGAATGTTGGTGAACACTTGAACCTGGAGGGCCAATAGGATGGCGTCCAGCTTGAAAACAGCAGCAGGATGCCAAGGCAGGTAGGGGAGGGAGAGGGCACCTCAAAATGGAGGCACCTTCTCTCCAACATTTGCAAATTTAAAATAAAAAATGGCTTTTGCAGTCAGGCCACCACTGTTGAGGGGGCAGTCCCACCTCAGGGCCACCTGCGCCAGCTGCTGAACCCAGACAGGCAGGAAGAGCCTGTAAACCTGCTGAGAGCACTCCCCTGCCTCCCCCCCCATCCAGCCAGGGAGCTAAACTGTCCCCCACTGCCTGCAGAAAATCCCAGTTGGCCTCCAATTATTGGCTTTAAGTGACCATTAACTAGTTCCATTGGTTACCCAATGCCAAGGCACCCTGCCATGTCTAGCCCCCATCCTCTTCCCAGGAAAATGGCCTGGGGGTGAGATGGAGCCAGGGAATTGGCATGCTGGCCGATGGTGCTAATTTTAGCACTCACTGTCCCCAGCCCCACAGGGGCTTAAAATTCCTGCCCCTGCAATCACTGGCTGATTTCCACAATCACCCCCCAAATTCCTTAACCCAGAGGCCCTGAGGTCAAATGCAGCACCTCCATCCAGTGAGAACCAGCTAACTCCAGCTAAGACCAGCACACAGACTGTGATTATCCAGAGTCTTCCTTTCAGCACTGTTACCGTCATTGGATTAACCAATGTATTTCAGTTCAGGCTATTGAGCACCTGGTCTGTTAATCCTGTGGTCACTTTTCAAACGTTTCCTGCACAGATAACATTTTCAATGCAAAACCACTGCTACCAAGCTGAATATAAAATTACAGGAAATGTGAAGCATTCTTGAACTTTTATTAATTACAATCCCTTATGGATATTTTTTGAAGGGTTTCGGCAGATAAGAAGAGCTAAGGAACATGTTTCTGAGTTTAGTTTTTATACAGTTTCTGAGCAATGAAAATACTCACCCATCTCATTCCAGAATTCACTCAGATCCATTTCTTGGTTGACATCTCAAGCTGTGAAATGTTGAATTGGCGATTGCAAGCCTTAATGGGAAGAGTTTTCTACACACAGAGTTCTCAGATACTTCCCACTGATAGTATCTGACTTTAACCATTGAGGACTCTACATACAAAGCAGTCTGCAGAAAATTAGCTTGCAATGTCTCTTATTGCCTCAGGAAGGGACTGGGGCAATCTATTTATAGATGGATAAGCATAGACAAAAAACAACAAATAAGACCAGTATAAAAATTTAATTAAAATAATTGTAACAAGAGATCTCTTTCATTCTTTGTATCAATCACCTGGAGTGGTTCATTTCAACAGATGCCTGTCCATATTTAATAATGGTTTCTGGTCATATTCAATGATATCCTGGCAGCATCTGCTTGGATTTGGTATCAGAGAAGGTGGGTTTGTGTTTCTGAGGGGCTATTAGTGAGATGTGTGATTTGTAACTCACCTGTTCATCCCAGAAAACAGATCCTATATTTGGTCAGTACCTCCTGAGTCACTGGCCCAAGGTCCTTCTGCCTAGCACCAATTACCACATCACAACATGTTCAGCAGCACAACCAGCCTCTCTGAGCTGGGCTCATCAAACCCACCTGAACATCTGTTCGTTAATAATCGCAGGGCATAACTGGCCAAGAGCACTTTGTGCTATGACTACTACCCAGACTGGTGTTGAGTTACAAATCTATAATCTGCTAGGTGTATATGGCTGGTATAATTATCTCTGCTGATGCTTCAGGTTAACTGGCATCAGTTCAAGGCAAAGCTGATGAGTTTCTGTTTCCTCTTGCGCAGTGATGAAGCCTAAAACAGACTCCAACATTACCGTGCATTAAAAACATTTTCTTTAAATCACCTACCTCAATATCTCACCAGAAATACATTGGTTCATTACTGGTTTACTATGCAGACTGTCACACAGCTGCCTCCAATCTGTGCTGCAGCATTCACCAAGAAATTTCTTTCGTGTATTGTGCCCTTGGTCTGTGTTTGTTGATCACTATAGTGCGCAAGTCATATTTATTCCTCAAGGCTGTTAGGTAGAGTTAAACTCCAGATTTCATGTCTGACACTGGAGCTGACAGCCAGCTTGTGCGCAGACAGGAGAGCTAATGAAAGAGATACAGAGATGATGACGGGTCCAGCAGGAACAGTGGAATTTTGCTGGGTATAGTCTGTAGCTACCTAATCCTCACCATCTGTATCCCACACCCACTCCACCACAACCTCACTCAGCCTGAACTCCAAGTGCTGTGGGTACTGACATCTTACAATTATGGTTTTACACAAAATAGCCTTTTGTATATTACCCACTTTCCTTCTAAGAGTGTAAACTTTACTGTTTAAAATTCCTTGTCTGCAGCACAAACTAAAAATCAATATTTGCAATGTCAGTTTTCTTTTCCGCTCCCTCATGTTCTCCCCGATGAAGCTGTTGATTCTTTGCTGGTGTGTGACCGATGCTAACTTCAGTATCTCAAGTCAGTGGGCATTATTCATGTGACAACCTAGCTAATGAATGTCAGCAGATCCATTGGTCCAATCCTGGGCCTCACACTACACACTGATACACACATAAAATCATACTGACACACAGACACACCTACACACACACACATACACACACACACACACACACACACACAGGTACACGCGCACAGGCACACATACACACAAACACACGCACACACATGTACACACACCCACGCATACACAGGCACACACATGCACAAATGTGCTAACGCGCACACACACACACACACACACACACACACACACACACATACACACACAAAAGACACATACATGCACACTCGCACACCCACCCACACTTACCAGAAGGCAACACCATATAGTGATCAGGAGTGGGAAACCCTGGTTGATTATCTCTTCCAGAAAACAAGGCACTGAGGCCATCATGTAGGACTCAATTTTGAGAACCTCCTAAAGACACAAACAGAGGCAGGGGGCCGGGAAATACAGGCGCCAGGCGGCGTGTCAATTTCTAGGCACCGATCCCAGTGCCAACAATGTTCAACTGTGCAGAGGGAGGACAGGATCCCACTCTCCTCCCAATTGAGGCCAATTCAACTTGTTAAAAAGCATTAAGAGATTGTGGAAAGGCAAGGGGGAAGGTGGGATATTTAAAGGAACAGACAGTTTCAGAAGTTCTCAGTTTCTGAACAGCTGAGGGGAATTGGGGACAGAGTGGAGAGCCAGTCAATGCTGCCCCAGAACATCACCCTGACCCCATAAGAGGGTCAATGGGGCAAAGGATGGCTGGGCACTTGGTAAGTAGGTGCCCTTGGTCCTGTGCAGGTGGCAGGGAGAGTGGGAACATTGCTCGGTCTTCAAAGGGGATCGTCATTCCCCTGGCATTGTGAAGGTGAAAGAGAAGGGGGCAAGGCTGCCAGTCACAATAGGATGGCCACCTGTCTAAAAGGTAATGTGTAGTTGGCACTGGAGGCACGACTGTTAGCTTTTGGGCACTGAGAGGAAAACCCTCCACAGAAAAGGTGGCACCTCAGACATTAGGAGGGCACAGGAGAAAACAAAGGGACAGGAAGGCAATGGAAGCCATGCTCTCAACCACCAAAGATGGAGCTACCTGGAGATGACTGAAAGCCGGTGGAGACAGCAACTATCCCAGCAGATGGTCACTAAGATGTGAGCCCTTGCCACTAAAGACCTTTCCCCTCGCAGCACTGGTTGCCATGTTCTGCCCCTACCTGTCGAAGTCACTGTGGCCTTGAATGTCTTTACTTCTGGCTCTTTCCAAGGATCAGCTGTGGACCTTGGTAGCATCTTGCAAAAGACCACATACCATTGCAGCTCGCTGGTCAATGATGCCCTATTTTCCATGCCTGGGCAGTAGGTTCAGTTCACAATAGATGAGACCTCACAGGCATAGAGACAGTGGGTTCAACCTCCATCGTTGGATTCCCCCAGTTGAAGGGCATCATCAATTGCACCATGTGACCATCAAGGCACCTAGCACCTAGGGGCTTGGTCACTGCGGTGGACTGCTGGACTCTTCATAACATGGCCCTCCAGAGTGTGAACCTTGAGGACAGTGAGCCCCTGGAAGAAGACAGCTCATTTTGGGCGGAGCAGAAGGTAAGAGAGGAGGAAGAAAATGAGGCAGAGGGAGATGATGCTGAACAGAGAGGTGCCCCTACTGCACAACAAAGTGGCCCCCTCCTGCCAGCCTCTGGTAAGAGAACCTTGCACTACTCAGGGCCTCCAGTATTAGATCCAGGTTGGCATCAATGAAGTGAGGCTCTGCCCTGCCCCAGGTGCCACATTTCTGGCCTCCCTGTGACATCTCACTTCCCTTTGGTGCAGTGGAAGATTTTGGCACAAACCAAGATCTCTCCCTTGGAGCAACCAGCAGTGATGGCTGCTGTGAGGTGTCTAAATGAGTCTCACACTTCATCTGATCCGCCTCTAGTCTCACCACCAAGCGGACAGGAAACCTCACTCCATATCAGTTAAGGGCTTCCCCACGCAAAAATCTAAACATTAATCAGTTTTCCACCAGAGGCAGATTTCTGACCCAGAAAAAAAACAGCTCTATTTTCTCATCTCCTTGAAAATTTAGCCTGTAGTTTCCAATTCAGGATCCCAGTTGTTAATTCAGCACAGTCTGGGGCTGAAATCGATAAGTTCTGGCGGATCCATATTGACATCAGGCAGTGTATTTACCCAATAAACCATTGAGAATAGAGCGATAGAAAAGAGATCATCTGAGAGTGGATGAGTAACCGCAAAACTGAGAACAGATAGGTAGTAAAGAATGGTCTGTGAGCAGCATGGGAGAAAAATCACAAAGTGACAGCACAAAGAGAGGAGTAAAGGATAAGTTACAGGTAAGTATTTAATTTAATTCAGCTATAAGTTGGACCAAGCAATTAGTTAAAAAAAACTTTTAAAAAAAGCCAAGTTGATTAAATACATAAACTTCAATCAATTGAAGAAACAAAACAAGGTTAGATAGGGACGGCAGTGCAGGTGGTGCGCTGCAACTGAATGTGGGAGTTTGTGGAGAGTATTGCAATCCCAGACAACCACGTAAAGTGTCTGCAGCTTGAGTAGCTTCAGCTCAGAATTATTGAGCTGAAGTTCAAGGTACAGCCATTCCAGCTCGTCAGGAAGGGGCAGAGTTACCTGGACACTTTGATCCAGGAGGCAGTCACATCCCTTAGATTAGGTAGTGTAGTGTAAGGGTTAACAGAATGGATATGCTAATGAGTGGTGTAGATGATGATGGGAAGAGAGTCCTGCAGTCAGCCTCATGGTGAAGCAGTCTGGGAAGAGGGTCCTGCAGTCAGCATCACAATGAAGCAGTCTGGAAAGAGTGTCCTGCAATCAGCATCGCAACGAAGCAGTCTGGGAAGAGTGTTCTGCAGTTAATTCTTGAAAAATATCAAGATGTGAAGTGATACTTACCTGGCAGGGGAGAGACCTTCATCGCGTTTCTGCCAGGGAAAGAGCAATGGCTATAACCAGTCGAACTCCTTACCATGGGGTACCTAAAACCATCCGAGTCATGATGAAGGGCAGCGAGCAAGGAACAGGAATGGATAGGTCCTTCTTCACCAAGAGGATCCTATTCAAGCTGTGTGGTTTCGAGGCTGCGGAGATCTACTGCCTACAGGATTTCCCCAGCGCTGGATTTTTTGATGTGACTTTCAAGCAAGTGGCAGCTTGTGTCAAACTCCTGAAGGTGTTTGAGGAAAAGAAAGACCCACCAGAAATGAAGATCCTGATGGTGGAGCCGCTCTTTGCTCTGCCGTTGCAACGAGAACGGGTTGCGACGGTGCACCTTTACAACCCCTTCGTCCCTGTCGCTGACGTGCTCACCTTCCTTACCAGGTACTTCGATAAGGTTGGGAGCTGCACCGCGGTTAGAGATGATTTGGGGATCTGGACATGTAAACGCCAGGTTAAGGTAACGCTCAAGACCGACGGTAAGGGAGCCGTCTTCCACCCCCCCTTCCAGATTCGCTATCGGGGGAAGCAGTGGCTACCTTGTCTACGCTGGGCAGCCCAAACTTTGTCGCTCATGCGGCAAGTCTGGTCATGTGGCGGCCAACTGCAGCGCCGTCCTCTGCAAGAACTGCAAACAGGAAGGGCACCAGACAAAAGACCGTAGACAGGCTAAGTGCTGCAACCTGTGTGGCGAGGCAAGTCGCCTCTACAGGACCTGCCCCAAACGTTGCCGTACTTATGCACAGGCAGCCAAAGCCAACGAGGGGGAAGCAGAAGAAATGCCTCGTGTCACTCCAACTACCAAGGCCCCCAGGGAGAACAACGGGACAAAGGAGGACACAGAGAGAGACAAGGTGGAGGAAAAGATTGGGGCAACAGACAGCCAACCAACGGCATGGCCCCCTGAACCTCCCACTCCTCGGGAGAGCAAATCAATGGAGGAGGAGGAGGCAGCAGGGGGAAAGCAGCAGGAGTGGCAGCTGGTGAAGAGAGCCAAAAGGAAGAAGGGGCTAAGAAGAAACCAAGCCACTTCCCAGACAAGAGGCAGGAGGCGTCTCCTATCCGACACGGATAACAAGAGCAACAGCTCTTCAGACGAAGAAGGGCCAGGGCAGCGCCAACAGAAGAAGCGGCAAAACACTAGGGAGTTGGAGGATGAGACACCCGAGCTCCAGAACATTGGAGACAATGAAGAGACCAGCGCACCCCAACTTTGCCCACAACCCGAAGAGGCCAGTGCACCACAACCCCAGGAATCTGGGAACAGTGAAGCACTCAGCGCACCCCAGCTCTGGGGAGCCGGGAGCAGCAACGCCCGAGAGGGGGAGAGGATTGGAGAGACTTCTCCAACAGAGGACATTTCAAACCCTGCTCTCTGCACGGACCCCCCAGATACCACCTGAGCGGAACATCTCCAATGGGGCTGTTCAGGACAGTTTCCTCAGCCCATCCAAAGTGAGGCAATTTGTGAACACTTTGGGGATGCAGGAGCAGACCAAAGGCCTGGAACTCTCAAAGGCAAGAGACTAAGTGCTTTAAAATGGATGTAAAGATTGTATCTATAAATGTGCGTAGCATTAAATCTACTACGCGATGTGCTGCGACCTTGGATTACCTTGCCAAGGTCAAAGCTAACGTGTTGTTTTACAGGAGTGTGCGATACCGCACCTCAACTCCTATAGGCAATGGTCACGATGGTGGTCCCATGGGTCATCGATCTGGTCGGGAGGAAATGACTCTCGTTCCTCCGGCCTGGGTATTCTGCTGCGGGGAGGCAGCTTCACCATCTCGCACGTTAAGGAGGTGGTGGGCGGGCGCCTCCTCATAGCAGACATAATGTACAAGAATGCTCCACTCTGGGTAATTAACGTGTATGCCCCGGCACAAAAGGGCAAGCAGCTGGCGATCTTTCAGCAGCTCCCACAGCTGCTGGCAACCTCCAGGCCGGTCATTCTGGGCGGTGACTTCAACTGCATCATCGATGTGGCTGGACGATCCGGCAGGGCTGACAGCAGATTGGACGCTACATCCAGATCCCTGATGGAAACAGTAAAGGATGCCAAGCTGCACGACGTCTTCAGCAACCCTGCAGACAGAGCACAGTCTAGATACACCTGGTGGCGGCCAGGCGGGTCCATCCATTCCAGGATAGACTTACTGTTTGTGTCCTGTGCATTCGCAGTCAGATCCACCGACGTCAAGCCGGTGTTCTTCTCTGACCACTGCCTCCTACTGGCTGACTGTCACTTAGAGGAAGACCAGAGGGTGGGCAGGGGGGCATGGAAGCTAAACGTGCAACTGCTGACCCCAGAGAACATTGAGGAGCTCAAGAGGGATTACAAAGGTTGGAGAACCATGAAACCCCACTTTGAGTCCCTGACACACTGGTGGGAAGCGATCAAGGGAAACGTCAAGAGGTTTTTCATCCTCAAAGGCACGCAGAAAGCTAGAAAGGAACAGAGGGAAATGTGCCAACTCCAGAAAAACATGCAGAATCTGCTCTGGCTGCAGTCAATGGAGGTCGATGTCAAGGAAGAACTCCAAGAGGTGAAGAGCCAGCAAGCCTCGGAGGCCTCCAAGATCATCTTCCGTTCCAGAGTCCGCTCCGTGAAGCAGGATGAGACAAGCTCACGTTTCTTCTTCCAAAAGGTACACAGAGAGAGCTCTGTGATCAGCAGCCTGAAGGAAGAAGATGGCTCAGTAAAGTCATCGCAGTCTGACATTTTGAGGATCAGCAAATCCTTTTATGCTGGATTGTATGACATGAAGCCCACAGACAGCACGGCCTCCCAGTCCTTCCTGTCCTCTATCACGGAGGTCTTAGATGACAGTAAATGGGAGAGTCTGGACAAACTACTAACTCCTGATGAACTGACTAAGGTCCTTGAGTCCTTCAAGAGGAATAAAACTCCCGGAAGCGATGGCTTGCCGGCTGAGTTGTACTCAGCTCTGTGGGACTGGACGGGCCCAGACCTGCTAGAAGTGCACGAGAGTGTGCTTCTGGCCGCCAGCATGTCAGAGTCCATGAGGAAAGGCATTATCACCCTCATCTACAAGCACAAGGGGGAAAGGGAGGAAATTAGAAATTGGCGATCCTTTTCACTGCTTAATGTGGACTATAAGATTCTGTCCAAAGTCATCGCCAATCGGGTCAAGTCTGCTCTGGAGTTGGTGATCCACCCTGACCAGACCTGCGCTGTACCCGGCAGGAAGATCTCTGACAGCCTCGTGCTGCTCAGGGATACAATTGCCTATGTACAGGACAGGGGTGTGGATACCTGCCTCATCAGCCTGGATCAGGAGAAGACCTTTGACAAAATATCTCACAACTACATGGGGTTTGGGGAGGGAATTCGCAATTGGATCCAGCTACTCTACACTAACATCAGTAGCACAGTCTCAATCAATGGGTGGGAATCAGATAGCTTTCCGATTAAATCTGGAGTCAGGCAGGGCTGCCCTCTCTCCCCTGTCCTTTTTGTGTGTGGCATAGAACACTTTGCTGAGTCCATCAGGAAGGATCCGGGCATAAGAGGAGTGACAATCCCAGGCAGTGGAGG
Organism: Carcharodon carcharias; assembly: GCF_017639515.1. Lineage (NCBI taxonomy): Eukaryota > Metazoa > Chordata > Chondrichthyes > Lamniformes > Lamnidae > Carcharodon > Carcharodon carcharias. The sequence goes on along the minus strand of NC_054485.1, from coordinate 20,317,461 downwards.
CACCCGGGTCAAAGCCTCCCTGTACATGGACGATGTCACCGTCTTCTGCTCGGATCCGCTGTCGGTGCATAGACTGATCCACATCTGCGACCAGTTTGAACTGGCCTCAGGAGCCAAGATAAATCATGGGAAGAGTGAGGCCATGTTCTTCGGGAACTGGGCTGACTGTTCCTTTGTCCCCTCCACTCTCAGGGCTGACGGTCTGAAGATGCTAGGGATATGGTTCGGAGGGATCGGGACATGCGTTAGAAACTGAAAGGAGCAAGTGTCTATGGTGAAAAGGAAACTGGGCATGTGGGAGCAACGCTCCCTCTCCATTGCAGTTAAGAACCTGGCTATCAGGTGTGAGGCACTCTCACTGTTGCTGTACATGTCGCAGGTCTGGCCCATTCCACACTCTTGCACTATGGTGATCACCCAAGCCATCTTTCGCTTTATCTGGAGGTCGAAAATGGATCATGTCAGCAGGAATGCAATGTACAAGCCTCTAAATAAAGGGGTAAAAAACGTGCCCAACATCACCCTCATACTGATGGCCACCTTTGTGTCCGGCTGCATCAAGCTGTGTGTAGACCCTCGGTATGCAAACACCAAGTGTCACTGTGTGCTGAGGTTCTACCTGTCCCCGGTGTTGCGAAGGATGGGTCTGGCCACACTGCCGCGGAAATCTCCAAGTAGTTCGATAGTGCTGTACCATCTGTCCCTCATGGAAAAATTTATGCAGAGAAACACCTTTGATCACAAGTCCATCAGGCAGTGGTCGGCAAATAACATCTTAGAGGCCCTGAGGGAAAAGGAGAGGGTTGGTTCCCTGAGCAGACTGTTAAAGTCATTTGGCAGAATGCCTGATCGCCAGAACTTTCCAATAAGCACCAAGATGTAGCTTGGCTGGTGGTGAGAAAGGCCCTCCCCGTGAGATCCTTCCTATGCGCCAGGAGTCTCACCCCCTCTGCACGTTGCCCTCGAGGTGGCTGAGGTGGGGACGAGACCATTGTTCACTTCCTTGTGGACTGTGCCTTTGCAAAGAAAGTCTGGAGAGAGATGCATTGGTTTCTGTCAAGGTTCATCCTAAGCAGTGCTGTGACACAGGACTCTGTGCTCTATGGACTGTTCCCAGGGACACACACCGAGACAAACATCAACTGCAACTGGAGTATCATCAACTCAGTGAAAGACGCTCTTTGGTCTGCCCGAAACTTGTTGGTCTTCCAGCGCAAAGAGTTGTCCCTGACCAAGTGTTGCAGAATGGCACATTCCAAAGTCCAGGACTACGCGCTGAGGGACGCACTAAAGCTTGGGGCAGCCGCCGCAAAGGCGCAATGGGGAAAGGTCACTGTCTAAGTCCTTTCTGCCACAGTGCACCGAGGGGCTGGGAACTGTTGAGAGCCCCTCGGGCTGTACAGCTCAAAATGAATGTCTGCAGTGAATACTAAGTGTATTATAATTGTAATGAAGCACCTCAGAGTGCAACATGATGTATGTTGATAACTCCAATACCATTGTCTGATTGTCTGCATTGACCATATTGAAATGATTGTAATATTCATTGATTGTATTGATGCACCTTGTGATCCATGTGTAAAAGTTGAATCTGATTGTACTTTTGTGATGGTAGTTTTGAAATGTTTTGGATTTTCATCCAGATATTTTATGAATAAAGTATATTTTTCAAAAAAAAACAAGAGTGACATCACAAGACAGCGCAAGAGACCGCGGTGGAGAGATCAGAATCAGCGTGAATGCGGGGAAGCTTCAAAAAGTGACGTCAGCATAAAGGTGAGAACTGATTGGTGAGTCGTGGGTAAGTGTTTTTCCCCAGTTTTTTCTCCAGTTTTTCTACAGTTTAAAATAGATCAAGCTAAGGAAAGGTAAGGGTTCTAATTTTTATTTAAAGTACATAAATAATTTAGCATTTTTTTTACTGTTTTTAACTTAAAGTAAGGGTTTTTTTCAACTAGAGGCATGGCAGGACAGCTCAGTCCCATGTTATGTACCACCTGCAACATGTGGGAAATCCTAGACGCTTCTTGCACTCTGACTGACCACGTGTGCAGGCAGTGTCACCAGCTGCAGCTACTTGAGCTCCGAGTTTCGGAGCTTGAGCAGCAGCTGGAGGCTCTGAGGTGCATCTGTGGGGCTGAGAGTTTTGTGGATAGCACGTTTTTAGATGTGATCACCCCACAGCTTACGGAAGTGCAAACAGAGAGGGAATGAGTGACCATCTGTCAGAAGAAAGGTGTCAGGCAGGTAGTCAGGAAATCCCCAAGGTGCATCTCGCTCGAGAACCGTTTTTCTGTGTTGGAAAATAGTGAGAGTGACGGTTCCCACTGGGGAGTGCAGCCACACTCATGGCACTGTGAGTGGCTCAGCTGCATGGGGGGAGGAAAAAGAGGGAAAGAGCAATAGTGGTAGGAGACTCAATAGTAAGGGGAACAGACAGGCATTTCTGTGACCGTAGATGTGACTCCAGAATGGTATGTTGCCTCCCTGGTGCCAGGGCCAAGGATGTCACTGAACGGCTGCAGGGCATTCTAAAGGGGGAGGGCAAACAGACAGAGATCGTGGCACATATTGGTACCGACGACATAGGTAAAAAGAGGGATGAGGTCCTGCAAGTAGAATTTAGGGAGCTAGGAAACAGATTAAAAAACAGGACCTCAAAGGTAATAATCTCTGGATTACTTCCGGTGCCACACGGTAGTGAGTTTAGAAACAGGAGGTTAGTCCAGATGAATGAGTGGCTGGAGAGAGGGCTTTAGATTTCTGGGACATTGGGACCATTTCTGGAGGCGGTGGGACCTGTACAAGGTGGACGGGTGGCACCTGAACTGGAATGAGGCCAACATCCTTGCGGGAAAGATTGCCAGTGCAGTTGGGTGGGGTTTAAACTAACTTGGCAGTGGGGTGGGACCCTGAGAGGAGATTCAACAGGGGGAGATGCACAGCCAAAATTAGAAGAGAGAGCAAGTGAGTATGGAAGTCATAGAAATTATAGGCCAGTTAAGGGAGCTTGGCAAGGTTGGATGGTATTTATTTTAATGCAAGGAGTCTGATGAATAAGGCAGATGAGTTGAGGGCACAAATTAACATATGGAAGTATGATGTTATTGCTGTCACAGCGACATGGTTGAGAGAGGGGTAGGATTGGCAGCTCAATATTCCAGGATATAGGGTCTTCAGGTGAGACAGGGAAAGAGGTAAAAGAGGAGGGGGTATTGCAATATTGATCAAGGAATCAATTGCAGCAGTAAGGAGGGATGACATCTTAGAAGGTTCCTCAAATGAAGCCATATGTGTAGAACTTAAAAACAAAAGAGGAGCAATCACAATCAAAGAAATAGAAGAGCAGATGTGTAGGCAGATTTCAGAGAAGTGTAAAAATAATAGGGTAGTAATAGTGGGGCATTTCAACTTCCCCAACATTAACTGGGGTAGTCATAGTGTGATAGGTTTAGAGGGGACAGAATTCTTAAAATGCATCCAGGAGATCCTACAAGAGAGGGGATGGTCCTGGACTTAATTTTAGGGAATGAACCTGGGCAAGTGGTAGAGGTACCAGTGGGGGAGCATTTTGCAGATTGTGGTCATAGCTCCGTTAGATTCAAGGTTGTTACGGAAAAGGACAAGAATGGGCCAGAAATCAGAGTTCTAAACTGGGGGAAGGCTGATTTTAATAAGATCAGATATGATTTGGTCAGAGTGGGAACCTGCATTAGAGCAGTGAGACTCATTCAAGAAGGAAATAGGGAGAGTACAGGGCTAACATATTCCGGTAAAGACAAAGGGTGGGACCAACAAATCCTGGGAACCCTGGATGTTGAGGGATATACAGGATTGGATAAAGAGGAAAAGGGATGTTCCTGGCAGATACCGAGGGCTCAAAACAGCGGAAGCCCTAGAGGAGTATAAAATGTGCAGGGGGGAACTTAAAAAAGAAATTAGGAGAGCAAAAAGGGGGCATGAAAAAACATTGGCAGGTAAAATAAAGGAAAATCCAAAGTTATTTTACAAGTATATTGAGAGTAAGGGGATAACTAGGGAAAGAGTAGGGTCCATTAAGGACCATAGTGATAATTTGTGTGTGGAGCCAGAAGATGTAGGTAGGGTTCTAAGTGAATACTTTGTGTCAGTGTTCAGAAGTGAGAGAGACGATGTGGGTATGAAAATCAGGCAGTAAGACTGTGATATAATTAAAGCAATTAGCATAAAAAGGGAGGAGGTTCTAAGTGGTCTGGCAGGCTTAAAAATAGATAAATCTCCAGGCCCGGATGAAATGTATCCCAGACCGTTGAGTGAGGCAAGAAAGGGGATAGCAGGGGCGCTGGCTATAATTTTCAATACCTCTCTGGCCACAGGAAAGGTGCCAAAAGACTGGAGGACAGCCACTGTGGTACCGTTATTCAAGAATGGAGGAGGGGATACACCAGGGAACTACAGGCCAGTCAGTCTAACTTCAGTGGTGGGGAAACTATTGGAAGCAATTCTGAGGGACAGAAATAATCTACATTTGGAGAGGAAGCGATTAATCAAGGATAGTCAGCATGGTTTTGTTAAGGAGAGGTCATATCTGACCAATCTGATTGAATTTTTTGAAGAGGTGAACAGGTGTGTAGATGAGGGCAAGCATTTGACGTAATCTACTTGGACTTCAGCAAGGCTTTTGATAAGGTCCCACATGGGAGACTGATAACGAAGGTAAGAGCCCATGGGATCCAAGGCAATTTGTCAAATTGGATCCAGAATTGACTGAGTGGCAGGAAGCAGAGGGTGATGGTCAAGGGGTGTTTTTGTGACTGGATGCCTGTGTCCAGTGGGGTTCCACAGGGATCGGTGTTGGGTCCCCTGCTGTTAGTGGTATATATAAACAATTTAGACTTGAATGTAGGAGGGTTGATCAGTAAGTTCGCGGATGACATGAAAATTGGTGGAGTGGTAAATATTGAGGAGGATAGCCATAGATTACAGGAGGATATAGACGGGCTGGTCAGATGGGCAGATCAGTGGCAAATGGAATTTAATCCAGATAAGTGTGAGGTGATGCAGTTGGGTAGGACAAACAAGGCACGGGAATACATAATGAATGGTAGGACCCTGGGAAGTACCGAGGATCAGAGGGACCTTGGTGTGCATGTCCATTGGTCCCTTAAGGCAGTGGGGACAGGTAGATAAGGATATTAAGAAGACATATGGGATACTTGCCTTCATTAGCCAAGGCATAGAAAATATGAGCAGGGAGGTTATGCTGGAACTGTATAAAATGCTGGTTCAGCCACAGCTAGAGTATTGCATGCAGTTCTGGAATTCGCATTACAGGAAGGATGTGATTGTACTAGATAGAGTGCAGAGGAGATTTACCAGGATGTTGCCTGGGCTTATGAGGAGAGATTGAATAGAATGGGGATATTTTCCCTGAGGAGATTGAGGGGGGAACATGAGTGAGGTGTGTAAAATTATGAGGGGCATAGATAGGGTAGACAGGAAGGAAATTTTCCCCTTGGTGGAGGGTTCAATAACCAGAGGGCATAAGTTTAAGGTAAGGTAAGGGGCAGGAGGTTTAGAGGGGATGTGAGGAAGAATTATTTAACACAGAGGGTGGTGGGAATCTGGAACTCACCGCCTGAAAGGGTGGTAGAGGCAGAAATCCTCATAAAATTTAAGAAGTATTTGGATGCGCATTTGCGATGCCATGGCATACAAGGCTATGGGCCTAGTGCTGGAAATTGGGATTAGAATAATTAGGTACTTGTTTGACTGGCGCAGACTCGATGGGCCAAAGGGCCTTTTTCTGTGTTGTAGACTTCTATGACTCTATAATTCTATGACTCTATCACTGACATCAGTCAGTCATGTGCTAGACGAGAGAGAGCGAGAGGTTGAAACACATGGTACTCAGGAACAACATACCTATTCCGTAACCTGTTTAGATGTAGTGTTAATAAACCTGTTTTAAGCAGGTAACTGGTTAAGACTGCAGTGTGTCTATGAGAAGATAGGTCACGCTTACCAGTAACCAAGATCCACACCAAGAGTCCACAGGTCAGAGGGACCATCCAAAACCTGGTGGCAGTAGTGGAGACATCAATGTGAGAAATACATTGGTGTCATCGATGAAACCACAGCTAGAGAATGAAGAAAAACTTGAGAGCAGCTCATACTTACAACTCTATGGAAGGAGGAGGCAAACTGGAGAAAGGTAGTGATGTTCATTCCCGGTGAGCCCCTGCTCCTACCCCACCTGTTTGAATGTTTCGAGGGCCTACAGAGAGGCTAGTATTGGGCATTGTGGAGGAGACACTTTCTCCAGAATAGAGCAGCATCGAACCTTTTCACTGAGGAGTAGAGGCAGCAAGTCAGCTTGTTTCTTCATGTTGTGTGTCCAGTGACAGATAATTTTCTACTGGGTCAGGGGATGGGGGAGTCCACTGCAGACTTTGACACCATTCACAAAGCCTTCGATGCATATTTTTGTCCAACACGGAACCTCACTTTAGATCATATGATTCAATACACAAGGCAGGCCGAGCTTAGAGAAATAAACCGAGCTATTATTCAGCGTGACTCCAAGGCCTCACATGACTTAGTTGACTAGGTAGGGCCATGGGCAGCAGCCCCACCTACACAAAAGCCCACCAAACCAGGAGAAAGGGTGGGAAACTCCATGGTAGCAGTCATTTTGAGATGCTTACAATGTGGTTCAAAGAAACAACACCGATGCCAGGACTGCCCAGCAGGGGGTGTAGAATGCTTCCGGTGCAGGAAGACTGGACATTTCAAGCTTTTCTGCAAATCCAACAACATTAATCGAGGTACAAGACAAAAAATATTTATGAACCATAGTCCATCTAAGAAATTGGAAATCAAAATAAAGACAAAATTACAGAGTTTCTAGGGGAAGTTAATAGTCTTAATCAAAACTATTAGTCAGTTACAGTGTAAGTTATAGGCTTCAATACCACCTTTAAAATGGATACTGGAACTAGCGTTAACATAGAAGCAGATGAGCTAGACTCACTTCAGCCAATATCCCTTCAACCACCAGACATCATATTGCAAGGTCCAGGTGGCACAAACCTTCCAATCAAAGACAGGGTGCTCCACTTCATTAAAATGGCTGACAGGTTGTTGATTTTCTCTATGTTGTCTACAATCAATGCACATCCTTACTGAGTGGAGGTGTTGGCGTACTACTAGGAATTCTGAAAAAAACAGATGACGCCAAGCATTTCAATGGCAGAATTTTATGCCTCACATGGGCAGGCGCGTGCCCGACTCAATCAGGCATAAAACAGCGCGAGAAGACGTCGGGCGAGCGTCCCGACATCCCCCGCAAGGGCACAATCTTCAGGTCAGGTCATGGTGATTATGCTCTCTGCTAGAAGCACCTGCTCTGAGGAGGAAGAGAGGGACAGAAGTGAGAGGAGGCCAGGTGTCCCAATGCAGCCTTAAAGGGAGCGACCTGCGGGAGGAGAGGCACAGGTAGAAGGGGCACACAGCCAGCAGCTAGTCCATGGCGGAAGGGGCCGCAGAAGACACCACTATTCTGCTGCCAGGGTTTACAGGTGGTGATGCAGCTACCTCAATATGTCTGAGGTACAATATCAAAGAAGGCTCCGCCTGTCCAGGGAGACAGTGACCTCCATTTGTCAAATGATCGAGCCTGAGATCACCTCCAACTGTGCAGGTGGAAACCCCATGCCAATGTCTCTGAAGGTCACAGTGGCCCTCAACTTCTATGCCTCTGGCTCTTTCCAGGGGTCAGTGGAGGATCTTTGTGGGGTGTCCCAATCAGCTGTCCACATTTGGTCAAGCTGGTGACAGAAGCTCTGTTCAGGTTGGTAATGACATTTATTCATTTCCATACAGACGAGGCCAGCCAGGCTGAGCAAGCCAGAGGCTTTGCAGTGATTGCTGGGTTCCCCCGCATCCAGGGTGCAATTGACTACACACCTGTAGCCATCAAGGCACCAGCAGGTCAGCCGGGTGCCTTCGCCAACAGGAAGGGATTCCACTCAATGAACATCCAGATAGTTTGTGACCACGACGCAGATTCTGCAAGTCTGTGCAAGGTATCCTGGCAGCTCCTATAATGCTTATATCCTCAGACGCTCCCAGGTGCTGAGGGTATTCAGTGTTCCAGCCCGACTGAATGGATGGCTGCTGGGTGACAAGGGCTATCTGTTGAAAAGATGGCTTATGACACCTTCTGGCACCCAAGAACGGAGGCAGAGCAGCGTTATTACAGGAGCCATGCTTCCACAAGGCAGCAATAGAGAGGACCACAGGTCTGAAGATGCACTTCCAATGCCTGGACTATCCAGTGGGAAAACTACAATACCCCCCAGAGCGGGTGTCACTGATGGTGATTGCATACGGCGCTCTCCACAATATGGCATTGGCAAGGGGGAACCCACTGGAGGAAGAGGATCTTGGCGCAGCCCCAGACTCTAACACCCCTGAGCTCCATGGAGGGATGGCCAGCCTTTAACACGTCACCACACTGATCCATGCCAACATGGTACTCAACCTTCCCGAACGCAGCAGGTCATTAAACCTTTTGAGGCACTGCACGCATGTGCGCCACACAACGTCATGCGCTCTCCACAATATGGCATTGGCAAGGGGGGCCACTGGAGGAAGAGGATCTTGACACAGCCCCAGAGGCCATGGAGGATGAATCCAGTAGTGAGTCAGAAGATGAGCACGATGAGGAGAACACTGAGGGTGCGAAGGCAGACCACTGTATAGTCTCATCATTGGTGGGGGCCTCAAAACTGGATTCCCCATTGGTCATTGAAAGATGATGGCACCATGATGCACATCTCCATCCGAAACTCTCACCTCTGTACACTGCACTCTTACTTTCATCTGACACCTCAGCCTCTCCACAGCCAGCTGACCAAGGTGCATGGCACCTCTCCAGCTCCAAGGCATTCTGTTCGAATTTAGTTAGGATTAGGAGGTTTTGGGGGTCTCCACTTGTCCGCGATCTTTCAATGTTGCTATGGGCCGTCTTCTCCTGAAAGGACAGAGGAGCATGCATTAGTCCACTCTCTACCTGCAGCGCCATTGCAGCTTGGCCAACCCCACCTGAGGAGCACCTTACAGGGCACATCCGAGTCATAGCCCTCGAGCTGCAAGGCACTCAGTCCAAGTGGCCAGGTCTCACCCCTTTGGCCAGCTCCGGAGTCATTGACGGTTGGCACTCAGACTCTAACATCCCTGAGCTCCATGGGGGGATGGCCAGCCTTTAACACGTAACCACACTGATCCATGCCAACATGGTACTCAACCTTCCCGAACGCAGCAGGTCAATAAACCTTTTGAGGCACTACACCTATGTGCGCCACACAACATCATGGCTGCCGACCTGTGCTGCCACCTCCTCCCAAGCTCTTTTTGTTAGGTGCAGTTGCCTCCTCCTTCCATCTCTAGGGACAAATGTGTCCCTCCTCCAGGAGGACCGTGAGGCACTCATCCAAAAACCTGGGGGCTGAGTGCCTACCTGACCTGCCCTTCCACCTGGCATCTTCAACCTACATCAGCTGAGGATCATGCAGTAGTGAGTTTCTTCCTATCACTGAGACACCATCCACTAGACCCCTGGTGGAGATTGGTTATGATCCTCTCAGTTCTTTATGAAGCTAGACCAGAGGTGGCAGACGGTCACCATAAGCATGAAGACCTGCTGGCATGGAGCTGGCTGTTTCCTGAAGGAAGTAAAGAGGAACAGCCATTGAAGTACTGAGTGATCTGTTGGAGGATGAGATCCTAGAGGTTGGCCCATCTTTTCAATCGATAGGCGCACTATATGAAGACTTGGATGCCTTTTTTTGAGGAGTTAGCTGTGTTTCTAGCAGCTGAACAGTATTCAGATTCTTCTTCCCCTTAATCTGCCAATGTAATACCAAGTCTATTATTCATTGTCCATGAAGAGTCTTCCAGAGAGAATGCCTTGCCCGATTCTATGTCAGAGTCCATAGAAGATCAGACTGCCAAAGAGATGGTACCGATTACTTTCAGGTTTGAAAGTCAATTGTGGCCCATGCTTTAGTTCCAGCTGAAAATATTCTTCCCTCTAGAGCTGTATAACTGCACAGAAGCTGAGGCAGAATCTTCAGAATGTTTAAAGCTTTACAATCCTTGATGGAAAACTTGTCTCAGGAGTTATTCATCTGCAGGAAGTTAGTCTTCGTTTTATCTTCGACATTTGTCCCACTGCAGGAAATGTTGTCTTGACTCCATATCCTCAAAACTTCTTTGCTCACAGTGGAGCATCCTCACACAGAGTAAGTGTGGCTCTGTTCCCACTGCCCACAGAAAGTAGACATTCCTTCCAGAATACCATCAGGAAATCATCTCTTCCTCTTTTCCTGAAAGGCTTACTGGAATTTTGTTGTTTTCTTCTTTGTCATCCAGCTTCATCAGAATCTCAGATCTTCAATACCGTTTCCCTCTTCGATGCAGCAGTGAATGATACAGCTTTAGGAGTCTTCATTGGAGTTGAAGCTCATTCGTCTTGTGAAGGTTTTCCCCTGTGTGCTTCAAGGGAGCAACACATTCCTCAAAGTCCCGATTTCTTCTTTTCTAGTTCAAGTGAGTCCAAAGGTCATCTCTCAGATCAGTCTCTCATTGCAAAAGACTCATTGTCCTTGCAGTTCAGTAGTACTAAAGTCTACACTCTGCTTGCCAGCAATGCTGCAGGTTTGCTGTCCTATTTAGCCAATGATGATACCCTCCACAAGAAGGAAGAAAGCCCTCATATCTCCAAGTTATCTTCCGTAAGGGCCGAGAATACTGTGGGATATTGAATCCCTCAGGATTGTGACTTGGGGAGGGGGAAGAATAGGAAAAGGACTGGGTAGAGTCTGTAGTAGTAAACATGGAGTAACATAAGTATGATGTAAATAGCTAAATATATGGCTTCATATTGTTATGAAGTAGATTGTATACTCGGAAGGGAGGTCTAGTGTAAGGGTTAACAGAATGGATATGCTGATGAGTGATGCAGATGATGATGTATCATTGACATCAGTCAGTCATGTGCTAGATTGTCTCTATCGAGAGAGAAAGAGAGGTTGGAACACAGTGTTCAGGGCCAACATACCTACTCTGTAAACTGTTTAGATGTGATGTTAATAGACCAGTTTTAAGCAAGTACTAGAGGATGACTACAGTCTGTCTAAGGGAAGATAGGTCACACATACCAGTAACCAAGAACCACACCAAGAGTCCATGGGTCAGAAGGACCATCCAAAACAGGTAGTGATACAGGTCTGGTGAGTGGTCAGGGACACTAGGGTGTGACTGCTATTTAGGGAGGTAAGAGGACCCCAGATGCAGGTGAAGGAGCCTTGACATTTGTCCAAAGGTTGCGTTGCCTGCTGGTGTCCAGTTTAAGGACTTTATGGCTGGAGAAGGACTTGGAATGAGAGAGGAGGATCCAGTTGCACTGGCCCATGTAGGAACCAACAACATAAGTAGAACTAGCAATGGTACTCTGCTGAAGATGCTTGAAGAACTGGGGGGAAAAATTCCAGAAATTCAGAGATAATAATCCCTAGATTATTATCTGAGCCACATGCACATTAGCATAGAGACAAAGACGGTTCTATGCGTGGCAGGTGGAGCAGTGTGAAAAACAGGGCTTTCGATTCAGGGGGCACTGATATCGGTCCTTGGGAAAGAGGGAACTGCTCCATTGGGATGAGATCCATTTAAACTGGACTGGGACCAGCGACCAAGTGAATTGAATACGCGGGTGGTAGGACTTCAAACTAGTGAAAGGAGCAAGTGGTTGGAGGATTCAAGAGTGAACTCAAAAGCTGTAAGAGAAAAGCCAAGGCTATAGCACAGAGTAATGATTTAGATAAAAATAAGAAAAGTTGGTCAGCAAAGAATACAGAGCTGAACAAAAGTTATGCAGCATCAGTAACTAAGGTGATATCAGGGAAAAGTAGAAAAAAGGCTAAAGTTATATTCACTATATCTAAACATGTGAAGCATTCACAACAAAATAGATGAAATACTAGCATAAATAGAAATAAAGAGGTTTGATCTAATAATTATTATGGAGACATGATGATAGAATGACCAAGGTTGACAATTAAATACTGCAGGAAGCTTGACTTTCAGAAGACATAGGAAAAGTGGAAAAAAAAGTGGGATAGGCCTGATAACAAAGGATGGGATAAAGACAGTAGAGAGAAAGGATCTTAGCTCATAAAATCATGATGGAATCGGTTTGGGTGGAGCTAAGAAACAATAAGGGGCAGAAAGGCAGACGTACTCTGGGAGTAGTTTCTAATCCTTCTAACAGTACTTACAGCTCAAGACAAGTATAAATCAGGAAATTAGAAGTACATGTAATAATAATCATGGAGGACTTTAATCTTCATATAGGCTGGACAAATCAAATGTTCAGTATTAGTTGTGAAGGATGAGTTCCTGGAATGCATTCAAGATAATTTTCTAGATCAATATGTTGAGCAACCCAGTAGGGAACAATTTCTTTTAGAGCTTGTTTTTACAATGAGACAAAGTCAATTCATAACCTTTTAGTAAAGGAGACTCTGAGAAAGAGTGATCATAATGTGACCGAATTTTATAAAGCCTTTGAGAGTGATTTACTTAAGTCCAAAACTAGGGTTTTAAATTTGAACAAAGTAAACTAGGTAGGCATGAGATGCAAGCTGACTAAAGTAGATCGGGAAACAAAATTAAAAGAAATGATGGGCAGTGGCAAATATTTAAAGAAATAATTCAGAATTCACAACATATATACATTCCCTCAAGGAATAAAAACCCCAGCGTTATGACATGTGGTCCAGCCATTGCCAAAAAGAGAAGTTAAAGATAGTATTAGATTAAAGAAAAAGGCTTATAATATTGCCAAAAAAAGGTAGTAAGCCTGGGGATTGGGGGAATTTAGAATTTAGCAAAGGATGACCAAAGATTTGATAAAGAAATGGCAGAGAAGTTAAACAGATACTTTATATCTGTCTTCAGGGAAGCTGACATATAGAAAAAGATCGTAACTATTGGAAACCAAGCGTCTAGTGAGAATCAGGAATGTAAAAAAATTAAAATTAGTAAAGAAATAGTACTGAAGAGATTAATTGGATTAAAACCTGATAAATCCCCTGGACCTGATGGCTTATATCCAGTTTTAAAAGCAATGGCTACAGACAGTGCTGGGGGAGAAATCATGGGCTCTGGTGCTTCTCCTCTTTCTGGGTCCATCATTCTCCACACCCTCTTAACCCTCCCCATCAGTCATGCATGATTTCTGTTTCCCTTCCAAAACTCACCAATCAATTCACCAATCACAGAAAGGTCCTAGTAAAATGAATACGACCATTGTTGGCATCAGGTTACAAGTATCATCCAATATATATGTAGCATGGGTCATTAATATTAAGAGTAACAATGATATAATGCAGTGTTAGTTTTTGTGTGTCCCATAGGTCATTCCACTGTGACAATTAAACAAACCAAAGAATACAAATTTTACTTTAACTGTATCATGCAATATTGTTAATTTGACAGGAAAATATCCTATTAGTTATTTATAACACTGTGCAGACGTTAACACTGACTTTGATGACTGCCTCAGCCCTCATTAATATGTTCTGTACATTGCACCATATGAACACAGTGACAGTAAATTCATATTGGGCAAAAGATTCAACACTTGCAACCCAGATATACTGCAAAAGATCTTTTCTACTCTGTACAAGAGTTGGAAGACTTTCCCCTACCTGGGTGCATGATGTTATTCAATATAATTATTTCGAAGATGGGGTTACATTTTATCAGTAATATAACAGGGTAGAAAGATCACAGAGTAGAAAGTAACAAAGTGGAATGATTGAACAAGTAAGTTTTCACTGTCAGCAAGAAGCATTGGAGCCCTCGGGTGTCTCTGTGTGACATGACTTTTAAGAGGCCAGAAGACAAAGACTGAATAGTTCGCAGTTGTATCTGTGTTTTCTTGAGCAACAATTCTGAAGATTCTGCTGATTTCTGCATCTCAATACAATATATTTTCAACACCTACTGTGCAACACAACTTTATCACAATATTTAATTCCTCAAAAAACTCAAAGCTTTCTATATTGTTCCAGAATTGGAGGGCAGCTTTTTAAAAAAAATTCAATTCTTCTGAATTGAAGAAGATAAAGTGAATTATTAGGTAAGCAGACAAAAGGACAAGACTGAAGTCAATGAAAAAGGCTCTTGAGAATCATGTGCAGGGTAAAACAGGTTACTGATTTAATATGAGCCCATTACACACTCCTGACCTGGCAATTTCACCCCACAAATCCTGCTCACAGTGAACTTCCATTAGCAACAAAATAAACAGAACTCCAGCCAAGATTTCACCCTCTGTCATCTAGCCCAACTCATCTCCTCCATCCAGAATGGCATGCAAACACACACATTAGGAGCAGGAGCAAGCCATTTGGCCCCTCGAGTTTGTACTGCCATTTGATAACATTACCTACATTATACCAGTGACTTACAACTCAAAAAGTATTCAAATGGCTGTAAAGCAATTTGAGACACCATGAAAGGTGCTATATAAATGTAGGTTTTGTGGGCAGTGTGACAGTAGCAATGGTGAAGTTGGAGGCCCAATGTTGATTCTCTAAGGATAATTAATCACAGAGCAATCAACTGATGTTAGGAAAGTGGCAACAAAGAAATCACTACATTTACAAAACAATTCAACTCTGTAGCTAAGACAACCTTACAATTCTGACTTTTCTGGCACCAACCCACAATGCACCATAAATGGCATCTGCCCCTTTTACACTATCCCCAGGATTTGTCGATCAGATATCTACCAGCAGCCGAGGTAAAATGTAGATTGAATTGTTGATCTGAATTTTTCAGAGAAGAATGATACATGGTACAAAAATTCAGTGTGGCCTTAACTCAAGAACTGGATTATTTTCCCTTTCCCAAGAAGGTGTGTTGTGTTGTACACTGTGAATTTACAGCCTAAAATAGAAACACGTAATTAATAAATAAGAAACTCCAAGAGCATTAAAAAATGAGTGTGATAGCAATATCCTGAGAGAAATCATTTCTAGAAGCACTTTAGGATTGGATTTCTATAAAGACCCTTTATGATAAAAACCCTTTATCCTGTTTCTCTGGGATTTCAATGCGCTTTATTTTGCAAAGTTACAGTGGATGATCAGGAATCCTACCCACAGAGAAATTTTAGTCCCACAGTGTCGGCACCATCTATTGGATTTTAAATAGAATTGTGTAGGATGGAGTGAACCTAGGATGGAGAAGAGATTTGTAAAATCTTTCTTTAAGTAATTTCTTAGTGACAAATAGGGATTTCATTTCCAGGCTTTGCAAAAGTAATAAAGAGGGCGATAGTGAGTCAACATCCAGTTTTGCATCACTCTCAGTTTTTAGTTTCTTACTATTTATTTTGAAGATGCCCAAGATTCTCAAGCCTCTGGTACATCAACACAGCTTGTCATCAGAATTTAAGGCATACTGAAAACTTAAACTGTTATTTATTTGCTGGTTTAAATTCAAAAGAGAATTTTGAGACATGTACAGTTTTTAATTTTGTGGTACAAAACCTTAAAAGTGACACTTCCACCCCCTTGCCAACCCCCACACCAAACCCCTAATCTCTCCATCCCACCCCCACCACTCCACCTTCAACCTCCCAACATCCCCCACTCCAACCCCCCCTGCCAACCTCCCTGATACCCCCCAACCCCCACCAGCCTTCACCCACCCCATACCCCCAACCTCTGCCCCCAACCCTCAACGCCCCCAAACTCCCCCCTACCCTGCAACCCCCCACCCAACCCCGCTCCACCACCCAACCATCCCCAACCTCCATAAGGTAGGCGTTAACCTGAAAGATCAGCTTTAAAAAAAAACGGAACTATTGGGCTGACTTCTGATTTTTTTCTCAAGCTGGTCTATCAAGTCCACAGCTTGTCTGAAGGACAACGAGAAACTCTGTTTAAAGCACTGGGCCCAGGCTCCCCCCCACCCCCACCCCGGCCCTCAGGGCCCCAGTGTTTGGCACCCCCACCATCCCCCAGGCCTTGGTTACAGAAATGGTAGATAGTTATAACCATCCAAAATTCCCTAGACATTAGAATAGTCCCCTGTGGATTGGTAGGTGGCAAATATAATCCTGCTATTCAAGAAAGGAAGGGCAGAAATACTAGGTGGCCTGGCATCAATAGGAGAGAAAATGCTAGAATCTAGTATTAGGGATATGGTAAAAAGGCACTTAGACAATTATAAAATAATAGAGCAGAGTCAACAATGATTAATTAAAAGGAAATAATGTTTGACAAATCTGTTAATTTTTTGAGGCTGTAATGAACAGGGTGGAAAAGGAGGAACTAGTGGATGCAGTGCACTTGGATTTTTAAAAGGTATCTGATAATATGCCCCACAAGGGATTTATTAGACAAAATTAGGGGTTCATTGGATTGAGGGTAATATATTAGCATGGATTCAGAATTGGTTTATGGACAGAAAACAGAGAGTAGGAATAAACGGGTCTTTTTCAGGTTGGCAGGCTGTAACAAGTGGGGTACTACAAGGACCAGTGATTGGGCCTCAATTATTTACAACCTATATCAATGAGGGGACCAAGGGTAAAATATCCAGGCTTGCTGACAAATACACAGCTGGATGGGAAAGTAAGCTGTGAGCAGGATGTAAAGAGGTAGCAAAGGGATTTAGACAGAGTAAGTGAATGGACAAAAACATAGCGGATGGAACATAAAGTGGAGAAATGTGAAGTTTTCCACTTTGGTGGGAGAAAAAGAAAAGCAGAATATTTTGTAAAGGGTGAGATATTGGAAAGTATTATCCAGAGAAACATGGATGACCTTGTACACGATTCACAGAAAGTTAACATGCAGGTGCAGAAAGAAATTAGGAAAGCAAATGGCATGTTGGCCTTTATTACATATGGATTGGAGTGTAAGATTAAAGTCTTATTGCAATTATATAGGGTCATGGTGAGATCACACCTGCAGTAGTGTTACAGTTTTTGTCTCCTTAACAAAAGAAGCATATAAATAAAAGCAAAAAACTGCGGATGCTGGAAATCCAAAACAAAAACAGAAACAGAAATACCTGGAAAATCTTGGAGGGAGTACAACAAAAGTTCACTCTGCTGATTCCTGGGATGTGGGGATTTTTCTGTGAGGAAAGATTGAGATGATTAGGGCTATATTCTCTAGAGTTTAGAAGAATTACAGGTGATCTAATTGAAAGCAAGTAATTAGGAAAGCTAATAGAACATTATTGCTTATTGCAAGGAGAATTGAATACAAAAGTAAGGAGGTTAGGCTTCAGGTATACATGGCATTGGTGAAACCACGTCTGGAGTAATGCGTACAGTATTGGTCTCCTTATTTAAGGAAGGATGTAAATGCATTAGAAGCAGTTCAGAGAAGGTTTACTAAGCTAACACCTGGAATGGGTACGGTAATGTATGAGGAAAGGTTGGACAGACTAGGCTTGTATCCGCCGGAATTTAGAAGGTTAAGAGGCGACTTGATTGAAACATATAAGATCCTGTGGGGTCTTGGCTTGGTGGATGTGAAGAGGATGTTTCCTCCTGTAGGACAATCTAGTGTTAGGGGTCACTGTTTAAAAATAAGGGATTGCCCATTTAGGACAGAGATAAGGAGAAATGTTTTTCTCACAGAGGGTTGAGAGTCTTTGGAACACTCTTCCTCAAAAGGCAGTGGAAGCAGAGTCTTTGAATATTTTTAAGGCATAGGTAGATGGGTTCTTGATAAGCAAGGGGGTGAAAGGTTATCAGGGGTAGGGGGAATGTGGAATTGAGGTTACAATCAAATTGATTGGCAGAGCAGGCTCGAAGGGCTGAGTGGCCTACCCTGCTGCTAATCCATATGTTCGTGCTCAAAATGTATAAATTTCTTCATAGGCTTTGCCTGACTGGGGAATGTCGGGTTAGGGGCCACAGTCTCAGTATAATGGATGGATGATTTTTACTGAAATAATGAGAAATTTCTTCGCACAAAATATTGTGAATCTTTGGAACTCTCTATTCCAGAGGGCAGTGGAAGCTAAGTTATTGAATATATTCAGGACAGAGATTGATAGATTTTTGAACGCTAAGGAAATCCAGGAATACAGGGTTAAGGCGGGAAAATGGAGTTGAGGTAGAACATCAGCCATGATCTTATTGAACACTGGGGAAGGCTTGAAGGGCCAAATAACCTACTCCTGCTTCTACATCTTATGTTCTCATGATCGAGGTCTTTAAAATTAAGAACAGATTCAACAGAGCGAATGTAGAGTGAATGTAGTGTGAGTGAAACCAGAACAAGGGAACATAAATATAAAATAGTCACTAACGGATCAAATAAAGAATTTAGGAGCAATTTCTGTACAGAGTGGTGAGAATATGGGACTCACTGCCACTTTGAATGGTTGAGATAGACAGAATTGTGCATTTAAGCAGAGTAAGAAATAGTGAGATACATGGGAAGAGGTTTGTGTACACCAGTTGTGCCAAATATAAATTCTCTAAGTCCTTGAATGGGGCTTGAACCGACAACCTTCTGATCCAGAGGAGAGGACTACCTACGGCGACAAACTGACATTGATATAATTCATGATATTAATGTCAACTAAAAAAGAAAAGATTGAAGAAAATGTTGAGGTTAATCCTTGTGAACAAAGAGGAGAAATCAAGATGCACTGGTGGATATGTTGTTGATGTCTAGTGTTACCTCTGCCTTGCATTTCTGGGTGGCCTCTGCAGATGCCTGTCAGTAAATGGTGTGTAAACACTATGGTTATACTGGACTAGAGTCCGACATCAAGCTCCAAGATCTGCTGTGTATCTAGACTGATTTACATGTATAGAATCAGTGCATATTTCAGATTTAGGGCCTAGGTCAGCAGCCCAGGCTGCATGGGCACTGCAGAACAGCCTCTGTGTAAAGAAATACTCCCTGGTATCTTGTCCCTTACAGCTCTGATCTTGGGGTACAGTGCAACAGCTACCACCTCACCAACCCCCAGGCCCCATCTGCCTCTGAGTCAGAACAACTTGGGTTCAATTCCCACTCCAAAGACTTGATCACATGATCCAGGCTAACACTCCCAGTGCAGTACTGAGGGAGTGCTGCCCTGCCTGGAGGTTCTATCTTTTGGATGAGATGTTAAACCAAGGCCCTATTTACCCTATCAGATGGGTGTAAAAGATCCTACGTCACAATTCCAAGAAAAGCAGTGATGTTCTCCCTAGTGTCCTGACCTACTTTTACTTTGCAACCAACATCATTTGAACAGATTATCATTGTTACATTGTTGTTTGTGGCAGCTTGCTGTGCAAATTGGCTGCTGCATTTCCCACATTACAAAGTGACTACACTTCAAAAAGTACTTCATTGGCAGTAGAGAAACTCCTGGTTCATGAAAGCCACTACACAAACAGAGGTTTTTCTTCTTCCAACACCACACCCAGAGGAGCATGCTTCATGTGTTAACCAGTGGTGCCCCTCAAGCTAAGTTTTAACCAATTGTCTATCTCTAATGGAAAGAGGAGCCTGTGGTACTTTGTTCACTATGACTAATAGCTTGCTTTGAATGGAATTTTACCAGAATATCATGCATTCACCCACCGGGACCAAATGCAGGTTCAAGGAGGGGATTTTACCTATGGCGGCCAATTAAGTGGCTGCTGCTGGGACCATGTGATGCTGCTGTTTGTAGCTACTCTTGCCAGGAGATCTGCTGTCATGGTACGTCATGCTCATCTGTCTTGCTCCATCCTCACACACCCACTGCAGCTCGTCTGCAACCGCTCTGTGTTATCTGTCATCCAATGGCACCGAGGTCAACCCTTCTCTCTGCTGCCCTTCACTTTACACTCTGGAAGAGATCTCTGTAGCTTTTCAGCTCTGATCAAATGGCCGAAATGCTGACATTTTCTTTTCTGGATGTCACTTCTGAGAGTTCTTTTTGTTCTTGCAGTTTCAATCACCTCCTCATTGGTCTTATGGTCGTATTTGGAATTTTTAGCATGTGTCTTAGCCTCCGCCGTCCCATTTTTTTCAAATACTTTCATGTGATGCAAGCATTGCTGCCCAGGTCAGCATTTGTTGCTCATCCCCAATTAAAGGGGGCAGCCTGCATCTCCGAGCTGCTGGCCCTGCTCGGCTGTCTCTGCAGCTCCACCAAAGGTGGCCATTGCTAAGGTTGTAAGGGAAAAGAGAGGATGCCTCCATTGTGAGGTGCCCTTGAAGGGCTGGTGGGAAATTTTTTCAATGTGACGGGGCCAGGCAGGCCCTGGTTTTTGGAGGGATCATCTCTCCGGAGCCACAGGAGAGGCCACTGCTACTGAGGGCCCCTCGTTGGGGCATTGAGCATCATTAAAGGCCCCCTCCGCCTCCCTAGAAAATCACTGAGAGGCCACTTCAAAGTTCTTGTTGGCCTCCCCTGGTGGCGGGGGCCATTCTGAAACTGGTAAAGTGCTGCCGGAGATGTAAAAGGGCCATTAATAGAGCCAGTTAATTGCCCATCTCCAGTGCAGCCTCTCAAAATATCCCATGGCGGTGGGAGGATGCCTTCTGACACCAGTTTACCAGCTCTCCCACCTGCCAGGCTATCTCTAGAGGGCTAGTAAAATCGAAGCAAGTGTGTTGAGGAGCTGATCCTCCTCTCCTGGGTATCTGCAGACCCCAGTAGAGTTTCAGAGAGTCACTCGATACAGACACAGCGTATGAACAGGTAGCAGGTGTTGGTGAGGATGTTACCCAGGGAGTTTTGGAAGGTGGAAGTAGACAAGGAGGATGTTGAACAGTGGTACAGGGTCATGCTCAAATATAAAAAAGCAACTGGAAGAACAGTGTGACTTTATAGAGCACCATGATAGTGTGGAAAAATAAATTCCAGATACTAAAAATTGAACAATAACAGTAGAAGAAGGTTCAAGCAAGGAAAGGTCAAATTTAGGACTGATGGGATGGAACTCGTTCTCACACCACGACTGAAGGATCAACCTGTGAACTGGGATCAGATAGAGTGGCAGAGCTAAAATAATGGAAAAGGTTTAGAAAACAGCTGGCCAGATGGGTCTTCAGTGGGTTAAGTGGTCTTCCTCATCAGTAGGTTATAAGTGAAGGGCAAGGCCAGGGTGAGATCTTGAGATGGGGGTTGAGTCAGCAAGTATGGAACTTGGGACTGAGCAGGACGGCATTGCAAAGGAGGCAGCATCAGTGAGCCAGCTTTTGGGTTGCCGAGGATGACTTTCTCTTTGACACAAGGAATATAGCAACTGGAGATGGCCATCAGAATGTTCGTAACAGTCAAAAGCTCTTAAAACCAATACAAAAGTTCCAGCTGTAATCAAATCACAAGGAAGGAACATATGAGCAAAAGGAGGCCACTCAGTCCCTCAACCCTGTTTTGCCATTCAATTAGATCATGGTTGATCTGAATTTTAACTCCACCTACCCACCTTGGTTCCATAACCATTAATGCCCTTGCTGAACAAAAGCAAGTCAATTGCAGTTTTGAAATCTTCAATTGACCCCAGCCTCAACAACTTATGGGAGAAAGAGTTCTAGATTTCCACTATCCTTTGTGTGAAGAGGTGCCTCCTGACATCACCCCTGAATGGTCTAGCTCAAATTTTAAGGTTATTCCCCCTTATGCTGCACTACCCATCAGAGGAAGTAATTGCACTCTATCTACCCTATCAACTCCCTTAGTTATTTTTAACACCTCAATTAGATTACCCCTTAATCTTCTATACTCAAGGGGATATAAGCCTAGTCTGTGCAACCTGTATTCATAATTTAACTGTTTTGCCCCTATCTCTATTGTCTAGTTGGTTCAGTGCCTCCCCTCACTAATTCCCCTCCTTTAAATAAAATTGTATTGTAAAACAGGAGAAATGCAGCCATTGCTGCTCTTCAGTGACAGATGTGGAGAACACAAGCATTGATTGGCTCTGAGAGTTGCATGTAGCTTTTCGAGGCTCCACCTCAGAATTCCTTTGGTTTGAGTGTCACCGGACTGTGGAAGCCCTACCCAACCAAGTCTGAGGACATAAGCAAGCTTTGCCAAGGTTCAAGGGGAATGAATTGGTAACTTTGTGACTCAGTGACTGATATCCCACCAGTTATATGGGGGAGTGGATTTTGTTACTGACTGTAATGGAAAATGTTTTTCTCAGTTTCCATTTCCATTGCTAAGGAAACTGTAAGGAGAATCGCTCTGATCTCCTGTTAGAATCTGTCTAGGCACAAAGCCAGACTCTACTGACAGTCTGTATGTGTTGTCCTGCCGCAGGAACAATTATGGCCATATAAAGTTCAGGAGCCATGTTAAGTATTAAAGGAAATACTCAATACCAGTTCTTCTTGCCAGTTTTGTTGGCATCTCCCGACAGCATTGATTCTTACTGGGGTCAGTTGCTCCTCAGTACTCGGTATTGTGCACCAACGACGATTTTTCCTGTGAGCTTTGACAGTGAGTATCAACAAGATATTTGACTGTCAGGGGTGGGGATAAGACTGATCAAGCCCTCAGCAAACTTTGAATCATGACCGCCTGCCAATAAGTGCTGTTGTCAAGTGAGCGCGAGCAGGCACCACAGCTAGTGTTTCCCCAGCCATGGCGCAGGCCAATGAAACTGGCATTGGCACAATTGATCCTGATCAAGGGGTGTTAACTCAATCCATTGAACCTGAAACTCTCTAGTCTGTCTGACTCTCTGTGCTGGACCTTCGTCCTCGAGGTGGGCAGTGGGATTCAGGAAAATTCCTTGCTCATCCCACCTACCCTGGGAGAAAGTGCCCACAAGGATGAGGATTTCATTGTGCGGGGTGTGGGAGCTGGGGAGGGGGTGCACGTGCTGGCTGCGGGAGACAGTTTGGAGGCATCCAAAGTGG
This sequence comes from Carcharodon carcharias, assembly GCF_017639515.1. Taxonomy (NCBI): domain Eukaryota; kingdom Metazoa; phylum Chordata; class Chondrichthyes; order Lamniformes; family Lamnidae; genus Carcharodon; species Carcharodon carcharias. The sequence goes on along the minus strand of NC_054485.1, from coordinate 20,294,518 downwards.
CTACTGGGTGCCAAGGAGATCTGTTTAAAAGGCCCACCTCAATGGTGTGGGACTTAATCCCACTTACAATAAAAATAGAAAGGACCTCCAAACCTCACCCCTCACACCCACACACTCCCCATGCCTCATCTCTGCCATTTCATGCCACCCACCCACCCCAACATGGCCCTCCATGCCCCCACCCAAGCCAAGGTATGCCCCCAAACAAGCTTATGGCCCCTCATGCCAATCTATGGCATTTCCATGTCCATCCACCCATTATATACTGCAAACAATACTTTCCCTTGGGCTCAGGTATGATAGTGGTCTAATGGGCATCTGGGCTCTTAGTCTAGAAAACATAATGAAGCTTGGCTGAGAGCCCAGAAATTTATTAGCTTGTTGAAACAACCTGGGCCTCAGGAAAAACACTGCTCAATGAACAGCTCTGGCTCTCTAATCTGTGCTGTCCATTGCACAATATTTATTTACACAAGTAAAAGAGGTTTCAAGTGCTTGCAATTTCAGCTATTGATACTTTAAAGGGTCTGAATGATTGGCATTTTAATGCAATAATAACTGCAGTAAAATAGGAGTTTTTTTTATGAAAGTGGGAAGTTATCAAAGAATTTTTTTTTAAGTATTTTTAATGCATCCTCTTGTCACTGAAGGGTTAATTGCTTCTATACAGTGTATAGGGGGAAAATGGGCATGAAAGTGCCAAAGCTTGGCATGGAGTATGAGGGACCATTGGTGTGGGTGTGAGGACATAGGTTGTCTTGGGGGCATGAGGAGGATCTTTTGAAATTAACTTGAAAAAAGGTTCCCTCACGCAGACTATGATTCATCACACTTCTGAGGTGCCACGAACCACAACTACTTGAAAAGTTGGCCCAACTCCATGAAAATTGCAGAGGACTAGGACCTGCCTATCCCCGCAATGGAGCTGGCCGGGTCAGGTGTGCAGGGTGTTGGTCTCGTAACTCAGACCAGCCTGCACCCTTAAAAGGAACTCTAGAAAATTGGAAACCCCGGGAATGGGGTTGGGAATCCCGGAATCAGGACCCACCCGCCGTTTTTAATGGGCTCCTAAGTTATCCTAGCTTGGCAAATTCCAGCCTTCTATCCTATTAGGGAAGTGCACTAAGTCACTGAGCCATCACAACACTCCTTAATTAATTTTGTTATGTGAATGGGCATTTCCAATGAGAGTAAATCACACATTGGTTTATGTAGGCATGTGGTAATTATAAACAAAAACAAAAACAATTACCTGGAAAAACTCAGCAGGTCTGGCAGCATCGGCGGAGAAGAAAAGAGTTGACGTTTCGAGTCCTCATGACCCTTCGAAAGAACTTGAGTTCGAGTCCAAGAAAGAGTTGAAATATAAGCTGGTTTAAGGTGTGTGTGTGGGGGGGGGAGAGAGAGAGAGAGAGAGAGAGAGAGGTGGGGGGGGTGTAGTTGTAGGGACAAACAAGCAGTGATCGAAGCAGATCATCAAAAGATGTCAACAACAATAAAACAAAAGAACACATAGGTGTCAAAGTTAAAGTTGGTGATATTATCTAAACGAATGTGCTAATTAAGAATGGATGGTAGGGCACTCAAGGTATAGCTCTAGTGGGGGTGGGGAGAGCATAAAAGATGTAAAAAAAAATAAAATAAATAAATATTTTTTTTTTCTTTTTCTCTTTTTATAATGGAAATAGGTGGGAAAAGGAAAATCTATATAATTTATTGGAAAAAAAAGAAAAGGAAGGGGGAAACAGAAAGGTGGTGGGGTGGGGGAGGGAGCTCACGACCTAAAGTTGTTGAATTCAATATTCAGTCCGGATGGCTGTAAAGTGCTTAGTCGGAAGATGAGGTGTTGTTCCTCCAGTTTGCGTTGGGCTTCACTGGAACAATGCAGCAAGCCAAGGACAGACATGTGGGCAAGAGAGCAGGGTGGAGTGTTAAAATGGCAAGCAACAGGGAGGTTTGGGTCATTCTTGAGGACAGACCGCAGGTGTTCTGCAAAGCGGTCGCCCAGTTTACGTTTGGTCTCTCCAATGTAGAGGAGACCACATTGGGAGCAACGAATGCAGTAGACTAAGTTGGGGGAAATGCAAGTGAAATGCTGCTTCACTTGAAAGGAGTGTTTGGGCCCTTGGACGGTGAGGAGAGAGGAAGTGAAGGGGCAGGTATTGCATCTTTTGCGTGGGCATGGAGTGGTGCCATAGGAGGGGGTTGAGGAGTAGGGGATGATGGAGGAGTGGACCAGGGTGTCCCGAGGGGAGCGATCCCTACGGAATGCCGATGGGGGGGTGAAGGGAAGATGTGTTTGGTGGTGGCATCATGCTGGAGTTGGCGGAAATGGCGGAGGATGATCCTTTGAATGCGGAGGCTGGTGGGGTGATAAGTGAGGACAAGGGGGACCCTATCATGTTTCTGGGAGGGAGGAGAAGGCGTGAGGGCGGATGCGCGGGAGATGGGCCGGACACGGTTGAGGGCCCTGTCAACGACCGTGGGTGGAAAACCTCGGTTAAGGAAGAAGGAGGACATGTCAGAGGAACTGTTTTTGAAGGTAACATCATCGGAACAGATGCGACGGAGGCGAAGGAACTGAGAGAATGGGATGGAGTCCTTACAGGAAGCGGGGTGTGAGGAGCTGTAGCCGAGGTAGCTGTGGGAGTCGGTGGGTTTGTAATGGATATTGGTGGACAGTCTATCACCAGAGATTGAGACAGAGAGGTCAAGGAAGGGAAGGGAAGTGTCAGAGATGGACCACGTGAAAATGATGGAGGAGTGGAGATTGGAGGCAAAATTAATAAATTTTTCCAAGTCCCGACGAGAGCATGAAGCGGCACCGAAGTAATCATCAATGTACCGGAGAAAGAGTTGTGGAAGGGGGCCGGAGTAGGACTGGAACAAGGAATGTTCCACATACCCCATAAAGAGACAGGCATAGCTGGGGCCCATGCGGGTACCCATAGCCACACCTTTTATTTGGAGGAAGTGAGAGGAGTTGAAGGAGAAATTGTTCAGCGTGAGAACAAGTTCAGCCAGACGGAGGAGAGTAGTGGTGGATGGGGATTGTTCGGGCCTCTGTTCGAGGAAAAAGCTAGGGGCCCTCAGACCATCCTGGTGGGGGATGGAGGTGTAGAGGGATTGGACGTCCATGGTGAAGAGGAAGCGGTTGAGGCCAGGGAACTGGAAGTTGTTGATGTGACGTAAGGTGTCAGAGGAATCACGGATGTAGGTGGGAAGGGACTGGACAAGGGGAGAGAGAAGGGAGTCAAGATAACGAGAAATGAGTTCTGTGGGGCAGGAGCAAGCTGAGACGATCGGTCTACCGGGGCAGTTCTGTTTGTGGATTTTGGGTAGGAGATAGAAGCGGGCCATCCGAGGTTGGGCGACTATCAGGTTGGAAGCTGTGGGAGGGAGATCCCCAGAGGAGATGAGGTCAGTGACAGTCCTGGAAACAATGGCTTGATGTTCAGTGGTGGGGTCATGGTCCAGGGAGAGGTAGGAGGAAGTGTCTGCGAGTTGACGCTCAGCCTCTGCGAGGTAGAGGTCAGTGCGCCAGACAACAACAAATGTGGTAATTATATATCACTCACTAATTTGGTGTGTTTCAGACAGACAGGAAAGACAGGCACAGAGACAGTGGTGCATATAAAGAGAACCAGAGACAGTGACAGACAGACAAAGATAGACAAGGACTGACATATGAACAGACACACCAAGAGACAGGCAAAGGCAGAGACAGAGACAAAGACAGAAAGAGGAAGAGACAGAAACAAGACAGACATAAAGACAGAGACCATCATCCCTTCAACTTACAAAAGCAAAATACTGTGGATACTGGAAAATTAAACTAAAAACAGAAAATCCTGGCAGAGAGGAGGAGGAATTTCTTCTCTCAGAGGGTAGTGAATCTGTGGAATTCTTTACCGCAGAAGGCTGTAGAGGCTGGGTCATTAAGTAAATTCAAGGCTGAGGTAGATAGATTTTTAATCAGTAAGGGAATCAAGGGTTATGGGAAAAAGGCAGGAAAGTGGAGTTCAGAATTATCAAATCAGCCATGTCTCATTGAAAGGCGGAGCAGACTCGATGGGCTGAATGGCCTACTTCTGCTCCTACGTCTTACGGTTTTACTCAGCAGATCAGGCAGCATCTGTGGAGAGAGAAACAGAGTTAACATTTCAGGTCAATGACCTTTCATTAGAACCCTTCACCCTCACCTGATTTTGAACCCGAGATCCTGAGGTGCAAGCTTAGTCCATTTCAGCCCCTCTCCCTTTCCTTTACTCATTATATCTGCCTCCTCGATGTTAAAATCTGGACACGGCAAAAAAAGTTGACAGCAGAGATGAAGAACTGGCCAGTGGCCAAAAGCCCAGTCTCTGCGTTCGGTGCATCAGACTGAAAATTTTTTGTTGTTTTCCAAGTCCCTCGTTTGAGCAGGTGAAACAAGCACCAACTTGCAACCAAACCATGAGGCAGGAACCTCTGTGGAATCAACGGGTCAGTTAGCAGGAGAGGAGGACAAATATATTCCAGAGGACAATGGAAGTCAGGTAACGATCGCTGTTTGCTGACTTACCCCTCCCTTCAATACTGATCCCTTAACATCCTGTATCAGTCATATATTTCATATAGAATAGCAGTGGTGCCACTTAACACACTGCTCTCCTCTGGCTTTCTCTCACCCAGTGTCATCTCCTTTCTACCTCCTCTCCACAGAGGTCTCTGGACACAGAGCATGCATCAGGGTTGTGAAGAAATGTAACCTGCCCTTTAGTGCAAGTACAAATAGTCCATGTCACTCTGCACTCCTATAAACCAGCTGGGTTAAGATGATGAGACAGTGTCCTTGCTGCAGTAATTTCCAGCTGTATTATCTTGTTTTGCTCCCTAATATATTGGAACAGTTAATGTTATTACTGATCAGAAAAATACCTCCTCTCATTTTCTCATTTCAGTAATGCATCAAGAGGTGATATCATTCAATTAGCTCCTGTCCTCACAGGAAAAGAGCTTAGTCCAGGCTCAATGTGTTTACCTAGTGACTGAACATTTTAAATACAGATTATATTATTATATTATTATTATTTTAAACACAGACCTTGTTCTGAGCTCTTCCTTTATTTGATTCACAGTGCAGCTCATACAGGAAGAATTTCTTCTTCACTTATACCAATAAACTGGCCTCTTACACTTCCCTGATTTTAATCGCTCCACCATTGGCAGCCATTCCTTCAACTGCAAGGCTCTAAGAAATGGGGTTGGATTTTATGCCCACCTGCCGATGGGTTTGAAGGCAAAGGGCCTGCTAAATCCAGCAGGTGGCTTGCACGCTGCCTATCCTTGTCTGCCTCTGCTCCCACTGCAATTATACTAGTGGTGTCAGGTGTGGGTCACCAGTGGGCCAATTGAGGCTCATATGAGGACAATTCCCATTTAAGGGCCACATCCATCGTCACTGAGATTTAACCTGCGGCAGGAGAGGCCTATGCCAGGTGGTCAGCTTGGCAGGTTTCCCTGTGTGGGCTGCTGGTAGGTGAGCTGCCTCCTTAACAATTCCTCTAGGTCCATCGGAGGCCCCACTCCCACTAAGCATCTACCTCCCCGCCCCAGATTTCCCACCCCCATTTGCCTCCCAATACCCAAATCCCCAACCTTGACCCCCACACACCCCCACACCCCCCACCCCTCACTGGGCCCTCCCATGTGGACATCCAGCGAGAACCCCAAACAATTATCCAAATTCTGATCCGACACTGCACGTCTCTGTACTGAAGTGCAGGAGAAATTACGGCCTCTGATTGGCTGGCAACTCTGTGATGTGGGACTTCCTGTTCCTGAGGGGTGGAAATCCCGCCTTCAGCCAATTAAGTGATTGCAGGGCAGCTGGTGTTCCCCTCAGTGGGATACCCACCCACCCCCCCGACTTTTTAGCCGGGGTGGTGCGGGTGTGGGCGGGGAATCCGATGCTTGTAAAATTCATCCCCTGGAATTCCCTCACTAAAACGCTCCACTTCTCTACTCATATCTCTTTCAAAACGCTCCTCAAATACGTCCTCTTTGACTAAGCTTTTGAGCACCTGTCTTAATATCTTATGTGACTCGCTGTCAAATTTTGTCTGATAACACTCCTGTGAAGCTCCTCGGCTAGCTGTTGCTTGGAGGAATAGAGCAGTGAGGTGTCCAGAGGAGCAGCTTTGACCTGGGCAGGCAGCCCTGGGCAGCTCTACGCCTTTCTGATGCCTCCCTTGAGCCACTGACGGATGCTGTCTCTGAGAGGAGTGTTTTGTTCCTCCCTCCGTCCAGAAGTACAAATCCTCCCAACCAGACCTATAGGGCATTGATGGAGGTGGCCACAGAGGCCAGCAGTCAGAGAGTCATTCAAAGGACATGGGTGCAGTGCAGAAAGTGCTTTAATGATCCATTAAGGACTGGAGAGTGGGTGGCATGTGAGTTGCGGGTGACAGGTCTCTAACTCTGCATGCACATGAGCTGAGCAGACTGAGTGCCCAAAGGTCTCCTTAACTTAGTCACATCAAGTGACCGGTTGCAACATTGAGATTTCGGCCTCACATATGGGACACAACTGAGCATCAGTGAGCACCACAACACATCATGGCACCCAGATTCGCAGCTCGTCCCTGGAATGACCCAGATGCATAAAAACTCAGCATTACAGTGACCTTGGTGGCCGCAGGTAAAGAGCTGCCATGGGAGCCACGAGACTTCAGGTGATTATAAACCACAACACAAATGTCTGAGACCAACTGCCTGGGTAGGTGTAGTCTCCAACAGCACTGGCACTCTGTTAGTTGCAAGTAGCAGACTCTTCCTCCCCCTGGCAGCCCCCTCACTCTGCTCTTCCAACCTCCTCCTGACCAGGAGGACGCATCCACTGAAACTCTCCTCCTCATTATACTCTCTCCATGTCCTGTCTCAAATCTAAATCCTGCCGCTCATCGAATTACCAGGGCTTCAACTACCCTCTGATGCCCAAGTGATGCCAGCAGCCTCATATGCCTCTCGAGAATCCAATCACACACTCCTCACAAATACAAGCCGCTCAGCACCAGCAATGGTAACTCTGTTCCACTGGATGAGCATCCGACTTTAAATCTCCCTTTTCACACAACTGTTGACCACTGCATTCATTAGGAGTCATGGCTCCCCATTGTGCTCCCAACATCTAGACCCTAACATGTCCCAGACCCTCAGGTTTCCCTGTGCTTCTTCATACACTGTTAATGAGCTCCGCAATTAGTTCAACAAGCTGTTAATTGGAGGCATGCAGGTTTGCGGCTCTCCCCCTTCCACCCTCCCACCAGTGACACATCCCAAGTTCGCAATATTCAACGCATGCCCGCACCAGACCTTGCCCTGATGGGCAACTGAAAAATCCAGCCCCAGATATTCCACAGCCTAACTGTTGACAAACTCAAAATGTGGTACGTCGATTGGATCCAGTGAGTGGGAAAAAACAAGACAGGCTTATGAGGTCTTGATCCTAAGCAGATTCTGCCATCTCCAATTGCTGCACGGGAACAGAGAGGTTTAGGGCTTGACTTTCAGAGCTTGGGGCCTGGGCAGCTGAAGGCACAGCCGCCAAAGGTGGAACGATGAAAATCGGGGATGCACATGAGGCAAGAATTGGAGAAGAGCAGACACCTCAAAGAGCTGTAGAACTGGAGAAGGTTACAGAAATGGCAGGTCAAATGTGGGGAAGGAGGGGATGCCACGGACGGATTTGAAAATAAGGATAAGAGTTTTAAAGTCGTGACATTGCCAGGCCCAGAAGTCAGTCAAGCATGTTTGAAGAAAGCCAAGGGGATGTCGAAGAACTCTTGAGATACTTCCTTAGTCCCACTTGGCTCTGTTTAAAGGCAAACAGAAAAAAGAGAGACAGGGTAAGGAGGGGAAACGTGCAGCTTGTAAACAGATTCATGATTCTAGTTCAAGGTGAAAGCCAGAATGTGAGACTCACATCTGTTTTAACATCGTCAGAGATGTGTCAAAAATGAACTTGAACCTGTTGTAAATAAGAAGCCTCATTACATAAGTGACCTACTTGTCAATTTCAGTGAGCTAACCAATCAATAACCTGTGTACAGGAACAAAACTAGGAGTGTGAGGATCACTGTAATAAATGGAAATGAATTTTATCAATAAATTCAATACAGTGATTCTTCCTTATCCAGTCAGAAGTAAAACATTGCTCCCATCCAAGGAGACATCACAAAATGTGCTCCTTCAAGATTGTGTTTTACGTGCTTTAGTGAGGAGTAAAGACCATGTCAGTCTCAGAGTTTTTTTTATTCTTTCATGGGACCTGGGCATTGCTGGCAAGACCAGCATTTATTGCCCATCCCTAATAGCCCTTGAGAAGGTGGTGGTGAGCTGCCTTCTTGAACCGTTGCAGTCCATGTGGTGTAGGTACACCCCACAGTGCTGTTAGGAAGGGAGTTCCAGGATTTTGACTCAGCGACAGTGAAGAAATGGCGTTATATTTCCAAGTCAGGGTGGTAAGAGGCTTGGCAGGAACTTCCAGGTGGTGGGTGTTCCCACCTATCTGCTGCCCTTGTCTTTCTAGGTGGTAGAGGTCACAGGTTTGGAAGGTGCTGTTGAAGGAGGCTTAGAGAGTTCCTGCAGTGCATTTTGTATATGGTACACACAGCCGCCACTGTGCATTGATGGTGGAGGGAATGGATGTTTATGGATGGGGTGCCAATCAAGTGGGCTGCTTTGCAGTGGATGGTGTCAAGGCTCCTGAGTGTTGTGGGGGCTGCACTCATCCAGGCTAGAGGGGAGTATTCCATCACACTCCTGACTTGTGCCTTGTAAATGGTGAACAGACGTTGGGGAATTAGGGAGTGAGTTACTTGCGGCTGAATTTCCAGTCTCTGATCTGCTCTTGTAACCACAGTATTTATGTAGCTGGTCCAGTTCAGTTTCTGGTCAATGGTAACCACCCGGATGTTGCTGATGGGGTTCTCAGCAATGGTAATGCAGTTGAACCTGGGCCTGTGCTGATCTAGCTCACCTCAAATGGGGAGCAGCTGCAAGTGTCAGTGTGTGCATGTGTTGGTGCATGACAGTCCATTGAGTGTGACTATTTATTAGTATGCATTTAGTGAGGCCTCAACATGGCATGCAGACAAATTCTCCAACTGTTTAACACCTTCTGACCCTGCAATGCACACTGCCGTTGCTCACTTGGACTGGGTGCTGAAGGATGTAGAAGGAAACCCCAGTGAATAGGCAATTTGTTTTTAACCCGCGCCTGATTTTCTTTTCTGGTGTATAATTGGCTACCAATTGACAATGAGCCTGTTTCACATTGATGGCATAGATCAACTTAACCCCTATTCTGTCCTGCTTCTGGTTAGTAATCTTATAAACAGTTAGGGAAGTCAGCCATCACTCAGTGAGTAATGCTGTCACCTCTGAGACAGAGGGTTATGTGCTCACATCCCACTCCAGAGCCTTGAGCACATAATCCAAGATGACACTTCAGGGCTGTACTAAGGGAGTGCTTCACTGTCAGAGGTGCTGACTTTTGGATCAAACCGAGGGGTTTTGGAGGGAACCTGTCTGCTCTCTCAGGTGGATGCAACTATCCCAAGTTGCTATTCTGAAGAGGAAAAAGAACCTTGCTTCTTTTGGCTGAGCAGACTCGAGGGGCCAAATTTGTATGTTTAAACTATCACTTTATTTCAGAGATATTGGGCAGAAGTTTCCATTGTGGCGGGCGGGAGAGTCAGCATGATTCCCACTGGGTGGCAGGGCTGGTGAACATGCGCGGTCTCCCACTTTTCAGCTGATTAATTATGCATCCGCGAGGAGCTCGGGGAATTTCATGGCAGGGTGGGCAGGAAGTCACTCACCCTGCCGTTACCTCATGGGCTTGAATGTCCTGGCGCCACATTTAAATGACACCCAGACAAACATTCACTCATTGCAGGCCAAGAGCTCCACATTACTCCTCCAAAGTCCTTGTGGCCACAGCTCGTACTGGAGAAGCTGACAGATGTGAGCAAACTCATCCCAGGACATACAAGGGCACCTCTGGCTCTGCCTTTCGCTCATCTCTAGATAAGAGCACTGTCAGCAATACAGCCATAATCAAGCCAATGCTCATCGTTGCAGTGTTCCATGGTCACCAGCCTCTTGGCCTTACAGAGGCCCCACTCCCTCTTGCTGCTCAGGCCCTGCTCCTCCTGGCCCTGTGCCAATACGCAATGGGTCCTCCTTCTCCTCATCTGAATGTGAACCATTACCAAGGCAGGGGTGCCTACAGCCTGCATCATCGACGCCTCAGTGGATGTGTGAACGAATTGAAGTCATACGTTTAGTGAGCATGACCTTTACAGGTTTCCCTCCATCTCAAAGCCAGCAGGCCAGTGCTTAACCCTTCACCTGGCCTCTATCTAGACATGGCATCCTCACCTCAACCCTTCCAGGTAAAGGACATCCTGGGGGATGTAATGAAAATATAATACTCTTCATAATATTATTGCGATTTATTGTAAAGGTAGGTTAATGTGGGGTTTGGATTAGTTTCTCTGTGTGGGTGCGTATGTGTGGGGGATTTAATTGAATTGGAGGCAACTGGTCTAGAGCCTTTGAGTGATCAAAATTCAAAAGCTAAGTTTGAAAATCTAAATATGTAAACATGGCTGAAGTTTGAGAATGTGAGGTGTGAGGAACATTTGCATTTTTATATAAATTAGATTAGTTTGAATTACAAAGAGATGATGAGATGTTACACCTAGCCATAAGAAGCTAAGACAGTGGGCAGAATTTTCTCCCCATCGGGCAGGCTGCGCGCCGCCATTTTACGTGGGCGGGCCAATTAAGCCCCGCCCAGCGTGATGCGCACCCGGAAGTGCTGAGCAGCCCCTGTGTAAGCGGGAGGAGGAGGCTGAGTCAGGGCCTGCGCTCTTTTACGCTTACGCACAAAAGATGGTAAAAATCTCCCTGAGGCACGGAGCTGTCTCAGGGAGGTTAGTTTGATTTTGAAAAATTTGAATAAAGAGAAAATAATTTTTAAGACATGACCCCTCATGTGATAGTCACATGAGGTGGGACATGTCTATGAATTTTATTAAAAATTTTTATTAAAGTTTAAAAACCTCCATGAAACCTTATCCCACCCATGGTTAACCGCGTGGTCAATGTCAGTTTGGAAAAATGATGCATGTCACCTTTCAAACTTGCTCCAACACCTTCTTCCCTCCCCCTCTCACTCACCAACTTCACCCCCATCTTGACCCACCCAACATCACCATTCCTTTCCCCTCTGTCACTCTTGAACCTCGCCCCCTTTTGCCCTGGTCCCTTTCACAATCCACCTCTACATGCCTTTCCTCCCTCAGAGTCAACATCCATTACTGTTCCCATGCCCACCCTGACCTTGACCCCTCACCTTATCCGAGCCACGTATCTGGTCCCCCCCACCCCCGAGTAGCCCATCCAATGAGACCTTCACCATGGACTCTCACCCTGGTCCTGTCACCCTACCGCATCCCACTCCTGCATCCCACTCCCCCCTCTGACTGTGACTATTCCCTGCTATCACCAGTATCCTGGTTTCTCCCTCCCCAGGACCCCACCGTCGACATCAGCGACCCCACCCTCTAAGACACTCTCCCCCCCAACTTCCCTTGACATTTCCACCTCCCCCACCGCTTCACCCGACACTCTCCCCACCCTTTCCTTGTATGCCTGCCCCCCCTGTCCAGCCTTCGCTCCACCCTACTAGCCCCTTCCAGACTTCCCCTGCCTCCATTGTCCAGCCTTGGTGCAGCATTTGCTAACGGCACTTGGGTGAAGTTATGCGAAGTCCCAAGAAAAGGAATGCTGCATCTGCAGACCTCAAGGTTGTGAAGAGGTGAAGCTTGCCAGGTGCACACCACTTCCATACAGTCGTAAAACTGAAGGTTCTAAATCCTCACTGGCGGGGAGCTTAATTTGGAGGAGGAGCTTACTTCCAGCAAAGTGGCCTTTTAATCAGCATGCAAGAGACACTAATGGATGAAAACGGAGTTCCCGGCATTGTTTGTCGGGAAGCACAACCCACCTGTAACCCGCCTTGAAAGTTGAGAGGACAAAATTCCCACAGTTTATTCCACCGTCGGGAAACAGACTTTTTGCCTCCTGTCCAGTTAAGTGCATTTCCCCACCTCGATTCCTGCCACTCACAGCAGTGGACAATTCTGCCCTTTAGGTATAGGATATGTGTTCAAAACAGTTCGGTCTTGTGATCCAAAAAAATAGTGCTCATGTCTCAATTTATTTTTTCTAAGTTCTTCCCCTGTATCCTGACCAACATTTATCCCTGAAACATTGTGAAAAAATAAATTACCTGGTCATTATTTCGCTGCCATTTGTGGGTAAATCGGCTGCCACATTTCCTACATAACCTGCACTTCAAAAGAAAATAACTTCACTGGCTGCGAAGTGCTTTGGGACATTCTGAGGTGGTGATAGGCACCATACCAATGCAATTCTTCTTTCATTGAGGCTTGGGTAAAGGTTCTTGGCCCTTAAATCAGTGAGCCACAAAGGAACAACAGTGGGAGGGAAAAAACTGTCATTACTGGAAAAACGTCTACAGGGAACACAATATAAGTTCCTAAATCATGAAATGAATTAAAGCTGGATGTGGACAGATTGTTTGTACAGACTGAGGAAAAGTGTTAAGAACTAACTTAAGCCTACGTACCAATTAAGTATGACAGGGTAGCTTCAATCCGCTTTCCACTGTGTGGAAATCTATGGTACAAAATCACCCTCATCTGGGATTAACATGATCATCTTGCTTAGAGGCTAAGGGTGCCTAATATGAAATATGTCATAGGAACATAAAGGAAAATAGGGAATAGTGATTCAGCTGAAACAGGTGGCTCGGATAAATCTTACAATCTTACAGTACAGCAGGAGTCAAATCATTCCATTGCCAAGTTCTGGGTCTCTGAAAGAGCTATTCACTCTATCCCATTCCCCTGCTCATTACCCATACCTTTTCATTTCAATTGTTTACCCTCATTCATGCTTTTGTTACCTCTAGACACAAGTATTTCAACACACCTGCTGGCTGGTCTCCCACATTCCACCCTCCCTAAACTTGAGGTCATCCAGAACGCTGCTGCCTATGTCTTAACCCACACCACGGGCTGAGTTTTTCACTGATCAGGCAGGCGAGTAGCGGGTGATGGCGTCGGGCGAGTTGTCCCAGCATCATTGCGCACTCACGTGATATTGCGGTTAGCAGGCGTGCACTAAACCCATCCAACATGACGGTTGGCGGGTGGGTGAATCAGCCAGGCAGCCTTAACATTTTTCAGGAAACCTCATCCACGGGTGCAATGAGGCTTCCGTGATAAATTAAAATAAAAATAATTTTCTGTGGACAGCATTTCATTACCTACATGTTCAGCTGGCTGATTATGAGGTTTGGACACTTTTTTCCGGTTTCTGTGACCTTCAGTTTAGGTTGTTCAGGTCTTCAGCTCCTGGAGGCAGCTCTCTGGCCTCAGGGAGTTTTCTGTGAGCGCTCGCCCACTCCCGCACCAACTCCAGCACTTGCCCTCCTCCCACCCCCACCCCAGCAGCGCTGAGCCTTTCAGTGCTGTTAATTGGCCAGTCAGCGTGAAATCGCGGACAGGGGCCGAGCGTGGTCAGCAGCTGATTTCCCAGCCGCTTCCAGACCCGCCGATCGCACCCGCACACCAACCTAAAAATCCTGCCCCATGTCCAGTTCCTCTATCACCTCTATGCACAATGGCCTACATTGGCTCCCGATCAAGCAATCTTAAAATTCTCACCCTTGTTTTCAAATCCTTTCATTGCCTCGCCCCTTCCTACCTCCGTAATCTCCTCCAATCCCATAACTCTCTGAGTTACATACTCTCACCTAATTCTGGCCACTGAGCATTCCAATTTTAGTTGATCCACCATAGGTGGCTGAGCCCTCAAATGCCTGAGACTTAAGCTTTGGAATTCCCTCCCTAAACCTTTCTACCTCACTTTCCTCCTTTAATACACTCTTTAAAATCTACATCTTTGACCAAGCCTAGGTCATCCAGCCTATTATCTCTTTGTGTAGTTCGGAGTCATATTTTGTTTTACAATGCTCCTGTGAAACACTTTGGGGCATTTTATTGCATTAAAGAGGCTATATAATTGTATAAGGGGTTGTCATCCCCTTTCTACTGGCTTACTCCTGCTCCTAATTCGTACGTTCAGTAATTGAATGTTCCTTTTAAAGGCTAGTAATGACTCTGCATCTACCACTGTTCCTGGTCAGGCATTCTATGTGCAAATAATCCTCAACCTCTCCGCTTGTCCATTTGGTGATTATCTTAAAATTTATGTCCCCTAGTTCCCGACTCATCAAACAGGATAATAACTTTTTTTTATTTACCATATCAAAATCCCTCCCAATTTTGAACATCTCCAATCAATAGCTTTTTAGCCTTTTTTCTAATGAAAAGGGGCCAGTCCTCAGGTCTCTCCTCGTAGCTGAAGCCTCTCATTCCAGTTCTGCTGTCTTCTACAGTCTCTCCTTGACATCTTTCCTATAGTTCGGTACCCAAAACTGAACACATTATTCAAACTGCAGCTAATCAATGATTTGTACCTAGAAGCATTACCCCTTCGCTCTTGTACTCTTAAGTGTCATTTATAAAAACTCGGATCCTATTTTGCTACAGTTCTGATAACTTGTCTTCCCACTTTTAAATATCTGTGATCTCTTTTTCTAGGTCTCTAGAGAGGGAGGGAAAACGTTTTCAAAATTTACTCTCATTCCTTCCCTTTCTTCCAGAATTTATCACCTCACATTTCTCCTCATTGGACTTCATTCGACATCGACCCACCCATTTTCCTAACCTGCCGGCATCCTCCTGAACTAATTTACAGTTCTCTTCATAATTAATCACATTTTCTAATTGTGTGTTGTCCCAAATGCAGATTATTTATATACTGTATAGTAAGAGCAAGAATCCCAACACTGACCTGTTCCAACACTGACCTCTGGTGGACTGTTGATACCTTTTCAGTTTGAAAAGCATCCCTAAAAGATGAAATGGTCAGATTCCTATTGTAAGAGAAGTGAAAAGTTTGGAGGTTGACCATAGGTGCGGGCCTTGATCTGTTGAATTGTATCTTCTTCCTATTTCTTTTCTTTCACCAACTTGGACTTTTGTGTCACTAATATGAGGCCAGTAAGTGCACAAAAAAGGCCACAACCATTCATCCTTTAAAAATAATTATTCTCAGGATATGGGCATTTCTGGCATTTATTGCTCATCCCTAGTTTCCCCAAGAAGGCTGTGGTGGGCCACCTTCTTGATCCACTGCAGTCCTTGTTGTGATTGTAATCCCACAGTGGTGTTAGGTAGAGAGTTCCTGGATATCGACCCAGTGATGATGAAGGAATGATGCCTCCAACAGCGCTGTGCTCCCTCGGTGAAATATGAGCCTAGGTTATTTGCTCAAAAAGGACTTAAACACACAACCTCCTTCCTCTGTAGTGAGAGGGCTACCCATTGAACCAAATGAGCCATCATGTTGATTCTTCGGTCCTACATGCAAGAGGGGAAAACTGAGGAGATAAAGAATTGGACAGCTTAGAGATACTGGGAAAGAATGAGTTAGAGCAGCTGATGGTGCAAGGAAGGTTTGGATTGATTCACTGATCTTGCACCTCAGCAACGCGGTGGGCCTGAAGTTGGGTTGCCCCCTTCCAGAATTATCCTGGAGTCTCCAGGAATTCTCCAGCAAGCAAAATTCAGGAGAAATATCATAGTGGGAAAAAGTAAAATAATATGTTTTCATTTTCTTTGAACACCTGTTTAATAATTATAAAAATATCGGACATAGAGGGCAAAGGCTTTTAAACAGACAGTCAAGAGTCATCCACTGGTAAGGAAGAGCCTTTTTTCTTCTGATTGGCTATAGGAAGGTGGGAAACCACCTGGGTGGATATATTGGGCAACGAATGTAGGGGGAGGTGGTGAGGATATTGGAGGCTGGTGGTCATTTGATAAAACCTCCAGGCTTACAGGCAACCAGAGTTGACCTGAGAGGAGTGTGGACCAGTTCAGGGTGACAACACTTGTGGTGCAGATGTTACAGTGAGTTCCTCCTTCAAGAACATTCCTCTGCAGGATCGGTGGAAACTATCTTTGGCACTCAGCACACTGAGGAGCAGGGAGATGGAAAGTTATGGAGGATGATTGAGGATGAACACAAGAGATTCAGTGCAGCAATGGCATCAAGAAAATGGAGAAACTGGAAAGGCTTGAATTCATTTTAAGATGAATTGTCAGTACTACAATCGCTAAAATCTGATGGGAAAGATCTCCACCGGAGCATTAAAATGCATTCATTCTTTTGAATCAACAGTTAGGAACAGCAAGTGAATTTTGTAACACCCTATTTTGTTTCGCTGTTTGTTTGCTCTGCACAGGCAAACCAGCTTCCTTAGTGAGGGAATTAGTGGAAAGAGCCTGTGCTCTAATGGCTGGTTTCCCCTCTGTTTAAAGATACTGAGGTAGACTAGTGAGGAAAGAATAAGGGGAGGGAACGAATTGGATAGTTCTTTTGAAGAGCTGGCACAGACACATTGGGTTGAATGGCCTTCTGTGCTGTATCATTCAATGATTCTATACTGGAAGGTTGGACTGGTACCTGAACTGACATCAACTGTTGCCACAGCAATTTGCTAAGTTTCTTTTCATTCTTCTTTGAGATGATGCATAATACCATTGACATCATTGCTGGTCCTCTTGAAGGTAACACTTCCTAATAATCACCAAAACACTGTGGAAAACTTAGTTCCCTTGTCTTTTAAGCCTGACTCAAATGTAAAGCTTTTTTTTGCTGGAGTCACTGCTTCTGGTCATTAGAGTGGGCCAGAAATCCACCACCAATTGTACTGCAGCGTTCAATTCACCATACAAACCTGTCTTATTATATCTGACAGGGAGTGTGCACAAAGGACATCGCTTACCTCTAGAACAGAGCCAAACTCTGCATAGGTGTGTCATCCTGCCCAGCATGCACCTAGGAAAGATGTGAAGCCCCCTGCTGGTAAAAACAATAGCAATGTTACTGGGGATCTCCACAGAAAACAAATCACCCTACCAGACACATGGCCAGGCACAGTACACTATTACAGCCTTCCAATTTCTCAACAGACAGATGCCACAATGAAGGAACCAGGAACAGTAATATCACTTCCTTGTTGGATAGTCAGATATTACTTCCAGTAATGGACTGTGGCATATTATCTCCATTGCTGGACAGTAGGTCATCTCCTTCTTCAGCACCCAGACAGTAGGATATCTCTTCAGTACTGGATAGTGAGATATCTCTGCTAATGGGAAATCTCCTCCGGAACTAGATAATGAGATAACACCTCCAGTACTGGAAAGAGAGACATCTATTATTAAAGAAAAAAAGATAGAACTTGCATCTACAGTACATAGTGCCTTTGGCATCTTTAGAAGGAATTTGTTTTGAAGTACAGCCATTATTATCGTGTAGGCAAATGCTATTGTCAATCTGTGCATAGCAAAGATCCACAAACAGCCACAACAGAAATGATAAGGTACCATGTCTTTGATGATAAAGGGTTAAGCCTGAAGAACTTCTCACTCTTCTTCAAATAATATCATCAACATTATATGTCCACCTCAATAGGCAGATGCAACCTCATATTAACATCTTTTGGACAGACGACACATTTATCAGTTCAGCATGATCTCAGTACAGTCCCTCCGACAATGGAGCAGCCCTGAAGTTCTGCACCTAAAGATCAGGCAAGTTTATGGCTCAAGACTTGAACATAGCCGCATTCCTCAAAGGTTAGAGAAGGAACAAGAGTCCAGCTGGCGTTTAACCAGATAACCCTACAAGTTTACCAGGACACTGTTTTCTAAGCTCGCCAGGAGCCAGGTAGGAGGAATTCCAGCCCCAGTAACCATCGATTGCAGTACTGAGGAATGCTGCCCTGTTGAAGATACTGTCTTTTGGATGAGATCTTAAATCAAATCCCAGTCTGCCCTCTCAGGTGGGTTTAAATAGACCCTATGGCACTATTGAAGGAAGAAGAGGGGAGTCCTCCCTGTCGTCCTGGTCAAAATTTATCCCTCGGCCAACATCACTAAAACATATTATCTGCTCATTATCATATTGCTGATTTTGGGAACTTGTGTGCAAGTTGGCTGCTGTATTTCCTATCTTACAGCTAGGATTACATGTCAAGAAAAAAGACATTCATTGACTGTGAAGCGTTTTGTGACTTCCTGAGTTGGTGAAAGCTGCAGTGTAACTGCAAGCCTTTCTCTAGATCCCATTAATGCACCAGATTGTCGTGAATCTGCCACAGAACAAGCATTATCTGGCTATACTAACTCCTGACTGCCCGATAGGAACAAGATTAGGCCATTCAGGCCTCGATCCTGTACCATTTATTAAACATGGAAAAACTTGCATTTATATGGCACCTTTTTTGACCTCAGAATGTCCCAAGGTGCTTTACAGCCAATGAAGCATTTTTGAAATGTAGTCGCTGTAAGAAATGTGGCAGCCAATTTGTGCACAGCAAGCTCCCACAAACAGCAACCAGATAATGACCAGATGATCTGTTTTAGTGGTGTTTTTGAGGGATAACTATTGGCCAGGACACTAGGGATAAGACAGCTGCTCTTCTCCAAATTAATACCATGAAATCTTCTACATTCATTTAGAGAGCAGACAGGGCGTTGCCCAATTGATGGCACCTCAGTGCCAATCTGTATGAATCTCCGAGTCCAACAAAGGATGGTTTAGGAGACACTGGCTACGCCTAGGGCAGGATTTGCCCTTCGTCCGCAGGCACTGCAGGCAGGCCTGGAAGCTGCCATGAAATGGACTGCCACCCGTGATCGGGCCCTGGCCAAGGTTTCACACTGGCTGGCCGTTAACTGGCCCGCTGCAAGGCTCAGCGCTGCCAGGGCGGGAGCGGGGGTGTTGGGGGGGGGGGGAGGGGGGGTTAACGCTGGAGTATGCACATGCGCGGGATAGCGCGCTGACAGCTCCCTGAAGGCTGCCTCAGGGGGCTGTAGATTTGGATAAAGGAAAATAAAGGAGAGGGACATGTTCGAAATGAAGCTGAATACGTTTTTCCGCTTTTTTATTTGCCGTTGGAAGCCTGAGCCCAGCCACGGATGAGGTTTCGTAAAACGTGCAAAGGCCTCTTAATTGTCGCCATGTGACTCTTTTGCGTGCCCGCCGACCAAAAGATCACAAGAGTGTGCAACAACGTTGGGATGTTCACCCAATCAGGTCGGGCGCACCTCCACCCGACAAATGTAAAATCCTGCCCCTAGGGGCTGAAATACAGACCTGCATGAAATGACCTAGGCTGGAAACACTGATGTTTTCCTCCCAATATGAGGAATTCCCTTATTGGTCTCATGCAGATCTGCACACAGTTTCACTCGTTCGCTCTCCCCCCAACCCGTTCCTTTCCCTATCTGCACTCTCACATACCACACATCTTTCCCAATCCCACTTGCATCCTCCGTCCTTTCTATCCTCCCAATACCCTTTGGGCTTTTCCTAACCTCTTCCCTCATTCCTTCATTTCCCACTCCCACTCTGCATCCTTTCGCTTCCCTCCACCCCCCCCACCCACCTTATCCCCACTCCGCCCTCCATCCATTCCTCTATCCCTCTGCAACACATAGCTCAACACAACTGATTACAGCGTGAAGGGGGTGAACTCTGAGGAGTGACTAGAGAAGTATGAGTTTTGGGGAAGCTCATTGAGGAACAGGGAATAATAAAATAGCATGTCGATGAGGGGCGTTACTGTAAGGCAGGCCAAGGCGGGTAGACCAAGGGATCTAAATGGAAATGAGTTTAAAGACACCAGCCAGTCCCTCCTGAGCCGTTTCAATCAGCACATTCATCATGCAACAGACACAAGCATAGCCAGGCACAGGCAGCTGAATCTTTAAAGGTTTCATTAACCTGGGGAGAACTGAGAAACCAGCAGTCCTGACAAAATGGGCTTTCTGACCTCCGTCACCTCTCACCTTTGAACTGATGATCCTGCAAATCCCACTGCACTGTTTACAGAGGCAGGGCGAGGGATGAACTTTGACCTTTAGGGATTTTTTTTTGTGCCAACATTAGTAACAAATTCACTCGGGCAGAAAGTGCTGAGGGTCTGGGGTGGAATCTGATACTGGAGAGTTACTAAGGTACACTGAGTAATAAAGATTAGCACTGGCTCATGGTCTGGAAGCTGGCAATTTCATGGAATTTTCCAGGTGGCCATTTGGTCCATTGTGCCTGTGCCAGCATTTTGAAAGAGTTTTCCAATTAGTCCGAGTCTGCGGCTCCTCTTTCCCCTTTTAATGTTTTCTTATACCCAATTTCCTTTTAAAAGTTACTATTGAATCTGCTTCCATGACTCGTTCAGGCCATGTGTTCCAGATCATAATAGTTCACTGCTTAAAAAAATCTCTCTCATCTCCCCCTCTGGTTATTTTGTCAATGATGTTAAATCTGAGTCCTCTGGTTACCAAAATTCCTGCCAGTGGAAACAGTTTCTCCCAAACTACTTTATCAAAACCCCTCATAGTTTTGAATACCTCTATTGAATTTCCCCTTAACCTCATTTGCTCGACCAGGGAGTCCCCAATTCCATTCTGGTTAACGTACACTGCACCCTCTGTAAGACCATTCCACCTTTGTTAAAACCTGATCATTTTTCTCATCGGCTGAAAGGTGGGTTACAGTTCAGAAGCTGGTGTCTGTCCAACTGTACCTCATCTCTCCACGCACCCTGTGTGAGTTTGGACACCAAGTGTTGGTCGCTGTTGGGGGAGGAGGGGAATTCTGGTCTCACCCGATATCCAAACTCCCAGTCTTTCCAATGGCATACACACCAATCAGAAAGGGGAATCTGGGCTCTCCTCCCCAGCTGAGGGTTGCAGAGGTTAATAGTCAATCTCCTATGTTCACCCTGGCAGAGATCACCCTGGCCTGGCGATTGAACCTGGGAATTGTTAACATGGCAGTCAGCTGGCAGGGGAAGGTGGGTGGGGGGGTGGTGAAGCTGTGTCTCACTGTAAGACAATAGAAGGTTTTGGATGGTCTTTGATGAGCTGCATTGTAATCAAAGATCTGCAGTGACCTGAAAAAGCCTGAGGAAAGCATCAGAATATTTCCATCACTCACCCAATCTTCCCATCTTGCTCATTGTCTCTTTTTCCAGGTAACCCTTGGTCCAATACAAGTACCAATGGCAGGTCCAGTACATTATCCAAGTGGTCGTTCTTCATATGTAAATCTAAACAGTGAGTATTCGACCACGGGAGCTGGGCAATCAGGGGGTGATCACAACCAAATCCAATCCCAGTCTAAGTGGCATCTCAAGTGATTCTCTTAGTCATGAATTCCCAAGTCTCTATTGCTGGGTTTGTATTTTATTTGTTCTTGTGGTGTGGGCATTGACTGCTTTCAACTTTGGTGCTGTCCTGCCCTATTGACCTTTTTTTAATCTGTCCTTGGTTTGTTGACATCACTGGCTAGGCCAGCATTCTCCCCCATCCCTAGTTAGCCTTGAGAAGGTGGTGGTGAGCTGCCTTCTTGAACCGCTGCAGTCCATGTGGTGTAGGCATATCCACAGTGCTGTTAGGGAGGGAGTTCCAGGATTTTGACCCAGCAACAGTGAAGGAACAGCAATATATTTCCAAGTCAGGATGGTGTGTGTGACTTGGAGGGGAACTTGCAGGTGGTGGCGTTCCCATGCATCCACTGCCCTTGTCCTTCTAGGTGGTAGATATTGTGGGTTTAGAAGATGTGTTGAAGGAGCCTTGATGAGTTCCTGCAGTGCATCTTGTAGATTGTACACACTGCTGCTACTGTGCGTTGGTGGTGGAGGGAGTGATGTTTAGGGTGGTGGTGCCAGTCGTGGGGAGACCAGAACTAGGATCCATATGAGGACAGAAGCCTATCTCGGGGTCAAATATGACACTAAGGTTGCAAGCAGTCTGATTTAGTCTCAGACAGTTGCCAAGGAAAGGAATGGAGTCAGTAGCTAGGGAATGGAGTTTGTAGCAGGGACCAAAAACAATGGCTTCTGTACTCCTAATATTAAATTGGAGGAAACTTCTGTGCATTTAGTACTGGATGTCTGATATGCAGGCTGAATACTTAACAACAATGGAGGAATTGATAGAGGTGGTGGTGAGGTAGCGCTGGATGTCATCAGCATACATGTCAAATCTAATGTGTTTTTCAATTATGTCACCAAGGGATAGAAGGAACTAAGGTCAGATCTTGGGAGGACACCAGAGGTAACGATGTCAGAACAGGAAGAGAAATCATTGCAAGTGATTCTCTGGCTATGATAATTTAGACAGGAATTAGACTAGGTGAGTGCAGTGCCACCCAACTGGACAACAGGAGGAGGATGACGTGGTCAGCCATGTCAAAGACTGCAGACAGGTCGAGAAGGGTGAGGAGGAATAGTTCAGCTTCGCCAAAGTCATTTAGAATGTCATCTGTGACTTTAACAAGAGCTGTTTCATAACAGTGGCTGCTGCTACCTTTAAACAATTGTCTGTAAAATCAATCCTCCAGCCACTGACCACTCCCCACCGAACACTCCCCACCAACTATTCCCGCTCCCCAATGACTACTCCCTACTGACCACTCCCCACTGACCAGTCTCATTAAGTACTCCCACTGATTATTCCCACTGACCATTCCCCACTGACCACTCCTCATTGGCCCATCCTCAGTGACCACTCCCAACTGACTGCACCTCACTGACCACACCTCACTGATCAGTCCACACTGACCACTCCCACTGACCACTGACTATTCCCCACTGACTACCCTTCACTGACCACTCCCACTGAACACTGACCACTGACGATTGACCAGGTCCCAGTCCTCTGACCATTCCCCACTGACCATTCCCACTCCCCACTGACCATTCCCACTGACCACTCCCACTGACCATTGTCACTCCTCACTGATCATTCGCCACTGATCACCCCCACTGACCGCTCCCACTGACCACTGACTACTCCCCATTGATCACTCCCATTGACTACTCTCCATTGGCCACTCACACTGACTACTCCTCACTGACCAACCTGCACTGACTACACACATTGACCAGTGCCCACTCCCCAGTGAACACTCCCACTGACCACTCCCCATTGACCAGAACCCACAGGTCACTCCTCACTGATCATTCCCAAAGGCCACTCCCCAATGAGCATTCCCACTGACTATTGTCACTGAACACTCCTACTGACCACTCCTTACTGACCACTCCCCACGCCTCACCGATCATTCGCCACTGATTATCCCCACTGACCGCTCTCATCGACCACTGACTACTCCCATTGACCACTCCCACTGACTACTCCTCTCTGACCACTCTCGACTAACCAATCCCCATTGACCATTCCCCACTGACCACACCCCACTGACCATTCCCAAAGGCCTCCCACTAACCACTCCCACTGACCACTCCTCACTGATCACCCTGAACTGACTGCTTCCACTCCTCACTGACCACTCCCCACTGAACACTTTCCACTGACCACTCCTACCACTGACCACTCCCCACTCCTCACTGCCCATTCACTACTGAGCACCCCCACTGACCGCTCCCGCTGACCACTAACTACTCCTCACTGGTCACTCCCAACTGACCACTCCCATTGATCTCCTCCCTTGATCACTCCTCACTGATCACTTCCATTGACTACATCCCCACTGACCACTCCCCACTGACCACTGAATGCTCCCACTGACAATTGACTACTCCGAACTGCTCTCTGCTGACTCCCCATTGACCATTCCCATTCCCCACTGACCATTCCCACTGACCACTCCTCTCTGACCACTGACTACTCCTCACTCCTCTCTAAACATTCCTTGCTGACTATTCCCATCTGACCACTCCCCCGTGACCATTCTCACTGACCACTGATCACTCCCACTCATCTCTCCTCACTGACCACCCCCCACTGGCCATTCCTCACAGGCCATTCCCAGTGGCCACTTCCCACTGATCACTCCCATTGACCACTACCCCTCCCCACTCAACACTCTCACTGACCACTGACCATTAACTACTCCCCACTGCTCTCTGATATCTCCCCATTGACCATTCCCACTCCCCACTGCCATTCCTCACTGACCACTGTCTACTCCTCATTCCTCTTTAAACTCCTTACTGACTACTCCCGACTGACCACTCCCCAGTGGCCATTCTCACTCACCACTATCCATTGCCAGTCACCTCTCCTCACTGACCACTCCCCACTGACCTATCCACTGAGCACTCACAGAGACCAAACCTCACTAATCACTCCCCACAGACCACTCACTGACCACTCCCACTGACCACTCCTCACTGGCCACTAACCACTCCCCACTCACTGACCACCCTGCACTGACCACTGACCACTTCCCAGTCCTCTCTAAATACTGACTACTCCCCACTGACCTTTCCCACTGACCACTCCTCACTGACCACTGACCAATCCTCACTCCTCTCTAAACACTCCTTACTGACTACTCCCCTCTGACCATTCCCACTGAGTACTCCCACAGACTACTCCTCACTAATCACATCCCACTGACTACTTCCATTTACCACACCCCACCGCCCACTGCCCACCGACCACAGACCACTCCTCACTGACCAGTCCCCACTGAACACTCCCCACTGAACACTCCCCACTGACCACTCCAACCACTAACCACTCCTACCACTAACCACTCCCCACTCCTCACTGCCCATTCACTACTGATCAACCCCACTGACCGCTCCCACTGACCACTAACTACTCGTCACTGGTTACTCCCAACCAACCACTTCCATTGATCTCCTCCCTTGACCACTCCTCACTGATCACTTCCATTGACCACATCCCACTGACCACTCCCCACTGACCACTCCCCACTGACCACTGACTACTCCCCACTGAATACTCCCACTGACAATTGACTATTCCCCACTGCTCTCTGATGACTCCCCATTGACCATTCCCACTCACCACTGAGCATTCCTATTGACCACTCCTTGCTGACCACTGACTACTCCTAACTCATCTCGAAACATTCCTTACTGACTACTGCCCTCTGACCACTCCCCAGTGACCATTCTCACTGAACACAGACCACTTCCACTCACCTCTCCTCACTGACCACTGACCACTCCCGACTAACCATTCCCCACTGACCACACCCCACTGACCATTCCCAAAGGCCACCTCCCACTGACCACTCCTCACTGACCAACCTGAAATGACTACTTCCACTGACCGTTCCCACAGACTACTTGCCACTGACCACACCCCACTGACCACTCCCCACTGACCAACCTGAACTGACTGCTTCCACTGACTTTTCCCCACAGACCACTCCTCACTGACCACTCCCCACTGAACACTCCCCACTGACCACTCCTACCACTGACCACTCCCCACTCCTCACTGCCCATTCATTACTGATCACCCCCCACTGACCACTAACTACTCCTCACTGGTCACTCCCAACCGACCACTCCCATTGATCTACTCCTTTGACCACTCCTCACTGATCACTTCCATTGACCACATCCCACTGACCACTCCCAACTAACCACTCCCCACTAACCACTCCCCACTGACCACTCCCCACTGACCACTCCCCACTGACCACTGAATACTCCCACTGACAACTGACTACTCCCCACTGCTGTCTGCTGACTCCCCATTGACCATTCCCATTCCCCACTGACCATTCCCACTGACAACTCCTCACTGACCACTGACTACTCCTCACTCCTTTCTAAACACTCCTTGCTGACTATTCCCATCTGACAACTCCCCCGTGACCATTCTCACTGACCACTGATCACTCCCACTCATCTCTCCTCACTGACCACCTCCCACTGGCCATTCCTCACAGGCCATTCCCAGTGGCCACTTCCCACTGATCACGCCCATTGACCACTACCCCTCCCCACTCAACACTCTCACTGACCACTGACCATTAACTATTCCCCACTGCTCTCTGATATCTCCCCATTGACCATTCCCACTCCCCACTGTCATTCCTCACTGACCACTGTCTACTCATCATTCCTCTTTAAACTCCTTACTGACTACTCCCGACTGACCACTCCCCAGTGGCCATTCTCATTCACCACTATCCATTGCCAGTCACCTCTCCTCACTGACCACTCCCCACTGACCAATCCACTGAGCACTCACAGAGACCAAACCTTACTAACCACTCCCCACAGACTACTCACTGACCACTCCCACTGACCACTCCTCACTGGCCACTAACCACTCCCCACTCACTACTCCTCACTGACCACCCTGCACTGACCACTGAACACTTCCCAGTCCTCTCTAAATACTGACTACTCCCCACTGACCACTCCTCACTGACCACTGACCAATCCTCACTCCTCTCTAAACACTCCTTACTGACTACTCCCCTCTGACCATTCCCACTGAGTACTCCCACAGACAACTCCTCACTAATCACATCCCACTGAATACTTCCATTTACCACACCCCACCGCCCACTGCCCACCGACCACAGACCCCTCCTCACTGACCACTGACTACTCCCTACTTACCACTCCAACTGAGCACTCCCACTGATCACTCCTCGCTAACCAGACCCCACTGACCACTCCCACTGACCACTCCCCACTGACCACACCCCACTGACCATTCCCAGTGACCACTCCCCACTGACCGCAACAATGTGCACAAGGCTGAAAATGAGCCAGAACAATGGGGTGATGCCAGGGTTTAGGAATTACAGCCCCCTCCCCGCTTTCACCACTCTCAACACTCTGTTCATTCACCTTCTGCCTCACCATTGAAGCAGTTAAATAGAAAATCAATTATCATTGATTTTTCCAATCTCCATGGTTTCTGGTACCTGTTTGAAATGGCACCTTGGATGTTGCTAAATTCTGTCATCAGTTGTGATAATAGAATTTTGTGATTCCAGAAAAAAAAATGAATTGTCTTATTTTGCTACACATAGTCCCACATTTCACTTGCTTACTTCCTGAAGACGTCAGCAGGCTCTTCCATTTAGTTGATTCCTATAATTAATTCTCACTCATCGTCCAATACATGCATTTCAACACCACGATCGATCACCAGCCCTCATTCACATCAATTCCAGATCCTAATTGATAAAAAAAAACAGGAATGAGCTGCTGGAGAGGGATAGAGGGATTGCTGTGAGCGAGGATCACAGATTGCAGCCCCCGGGAAGGCAGTGTGAGAGGCGGCTGCAAGTTTGCCCTTACCTCCAGCACTCTCGCTGAGAGAAGAAATTCACCCCTTTTTACCCCCAGTTGCCAAACAGGCTTAAAAATAAAACAGAATCAGAAAGGTATTCCTTACTGCTGATCCTCCGCTTCCAGCTGAATGCCCGGCACTTGGAGGAGAAACGCTGAGGAATAATCAATATGGCCGTTCAAATGCAGCCAGCTCTGTGGTCAGTAGTATCGTCACACTCACTTAGAATGACACAGACACTGCTAGCTTCACACCAGCACCTTGCAATTGTGTGTGTAACTTGTTTTTTGGGTGGGGGGGGGAGGTGGTTGGAAGGGTGGTTGGGGGTTGGGGATTGGTAATTGAGGGGGGGGTGCGGAATGTGGGAATAGCAGAATTGAATGTGTGAGAGACTGTGATTCTCTTAGCCTGCAGTGTCAGGAGGCAGCGTGCTGAAGTTTATTAGATCATATGTGTGCAGTATGAAATGGTGAAGTGTTTGTTAAGCCAATTTCCCTTATTCTCCAGCGAGAGACCATTAAAAGGTTCCAAAACGATACGGAGGCTCTAATCAGGGCCGGCATCTCAGAAGTACGTACAAATTAAATGGGACCTGGGTTGGCGCTGGTCAGTTTGTGCTGAATGTGACTGACCTCCCGCAGACAGCACTGCAGATGTGCTGTGTTGTATGATAAGCATCAGTGATTGATAGAGAGGAAGGGGGATGGGATTGAGGCTACACACATAAAAATATGTGGAGCTGGAGATTTCACTGCTAAGGTGTGAGTGTCTTAAAGGGACAGTGTTATATTTTGATGGAAAAGTCTTATTGAAATGCGTCACAAAAAACCAACTGACAACCAAAGTGGGTAGATATGCTTCAGGAAATAGGACACATTATCTGATCTAGATTCAGCCTATTCATCTTCCACTCGGAAAATGAAATACTCAGTGCAGGATTATACGATAGGACTGGTCAATGATGGGTCAGCAGGGAGTCTATGGGTCAGCTGTCTTCTTTCCTTCTATACCTCCAATGTCACAAGAGGCAGCCTATTTCTTCCGCAGATTTTTATCTCCAAATGATCATGGTCTTTCCCATTTCTGTAACGTAGTCTTATTTCACGCAACCGGTGGTTTCCTGACTCTCAAACTCACAACAAGGAGAATAGACTAGACACAACTGGTGAGACCCTACACTCCCATTGAACACAACAACCTCACTGGATGTCAACCTGGAGACTTGAATTCTCACCTCCTCTAATGGAACAGTCTGGAGTGGGAATTGAGTCCACAACCTCTGACTCAGTGGTAGGAATGCTAACCCTGAAACAAAGCTCAGTCATCTCTTGTCCAGATTAACAGGTATTTTTGAAATACTTAAGGTAAAGGTTCCGGTCAATAGTGTAGGACAGCACCAAATCGATGAAGTGACGTACTCACTGAATTACATTGCCTTTGTGTCAATTATTCTCCCTGTGACTTCATCCTTCTCTATTCCTGAAAACTCCTCCAGCCCTACAACCTTCTGAAATCTTTGCACTCCTCTAATTCTGGCCTCTTGTGCACCTTTAAGTTTAATCACCCCACAATTGCAGCCATGCCTTCTGCTGCCTGGGTCCTAAGCTCTAGAATTCCCTCCCTAAGCATCTCCAACACCTTGCAGATTGAAGGAGGTAGGGGAGGAGATTTCCCCATTTTGAGTTCCTGCTGAGGAGTGACAAAGCACACATGAGAAATTCACTGGACAAGAAAGTGATCAAAGTCAACATGAACCAGTACCCAATTCTCACAAGGACCAAAGGCCAGGTTGATAACTAATTGGGCTAAATTCAAAGAGGTGAGGTAAGAATTGAGAGAGATGGATTAAAGGAGAATGTTTGTCAACCTGTCAGTAGCAATGGAACAACTTTAAAAGAAATAAGGACATGCTAGACGAGTATCATTCTATGATCAGGAGGCTGAGACTAAACCAGAGTGCCCTACATGGATTAACAAACACATTAAAAGTGTAACAAAGAGGAAAAATTACCTTTGCAACCTGTAGGGAGAAATGCAAGGATGAATAGGAACATGGAGAAACACTGACACAGGGTGATGAGAGACACCAAGCAACCAGCGAAACAGCAGAACAAAATGTAGGAATGTAATTTTTCCCAGCACCACAACAGTAAGAGGATTGTGAAAATATTAAATGATGCAAATGAAACTGAGGATAAACAGATAGTCAATATTCTGAATAGTAACCCTCTCCAAGTACTCACCAGGGAAGTCGTGCCTCATCCCCTCTCAGCAAAATTCAGAAACTCGATATAAAGGAGATGGAATTCCTGGACAAGCCTTGAAGGGCCCAAAACCAATAAACCCCCCAGGTGAGAAACTAGGCAAAGATGTGTGAAACATTGTTTCATAATGATTGCTAATCATTGGACACTAGGAGGGGATGATATCCTTATTCAAAAAAGATAACAAGACAGATATAGGCACCTACAAACCCAAACAGACTTACTCCCATTCTGTGAGAAATAATGGAATGAGGATAGTTTAGAATTATCTGTACAGCAACCTGGAAAACTTTCTGATTTGGAGAGGACCTTGGGTATGGTTCTCATTGAAACTGTTGCCTTTGTCCTTTTAGGTGGTAGGGGTTGTAGGTTTGGGAGATGCTGCTGCTAAAGGAACCTCAGTAGCTTCCTGCAGTGCATCCTTTATATAGTACACATTGCTACCATTGTATTGGTGGTGCAGGGGCTGTGCTTCGGTGATGCTGTTGAAGAACTCTTGCTGACTCGCTATCTTGTAAATAATAAAGATTGCAGACTTTCCCATCGCTGAGAGGCAGCACATTAAAGCAAAAGTCAAAGGACAGATAGGTAATTCCCCCAAAACCCACAGGCCTTCAAGGCCCCTGTAATATAGATTCAGATCCCCACATTGAATAGGGTCTTTCTTCCCTTCCCCCAAACTCTCCTGGGGGAAACACATCTCTTAATTTGAAGGTTTGAAAGGTATGACTGCCAGTAATCCTCAAGAGAGCTGATGTGTTGAAAATGTAATCAGTGAGGTAGTTATTGATAAATGCATTGATTATTTTGTGAACAGCCCATTGCTCATCCCATGGAGTAGATATTGATAGATGATTAGTAATTGACTCTTACAATGGTTATATAATGATTTCTTTTCTTTCCAGGTTCTATATAACTTCCCACATTTGGGAGAATGTTTGTTCAAGTTTTAAGTGATTAAATAATAGTTAGCTCTATTCTTCCAAACCATCCATCCTGGGAGAGGTGATATACTTGGTGGTGGAAGTTCACACTCATCCTGTGGCACACTCAATATTCAGAGCCTAGTCCAGGGACCACACACTGCTGCCAGGTACACATTCTAATGGACTGGCCTGTTAGCCTCACCAGGGGCAGCTGGAGGACTAAGCCTGTGGCTCAGTGAGTAACAATCGTAGCCTAAGTCATAACATTGTGGGTTCAAGTCCCATTCCAGAGAAAGAGGGAATTCTGCATTGACAGACGTGTGGCTCCTCAGATGAGATGCTAAATTGAGGCCCCATCTGTTCTCTCAGGTGGATAGAAAAGATCCTATGGTACGATTTCATCTCAGTGACCAGAATATGTCCCTCAACCCACACGACTAAAATAAATGATCTAGTCATTCTCACATTGCTGCTTTTGGGATCTTGCTGTGAAGGTATTGGCTACTGAATTTCCTTCATCACAATCGTGGATACCCTTCAAAAGTACATCGTTGGCTGTTAAGCTTTGGAGCATCTTGAAGTTGTGGAAGGTGTTTTAGAAGTCTAAGGGCAGAATTTTACACCCCGCGGGTGGGCGCGCCCAACACGATCAGGCGTAAAATCGCGTGAGATGATATCAGGAGAGCATCCCAAAGTCATCCCACCCTCGCACATTCTTCAGGTCAGCGGGCAGGTGCTGCTGTCAGAGCCACGCCTGCCATCAATTAAAAGGCCACCTAAAGGCATTAAAAACCCAATTGATCCCGATTTTACGTTGCCCGTGCGATTTTGCACTCATCTCACAGGCAAAATGGGCAGGCGGGCAGCCCATTTTTTGCAAATCCTCATCCAAGGGCAGGATAAAAAGGGTCAGCAGCATTGCCAGTGTGAGAAGTGACGAGTTTAGGAGATGGTTTGCTGCTGGTTGCTTATTTGAACTTAACAGCTTCATCTCTGTTCTGAGCTTCATTCTTAGCATTTCTAGGCTTTATTTCAGGGCTCATTGGTGCTCCAAGGCCCCCAGAGGTTTCAGACTGTGTGTACCCTTCCAGGTACCAGACAGCCTTCTGTTACCTCAGGAACAGGGATTGTGGTCTCTGCTGGTGGTATCTCCTCCTGAGGAGGGAGAGAGGGCCAGAAGGGAGAGGAGGCCAGGTATCCCAATGCAGCTTCCAGGAGAACGACCTGTGGGAGGAGAGGTGCAGGCACAAGGGGAGCAGGGCCAGCAGGTAGCCCAAGGCAGAAGGGACTGAAGGAGACACCACTATCCGGCTCTCCAGGGAGGCAGTAACATCCATTTGTCAGATGATTGGGCCTGTGGTCACCTCCAACCCCACGCCAGCGGCTCTGAAGATCACAGTGGCCCTTGACTTCTATGCCTCTGGCTCTTTCCAGGGGTCAGTGGGGGATCTTTGTGGAGTGTGCCAATCAGCTGTCCCCAGTTACGTGCAGCTGGTGACTGATGCTCTGTTCAGGTGGGTAATGACATTTATTCGTTCCTGTATGGACGAGGCCAGCCAGGCTGACCGAGCCAGAGGGTTTGCAGAGACTGCTGGGCTCCCCCACATCCAGGGTGCAATTGACTACACACATGTGGCCATCAAGGCGCCATCAGGTCAGCCGGGTGCCTTCGTCAACAGGAAGGGATTCCACTCCATGAACATCCAGATAGTTTGTGACCACAAGATAAAGGTTCTGCAAGTCTGTGCAAGGCACCCTGGCAGCTCCCGTGACGCTTACATCCTAAGATACTCTCCAGCTCCCCCGCCACCCAGCCCCACCGCACGCCCTCCCCCCCAATCCCACCCCACTAACCCCCCCTTGCCCCGCCCCCCCCCCCCAATCCCACCCCCCTCCCACCCACCCCACCCCACCACCCCACCCCACCTCACTGGCAGCAGCATTGGAGGCTGCCAGCTGACTGCGCTGTCTTGTTGGCCTTGATGACCCATATTCTAGCCAAGGATCTAACACCCACCAAGGTGCTGGTATCTACGCTGGTGCCTGGTTCAGAGGGAGGTTGTGATGCAGGTGCATCTGAAACCCAGTGGTCCTCCGACTTCAGGGATGACTCTCTGGGGTCCTGTCTGCTGGCAAATCTAAGTGGGAACAACAACATGTCATTAGTTTAAACCATCACACTGTCACTGTGCATGTCAGGCACCCTGGTGAGACAATGGCGATCTGCATCATGATGCCATCGTCTTTTAATGATCAATGGGGAATCCAGTTTTGAGGCTCCCATCAATGATGAGACTACACAAAAATGTTTGCACCATCCAAAACTCTCACCTCTGTGCACTGCACTCTTACTTTCATCAAAAACCCCTGCCTCTCCACAACCGGCTGAACGAGGTGGGTGGCAGGTCTCCAGTTCCAAGGCATCCGAGGCTCAAATCTGGTCAATATTAGAAGGTTTGGGGGGCCTCTGCTTGTCCTTGACCTCCCTACGTTGTTATGGTTCCTCTTCTCCTAAAAGGGCAGAGGAGCATTGAGTAGTCCACTCTCTACCTGCAGCACCGTCACAGCCTGGCCAACCCCACCTGAGGAGCACCTTGCAGGGCATATCCAAGTCGTGGCCCTTGAGCCGCAATGCACTCAGTCCAAGCAGCTAGGGCTCACCCCCTTGGCCAGCTCCGGCGTCACTGACAGTTGGCACTCAAACTCTAACACCCCTGAGCTCCATGGGGGGAACGGCCACACCTTAATACTTCCCCACACTGATCCATGCTAACACCATACTCACCCTTGCCGAGCATAGTAGGTCGTTGAACCTTTTGTGGCACTGCACCCATGTGCGCCACACAACGTTGTGGCTGCTGACCTCAACTTAGTCTGATGCAGTGGCCTCCTCCTGCCATCCCTGGAAATGAGGGTATCCCTCCTGGCAGCCACTTCCTCCAAGAGGACAATGAGGCACTCGTCCGAAAAATGGGGGGGGGGTGAGGGGGGGATGCTGAGTGGCCACCTGACCTGCCCTCTCGCCTGGCATCTCCGGCCATGATTGAGGCCATAGCTTCAGTCTCCAAACTGCAGAATATGATTCTTCCCTGGCAGTCCTCCGGGAGCTGCCTCTGCCGTTTTTAAACCGGCTGCCGGGTTACCATTGGACCCAACGGCCAACAGACCCCCCCCCACCCTACACCCGCCCGGCCCTTCCCAACCATTGGGAAGGCACGTTTCACACTGGGCAAGCCTTAATTGGCCAGCCAGCGTGAAATCCCAGTCGTGGGCGGATCACGGTCGGGGGTCTGCTACCTGACTGCTCATGGAGCATGTCCCCACCGAGGGTAAATTTCAGGCCTAAGTCTTTCTTTGGTGCAGAATTAAATAGGGCAGGAACAGGCCATTCACCCCAATGGTCCATTCCGGTGCTTATGCTGTACACAAGCACCTCGCACCCTATTTCATCTAACCCCATCAGCATAGCTTTCAATTCCTTTCCCCCCTCATGTGTTTATCTAGCCTCCCTTAAATGGATTGCTGCTATTTGCCTCAACCACTCCGCGTGCCATGAGTTTCATATTCTCACCACTCTCTGGGGAAAGATGTTTCTCCTCAACTACAGTAAAATCCCAATGAGCCAAATCCCAGGGGATCCGCTCACAAATTTCTAATAGACGGAACTTAGTGATTGGTGGGGAGGCCCCATTCCCACATGAATGCATCTTTACGTAAATCAACCTGCCTACAAACACGGTCTATATCAAAAACAACAGTTTCAAATGCCAAATTGAAACACCGTAAAAGTGTGAAAAAGTCTTTATTCAATTTGTTCACATTTTACAAAGGCCTGACACTGTAAAAGGCCAGAGCTTTGCATTGAAAAATGTCGGGAGTTAGTTCCAGAAAAACTGTTATCGTTTTCCGCTTAGCGTGCTGTTTTCGGACGTGTGTGATACAGTCCGCCATCTCATTAATGCAGTTCAACATGCTTTTGGTGTTTTTGTGCTGCAGTGAGAAATCCTGGAGCGTCTCTACGGCCTTTGTGGCATCAACTAGAGAAACGGGCAGGCAAATGGACGGGCATTCATCAGACTCTTCAGGCTCATCGGCCTTCCTGGTCTCCTCAGTTGAGGAACGTACTGCATCTACAGTGGCAGCGCCTGTCAGTTCCATCGTGCATCGTACAGCATCGTCCACCTCCACGTTAGTATCCACGGTTGTCGCTGCTGGAAATCCCATGCCAGCCTCCCGCAGCCAAGTGAAAAGTGCATCGTCATTGGATTGGTTGACCTCACCCTGCTGGCTCCTCATTCTCGTCGTCTGGTGCACTCAGGACCATTTGAACCCAGAGTGGTGGAAGCAGTTTGCAACTGTGGCTTCCGTCACCACCTTCCACACCTTTTTCATCATGAACATGGCCTCTAGTACAGTACTTCTGCTTGTTATCAATGGCCTCAATAACCTGAGAGATTAGCTTTTTTTTATTCATTCACAGGATGTGGGCTTCGCTGGCTGGACCAGCATTTATTGCCCATCCCTAATTGCCCTTGAGAAGGTGGTGGTGAGCTGCCTTCTTGAACCGCTGCAGTCCATGTGGTGTAGGTACACTCAGTGCTGTTAGGGAGGGAGTTCCAGGATTTTGACCCAGCGACAGTGAAGGAACGGTGATATATTTCCAAGTCAGGATGGTGTGTGGCTTGGAGGGGAACTTCCAGCTGGTGGTGTTCCCATATGTCTGCTGCCCTTGTGGTTGTGATAGTTTGGACAGTGCTGTCTAAGGAGGCTTGGTGAGTTCCTGCAGTGCATCTTGTAGATGGTACACTCTGCTGCTACTGTGCGTCAGTGGTGGAGGGAGTGAAGTTTGTGGATCAGGTGCCAATCAAGCGGACTGCTTTGTGGTGTCAAGCTTCTTGTGTGTTGTGTGGGAGCTACACTCATCCAGGCAAGTGGAGAGTGTTCCATCACACTCCTGACTTGTGCCTTGTAGATGGTGGACAGGCTTTGGGGAGTCAGGAGGTGAGTTACTCACCGCAGGATTCCTAGCCTCTGACCTGCACTTGTAGCCACTGTATTTATATGGCTCGTCCAGTTCAGTATCTGGTCAATGGTTACCTCCAGGATGTTGGGTGGGGGATTCAATGATGGTAATGCCGTTGAATGTCAAGAGGCGATGGTTAAATTCTCTCTTGTTGGAG
This sequence comes from Carcharodon carcharias, assembly GCF_017639515.1. Lineage (NCBI taxonomy): Eukaryota > Metazoa > Chordata > Chondrichthyes > Lamniformes > Lamnidae > Carcharodon > Carcharodon carcharias. The sequence continues at coordinate 20,258,819 of NC_054485.1, read as the reverse complement.
ATGGTCCTTTCCTGGCACTTGTGTGGTGTGAATGTTACTTGCCACTTGTCAGGCCAAGTCTGGATATTGTCCAGGTCTTGCTGCATTTGGACATGGACTGCTTCAGTATCTGAGGAGTCACGAATGGTGCTGAACATTGTGCAATCATCAGCGAACATCGCTGCTTCTGACCTTATGATGGAGGGAAGGGCATTGATGAAGCAGCTGAAGATGGTTGGGCCTAGGACACTACCCTGAGGAACTCCTGCAGTGATGAACTGGAGCTGAGATAACTGACCTCCAACAACCTCAGCCATCTTCCTTTGTGCTAGGTATGACTCCAATCAAAGCAGCTGCTGTCAATAGTGTGTTCTCAGGTTTCTGTTCACTCCCTGATCGATTGGCTGGAGTTGACCGCGCTGTTGGGAGACAAAAACGACTGTTCCGTGGGCTTCAGGCCAGTGATGTCGGGGTGCATGGGGCCATTGTTAGTAATGATGACAATCTTCTTTATCGTTCGCTGATTGTTTTGTCCACTTTCCTGATCCACACCAGAAAAATGTTGGAGGTCATCCAGGCGGGTTTGTTATCCTCGCACTGCGGGATCAGTGTCTTGACATTCACGAAGCAACATGGATTCTTGGGCTTTCGTCTCACAAGAAGCAGCAGCTTTTCGGTGCATCCACGTCAGTGCAGGCCACAGCAGTGATAGCACTCCGCTTTCCACCATTACATGTTTCACCTTTGAACGTCAAAGCGCAATCTGGCAAAACGCAGTAAAACAGCCCGCTTTCATCTGCGTCAAAAACGTATGTGGTTCATTCTCGTTCAAGCTGTGGATGAGACCATATTGGAGCAAATTGTCTGTCATCACTGCAGTAACCGCCGTTCCCTCACCACTCACTGTGCGGAAGACGGCGCTGTGCCTTGCCTTGAATCGAAACAGCCGTCCATCGCTGCACATGAACTCCATGAGGCCCAGCTTCTTTGCCAAGACGACTCCCTTTTCCTGCAGGATTGGACTGGAGATGGGAACGTTTTCTGCTCGGGCTGCCGTGAACCACATTAGCAGAACATCTTCAGCGTTGGGACAGGCAGCACTTTTCATCCTCTTCCTTGCCAGAGAGAATGCCCAATTGAACTGTTCCAAGGTGTTTGCCTTGTGATTTATAATGGACAAACTCAATGGTGGAATCTCCCACTCCTTTGTGATGTCTGCTTTCCACTTGCTGTCTCAACTTCATCTTCTCTCCAACTGACAACACTTAACTTTCTCGCCGCATTAGTCACACTCACAGGTATTGCATGTCCTTCCACAGGGAGATCTCGATGGCTTGCCCAGTGCTCCATGATGTCTCACTCTTGTGTAGACTAATTCCGCTCTGATTGGTTGCTGCGGTCATATGACAAGCTTAGACAAGATCGGCTAATCTGCAGGTACCAGTGCAGAATTTTGTCTTATCACAGGCATCGTTCTATGGGATTTGCTATTCTGCTGGTGTGAATGGTTGCCGACTTCTACATAACAAGAATTTTCTGTCATCCGAATTTGATTCATTGCAATTTCACTGGATTTCACCACCTTACCCACCAGACACTGGTTTGTCTGAGGTTTTGTCCTTCAGATCAGCTTGTTCTCCTCATGCCTCAGCCAACATCCCAAAATCAACCATTCCACCAAAAATAGATTGGCTGGTCACTTATTCATTTACCATTTGTGGGACCATGCTGTGCACAAATCGACTGCTTTCCTGATACAAAACATCAAGCACTACTCCTCAGGAGGTAGTTCACAGACACTTTAAGAGGTTTTGGAGGGAGCAGTTTAAAACAAAGACCTTTCTTTTTCCTGCAGTCACTGACAATTCAGCAAAGTATTGCTGGCTCCTCCTGACCTCAATTATGCTGATTGCTCACCAGGTGGAGCTCATGTACTTCAATCCAAGACTGCACAAGGGCCTAACTTGCTCCTAACACTCACCCCCACTGTTACTTCAACACCTTCTCCAGCTTGCATTATATCAATCAACCATCTTATTTGAAGCTCAGATTCTCAATGAAATGAAATACTTCTCTCACCAACGAAAACAGTTTAGATTCTTGGTTCAATATTGGTGAAGTAATTTCCAGTATACATACAATGTAATCTTGGGTTTGGCCTAAATAGCCAAGTGGTTATGGTACTGGGCTTATAACCCCAAGATCAAGAGTTCAAATCTCACAATGGCAAACTATAAAACAATTTTGGCCTAAATAGCCAAGTGGTTATGGTACTGGGTTTGTAACCCCATGATCAAGAGTTCAAATCTCACAATGGCAAACTATGAAACAATGTAACTTCATCTGAAACAGATGGAAACAGGTTTACTCAAAAGAGTATCAAGAGTTCAAATCTCACAATGGTAAACTATGAAACAATGTAACTTCATCTGAAACAGATGGAAATGGGTTTGTACTCAAAAGAGTTACAATGTAATCTTGTTTTCCAGCTTTAATTCTTTGATTCAATAAATAGTGATTAATTTGATTCTTAGTTCAATGTCTGTCCTTGGCTTGCTGCATTGTTCCAGTGAAGCCCAACACAAACTGGAGGAACAACACCTCATCTTCCGACTAGGCACTTTACAGCCTTCCAGACTGAATATTGAATTCAACAACTTTAGGTCGTGAGCTCCCTCCCCCATCCCCACCCCCTTTCTGTTTCCCCCTTCCCTTTTTTTTCCAATAAATTATAAAGATTTTCCTTTTCCCACCTATTTCCATTATTTAAAAAAAAACACCCCCACTAGAGCTATACCTTGAGTGCCCTACCATCCATTCTTAATTAGCACATTCGTTTAGATAATATCACCAACTTTAACTTTAACACCTATGTGTTCTTTTGTACTATTGTTGTTGACATCTTTTGATGATCTGCTTCTATCACTGCTTGTTTGTCCCTACAACCACACCCCACCCCCCCTCCAGCTCTCTCTCTCTCTCTCTCTCTCTCTCCGCCCCCCACACACACACCTTAAACCAGCTTATATTTCAACTCTTTCTTGGACTCGAACTCAAGTTCTGTCGAAGGGTCATGAGGACTCGAAACGTCAACTCTTTTCTTCTCCGCCGATGCTGCCAGACCTGCTGAGTTTTTCCAGGTAATTCTGTTTTTGTTTTTGTTTTGTGATTAATTTGATTGTTATTTATTAATTAATTGAAGTGGTTTTCAACGTGAAGATGGCAACATCAGTAAGTAAAGTATCACATTTAACATCAAACACTCAAAGGGTATATACAGCACAGTTTAGATACAGGGGAAAGCTCACTCCATACCAACAAAAACAGGAACTGCTGGAAAAACTCAGCTGGTCTAGCAGCATCTGTAGAGCGAGAAATAGAGTTAACATTTTGAGTCCGTCTGACCCCTTCGGGTCATGCTGCCTATAAGCCTACAACTGTGTGAAGGAACCAAATTGAAAGGAAACTCTTTTTGAATTCATAAGATAAAATGTGCTTTGCCTGGTGTCTGTTTACATCTATGGGTTATTGCTGCCTTGGTGAAGATTTACCTGGGTGTGATTTATTTGGGGATTTGTTTAAAAGTCATTATGGTAGTAATTTGTAGACATGTGTATGTGTTTAAATTTGTTGTTAAATTAATAAATGTTTAATTTATTTTATTTGAAAACCTCTAGAGGCTTGGTGGTTTCATTCCTGAATTCAGGGCTGCATCTCAAACATACCAATTGAAAATATAGGTTATGACAGGGAACCAGTGAGAGGCTGCTCCAAAGTGGCACCAGTCACATGGGGAATGATGTTAAAATGAACCTTGCAATGCTCAACGAGATTACAGGCCCCTTGAGCCTACCAATGTCAGGGAGCAGCACTTAGTATTGATGACAGCTGCCACTGGCCTGCAGGCCTTGCAATGAAGAACACTGCTCTATATTATCCCATCAAATATTCCCAGAACATGTACAAAGTAGATACAGAGTAAAGCTCCCTCAACATTATTCCATAAAACACTCCCAGAGCACGTACAGGGTAAAGTTCTCTATATACTGTGCAATCAAAAAAACCCGGAGCAGGTGCAAAGAACCCAGTACAGTCTCAGTCAGTTAAAGGATGGAGTCCATGGTTAGGAAACGGAGTTTGTGGTGAGGACTGAAGACAACGGATTTGGTTATCCCAGAATTAAGTGGCTGAGTTCGGTGATGGTGAAACTGTGGAGGCGCACTTCCTGCTGCCTGTATCAAAAGTGCGCAGATCTAACAAAGGCAGGATGAGGGAAGGAGCACATCTCAATCTATAAGACCATAAGACATAGGAGCAGAAATTAGGCCATTCGGTCCATCGAGTCTGCTCTGCCATTCAATCATGGCTGATAAGTTTCTCAACCCCTTTCTCCCACCTTCTCCCCGTAACATTTGATCCCCTTAACAATCAAGAACCTATCTATCTAGGTCTTAAATACACTCAATGACCTGGCCTCCACAGCCTTCTGTGGCAATGAATTCCATAGATTCACCACTCTGGCTAAAGAAGTTTCTCCTCATCTCTGTTCTAAAAGGTCTTCCCTTTACTCTGAGGCTGTGCCCTCGGGTCCTAGTCTCTTCTACTAATGGAAACATCTTCCACATGTCCACTCTATCTAGGCCTTTCAGTATTCTGTAAGTTTCAATCAGATCCCCCCTCATCCTTCTAAACTCAATTGAGTATAGACCCAGAGTCCTCAAACGTTCCTCATATGTTAAGCCTTTCATTCCTGAGATCATTCTCGTGAACCTCCTCTGGACCCTCTCCAGGGCCTGCACATCCTTCCTGAGATACGGGGCCCAAAATTGCTCACAATATTCTAAATGTGGTCTGATAAAGCCTCAGCAGCACATCCCTGCTTTTATATTCTAGCATTTTCCTTCATAACACACTGTCCATTTGCAGCTGCTCTGCTGTCACCTTGGCTGGGTCTAACTCAGCACAGGCCATTGTACCATGTGCAGCTGCTCTGCGCCTTATAAATATTTGTTAGGAAGGAGCTACATTAGCAAAGTACAACAGTGCAGTTAGTAAGCCTTCAGATATTTTGTCCATGAAAATCAAGAATTAGTTGTGCACTGATGTAGCACACTGAAAGTCGCTGCATGGCCTTTAATACACAAATAAGCTGTACCTTAATGGTCATTTCTACCTTCAAGCAATCACCCAAGCACTCCCAAATGTAGGAAACCTGATCATTCTAAACTACACAACAGACACGGGTTAAAACAATGTGATATTGCTTAAATCCTGTGATGCCAGAAGTCAGACGTATAAAAATTGAGTAGAGCTGCACCTATTATTATTCAGATGTGAAACGGCCCCTAATCTTGATAACATACACTGGCCAGCAGTGTGAGAAACCGTGCATGGCTGGGGGATGCAGTGTGAGGCGAATGCACATGCACAATTGTTGCTGGCGCTGGGCCGATTGATGTTCGGGGTTACGCTGATAATTAATTGGAGGAAATTTCTGCTCATCCAGGACTGAAGGTCACACAAGTAGTGCAACAAATCAGAGACAGTGAAGGGTTTGAGAGAAATGTTGCTGGGGTGGAGCTGGATGTCATCAGCATACATTTAGAGCCTAAGAGTTTTTGGATGATATCACTGAGGGACATTATGTAGATAGAAAATAGAAAGCCATAGGTACAAACACACACACATAAAAACACACACAAAAACAAGCTGATATATTCATTCCCAACAGTACATACTGACAGACACACAATAATAAGTGCATATAAGCATACACACTAACATCAACACACATGTACAGACACATAGATGGACTTACATTCTCAAAAACATTAGCATCTACTTGTGCATATAAGCGCAGAGACACTCATGCACTCTTACACACACACACACAAACTGGAGAGGGACAAAGAGGAAAGTGGCTGGGACGAAAGCAGAGAGATCAAGGTGGGGAGCAGGAGGGAATGGTCAGGGTCTGGAGGCTCAGTGTGGATAGTTATCCCTTTAAGTGTCAGCCATGGCTAGGTTGGTAAAATTCTTGCCTCTGAGTCACAAGGTTCTGGCCTTGAGTTCCATTCCAGGGCTTAATCACAAAAATCAAGGCTGACACTTCAGTGTGGTACTGAGGGAGTGCTGCACTGTCAGAGGTGCGGTCTTTCAGATGAAATGTTAACTCTGCCTATTCAGGGGGATGTACAAAATCCCATGGCACTATTTTGATGAAGCGTCAGGGAATTATCCCTAGTGTCCTGGCCAATATTTATACCTCAATCAACATCATTAAAAAGAAATTAGCTGGTGTTTGTCACATTGCTGTTTGTGGCAGTTTGTTGTGAGCAATATTGGCTGCTGCGTTTCATATGTTACAGCAGTGATTACACTTCTCAAGTGTTTCTTTGGTGGTAAAGTGCTTTGAGACATCAGATTGTTGTGAAAAGCATTAGACAAATGCAAGTCTTTCTCTTTTAAAGTCTCTCTACCTTCATGAGGATGGGTTTGGTGAGATCCTTTTTCAGCAACAGTCAGGTCAGTACAAGATGTGTTTGAATGCAGCACTGATCTCTGCTATATCCAATTGTCACCAGAATAACGAGGCACTTAATTAAATGGGCAAATGGCCATTGACCCTTACAACAATTAAGTAGCTTGTTAGGTGCTGAGAGAGCATTGGGGGAGCAGTTATAGTAGCTTCACTACAAATTGCAAACTAATATTTCATTACTGCCAACAAAGGCAGATTCTCAGGAAGCTGAGGTCTGTCACTAAGATGTCTGCAGTCTGTTAGAATCAAAAAGGGACAGTTTGGCCAATTACAGGAGAAACAGAGACATGGGATATGGAGGAGTTTCTGGAATCAAGCACAGTCGCCAACTAATCAGTGACTTCTGAACAAATATTCCCTCATAACGTAGAGTTAAATTGATTATTTGGGATCACTCTGGAAGGAGTTTGGAGAACTGGTGTTTCTAGTTGGAGGATTGATGGGATTTTGTGTCTGATATTTTAAGTATTACACAAGTTCAAACTAAGATTCTGAAACTTCTACATTACCACAGTGACTACATTTCAAAGGTACTGTCAGATGTGCCATCTTTTGAATGAGAATTAAACAGAGGCCCCTGTCTACATTCTCAGGTGGATATAAAATACTCCATGGCACGATTTCAAAGAAGAACATGAGAATTGTCTCCAGTATCCTGGCCAATATTTATCTCAACCAATATCACTAAAACCAGATAATCTAGTCATTATCGCATTGCTGTTTGTGGGATCTTATTGTATGAAAATTGACTGCTGGATTTCCTACAATTACAACAGTGACCTCATTTCAAATGTCCTTCATTGGCTGTAAAGTGCTTTGTGGAGTCCTGAGGTGGTGAAAGGTGCTATATAAATGCTATGGTTTCCAAATGTCTCCAGCGTTAGGGGTTTTCAACCCCTTATGTCTGGTTCCACTGCAGACTAATTAATGAAGACTGATTGGTATAATTAGTCGACAATTCTATTATTGTTGTATCATGAAACTCCCAAGAGGACAGAAGGCAAATTAGTCCAGCCTTGGTGTATACTCATCCTGCAATTCCCATGTTTCTACTTTTCTTCAAAATACATGATTTTCTAAAGAAAAAAAATCAGAAGCAGAATTAAAATACCGAGTGCACTCGTTCGCCAGGAGGTAGGGAGTTTCTGTGACTGTTTTTACAAGGAACCTTAATTGGGCTGGGCTGTCCCAGAATAAACCCATTCCAAATCTGAAACACAAACACCAGCACTGTTGTTGGAGCCAAATTGTCGGGAAGGTGTTGGGAGTGTGTGCAGGGGAGGAGGCGAGAGGATCGCTGTTAGAAATGACACATCACAACTCGTGTCCAGAATAAGCAGTGAAGATAGGCAGACACAGAGAATGAGAGAGAGAGAAAGTGACAAAGGGTGAGATAGAGAGGGAGAGACAGTGTGAGAGAGAGAGGGAGAGAGAGAGAGAGATAGCGACAAAGAGAGATAGTGAGAGAGACAGAGTGAGAGACAAAGATAGAGAGACTGAAGAACATCCCTTATACTGAGTGACTGAAGTGACAGAAAGAGAGAGAGAGAGAAAGAGGCAGAGGAACTGTGTGAAACTGAAAGTCAGTCACTGAAAAACATAGTCTCAGAGCAGGTGAGAGAAGGGGAGAGACAGATTGCGAGTTATGAGAGAGGGAGATACTTTGACAGAGAAAGATAGAAATGGACGAAAGAGAGATTGAAAGTCAGAAGCTGAGACAGAGAAAGAGAGACGAAGAGAGGTAAACTCAGAGCGACACCCAGTGTAAGGAATACAAGTAGAGACTGAGTGCTGAAGGAGTGGAGAGAAACTGAGAGTGAGATAAATAGAAGAAAGCAAGAGAGAGAGCAATAGGGACAGCGAGAGAATAGGAGTCAGAGAGTGAGAAAGACAGTGAGAGAGAGGCAATACACAGCTTGGAGCATTACTGGGACAAAAATTGGATGAACATGGGTAGACAGATAGAAATTATAGACCAGACCTTGATGGTCAGCTCACATTGGCCCAGTTGCAGCTGTTTTGCAAACTTTTTATCAGCCTGATTCTGCGTAAAATAGGAATAATCTGTTCAAGGACTGCAGTTTACTTTAGAGTCAGTGAACAAGATAATTAGTGAATCCCAGGGATCAAGGAAGAAACACACACTAAACTATTCAAATAACTTTAATTTAGTTTGGTCAGATTTAGATTGGTCATAAATTGACATATAATGGACAATGGATTTTCAATCTCTTCTTCTGTATCAAGAGTTTAACATATAATACAGTTCAGAACTGATGTGATCACACTGGAACTAACATCAGGATTCCTGGTGGCTCCTTAACCATGGTCTCTGGATGGATCATGGTTAAATGCTGGTTAAATCTGTCTCTTTCCATTTTCAGTCACAGACCCGTTTCATCTAATTCAATTCTCAAATGAATCTAGCTTCACAGAGCAAAACTGCAGGAGTAAGACTGAGAAAATCTCTGTTCTGGAATATTTCATTGGCCGTTATAGGTCAGAGCAGAGCTGTGGTCATAAGACAATAATTTAAGGATTCTATTGAAAAGTTGATTCATGAGAAATTCCTGCAAAATATATCTACTGGTTCTAACAGGGATTATTAAAGCATAATTGTACCAAGATATCCAGTGATATTGCATAATCTCATCATTAGTTCTGCTGTAGGCTGGTTTCTATGCCCTGGACAATGGGCAGTGAGCATCCTTGTATTGAATGTAACTGGGGCAAAGCTGGTACTATCAGGGTACCTAGCAACCGGCAGCACACAGAGGGACAGTACAGAGAGCATTAATCCCTAGGTTCAAAGAGCAATTATCAAATCTCAGAAGGCATCCTTTGGATGGTGAAAACGTGTGTGTGTCTGTCCTAAACCAGTATTTCAGTTCAAGGCCCTATCTTGGGCCCCTCAGAGGTTTATTAGCACTTGAATGTGCCCCAAGTATGTTTCCCTGTTTATGTGAGTGAGTGTGTGTGTATGTCTTTGTGTCTGTAACTGTGTCTGTCCCTTTGTGTGTGCTATTTCTTTGAGTGTTTCTTTATGTGTCTATGTGTTAGTGTGTTTATTTGTGAGTATGTTGTACATTCCTGTGTCTGTGAGGGATGTATGTAATTGCATCTATCTCTGTGCGTGAGTGTGTGCATCCTTGTCCCTATCTCTGATAGTGAGTGTGTTCATGTCCCTGCCTAAGATAATGCGTGTGTGTCTGTTCCTTTGAGTACTGAGCAAGGCTGCTAACAGCAGATGGGACCTGGCTGGGTGTGAAAGGGGCTCGGTTTGAGATCTGGGTGATGGTGAAGTGTGGGGAGAAGGTGTAAACCCATCAGTAGGTGACACCAGCATTCTTGCACCTCCTGATGCCTGGTTGCTGGGTTAGTGGATGGTGTGTGAGGAGCAGTCAGTTCTTGTACTGAGAGCTCATGTCTGCAAAATCAGTGATTCACTGAGCCTTGGCACTTGGTCTGAGATTGGAACAGCACAGCCTTGTCCATCTGCCTCCACCAAACTTGGTCTTAACTATGTGCAGGTTCCTAACCCACTGGCATTCTCCACATCTGGGGTGTTCCACTTGTTCATGCTGGACTTGGGCCCACAGTGCAAGAGAATATCAAACATTGGAGAGAGTCGGCAAGTTGACCAGAGAGAAGAAATGTTACATAGGAAAATAGGGCTAAAAATTGGATAAGGCCCATTTGTCAACACAGGGGTAGCCATGTGTAAGTGACCTGTGCTGAATCCAGGTGATACAGGCAGTAGGTAACAGCTTTCAAAAAGGCCTTGCGATCAGGACTAAGTCCTCATGATCACCAGATTGTGGAGAGCACAGCAGACCATCACAGTTCACAATACATGGCCCTGTGAGGGGGCTCCTTCTGTGCAGTCCAGGCAGGGGAATAGTTGTTTCAGGATGCTGATGGTCTGCTCCACAAAGTTCTGTTGTAGCATGGCTGACATCATAGGAGCACTGGTCATATGTGGTCAGGCAGCAAATGGGAACCCTTAGCCACATGTAGAGTGAGTAATCCAGGAACTCCCTCCCTTTGGTTCAGGATGGTAGCTCGAAGCTGGTGGCAATGGCTGACTGGTGCAGGATAAAAACATTGTGATTGCTGCCAGGATAATGAGCATTCACCAACAGAATGGCCTTTGTGTGGTTATACACCAACTGCACTTCAGGGAGTGGATCCCTTTGTGGCTGCAATACATCTCCCCATTGAGGGAGATGTGCACCCACATGTTTTGCAGCTGATGCTCCCAGAACTATTGGCAATCCTGGCGCCCTGTTAAAGCCATGTTTCTATCTCCTCCTGCTTTTCTTTGCTTAGAGATAGCACAATGAAGACCACTCTCTCTGAAGATTCTCTGTGGGCATGGCCTCCTGTTCTTTCTCCCTCTGTGCACAGCTTCTCCCTTCCGCTACCTCAACATCTCATGCCCAAAAGGGACTACTGTAGCCCACCCCAGACTGAAAGCAAGTTTTCTGCTCAGAGGCCTTTAAAATCCACTCCACATCTTGCAAAGGTTCAGCATTACTCCTTCCAGACTCAAAGTATCCAGACCACAGCATCACAGATGCCAGTCTTCAGCCAACTCGATTCACTCCACGTGATATCAAGAAATGGCTGAAGGCACTGGATACTGCAAAGACAATGGGCCCTGGCAATATTCCAGCAATAGTACTGAAGACTTGTGTCCCAGAACTTGCCGCACCCCTAGCCAAGTTGTTCCAGTACAGTTACAACCCTGGTATCTACCCGGCAATGTGGAAAATTGCCCAACAATGTCCTGTACACAAAAAAGGACAAATCCAACTCGACCAATTACCACCCCATCGCCTACTCTCCATCATCAGTAAAGTAATGGAGGGGGTCATCAACAGTGCTATCAAGCGGCACTTGCTTAGCAATAACCTGTTCACTGATGCTCAGTTTGGGTTCCGCCAGGGCCTCTCAGCTCCTGACCTCATTATTGCCTTGGTTCAAACATGAACAAAAAGCTGAACTCCAGAGATGAGGTGGGAGTGACTGCCCTTAACATCAAGGCCACATTTGGCTGAGTATGGCATGAAGGAGCCCTAGCAAAACTGGAGTCAATGGGAATCAGGTGGAAAACTCCCTGCTGGTTGGGGTCATACCGAGCACAAAGGGAGATGATTGTGTTTGTTGGAGGTCAATTATCTCAGTCCGAGCACATCACTGCCGGAGTTCCTCAGAGTAGTATCCTCGGCCCAACCATCTTCAGCTGCTTCATCAATGACCTTCTTTCAATCATAAAGGTCAGAAGTGGGATGTTCGTTGATGATTGCACAATATTCAGCACCATTGGCGACTCCTCAGGTACTGAAGCAGTCCATGTCCAAATGTAGCAAGACCTGGACAAATATCCAGGCTTGGGCTGACAAGTGGCAAGTAACATTCATGCCACACAAGTACCCAGGCAGTGACCATCTCCAACAAGAAAGAATCACCCTTGACTTTCAATGGCATTACCTTCACTGAATCCCCCACTATTGACCAGAAATTGAACTGAACTAGCCATATAAATACTGTGGGTACAAGAGCAGGTCAGAAGCTAGCAATCCTGTGATGTGTAACTCACTTCCTGACTCCTCAAAGCCTGTACACCATCTAAAGGCTCAAGCCAGGAGTGTGATAGAATACTCTCCATTGCCTGGATGAGTGCAGTTCCAACAACACTCAAGAAGCTTGATACCATCCAGGACAAAGCAGCCTGATTGGCACCACATCCACAAAAATTCACTCCCTCCACCACCAATGCATGGTGGCAACAGTGTATACCATCTACAAGATGCACTATAGGAACTCACCAAGCCTCCTTAGCCAGTACCTTCCAAAGCCACAACTGCTATCATCTAGAAGGACAAGGAAAGCAGACACATGGGAATACCACCACCTGGAAGTTCCCCTCCAAGCCACTCACCATCCTGACTTGGAAATATATCGTCATTCCTTCACTGTCGCTGGGTCAAAATCCTGGAACTCCCTCCCCAACAGCACATGGATTGCAGCGGTTCAAGAAGGCAGCTCACACCTGCCTTCTCAAGGGCAACTAGGAATGGGCAATAAATGCTGGCCTGGCCAGCAAAGCCCACATCCCATGAATGAATAAAAAACAGAATTTGTGTGAGCTCCTCCAACACGGAGGAGCTTCCCTACTCTGCAGCAACAAAACAAAATCAAAAGCACTCAACCTGTAAGTTCCATGGTGATACCTTTAAATAGCACCAGTTGGGGTTTGGGGGATGGTATGTTCAGCTCAGTGTATTTAAGAGATCCAAAATGCCAGGTCTGGTGCCAAATCAGCATTAGGGGCTGACTGATCTCACAATCTGCCCACTCCGCATGCTTCTGGCACTCACATGGGTCTACACACCTTACCTTTTTCATAACTTGACAATCAGGCTGACCCACACCATTTTTCTTAACTCCAGCTCCTTTTATGCAGAAACCAGTGGTATCCAGGAGCCGAATTTAGCAGCCACAGTATACGTTGACACCAAATTTGGTTTTTAAAAGCTGGTGGATTGTAAATTGAAAGGAAGACTGAGAGAGAATGGACTGAAGTGAGAAGAACAACAGCCAATCGGTTCACAGGAAGGTCCCATAAACAGCAATTATTAATAAAAAGACCAGGTAATCTATTTTAATGATGTTGTCTGGGGGATGGATATTGGCCAGGAAAGTAAGGAGAACTCTCTTGCTCTTTTTCAGATACCATTATGGAATCTTTTACGTCCACCTGTGAGGGCAGATGGGGCTGCAATTTATCCTCTCGCTTGAAAGATGGCACTTCCAACAGTGCAGCACTCCCTCAGTACTTGCACTCAGTGTCAGCCTCGATTATGTGCTCAAATCTATAGATTGGGCCTTGAATCCACAATATTCTGACTCAGAGGTGAGAGTGCTATCCTCCTTTAGCCTCCACCTCCACCCCCTGCCCCCATTGCTTCACACACAAGCTGTGTTCTCTGGTAACAAGGCAAAATAGCTTGTAATGGTTGACATGATGTCCCTTTAGAACTTTAAGAGCCACAAGGATATTAATCCTCAAACTTTGATTTTCAAGTGAGAACAAGACATAGTCACTCCTTATAATCCAATCCTTTCAATCATTCCAAATGCTCCCTTCTTCAGTAGCTGCAATATCCTTTTGCTGTTGCAGCAACCAGACATGAATACATCAAAGTCTGTCCACGTTTACAGAGTGATTTACAGAGTGACAGGATTACTCCCCTATTTCAGTTCAATATTGACCTTTTAATACATTCCAATTCCTGGATCTGATTTGCTTTACTCACTGCCACCAAGAATTGTTGTTTCAATTTATTGTCAACCAGGGCTCCCAGATCTCGTTCATTATTCGCGCACATTATTTTCTTTCCATGTAAGAAATAGTCCCTTCCTGAATTATTTTAGTCCCCAAATGAGGCACTTTGCTTTCTGTACATTTGTGTTCCACCTGCCACCTGCCTGCCTAATTCCCAAGTATATTCAAATCCTCCTGTAGCTTATTCAGTTTAACTTTGGAGTTTACTGCCTTTATTAGCTTTGTATCAACTACAAATTTAGTCACTTTTCTTGTGTCCCCAAGCCCCATATTTTTTAATTAAAATTGCATGCTTCTTTTTAGGAAGATAGATATGTTAATACAGAGTCTTGTCACCTCTTCAAAACATTTCACTACTACATGAATGTGCATCGACTGATCTATAGACTGATACAACAGTCTCAAACTAGTTCATCAGTTAACCTGGTGATGTGATTACAGTGATAGGAAATGAGCCAGACTGACAACAGAGGGCTAATATAGGCAAGGTTAGGAAGGATGTGAAGACATCAGAGAGGGTGCAAAAATGATTTCCAAGAATGGTTCCAGAAATGAGGAACTTCAATGACATGGTTAGATTGGAGAAGCTGGGGTTATTTCCTTAGCAAAGAGAGGAGATTTGATAAAGGTCATGAGGGGTTGGCACAGAGTAGATAGGGAGAATCTGTTCCCATTGGCGAAAGAGTTGAGAAGCAGAGGACACTGATTTAAGGCAATTGGCAAAAGAACACCAGTGATATAAGGAAAAACTTTTTTTATGCAGTGAGTGGTTAGGATCTGGAATGCATCACCTGGAAGATAGGTGGAAGCAAATTCAACTGAGGCCTTCAAAAGAGAATTTGATAATTATCTGAAGAGAAAAAATTGTCAGGGCTAAAGGGAAAAGTCATATGAGTGGGACTGAGTGGACTGTTCTCGCAGCGAGTCGGCACAGACATGAATGGCCTCCTTCTGTGCTGTAAACATTCTACGATTCTTCTTCAGGCACTGAAAGGATTAAATTATGGAGCAGGTTGCATTAGAATTCTATAGGAGCAATATGGTTCAGTTCTCAGACTCTGGGTTAAAAGATTGTGGGTTCAAATCTCACCCAAGAAATTTGAGGACATAATTCAGGCTGACACTTCAGTGCCATGTTTGAACCAGATAAGCCTTATTTCCTTCTTTTGGCTCAGGTGAGTGTTAAGGGTCTGTTCAAACATAGGAACATTAGAAACAGGAAAAGGCTACTTAGCCCCCAAGCTTGTTCCACCATTTAGTTAGATCATGGGTGATTCATGCCACAAATACATTTTACGGCCTTTGTTCCATGTCCATTTAAACCCTTAACCAACAAAAATCTATCCATTGCAGTCTTGAAAGTTTCAGTTCAACCTCATTATCCACAGCTTTTGGGGAAGAGAGCTCCAGATTTCTGCTAGTCTTTGAGCGAAGAAATGTTTCCTCATTTCACCACTGAACAGCCTAGCTTTAATGTTAAGATTGGGCCAATTTGTTCTGGATTCCTCCACCATAGGGAAGAGGTTCTCTGTAACCACCCTTTTGAATCCCTTTATCATTTTAAGCACTTTGATTAGATCACTCTGCAATGTTCTAAACACCAAGGAAATACAAGTCTAGCCTATGCAACCTGTCTCTATAATTTAATCCATTCAAGCCCTGAAAAAGAGC
Source organism: Carcharodon carcharias (assembly GCF_017639515.1). Classification (NCBI taxonomy): domain Eukaryota; kingdom Metazoa; phylum Chordata; class Chondrichthyes; order Lamniformes; family Lamnidae; genus Carcharodon; species Carcharodon carcharias. Next base: position 20,243,277 of record NC_054485.1, on the reverse strand, counting down.
AGACAATTCTCTGAACCAAAAGCACAGAATAGCTGGCCATTCATCTCAGTTGTTGTTCTGTTGCATTTTGTTCCAACTCTCTTCTATTCTATGTCAGCCATGGTCCAGTTGTTAGTTGTTCTGAGTCAGAAGATTGTGGGTTCAAGCCCCTTTCGGGAGACTTGAGCACTGAGGGACTGTTGCACTATCAGAGGTGCTGGGGTCAGTGTGAATCTACAGTCCAATGGGGCAAATGAGCTTGAATCGAGCGCTGGCCTTCAGAACTTGTTGTTTAGTTAGAACTAATATATCCAACATTAAGTAGCAGCTTGTGTCTCTAATTTAATTCCAAGTATAATCCACCTTCTCAGAACTGAAAACAAAACGCCAAATGGCTTCTAAACACGACAAACAAATGAGAATTTGAGTGTTTACTGAGTCACTGGCTCCAAGTTTCCTGTGCTGTGCCAGAGCCAAATTGCTGGGTAAGTGTTGGAGTGTGTGAGGGGCAGGGAGTGGGGGCCACTGTTTAAAATGACGCATCAGAACTTGTGCCCAGAATAAACAGTGAGAGACAGAGAAGAACAGAAAGCAAAATATAGCGAGACACAGAGAGACACAAAGACGGAGAGAGAGAGAGGCACTAAGGAGAAGATAGAGATACAGAAAAAGAGAAAGAGACAATGGCAGCAAGAGAGAGGGACTGATGGACAGAAACTGAGAGAAAGAACGAGATAGAGAGACCAAGAGAAGGAGAAAGGCAGAGAAACTGTCAGAGAAAGAAAAATCAAAGGAGATACAATATGCAGCTCACATACAAGTAATTTAATTTGAATAATTGGTCAGAAATTGACATAGGAAACAGACAATGAATTTTCAAACTCCCCTTTGTATCAGTCAATGTAATGGGAAATAAGAAGCAGAGCTGATGTGATTACAGGACAACTAACATCAGGAATCATGATGGCTCCTTAATCAAGGACTATTGGATGGATCATGGTTAAATCTAGGTTAAATCTATCCCTCTCTATTCTCAGTCACAAATCCCTTTCATCTAGTTCAATTCTCACATGAATCCAGTATCATGAAGCCAACTTTGTATGTGTATGTGTCAGTCCCTGCGAGTACTGGGCAAGGCTGACAACTGCAGGATGGAGCCTGGCTGGGTGTGAAGGGGGCTGGGTCTAAACTGTGGGTGATGGTGAAGTGTGGGGAAAAGGTGTAAATCCATCAGTAGGTGACACCAGTCCTTTTGCGCCTCCCAGTACTCAGTTACTAGAGGGGGGCAGGGATACTAGGAGCAACAGTCAGTTCTTCTCTTGTACTGAGAACTCAAGTTTGCACCGTCCGTAATCTGAGGTCTTGCGCAAAGGTTGGGTTCAAAAACAATCGATAAAGTTGAAATCAATTTATCTCAATCCTTAAATTTATCACTGGATACATTCATAGAACAAAAACTCTTCACAAGAGTATTGTCAAACAAAATTTGAATCGAGCCACATAAAAAGATATTAAGCCAGGTGACCGAATGCTTGGTAAGAGCGATAGATGTTATGGAGTGCCTTAAAAGAGGATAGAGAAGTAATGAAGCACCATGATTTAGGGAGGGAATTCCAGAATGTAGGAGCTAAGCAGCTGAAGGCACGGCCACCATTAAAATCGGGGATATGCAAGAGGCCTGAGTTAGAGGGTGCAGAGATCTCGCTAATTGTACTTCCTGTATCACCGAGAAGCTCACCCACCCCTCTCTGCAGTGACACTGCCTGACACTCTCTGGAGTCTTTACTCCACCCTCCCCCAGTGACTATGTTCCATATAGCATTTTACAGGTAATAATTATGCTTTGGTTGGAGGAAGGCTGAGTGATGTGAAAGAGCAGGAAGGGTTTAAGATTCAGGCTCACAAGACATTAAAAGCAAGCAACTCAAATGGATATGGCCATAAAGAAACTAATGGAATACTGGGTTTCATAGCAAAGAGTATAAAAGTTAAGCTGGAATGGAGAATCAGTATAAAACGCGAGTAAGGCCACTAGTAGACCACTGTGTGAAGATTTGGACTCCACACTATAGAATGGATATTGGGGCTTTAGGCAGGGTACAATAGACACCCTTAAGCATTAACAAAATACAATTCACAGAAACACAGAATCAAACAATGCAGAAGAGGCCCTTCGGCCCATCGAGTCTGCACCGACACATGACAAACACCTGACCTACCTACCTAATCCCATTTACCAGCACTTCGCCCATAGCCTTGAATGTTATGACGTGCCAAGCACTCATCCAGGTACATTTTAAAGGATGTGAGGTAACCCGCCTCCACCACCCCTCCCAGGCAGCACATTCCAGACCATCACCACCCTCTGGGTAAAAAAGTCTTTCCTCACATCCCCCCTAAACCTCCTGCCCCTCACCTTGAACTTATGTCCCCTCGTGACTGATCCTTCAACTAAGGGGAACAGCTGCTCCCTATCCGCCCTGTCCATGCCCCTCATAACCATAGCTCACATGAATGGCCAGCTAATCTACTTTTTGGTTCAGGGAATAGATTATCACAGATACAATAGGACACTAAATGATATGAAGAAACACAAATATGAAGAAAGGCTAAAATTTTTTATAGATAACAGGGCAATAGGTAAAAAATGATGAAAGGATAAGACAGGGTAGATAGAAGCAGACTGTTTCCAGCAATTGAAGGGTTAAGAACGAGGTGCCATAGACTTAAGATTAAAGAGACTTACATCAGAGGGCAAGAGAAACCTTTTCACAGAGAGTTGTGAGGCTATGGGATTCCCAGGGTTTTTTAATGGAAGTGGTGCACTTCCCCATGAACCTGGACACTCAGGATTGGATTCTCCATTATCACCCCATCAAAAATGAGAAAGGATAGTGACAGAAAGCAGAGCAAAACCTGATGGTGAAACCTACAACCTTTTCATTGCACCATTCCCAATTTCCCTGCTCACAGAGTTGCCAACTCTGGTTGGATATATCCCTGAGAGTTCACCACATGACCTCCTGCCTCCAACTGTCCTTTCCTCACGCGCTCCTGCCATTGGTCAGTCAACATGTCAATCCTCATTGCGTCCTGCTGTCACTCTCCCCACAATGGTCACTCGATATGTCCAATCTCACAGTTCCCCACTTTCCCATGGCCAATTGGGAAACACTAAGACCATTCATTACCTGATTGGGTATCTCTTGACTGCCAGTCAAACAGCCTTTATTCCAATGGTCAATCTTTTTATAGCTAATAAACAGAAGTGTTCAAATAAAACAAACATACAGTTCTGTTGAAGGTTCATGAGGACTTGAAACGTCAACTCTTTTCTTCTCCGCCGATGCTGCCAGACCAGCTGAGTTTTTCCAGGTAATTCTGTTTTTGTTTTGGATTTCCAGCATCCCCAGTTTTTTGTTTTTATATATATACATTTCTTTGAATTCCCTATGGGTTTTTTTTTTCTCTTGATTGGCTTTGAATTCTGGAGGGTTAGCAACACTACTTCCACTTACACCTGCCAGAGTCTCCCAATCTCTACCAGTAAATTCCAGTGAGATCCAGGTCCTCAGTCTATTTCCCACTAATTTCCCATTAATACTCCATCTAAAAAAAAGACAATCCTGTCCTTATGGGCACTTAACCACAGAGGCATAGGGCATCACAGTTAAGCTTGATACTAACCTCACACATTTCCTAACAGGAGTCATTGGGCAATAATCAGAAGGAAGAGGGAAAGGGCAAGAAAGGGGAGGGGAATAGAAGGGAGGGGAGGAGAGGGGAAGGAAGGGAAGGGGAGGGAAGGAAGGAAGGAACTTGCATGTCTATAGTGTCTCCCATAACCTCAGGATATTCCTGGATTTGCAACCATTGAAATGTCTTTGATGTCTAGTCACTGTTGAAATGAAGTTAAAACAACCATCAATTTGTGCATAACAAGCTCCCAGAAACAGAAATGTGATAATGATCAAGTTTTAGTGATGTTTGTTTAAGGAATGTATATTGGCCAGAACATCAGGGATAATTCATCTGCAAAATAGTGTCATGGAGTTTTTTTTATGTCCACTTGGTTTGAAAGACCAACAGTGCTGCACTCCCTCAGTGTTGGCACTGGCGTATCATTTTGTGCTCATGGCCAGGATTTTATGGCCCTGTCACAGCGTGTCTCCCCTTGGTGGATACGGCCACACATTTAAACCTCCATTCAGTTCGGTGGGACCATAATATCCCACCGGGCAGGAGGAGCCGTAACATCCTGGCCCACGTCTTTGGAGTGGGGCCCGAACCCACACTATCCCCTCAAAATAGAGGATAATTGAGCTTTCAAGATTGAGATCTGTAGATTTTTGAAAGGTGAGGGTTTCAAGGGATGTGGGACAAAGTTGGGTAAACTGAGCTGGGGATCAATCACAATTTGATTGAACAGCAGAACAACTCAAGAGGTTGAATGGCTTCCTCCTAGTCCCATGCTGCCAAGGCTAAGATGAGTTAAATCAGAACAGAGCGGGAATCCAATTTGGGACCTTTCTGATCTAAATAGTTTAGCCATTCACTGGGTAAAATGGGAGCCCTTCCTGTAAAAGGATCTTTGCAAATCTCAAGAGACAAAGAAGGGTTACAAAGAGCAAATTGAAAGTACAGAAGAGCAGGGATCAGACCAGGTGCTATGAAAATGCAAGTTTTTCTTTCTTTCGACATTAAATGGAGTTTTGTTGTCTTCAAAGTATTGGACCCTGTTCTCCCTCTCCTGTTACAGTTTGGGCTGACTTCAGCCATCCCCAACCAACCCAGTTATTCACATGTCCTTCATCTCTTTATTACCTTCCTCCCTTGTCTCATGTAATTATCACTGCAGACACTTAGCCATGTCTAGTTTTCCTTTAAAGTCCATCATGGTGCATGTGTGTGTGTCTGTGTCTGTGTATGTGTGTGTATGTTCTCCCCCTGTTCTGTTCTTATTTAAATGCAATTCATTTTTACTTTCCCAATTCAGATGCAGAATTACATTGGAAACATTTACTTGTCAATGTCCTTCGCAGACTCTAATGGAAGCACTGACATATCCCATATTTCAGTGTTAGGCTTGGGGAGCACTCTAGCCTCTGAGTCAGAAGGCTGAGGCTTCATGTGCCACTCCAGAGACTTGAGCACATAACCTAGGTTGAAACCCTAGTGCAGTACTGAGAGATTGCTACACTGTCAGTGTTTGCCATCTTTCAGATGAGGCGCTAACCCAAGTCTGTCCTCTTAGGTGGCAGTAAGAGATTCCATGTCATTATTTTGAAGAAGGGTAGGGGAGTTCTCCCCAATGTCCTGGCCAATATTAATCCCTCAACCAACATCCCAAAAAAAACTGATCACGTGTCTCATTGTGGATGCTTGCTGTGTACAAATGTACTGCCATGTTTCCCTATATTACAACAGTGGCTACATTTTATAGTACTTCATTAGCTGTAAAGCCAAGATCATGGAAGGCACTACATAAACATAAGTCTTTCTTCTGTCGTTACAACAGTATGTTGTCAGCAATAATTAGGATTCAGGGCAAAGAATGTCAACAATGGATATGGGGGAAATGAGGATAGGACGGGTTACAAGATAGGAAGATTAGGGGATGGAAAGTCCCTCAAGTCACACCTTCAAGCAGTTCCTCAAATGACTCCAGAAAGTATACCTCCAGTCAGACCAGAGCCAGTCTGAACCTGTAGCCATTGTGAGGTCCAGGATTTGCCTTTCTGAAAGCTCTTACGGTTTCATGCATCTCTTTAAGATCCGTGACCAGCTTCTTTTTCCTAAATTCATTCTCAAAAGCCGGCTTCAGGCACAATGGGGTGAATGTGCCATAGGATTCTATTGACTCCAATCACTGAATTAAAAGGTAAATTGCTATAAATGGGTTCTTTGTAAGCACCTCAGCCTAGTGAAATGATTATTAGACAAAAACAGAATTACCTGGAAAAAACTCAGCAGGTCTGGCAGCATCGGCGGAGAAGAAAAGAGTTGACGTTTCGAGTCCTCATGACCCTTTGACAGAACTCAATTAAGTCTTATTAGATTTGTTTTATAAGTACAGGAACCAATAGTGCATGCACAGACCACTGCCTACTGACTCCAGTTAAACTTATGTTGAATTAGACCTCATTAATCTTGATCCATACAGAGACTTCCACTCAAAAGCCATTTCCTAAGCAATTCCATTGTATGTACATTCCAATTTAAAGATAAGATTTTTGACTCCAAGAGGGGAAATCCCATCTAATTAATAGTACAGCTGGATCAATGATTACACAGCTTTGCAATGATAGTTAGTTACAGCAATTTAGGAGAGCCTTACACTTGTAAAACCTTTACTATCCGCCCTCTCCCTGCAGGGAAATATCTCAGAGTGCTTCATACACAATGGATTGTTGAAAAGCAGCAAAGGGCAAAGAAAGATCTGAAAAAGGTCTTACATTTCTACTTAGCTTTATCACATCCTTGGGCATTTCACATAAAATTAGTCACTTCTGAAGTGTGATCACAACAAAACCGTTTTACACACAGCAGAACTAGAGCAGATAAGATAAATAACCATATTACCTCCATCACCCCTTTCCTCTTTGAATGTGTTTCACTTCCCATCCCAATGTCCAATTTTTCTGCAATTCCATGTCAGAACTCCTCCAATCAAATTTCCATTCCTTTCCACAACACTGAAATGACCCTCACCAAATTCATGAATGACAGCCTATCACCATGTGACTGTGGTAAGCTTATTTTTTGCTTTGAGAGATGTGAGTTTAACTGGCAAAGCCAGCATTTATTGTCCATCCCTAATTGCCTTTGAGCAGGTGGTGTTGGCCTGACTTCTTGAACTTATGCCGTCCATGTGGTAAAGGTATACCCACAGTCCTGAAAGGAGAGAGTTCCAGAATTTTAAACCAGCAATAATGAAGGAACAGCAATATAGTTCCAATCAGTATGGTGCATGGAATAGAGAGGTCCTTGTGGGTGATGCTGTTTACATGAGTTTTCTGCCCTTGTCCTTCCAGGTGATAAAGTTCACCAGATTGGAAGGTGCTGTCGAAGGAGACTTGGCAAGTTGCTCCAGTGCATCTTGTAGATCATACACACTGCGACCATGATACACAGGTGGTAATTGGGAGTGGGGCGGGGGGTTGGGGTAAATGTTTAAGGTGGGTGCCAATCAAGTGGCCCGCTTTGTCCTGAATGCTGTCGGGTTTCTTGTTGTTGGAGCTGCACTTTGCCAGGTATGTGGAGAATATTCCATCACATTCCTGATTCATCGTCTTTTCTGCCCTGTCTGCAGCCTTTCCAAAGTCTCCCCTCTATTGCCCAGTTGGATGGGTTTGCCTTCAGTAGCTTCCAGTATTATCTTCTGCTCATAGCCAGAGAATCACCTGCAGTGGCTTCTTTTCCAGTTCACACGATATTACCTCTGGATCTATCCATGAGCCCCTTCTATTTCTCATCTGTATGCTGCCCCTCAACAAGTTCACCCAAAAGCATGTTAGGTTCCACGTGCTTGCTGATGACACCTAGCTTTACCTCCTTGCCACCTCTCTCGACTTCTCTAAATGGCAGACTGCTTGTCTGACACCCAGTGCTGGATGAGCAGAAATCTCCTCCAATTAAATATTCAGAAAACCAAAGCCATTGCCTTTGGTTCCCACCACAAACTCCACTCATGAGCCATGGATTCCATCCCTCTCCCTGACAACTGTCTGAGGCCGAAGCCAACTGTTTGCAATCTTTCTGTCATAACTGACCTGAAGCTGAGCTTCCCAACCCATACCCCCTCCAAGCCTGCCTACTTCTACACCCATTGCATCACCCAACTCCACCCTGTCCAGCTCATCTGGTGCTGAACCCCTCAAGTTCGCCCTTGTTACTTCTCAATTCCAACACTCTCTTGATCACCCCCTTACCCCCATCCTGCACTCTGTAAACTCATCCTGCTGCTCCCTGTTCCCTAACTCGATCCCAATGTAAGTACTTCATTAGAGGCACTATATAAATGCAAATTGTTGCTGGGAATATTTGATGAGACAGCGTAAAGAAAGATTAAATAAAAGCAAAATACTGCAGATGCTGGAGTTCTGAAATAAAAACCGAAAGTGCTGGAAAAGCTCAGCAGGTCTGGCAGCATCTGTGGAGAGAGAAACAGTTTGGACTCCAATATGGTTCTTGACAGTAACATAGTGATATTGTCACCAGTATTCCAGAGACCCAGGGTAATCCTCTGGGGACCTGGGCTCAAATCCCACTATGGCAGATGGTGAAATTTGAATCCAACAAAAATCTGGAGTTAAAAGTCTAAGGAGGATGACAAAACCATTGTCGATTGTTGTAAAACAAAAACCCATCTGGTTCACTAATGTCCTTTAGGGAAGGAAATCTGCCGTCCTTACCAGTCTGGCCTACATGTGACTCCAGACCCACAGCAATGTGGTTGACTCTTAAATGCTCTCTGAACAAGGGCAGTTAGGGATGGGCAGTAAATGCTGGCCTAGCCAGCAAAGCCCACATCCCATGAACGATTTTTTTTTAAATGCTAGACTCGAAACATTAACGCCATCTCCACAGATGCTGCCAGAACTTTGTGTTTTTTTAATGAAAGAAAGCTTTACTGTATACCTAACCCATGGCGTACCTGTCATGGGAGAGTTTGATGGAACACTGGGTAGCCGGGGCTAACACCCACCACGATGGATGGTCACAAATTTTAAAAAGAGCCCTTTTATCATTCCACTTTCTAACTAGTAGGGGAGGTGCTCCTGTCCCCACTTTTGTTCCAAGGGCTTTTCCATCCAGAAAAGGGGCCCTCAAAGTCTCTCTCTCCCCCTTCCCCTCCCCCTGAAACTCCGGTGGCTGATCTGGTTGCAATTCGGTGTGAAACTGCATCAGTCAACATTACAACATTACAGTTACAAACAAAAGCAGTAAAAGCCTTGGTTGTTCGCTCATTTTTTCAACAAATCTAAACTGAGCTATTATTTAACACCATGTTTGCGGTTAAAGGTAACAATGCAAGATTATTGTGTGGGGGGATGATTTTTAACCCTTTCGCGGCTGAGAGCTGGCGATTTTTCTCTCGCTCCTAAGCTCTTGTGGACGAGAGACGTTCTGCTTGTTAATTGTAACTGTTCTGACCAGGAGCGCGTTGAGACAGACCATGTACCTCCGGAGCTTCAGATGAGTGTTTGTGATGTTTCAAAGTTTGGTTGTAAGTTTCTCCAACTCTCTTATCACTTAGAGACGCCCGGAAATCTGAGTTATTGGACTGACCAGGAGAGACCCGTCCCTTACACGTGTCCAAGAGGCCATTCACTTGGGTTAGTAAATGGCACTGGGGTGAGGGACCGTGTGCGTGTGTGTGCAGAAGAGATTTTAAAACAAACACGCACTCCGCTTTGGGAGTTTCCTAACTCCCCAAGTGAGATAGTAACACATTAACACGTGTCCACTGGCAGCCAAATTGTTCAGGGAGGTGTTAGCGAGTATGAGGGACTGACTGTCACGTACGACACGTTCCCAGTTTGTGTCTTTCCCCAAACGGTCCTACTCTAACCCGAGTGAAGGAGTCTGTTAGGGAGAGGGAGTAATTGCGTCAGGTACCCCACCTTCTGGCTGCTCAATATCTCTCCCTCTCACATGTTGCTGTGTCTGACAATCTGAATGATTCCCCCATGTTTTTCTACACAGGCCCACTGCATTCATGTATCGCCTTTAACGTCCGGAGGCAATCAAACAAAACGACACTCGGTCACATATGGAGATTTTAGGACGAGAAACATAGAAAGCTAGGAGCAGGAGTAGGCTATTTGCCCCTTTGAGTCTGCTCTGCCATTCAATGTGATCAGGGCTGATCCTCTATCTCAACACCATACTCCACACTCTCACACTCTCCCCATACCCCTTGATGCCTTTGGAGTCTAGAAATCTATCTGTTTCCTTCTTAAGTATATTCAGTGACTAGGCCTCCACAACCCTCTGTGGTAGAGAATTCCATAGATTCACCAATAATAATTATAATTAATCATAATGACTAATAACCAAAAGCTTGATCCAAGAGGTTTTGAGGGACAATTTGAAGAAGGAAAGAGAGGTTGGAGAAGTTTAAAGAAGAAATCCCAGAGCAAAGCCTAAGCAGCTGAAAGCAGGGCCAGCAACGTTTGGGTGATTAAAACCAGGGATGCACAGAAAGCCAGAGTTGGAGTAATGCTGGTTTCTCAGAGGGTTTTAGGGCTGGAAGAGCTTACAGAGGTATTGAGGGATGAGGGCCAAGGAAAGATTTGAACAGGAGAATAAGAATTTTAAAATCGAGGTGTTGCTGGATCAGAGGGTGTCTTGTCCTAATATTTATTTCTTTGGTTTGGCACATTTTTTTTTGATAACACTCCAGTGAAATGCCCTGGGACCTCTTCCGATGTTAAAGGCACCGAATAAATGTAAGTTGTTGTTGGTGTTGTTACACTTCTCTCAAATTTGCATTTCCTTCACAGTTACAAAGCCATTCAGGAAAGCTCTAGAGAAGAGTGTTATTCAGGACCATTGCTCATTGGCCAGTTCAACCTTCCAGTTTCCGTCCATCCTCTGACCTCGAATTTATCAGGCGAAACCAAAAAGAAAGCTCTGCAGAAGCACAGTACATTCAGCACCACCTGGAATCCCCTCCCTACACCTCTCTGCCTCTCTACCTCCCTTTCCTCCTTTAAGACCCTCCTTAAAACCTTCCTCTTTGACCAAGATTTTAGTCATCTTACCTAATATACCCTTACGTGGCTCTGCGTTGCATTTTGTTTTATAGTTTTCCTGTGAAGTATCTTGGGACATTTTATTAAGTTAAAGGTGCTATATAAATATAGATGCCACTGTTGTTGAAATACTGTTATGACCATGTAAAGGAGGGGTAAAAATTACTCCCCTATTATACCGCTCCAAGTCTGACCATAACAGAGTTCTTTTAATAAATTTAGTGAGGGTGAAGGTCTCAATGTCTGTAAACAAAAACAGAACTACCTGGAAAAACTCAGCAGGTCTGGCAGCATCGGCGGAGAAGAAAAGAGTTGACGTTTCGTGTCCTCATGACCCTTCAACAGAACTCAGAAATATAAGCTGGTTTAAGTGGTGGTGGTGGGGGGGGGGGGGGGGGGGGGGGGGGGGGGGGGGGGGGGGAGGGTGGGGGGTGGTGGTGGCGGGGTGGGACAGTTAGAGCTGGATAGACGGTCAGTGATAGGTGGAGATTGCCAAAAGATGTCACAGACAAAAGAGGTGTTGATGGTGGTGATATTATCTAAGAAATGTGCTAATGGTGACATTAAGGGTAGAAAGCAGGACGAGCAAGGTACAGGTAGCCCTAGTGGGGGTGGGATGGGGGGAAGGGATCGAAATGGGCTAAAAGGTAGAGATAAAACAATGGATGGAAATACATTTAAAAATAATGGAAATAGGTGGGAAAAGAAAAATATATATAAATTATTGGAAAAGGGGGGATCGGAAAGGGGGTGAGGATGGAGGAGCGGGTTCATGATCTAAAGTTGTTGAACTCAATATTCAGTCCGGAAGGCTGTAAAGTGCCTAATTGGAAGATGAGGTGTTGTTCCTCCAGTTTGTGTTGAGCTTCACTGGAACAATGCAGCAGGCCAAGGACGGACACGTGGGCATGAGAGCAGTGTGGAGTGTTGAAATGGCAAGCGACAGGGAGGTCTGAGTCATGCTTGCAGACACAATGAAGGTGTTCTGCAAAGCGGTCACCCAGTCTGCGTTTCGTCTCTCCAATGTAGAGGAAACCGCATTGGGAGCAATGATTCCCACTGCTGATTTGTAATTAATTTTCCTGAGTGTGCGCACGGTCACTAGGTACAGACAGGATTGGCTTCGAATCTGGGTTCCCATTCACTATCATAGTTCATGCATGGGAAGCAGACGGTGCTCAGCACTGAGCAACCGAGGACCAAAATGCTCAATGGCAGAGAGAAATTGGGGAAGTGGGTGTGTAAGGGGCAAAGATTCACCAAATTCACCTCCGCGGATTCTAACCCTTCAGCATAACACGTTCTAAAACCTCTAAATCAGAGCACAATTTTAACAAAGTGGGTCCCCTTTCGACCCCACAGCTTCCAGTTTATTACATCCTAATGGGCTGAGTTTCCGCTCAGTATGTGGTCATATTCGAGCAATCAGTCCAGATGGAAAATCAGCCGAACCAGCTCTAAAGGTGAAGGCACCTGAAACGTGAGTGACTTACATAGTCACTTAGGTTCGTGCAATTCGCCAACTTTTACTGTGTCTCAAATTTCAATTCTCCAAGGTCAGACTCACAAAACTGAGCGGGACCCCAGGTCTGACGCCCATTGTGCAGGTTCAAACTGCGCTCAATTTTGGAGGTGCGCAGGCATCAGAAGACATGTTTGCAAAGCGTTAAAAATTATTTAACATTTTTTTTTGAAAAATATACTTTATTCATAAAATATCTGGAAGAACATTCCAAACCATTTCAAAATCACAATCACAAAAGTACAATCTGATTCAACTTTTACACATGGATCACAAGGTGCATCAATACAATCAATGAATATTACAATCATTTCAATATGGTCAATGCAGACAATCAGACAATGGTATTAGAGTTATCAACATACAACATGTTGCACTCTGAGGTGCTTCATTACAATTATAATACACTTAGTATTCAATGCGTACATTCATTTTGAGCTGTACAGCCTGAGGGGCTCTCAACAGTTCCCAGACCCTCGCTGCTCAGTGGCAGAAAGGTCTTAGACAGCAACCTTTCCCCATTGTACCTTTGCGATGACTGCCCCAAGCTTTAGTGCATCCCTCAGCACATAGTCCTGGACCTTGGAATGTGCCAGTCTGCAACGTTCTTTGCGCTGGAAGACCAACCAGTTTCGGGCAGACCAAAGAGCGTCTTTCACCGAGTTGATGATCCTCCAGCTGCAGTTGATGTTTGTCTCCGTGTGTGTCCCTGGGTACAGCCCGTTGAGCACAGAGTCCTGTGTCACAGAACTGCTCGGGATTAACCTGGACAGAAAAAACTGCATTTCTCTCCAGACCTTCTTTGCAAAGGCACAATCCACAAGGAGGTGAACAATGATCTCGTCCCCACCACAGCCACCTCGAGGGCAACGTGCAGAGGGGGTGAGACTCCTGGCAGGTAGGAATGATCTTACAGGGAGGGAGGGCCTTTCTCACCACCAGCTAAAAATTTTATTTAGCACCAATTAAATGACTGGATAGTTGAGCATGGTTTAAAACAGGTTACTCACAGAGGACTGGACACCCTCATTCAAATGCATTTTTTGGTGGAGTGGGTGATGAATTCATTTCAGCTGCAGTCGGTCACCACTCAAATTCATCAAGAATACATTTTAATGGATACAACAATTGTGCACATTATACTTGCCCGCGGTTGAGTCGGGATTTCATGGTTACAATTATGTAAATACATTTTAGCTAAAACTTGAAGCGGTAACCAGACCAGCACAATTTCCGGCGCACTCTGGGCGCGAATTCCCGTTTGCGGCCAAAGCAGAAACTCTTCCCCACCACCCCCTACACCCCTCGGGTTGACAATTGTCACCTCAAGTTTTTAGAGGCGACTTGGGAATCTGAAGGAACCTTCCCTCCCAGCGGTGAATGAATGTTCCACATGCACAGCCTGAACCTTGTGCTGAGGCAAGGCTCCCTCTTCAAGCTGCGAGGTGTTGAGATTGGCGACTTTCATTGCTGTACGCTGGCGATGGGAGGTGTGTGAAAGTGTGTCCGTGTGTCTGGAGTCAGGCTCCTCTGCGCTGACTGTTTTGCCTGACACTCTGCCTCTTGCTGTGGTATTTGCTGGCGGAGGTGTTGGAAGTCCACAGACAGCATTTGGCCCACCCCATTGTTGACACAAGTCAAGTCGACCATCAGATTAGGGGCCGGGCAAGTCCAGAGCTTCCAGCCTATCCGCTTCCAGGGAGAAGCAGGGGCAAACAGAGCCTGGTGGGGTTGGGGGGGCGGTGGCAACAGAGCTTAAAAAGAGTGAGAGGCAGAGCAGGGGGACAGAGTCACTTCGATTTGACTGATCGGCAGCCAGCTCCCCGGGAATCAGCAGAACCATTCGCCATAACAACAAGGAGATAGTAACAGGAATCCGCCTGAAATGGACGGCACTGGACAGACAGGAGACAGAAGCCAAGCCTGCCCCTGCCGGCAGTATCCACGTGGGGCGGGTGCCGATCACCCATCACTCGGAGAAAGGTTAGATTCTCGTCTCCAGAATTTAGTTTTGCAAAGATCTGGGCTTGATGAGTATCAAACGCGCCGCGATTTAATTTCTGTCGAGAAGTTTCGGTGCGTTCGCCTGTGTTCACCACCCCCCCCCCCCCCCACCCCCCTTCCACTGCGAACGGGTGGCTTTGATACTCAACCCGCAACCTCAAAAAAGTTGCGTTGGTCGTGCCCCTTTAAGAAGCAAACACCGCCCCCCCCCCCCACCCCCCTCCCCTCGCCTTGTCTAACTATCCTTGGTGTCGGTGGGCAGGGCTGACCGGGGAGTAAGAGGGTAAAGAGTGACAAGTGGAGTTCCCTCAGGGCCTCAGCTTTTCACCAGATCTGTCAATGACTTGGAAGAAGGAACAGAGAGCTGGGTATTCAAGTTGGCTGATGACACCAGGTTAGCAGGCACACTTAGTTACGCGGATGGCAGCCGGAAGTTACAAGGGAACATAGAGAGATTCAACGAGCGGAGAAAACTGGCGTAAAAGCAAAAAAAAAACAACTGCGGATGCTGGAAATCCAAGACAAAAGTAAAAATACCTGGAAAAACTCGGATGGCGTTCAAAACAGGGAAACGTGATAAAACAAACAAACCAGAACATTTTCTTATTGGTGAGAGGCTGGGAGCTGTGGAGGAGCGGAGAGGGTGTCAATATACGCAAATCGGTATAAACTAGTGCACAGGTACAAAAGTTATCAAAAAGCCGAATGCAACGTTGATCTTGATCTCAAAGGGTTGAAATACAAAAGCCAGGAAATTAAGCTGCAGTTTTATGGAGCCTGAGTCTGAGTCTATTTAATAATGTAATTAAAAACAGAAATTGCTGGAAAAAACTCAGCAGGTCTGACAGCATTTGTGGAGAGAGAAACAGAATTAACGTTTCGAGTTTGTATGACTCTTCTTCACAGCTGCTGTTAGACCTGCTGAGTTTTTCCAGCATTTTTTTGTTTTCATTTCAGATTTCCAGCATCTGCAGTATTTTGCATTTACCTATTTAATAATGTGTTCAGTTTTGGGTGCAGCACCTCAGTTAACAGTATATTTGTCTTCAAAGGGAAGACTCCACAGATTGACTAGAATTATACCAGGGTTTCAAGTGTTGAATTATGAGGGCAGGTTGCACAGACTTTGCATTGCCTTTAGTTTAGAAGATTGAGGGGGGTGAACTGATTGAGGCATTTGTGCGGAGATGGTGGTGCAATAATATCACTGAGTGATCCAGAGGCCCAGAATAACACTCCAGAGATGTGGGTTCAAATCCCACCATTGCTTGGAGTCTGAATTCAGTTAATAAAATCTGGGACATAAAGCTATTCTCAGTAACTATGAAACTATCATCAATTGTTGTAAAATCCCATTTTGGTTCATTTAATGCCCTTTAGGTAAGGAAATCTGCCTGCTCTGGCCTACATGTGACTCCAGACTCACACCCACAGCAATTGACTCTTAAAGGAAATGGCCTAGCAAACCACTCGGTTCGAGGGTAATTATCACATCCCCATGAAATAATTTTTTAAAAGACAAAGGGTGGAGAGTTCAGAACAAGAGGAGCCAATCTGAAAATCAGAGCCAAGTTGTTCTTGTGTGAAAGCAGGAAGCACTTTCCACAGAGTGGTGGAAATCTGGAACACTCCCCCACAAAAAGCTGTGGAAGCTGGGGATTGAGTGAAGCTTTCATGATTGAGATTGGTAAGTAAGGCCATCAAGGGGACAAATTCAGGTAAATGGCGTTGAGGTTTAGACAGCCATGAGCTATTTGAATGGCAGGACATGTTCAGTGGGCTGAATGGCATCACTAATGTTCCTCTGGTCTTATACCTGTCATTACACAAATTACACCCAGGGACACATTCAACAGGGACCAATTGATAGCAATGAGCCGGAAACCTGACTGATTTCCCCCTCCCTATCTCGCGGGTACCGAATCCAGTGGTAATACATCCGACTGTTGCCTGGAGCAGGATCAGTCATTCCAACCCAGGCTGGGAGTTTAACCTGTGAATGCCCTTATTAACTGCTTTGATTGTCTCTGCTCTGACTAACTGAGCCATCAATGAGTTTAGTCAATAAGTTATGAATCAGTTTGCAGCCAGTGATAAAGTGGAGCACATTGCATCATGGGCCATTGCTGTTTGCCAACTTCGTGACACATTAAAGTCCCAGTAAATAGGATCATGTCCATTGGGGAGCAGGAACAAGCCCTTGTTCACCTGAGGAGCCAATCTCTAACTTCTTTCTGTGCTACAGAGGCAGCTGCCTGGGAGTAAGTATCGCACCTACCCTGTTGACCTGTGTGGCCGATGGATAGGAAAGAAAGACTTGCACTTATATGTCACCTTCCACAACCTCAGGATGACCCTGAGCACTTTGAAACTAATGAAATACTTTTGGAGTGTAGTCACTGCTGTAATGTAGGAAACCTGACAATTAATTTCTGCACAGCAAGCTCCCACAAACAGAAATGTGATAATCCCCAGATATTCAGCTGCAATGGTGCAGATTGAGGGATAAGTATTCAGGTCACTGGTGAGAACTCCTCTACTCTTCTGCAAAATGGTGCCATGGGATCTTTAACACCCACCTCGGTTTAACGTCTCACCCAAAAGGCAATACCTCTCTGACAATGCAGCACTCCCTCAGTACTTGCACTTGGTGTGCCAGCCAGGCTTATGGGTCTTGGTTCTCTGGAATGGAACTTGCACCCATGATCTTTCAACTCAAAAGCTAGCGTGCAACCCACCAAGCCACAGGCAAAGGTTAGGAGCAGCTCAGGCACAGAACATTTTAATGACTCAGGATCTTAGTTATACACATCTTCTCTAGCAGTTAATAAGACAATACTGCAGTAGAGTTTCCAGGCTTCTGATAGTACGGACCCCTCGAAACCTGCTCTACCTCCTGTCCCAACCTTTGCTAACCTTGTCTGTTGTGTTATTATTGACAGTGCTGTTGGTATTTGGAGACCGTGGCTAATCACACCCAAAGATATTGAAAAGGAACAACAAAGAAAGATGGCAACAGTAAGTTTGGTTCAACATTATGTTTCTCTCTCCCCATTCACTTGTTTGTCACAATGACAGCTCCAGAGTTAATGGCCTGTTCCAGTGTTCTCTCCTTCTGCCTCTTGTTTAGCTCCACCTTCGGCTCACCTCACACCAAAGTGACTATTCTTCAGATGTGAGTCTGAGTGATGAACTATGTGGTGAACATATTTGACCAGAACAGGCCTCACAGATAAGTCAGAGCCTATCGTTAGCCAATGGGCCTGACTAGGTGGTGATGAGGAATGGGAATCTTCATATGTTGCTCACACAGCAGTCCACAATGAACAGCACGGATCAGGAGACTTGGCTCGGCTGCTACTCAGTAAGGAATGGCTGAGAGAAAGTCCTTGTTCAGTACCACCTCTGCATTACCCCAGATCCCAACCCATCTTGGAATCACACAGGGACTCTGCTGTATACATCCCTTACAACATAGCTCATAAAGCTTAGGGGGAATGCTCTGACTGGATGTGTGATGCCCTGTATGAGTGTTGCAGTGCCCAGTATGGATGTGTGATGCCCTGCATGAGTGTTGCAGTGCCCAGTATGGATGTGTGATGCCCTGCATGAGTGTTGCAGTGCCCAGTATGGATGTGTGATGCCCTGCATGAGTGTTGCAGTGCCCAGTATGGATGTGTGATGCCCTGCATGAGTGTTGCAGTGCCCAGTATGGATGTGTGATGCCCTGCATGAGTGTTGCAATGCCCAGTATGGATGTGTGATGCCCTGTTTGAGTGTTGCAGTGCCCAATATGGATGTGTGATGCCCCATATTGACACCTTTACAGCACCAGAAATTGGGTGTCTGTGTGACTGTGAAGCAAAGTTAAAGAATGTGGCTCTGAAGAAGAGTCATATTCAACTCGAAACGTTAACTCTGTTTCTCTCTCCCCAGATGCTGTCAGACCTGCTGAGTATTTTTAGCACTCTGTTTTTATTATGCAGAATGTATTTTTTATTCCAGCCCCAACATTCTAACCTTTCTGTTGCAGCTGACTCTGTCAGACATCAAACAGCATCAGCAAACACCCACCGGAGGCAAAGTCTCAGCATTCCGACATCCTGTCAAGTAAGTGTCCGATGGAAAGTCATTTATGCTGCTGATTTTCAGGAGCAGAGAACTGCGAAGAACAAATACCTGATTGGCACATACATTTGGTGCCCTATTTAAACATGACAGGGCATCAGTGATCAGGGAACCTTGTTATTCCGAACCCTTGCATTCTCGGCCTCCTTACCCAAATACACTGACTCTAACTGTTCGAAGGCCACAGATGCCCATCCTCTACCATTCACCCAATCGGCCGGTCTTCCTGCCTGGTCTAAGACACTGAGACTTTGGGTATCCGCTTGTCGAAGCCCATGCCAGTAGAACTGCCGAGTTGCACCCAGCCTTGGCCTCCGCCATTGACCCCCATCAAAATGTTCAGCATCATTGTGAGGGGGTTGGGGGGGGGTGCGGTTGGTGAGGCAGTCCCAGCAGTCATATGGCTTTGGTTGGAGAGGAGGGCATGTTCGGAGTACCCCACCCCCGGTGAACTGACTGGTTGTGCCAGTTGAAGCTTGTGATGAAGGGTCATGGGGAATTTCCCCGAGAAGCACAGTCTGGGTGCCCCCACTATGGGCAATGTCACTCCAGCAGACCTGAGGATGGTTGTATGGGACAATTCCTGCAGTGGGACAGTTAACTCTGAGGCTGGGAGTGTGGGGAAGGGGAAGCTTTTTTCTGAATTTGATGCTCTTAATCACATTGTTTGTGGAATCTTGCTTTGCATAAATAGGCAGCCACATTTCCTACATGTCAACAGTGATTACACTTCAAAAAGTACATCATTGGCTCTGAAGCACTTTGGGATGATCCAGAGTTTTGAAAGGTGCTATATAAATGCAAGTTCTTTTCAAGTTTTTCTTTTTATGTGGGGAGTTTGACACTAGGGGTCTGAAATGCAAAATGAACAATTCCCCACCGTTGACATACTTCATCTTCTTTCAGGCAAAAAAGAACAATTTTATGCAAATTGTAATCACCTAGATCTTTGACCTTTCATCTTTCAAAAATAACTTGTATTTGTCGAGCACCTTTAATGTGGAAAAATACCCCAAGGAGCTTCCTGCAGAGCAAGGAGTAAAATGGACAGTGAACCTAAGAAGATGTTAGGACAGGTGACGAAAAACTTTGTCTAAGAGCCAGGTTTTAAGGAGAATCTTAAAGTAGGAGAGACAGACAGAGAGATTGAAGGAGGGAATTCCAGAGAGTGCCATCAATGGTGGGATTGGAGGGAGGGAAGCAGAGACAGAGGAGGAGAGGAAGAGGGAAGGAGAAAGGGAGTGAGGAGTCAAGGGGAGGGAGTGAAGATGAGAAGGAAGGAAAGTGGGAGGGAGGGAAGGATTAGGGGGAAGGCAGGAGGAATGGAGAGAGGCTGTTACATCTTCTGGCTCCCATAAGTTAGAATTAATCACACTTTAGACTCAAGACCTTGGGGCTTCATTGAGTGTATTTCTTTCAGCACTCCTTTTGGCTGATAGACTGATGCATTGGTACTTGTCACATGACTGCAGTGTGACAGACACTAGAACAAGGGGACACAGTTTAAAAATAATAGGTCTCCCCTTTAAAATGGAGATGAGGAGAATTCTTTTCCCCTCAGAGGGTCGTTAGTCTGTGGAATCCTGTTCCCCAGAAAGCAGTGGAGGCTGGCTCTTTGAATTTATTCAAGGCTGAGTGGGATAGATTTTTGATTGACAAGGGGTTAAGGGCAGGGTGGAGGGGAGGCAGGTATGTGGAGTTAAGGCCACAATCAAATCAGCCATGGTCTTATCAAATGGTGGAGAAAGCTCAAAGTGCCAGATGGCCTATTCCTGCTCCCATGTTCCTACAACAGTGAATGTGGGACCCAGGGTGTACATTCTCATAATAATTAGTTCCTATCTCTTTGTGAATAACATAACAATATAACAGAGAGAGTGACGGTGAGGAAAAAGGTACAGAGAGGGATGGTTGGAGGGAGGGAAGGAGAGAGGGAGGGAGAAGAGGAAAGAGGTTCAGGGAAGGACAGAGGGGTGAAGATGGGAAGGACAGAGAGAGGGAGGAGGACGGAAGAAGGGATAGAGGAAGGGAAGGAGGAAGTGAGGGAGAGTGGTGATATGAGGATGAGGGTTTTAAATCAAAGGGATCTGAGGGTTTACAGCAGAGACAGCCAGTGAAGTAACTCCCCCAGTTTACCACCTGCTATCAGTGGAAAGTAAAATGTTGGCAGATCTGACGGAGCATGTGAAACACTTAAACAATATTCTCTCTCCTTTTTCACAGACTTCTCTGGCCCAAATCCAAATGTTTTGATTTCTTATACGAAGATGCAGCTTATCTGTTGGCGAATTTCCCGGTGCAGGCAACAATCTCGTTTTATCAGGAGAGTGGCAGCGAATCAGAGAGTGACGATAGCAATTAACCCGAGGCAGGATCCACTGTGCAAGGACACTATTATTTAACACAGTTGTGGATGTGTAGTATGTGCAGAGCATGTGGCTGGTGGCATCTTATCAGCTGAGGATTGTTGGTCTCTATTCTGTATATTTACATATTAATTTATAATTAAGAAGCCTTAACTGTATTCATTTTGTATTTATTAAGATCTAATTAATTTTGTAAATTAATTTTTTTATCACATCTGTGTCTTTAGAATTTTTATAACTGTTTAAATGTGGATATTTTCCCAGAACTGGAGGAACGGAAAATAATCCATTGTTTCCAATCTTTAGTCATTAGCCCATGATTCCTATTGCAAATAGTGTGAGGTAAAGGTAAATGGAGAGGGATGTAAAATAGGCTGTCGATTCACTATAATCCTTTTGCACAGTCACATAGAGTCAAAATGCAAAGTATTGCGCATTGAAAATGCAGACTGAGCTCAGAATTGAATCCCAAACAATAAGGAGAAGCAAGTTAAAAAAAATACCAAGAACAGTTCCGCAGAACTCAAGAAATGGGTGTGTTGTTGTCCAGCACCACCTTGTGGCGGGATATTATATCGCACCCAGACATTGTCCAGTATAGGAAGTTGTGCTTTGACATTGTACAGTGAAAAATACTATGCCACATTTACAGCGAGGATTACAGTGAGATTAAATATCAAGTCTTGTAGAATGTCTCCAGGACCAAATCTGACTCTGCAGTTTTGAGGCTTTCTGTAATGAGGCTGCATTAAACTTCACTTCAGGCGCACCTTGTGTCTGTACCAAGTTTTGCAGAGCCAGTTTTGAATCACATAACCAGCTGTGTTGAGGCATTTTGATTTAACACTAGGGCATTCAGATTAATCTACAGAACAAGAGGTAAAAAAGTGGACATCTAACCAAAATCAGAATGTAAGGAACCAAGAGGTTCAATCTGACAATCAATCATCACACAAACAGCTTTTATTCAATTTCAAAAAATAAAACAACATAAAAATTACAAAAAACTACCAAGTATTCTACAGATTAGCTGGTCCTGGAATTGTAACTAAAGCCCCAAAAAGATAGCCCTTGGTACATGGCAATCCTTTAAATCCACCGATATATTTTCTTGTAAACTGGTTCCAGAGTCACCCAGACTGCTATGACTTTAAAATTAATTTATAGGATGTGGACGTTGCTGGCTAGGCCAGTGTTTGTTGCCCATCCCTAATTGCCCCTGAGTCATCTTCTAATGATACCTTCAATTCTGTTCCCAGATAACCTATTAAATTGGCACCTGACAGTGACTGGGCACCAAGTGAACTGGGATAGACAGTGAAGGACCAAGAGACAGTGGTATCCCCAGTAATGGCTGAACTTGCTTGATGCTGGGCCCGTACTAAAAATGGAAATTATTACGCTCAATGGAAATAGAGAAGGGAAATATGAGAAAGAGAGGGAGCGAGGGAGAGAAAGAGCAAGAGATAATTTAAAGGAAGGGGTGGGAGAAGGTAAGAGAGAGAAAGGGAGTGGTGAGAAAGAGAGTGAGAAAATGAAGGAAGTGTAACCTAGTGAGAGTAAGGACCCATGGAACTGTACCTTTGGGAGAGGAGGAGAAAGAGATTGGAGGGTTAAGAAAGTTGTTGCGTGAACTTTAAGACAAAATGAAAAGTCCACCGTTCCAGCCACCACCTTCTGTCACACCACCACCCATAACCATCCCACTGTCAGGATATTAAGCAGCTCTGTTTTCTGTGTAGTCCTGGATACAACTTTGGAAAATTGCAGTTGTGTCGCACTGGGGTTTGAACAGAATAAAGGAACCCTTAGGGAGGATTCTGAACAAGCTGTGCAGAGCAGCCAGGGCCTGGGCCAGGGAGAGGTGCTACCTGAAGCCTGAGTTGAACACAAACATGTAGCAGGACCAGGAGGTGGTGAACACACCATGCTGAAGGAGATACACTTTGCTTTATGCAAATTCAGGACCCCGGTGTAAAGAAAACCAGACAGGAACGTCAAGAGGTCATTGTCAGTAGTGCACAATGAGAATATTTCCATTTGAGAAAGGTTCTAGTTAATCACTATCACTATGGGTTCTTGGGCCATCCATACTGAACAATGGAAAACTGAAAGGGATGAGCTTGCAAACACAAACCAATACTTCCCATTATATTTAACCCAGGAATCAATCATAGGCTTTAGGCAATTTGGTGGCTATTTTAAATATACAGACTATTTGAAAGAATCTGATGCATATAAATGGCAGACAGGCCATGAAGATAACAGTAAAGAGGGGCCATCTCACTCTGCAGATCACATCGTTTGGCCTTCCAATGAAGAAAAACAGGCTACTGCATCCGGATGCCAAGGTGAACAGCATGAGGAAGCACAACTTCCTCCCCCCACCCCCCCCCCCCGCCCACTGCTGCCTTGACAACCGGAGATTTTTTTTTATTCAGCCACCATTTATTGCCCATCCCTAAATGCCCCTTGAGAATTTGGTGGTGAGGTGAATGACAAAGATCAGGGTAGCCCTGGCCATTACTAAAAGCCCAGCACTTGAAATCACTGACAATGCAATGGAAATATTGCTGCCCCAGCGCAGGTAAATCTCAGCCCTGACATAGCAGGTCAAGCTTTTCCTGTGGTGAGAAAGAGAGCAAGCGAGGAACAGCTCACAAATTCTGTAAAAAAGCAACAGGTTATAGCTACAACATCCACTGTTTGTATCTTGTGGCGCAGTTCCTCTCCCTGAAACATGCCAGGTTTAACAACAAGCTTGCTTTGCAAATGAGGCATTCAGGCCATTGTGGCTGTGCCAGCAGTTTGCCATTTTCCAGCTCTGTCACCAGAGGCCTGTATCTTCCCCAGCTTCAAACAATCATCAATTGTTATTTCAAATGGACTCCACTTTAATGCTCCCAGAGAAGGACATCCCACACTTCAAAGTATTTTCCTATCCTGTAACCTGTTCACTGATAGCCTGCGGAGCGTTAGAATGGGCAAATACCTGATTTTAGAATTCTCACACATTTTTTTACTTCATTCAAGGGTCTGGGGTGAAAAACCGTTGCAACATTTGATAGTCTGCTGGACTTCTATGTGATTGTGCTAGCTGTATTCAGTAGGTGAAACAGTTTGCTTAATAAACCCATAATCTCATTTGTGCTATATTATAGTGATCTGAATTTGATTAATAGCACCAGGATTGCTCCTGCAATTTTAAAAAGCTGTTGGGTGTTATTTTAAATCAAATCATTTACGCTCACTACACATAGTATGCTCAGCAGTTCAGCGTATTGTTTATTGAACTCAAGAAAGAGAGTATGCGATGCATGCACTGCAGTGAGGACATCCTCACTGAAATCTCTCACCTGCTGCAGCCACAAGTGCAACCTCAGGTCAGGGAAAGAACTGCATTCCAGGGGCTGTGAAGGCAACTGTTGCAACTGAGATCGTTTGTGCCCATTGTCTTGGGAGCTGCCACAGCCCTTAGACATCCAAAATGTGTCCACCGTGCACACAAACGCTTTTGGGGTGAATGGTGCCAGATGCCATACTGATGAGGACGATAGCACGCGCACAGTCAACATCCACCAGAGGTCCGCAGAGCAGGTGGGTCTTGCTGCCAATCTGCATGCAGCACTCCAGCTAATGCCCACTCTTAACATCACATGACTGAACACGTGTTCACCAGCAGAAAGACCATAAGACCTAGGAGCAGAAATTAGGCCATTCGGCCCATCGAGTCTGCTTTGCCATTCAATCATGGCTGATAAGTTTCTCAACCCCATTCTCCCGCCTTCTCCCTGAAAGGCACCTCTGCCAGTGCTAACTAAACACATTAGACTACTTAAAGGTTAGTTGTTGCTTGATTTCTTCTGGCTGTTGCTTAGATCCTTACAACTGGCGCTTTCTATAGTTGTTTCAAGTTGCAAAAGTCTATACAAGATGGTGCAGCAGGTGCTGAAGGAGTTCTTGCTGACTTCATAGCTTCTGCACAAATCCATTGTTCCCAGACATTTGTTGCACTAATAGGTATTCCTGTTGGAATACAGAATGACTTTGAGAATGAACAGAAGCCATGCAGTGCAGGGCAATAAGGAGAAGGGGGAGAAGAGCTCTCAGCATGAGGGGATATATACCCAGTGCGTTTAGGAAGCAATCCTCCTACCTGAATTTGAGAAATAGGGTATGCAATGTGTGCACTGCAGTGAGGACATCCTCACTGAAATCTGTCACCTGCTGCAGCCACAACTGCAACCTCAGACGAGGGAAGGGGTTGTATTGTCAGTGACTGTGAAGCTGGCTGAGGCAATGAAGCTTTATGTGTCGGGCTCCTTCGAAGCTGGAGCTAGAAATATTTGCAAAGATCTCATAGTTTCCATCCACTGTTGCATAAGGGAGGTCACTGAGGCTCTGACATACCCACATTTCATTCCCGATTGCCAATAGGTGGAATAGGCACATGGCTTCACTAGGATTGCAGGCTCCCTCATGGTTCAGGCAGCCGCTGACTACACTTATGTTGTTTTACAGGCACCACATGTCAACTCTGTCCAATAAAGAAACAAAACAGATTCCACGATCTGCGACCATGGGCTGCCAATCATGAAGGTCCATGTCGGTACGCTAACAGCAGCCACGCTACCTTCATTCTGTGGCAATTCAGGCTGCCAGCTGCATTTGAGTCACCACAGCAAACTAAAGGGTGGCTTTTGGGCAACTAGAGCAGATGGCATGGCCTATGACTCCAATGCACAACCCATGCATATGTAATGACGGCAGCAGGCTGAGCTTCCATCATCGAACTCAGACATTGGGCGGCTCCTACAGCAACTGAAACTGCCACCTCGGGAACTCGGCCTTCAGCTGTTGCATTACGGTTGGGTCCACAAGTGTGCAAAGGGAGTTCCATGCTCGAGGGGATGGGCTCTAGGTTCTGCACAAAGCCCTGTACCAAGTTAGTGCTGTATTCCTCTACGTTCCTTGATACTGATTTAAATTTCCCAGCAGGATTTCCAATGTACATAACCAACAGTGTTCTTCTGTAGCCTGCCCCATCAAAATGTTTGTCTGAGTCGTCTCACACAGGCACCTGTGTTATCCTTGCCCGCCGCCCTAGCTGCAGGCCACTCTTGCCTGGTGTCTCACCACATTCAGAGTCCATCTCTATGCTATCCTCTAAATTACAATCAGTGTCAGTATCTGGGCTGGTGGCTACGAGTATGATATTAAATAATGGCACATCTTCATCATCACTGTCTTCTTTCTGTTCCTCCACTACCTGGCCAGGTTGTACATCTTGGGCACCTGTTGGGGTACAGCCCTAAAGCATGGGTACCTTGGGTACAGCCCTACCATATGGACTCCTGTTGGATTGCAACCCTACAGTGCAGGCAAGTTGGGGTAAAGCCCTAGAGTACTGATTCCTATTGGGGCAAAACCTTAGAGTACTAATTCCTGTTGAGGTAAAGCTCTAGAGTACTGATTCCTGTTGGGGCAAAACCCTAGAGTATTGATTCCTTTTGGGGCAAAGCCCTAGAGTACTGATTCCTATTGAGGTAAAGCTGTAGAGTACTGATTCCTATTGAGGTAAAGCCCTAGAGTAATGATTCCTATTGAGGTAAAGCCGTAGAGTACTAGTTCCTATTGAGGTAAAGCCCTAGAGTAATGATTCCTATTGAGGTAAAGCCCTAGAGTACTGATTCCTATTGAGGTAAAGCCCTAGAGTAATGATTCCAATTGAGGTAAAGCCCTAGAGTACTGATTCCTGTTGGGGCAAAGGCCTAGAATACTGTTCCTGTTTGGGTAAAGACCTAGAGTAATGATTCCTGTTGGGGTAAAGCCCTAGAGTACTGATTCCTGTTGGGGTACAGTCTGCAGTGCCTCAGTCAAAATGCCTGGATGAGTGCAGCTCTAACAACACTCAAGAAGCTCAACAGCATCCAGGACAATGCAGCCTACTTGATTCACTACATCCATTACCTTAAACATTCACTCCTTCCACCACCAACACACATTGGGAGCAGTGTGTACCATCTACAAGCAACTCACCAAGGTTCCTTAGACAGCACCTTCCTAACCCATAACCTCTACCACCTAGAAGGACAAGGGCAGCAGATGCATGGGAACACCACCACCCACAAGTTCCCCTCCAAGTCACACAACATCCTTACTGGGAACGATATCAGTGTCGTTGGGTCAAAATCCTGGAACTCCCTCCCTAACAGCACTGTCAGTGTACCTACACCATATGGACTGCAGCAGTTCAAGGAGGCAGATCACCACCACCTTCTTGAGGGCAATAAGGGATGGATAACGAATACTGGCCTAGCCAGCGACACCCACATCCCATGAAAAAATGTAAAAATTCAAATGGCAATTCTTTGACACGGAAACAAGACATCGAGATTGGATAATGAAATTCATTCCTTACCAGCCTCAATAAGGTAGCAACTAACGGACAACAATCAGGAGTCAGAATCCTGCTGTAATCCCCCCTCATCCCCCACCGCGGCACCATACACACACCCACACTCACCCAGTCAAGGAAGAGTACAGTGAATTAGCTGAAATTAGCCAACCCAGTAAAGCCTGGGAATAAATCCTAGGATTTTCCTGACATGTTGCTGGCCATAATATAGGGAAAACGCCTTGCTTTTCTTGAAATAGTGCCATGGGATCTTTAGCCCCCACCCAAATGGCTGGAAAAGGCGGATGACGCCATGTTCAATAAGTCAGCAGAAACAGGTGCCTCAGAGTACAGCACTCCATCTTTTCTATGTTACTCTAGACAACTTTCTGACTCAGGCAAGGGTATGACCAGCTGAACCAAGCTGGCCCAGCCAACTACAGGGAGTCTTCAGGTGCAATTCTTCCCCTTGCCATTAGCTTTCTGCCACTAATACATGCTGACATGACACTGCCTTTTCCTGAAACAATCTTCAGGTCTCAGTAGAATTATGAAGCTGTGGGATTTCGAAGGTTCCTACAGGACAGTCTTCTCACACAAAGCAACAGCAGTGAAACCTGTCCTGCTTTCCCCACTGGCCTGGATCACATTCACTGGACCAATTTGACATCGAGACCTGTTTAAACAAATTGACAAGTAATCCATCTCTCACATGGGTGTAGATCAATGTCTGAGATGTATGTAGATTGGCGAATTGTTTTATTTCAGTGTCGTCTCGCAGGATGGTGGGATTCAGCCCAAGGCTTAGCATTCCTCACTCACTCAGTCACTGCCAATTTGGTTCCTATGCTGATCCAGGAGGAAGGACACAGTATACTGGGTGCCATCTGCATATTTGGCATCCGGTGTAGGGTTTGCCAACTCTGGTTGGACATATTCCTGGAGGTTTCATCACATGATCCATTGTCTCCACAAGTCCTGCTCCCAGACTCACACCACTGGCCGCCTCACATGTCCGTCCTCACAGATCCCCATCTTTCCATTGGCAATTGGCAAGTTAAGTATCTCTCCATTACCCAATTGGAAGATCCCTGATTGTCAAATGGCCTTTTCCCCATCACCAGTACTTTTTCAACGAATAAACAAAGACGTTCAAAGAAAATGTAAAAAGGCAATTTATTTTGAATGTCACTATGATTTTCCTTCCTTCAATTCCTGCAAGACTCCAGGACAATCCTCACTCCTAATCAGCTCATCTCCTTCAGCCCTCTGCTTCTTTTATGGCTTGGGTTTATCATGTCCCTCTTCACTGCATGCCCTCTTCTGCACTTGCTGTTGGCCCAGCTTTCAGCCATTCCAACACTGCATATTTCACCTTGCTACCTTGCTCACCTCCTTCAGCAGTTAGCTCAACACTATCTGACCATGAGTAGCATCTCTCCTACTTCCTGCTCAATGTTCATCACTTGCTCCAAATGCTGCTAGGAAGCTTTCATTATACAAATGACACGGTTATGGAACAGTCTGACACTTGCCCCTACCCAGGCCTTAATGCTAAGGGACGCAGGCAGAGACTAGCATGATAACTGGAAATAAGATGAGGTAAAAGCAGAAATTAATTATTGTGAATGGTAGAACGCAATGCTTGAAGTTTTGGGTTAGAAGTAGAAGAGAACGTTCACTGGAATCCAAGAATGCCAAGATTAAAAGGATATGTTACCATCCCTGCTGCAGAATTCCATTTGATTAGAGATTTGCTGATGGTCCATCGGCCGAGATTGGGTCTTGCGCTGAAACACCAACATGAACTGTGCATAATGTATGACTCCACCTTGGTGAAGGAATTAAAACACACCAGGTTGGCCACCCAGAAGCCTGTTAGGTGGCTAATTGACAATTAGAATGCCCACTAGTGTTGACTATGGAGGCTGCACAACATTTTGGTGGCTGGCTGCTGCCACAGTCATGGTGAATAAAAAGACACTTGAAACACTGGATAGGCTAAAAATTGAGAAAGAGGAGATATTTGAAGGCTGGCTACTTAAAGTTAATAAGTCACCAAGACTGCATAGGATGCATCCGAGGGTACTGATGGAATTAAGGGTGGAAATTGTTGGGTTACTGGCCATAATCTTTCAATTTTCCTTTGATACAGGGGGTGGGGAAGGGTGGTGCCAGAGGACAGGGGATTGGAAATATTACACCCTTGTTCAAAAAATGGTGTGAAAATAAACCCAGCAGCTACAGGCCAGTCAGTTTAACCTCAGCGGTTTTGGAAGCAATAACCTGGGACAAAATTAACAGTAACTTGGACAAGTGGATTAATCAAAGAAAGCCAGCACAGATTTGATAGAGCCAAATCATCTTCAACCAACTTGATTCTGTTTTTTGATGAGGTAACGGTGAGGATTGATAAGGGTAATGCAGTTGTTGCGTTGCACATGGACTTCCAAAAGGCATTTGATAAAGTGTCACAGAAAAGCCTTGCCAGCAAAGTCAAAGCCCATGAAATAAAAGGGATAGTGGCAACATGGATACAAAGTTGGCTAAATGACAGGAACCAGGGAGGAGTGAACAATTGTTTTTCGGACTGGAGGGAGGTATACAATGGGATTCCCAAAGAGTTACTGCTTTTCATGATATATATGAATGACATAGGCCAGGATTTTCCACCCCGTTCACGGTGGAGGTATTTGGTGGTAATATCAGAGACTTTCACGAGAAGGCCCTGGTCATGTTCCCTGGCAACGTAAATCCAAGACATGATTGTCCCACCCCTGAAAATGGTGGGACGCGTTTCACACCATTGAACATCAGGAACTTAATTGTAATAAATTTGCATCTAATTATCGTGGCCGCACACCAGAATCATACCCCCAACGTCAAATTTAAATCCCACGTCTGTATGATTTCACAACGGCATGAACCTGGTGACCTCAAATGCCCTATGCCTGAGATGAGAGTGTCAACAATTGTCTCCTAAGGACCACACTTGGTCAAGTCACCCCTTGCAGCTGCCCCTCAAGGCCCCTTAACACATGCCGGAGAGTCCAGGCCACTACATGGATGGCCACTGTTTGGTGCACATGATGGCTCACCATTCCCACACCCAACACCGGTCCACACCACATGACTGAGTGGCAACAGCTTTGGCCACTCAACTGCATCCTGAACTCTCATCTCATTTTCCTAACCTGGACTCCAAGGCTTCCCAGTTTGCTTGTACTATGAGGGCGACCTTTCAATGTCAACTGAAACATAATGCAAGGGACCAGGAGTGTCCCTCCATCAGTGTTCGATGGCTACCTTTCCCAACAGGGTCCTCAGGATCGCCCAGCTGCACAATGGTTCAGCAGCACCATAGCACTCATTCGAGGTTGAAGTGTGCATGCGAGGGGTTAAAAATAGAGGAGGAATCATTGGAAATGTGAGGAATTAGTGCTGCTTGAGTGGGCACAGTTGCTTGACTAGGCTGACTCCAAGCATGTCACTTGAGCTAGATGCTCTCAGCTGTGTTGGAGTGCTCACCTTTGAAATGTTTTGCCATTAGCCCAGCTGTTTTTTTCCTCACCTCCACATGTGTTGGTGCTCAAACTTCAGTCGATTCTGCCATGACATCCCCCCGCTTGGCACTGTCATCCTTGCCCCGAGGTTGCCTTCTCCCGCTTCCCCCTTTGCACTATTGACTTTGCCCCGGCACCACAAGCGAATCTGCAGAGCTGCTGGGATCATTGCGAGCGCTGCACAAAGTTGGGTGCACCTCTGAACCCCAAGGTGCCAATCAAGTGGGCTGCTTTGTCCTGGATGGTGTCAAGCTTCTTGAGTGTTATGGAAGCTGCACTCATCCAGGGAAGTGGGAAGTACTCCACTAGACTCCTGGCTTGCGTCTTGTAGATTGTGCACAGGCTTTGGGGAGTCAGGAGGTGAGTTACTTGCCACAGAATTCCTAGCCTCTGACCTGCTCTTGTAGCCACAGTATTTATATGGCTAGTGCAGTTCAGTTTCTGGTCAATGGTAACCCTCAGGATGTTGATTGTGGGGGATTCAGTGATGATAATGCCATTGAATGCAAGGGTTGATGGTTAGATTCTTTCTTGTCAGAGATGGTCATTGCCTGGCACTTGTGTGGCATGAATATTATTTGCCACTTGTCAGCCCAAGCCTGGATGTTGTCCAGGTCTTGCTGCATTTGGACATAGACTACTTCAGTGTCTGAGGAGTCGCAAATGGTGAACATTGTGTAACCATCAGTAAACATCCCCACTTCTAGCCTTATGATGGAAGGAGGGTCATTGATGAAGCAGCTGAAGATGGTTGGGCCGAGGACACTACCTTGAGGAACTCCTGCAGTGATGTCCTGGAGCCGAGATGACTGACCTACAACAACCACAACCATCTTCCTTTGTGCTAGGTATGATTCCAAGGAAACTAGTTTATCTCTATCAACCATAACAAAACATTTAATCATCTTAAACAGCTAAATTAGATCAACTTTTAACTTGTTACACTTAGGGGGAAAGAAACCAAATCTATGTAACAAGTCTTCACTGTTTAATGCTGTTAACCCTGGTATCATTCTAATGAAACTGTGCTGCACTCCCTCCAAGAGCAATATCTCCTTCCTTTGTTGTGATGTCCAGAACTGAATGCAGACTCTAAATGGGGTCCAAACAGAACTTTACATATCTGCAACGTAACTCTCAACTCTTTGTATTCTTGCCTCCTTGAAGTAAAGATCAACATTTCATTATTTTATGTTTTTTTTTGCACCTGTCCACTAGCTTTTAGTGATTTCTGTACTTGCAGCCCTAAACCTTAGTAAAGACACACAACTCCTAGCATCTACTCAGACCTATGAGGGTTTATTTGTACAGCTCGATCACAACACAGTTTAGGGATTGAACCTATAGCTTTCTGGTCAGAATCATGCTAAAGCAAACAAGTTTTCTCGAAAGGTCTGGTCACGTAATGGTTATTTTATAGGACAAAAAATCCAGAGAATACATGTTCCATGGCAGTTTAAAACAGCGATTCCTCAAAAAGTGATGGAAGCAGAGCCTTTGAATATTTTTAAGGCAGAGCTAGATAGATTCTTGATTAACAAGGGGGTAAAAGGTTATCAGGGGTAGGCAGGAATGTGGGTTGAGGTTACATTCAGATCAGCCATGATCTTATTGAATGGTGGAGCAGACTTGAGGGGCTAAGTGGTCTACTCCTGCTCCTAATTTGTATGTTTGTATGCTCATATGTAAAGCAGGAAATAAAATGCTGGAATCAGTAAAAGTGACAATAATGTTGCCAGAGTTTCGTGAAAACCCAATTGGTTCATTCATTTCTCTATTAACAAGTATCCTACTGACAGTCACTGCCCAGGCTCACAGTCTAAGGTTCTGTAGTTTAATGGTTTTGTTACTGGACTATTAACCTAATGGATGTGAGTTCAAATCGCAAGATGACATTAAGTTTTGAAAGTCTGGCATTGGTAAGATGACCATGAAGTTTTTAGATTGTCCTAAGAAAAATCAACTGATTCACTAATGTCCTGTAGGGAAGGAAATCTACTGTCCTTACCCAGACTGGTCCAAATGAGATTCCAATCCCATATCAACATGGTTGACTCTTAGCTGACCAAGCACACCATTCAGTTGTACTAAACTGCTACACCACCACTGTCATCGCCACAGAGCAACTAACAATAGACTATAAATGGTGGCTTTCCGAGGATAGGAGAATAAAACTTCTAACTTCACACATCTTGGAGTTTCAGGCATATCTGGATGATATTGTATATCACTATGAATTTGAAACAAGCCACCAGTAATATTATCTCCAAGCAACTCAAACTCTGGCCAAAGACTGTCCAAGTCTCCTCCATCAGTCCCAGAGTGTCCTGATGAATAAGCCAACACAATAAGTAACACAAAGAGCAGCATTGTTAATCAGTAGAAACCATTCACTCATGTTCTGGTATTAACATGAACTTGATGGTGGGCATAAAGAAATAAACTCTTGTTTATTAATGGACTTGCAAATTTCCTGTGAACTTCAGTCAGGGAAGTATGCAAATAGGACATAACCACTTACACCAACCTGAAGCCCACTCTAACTCCCCAAGACCAACTTCATCTCACCCATTTGTACACGTCACCCATCAACCCTTTCTCTGTCCAGAAGGATATGTAATTCCCTTGAGCCCATTCACACTGCCTCTTTCAATGGCCTTCCCCATTCCACATCCCTGCTACATGTTGAGTGTAAAGTTCGAGCTGTTCCTCATGGGAAAATTGGGGACAGGAGTCATTAAAGATGGAAGTTCCAGAGCTAACAACTTGTCTCAGCTGTTACTCAGCTAGATTTTGCTAACAGGCATAAGTTCTAAAAAACAGTAGCTTTGTAACTAAACTGAAGACATAGTGAAATCACAAGAAAGGAACCTGGGAACAGGAGGAGGTCATTGAAATCCTTGTACCTGTTCCACCGTTCAATCACATTGCTGTTGATCTGTCTCTAATTTCATATATCCGCCATGCAAACATTATCCTTAATGTCCTTGTCTAACAAAAATCTCAGTCTCAGCTTTGATATTATTGGCCCACTAGCCTCAACAGCTTTTTGGGGGGAGGGGGTTCCAAATTTCCCCTACCATTTGAATGAAAAAAATACTACCTGACTATGGTAAAGTGGAGTGCCAGGTACCTTTAAGAAAATGTAGTTAACTGTATTGACCAATCCCTACACAGTGCAGGCTACTTTTGGTAACTGTAAGTCTAAAGCTGGAGGTGATTGAAGAAGCACACATGGTGTTAGTGCTCTGTTCTTAGTTCCAGTTTATCGGTCTCTCTGCCTATACTATTTCAAGCACCAACTAGTGTATTAATATTAAAGGCGCAGCTAGTGTTCACCAGACAAAGCGAACCTGATAACCAAAAACATAAAACTGACATTTCCCCTCAACAATGTGGTTCTAATTTTAAGGTTACACCCACTTGTTCTGAACTCCTCAAACCAGAGGAAATACTTTCCATCTACTCTGTCACACCCTTAATCATCTTAAAGTCTTCAATTAGATCGGTGCTTAATTTTCTATACTCAAGTGAATATACAAGAAACGTTATGAGCTGCCCCTTCAGCAGCACGGTCCTGGGAGTGTGACAGGCCGTGGGAGTGGAATCCATGAGGCACTGGCTGCCCATGGTTCAGCTATTCCAATGCACCCCCTTTAACACCTGTTTAATGGATGGGCTTCCATAAGTTCACCCAGCACCTTCGGGCTCCCTGAGCTACAATGGCTCACGGTCCAGCAAAGCCTCAATTTTATAATTCTTATCCTTCTGTTAAAATCCTTCCATGGCCACACCTCCTCCCCAATTCTCTAATGTCATTCAGCGAACCCTCTGAACATCTGCACTCATCTAACTTTGGCCTCCTGGCACCCCCCAGTTTTAATTACTCCAGCATTGGTTGCTGCACCTTCAGTTGCCTAGGCCCCAAATTATAGAATTCCCTGGCCAAACCTCTCCACCTTGAGGCCACCTCTTTAACACCTATCTGTCTGATCAGGTTTGTGGTCATCTATTCTAAAATCTCCTTATGTAGATCGGTGTCATTTTTTATTTGATTGTGCTCCTGCAAAACGCTTTGGGACATTTAACTACGTGAAAGGTGCAACAGAAATGCAAGTTGTTGTTGTTCTTGAGACGCCATCTGTCCTGTTTCCAGCACAGGCCCCAAAGTCATTCCAGATTTGGCAAGCATGGAGCCAAGGTGGATGAAGGCATGGCCGGCAATGATGGAACAAAATGTGGGAGGGGTTATAGAAGAGACAGAGTCTGATAAACGGTGACTTAGGGTGATTAGAGGGAGTGACAGGTTTGTGAGCTGGGCCGTGTCTCAGTCCAGGAGGTGAAGTTTGATTCCCTATTGCATTGTATATGTCGATGGGTTTGTTGGCATTTATTGTAACTAATTTCAGGATTTGTATAAGAACTGACAAGTTGTTGATGGTAAGCACATGCATGTCTGATAGGTAAGCAGGCAGCAGTGCTGTTTGTGTGCTCAATGAAAAGAAAGCAGGCAATTTTTGTTAAAGGTGAACGCAGCTACAGCCTGCAAATGGAACATTCCATGCTGGAACAGGGCTCTAGCTATTTATTTTGCTATTTTATAATTGCTTCTGCCCTTTAGATGTTGATATTTGCATGGTCTCTACAGAGATCAGGTTACATTCACTTGATTCACACACTGGTCACAGGCTTTCTTCCAGCATTCACAGTACACGATCGCCACTAACCTGCATTTCTATCCAGAATGAGGAATTTTGTTAAGAGCAAGTAAAGAGAAATTACTTCAACTGGTAGCTGGGTCGGTAACTATAGGACACAGAATTAAAATAATTGTCAATGGAACTGAGATGAGAATGTTTTTAAAGCAGCGAATTGCTGTGATCTGGAACGCACTTCCTGAATGGGTGATGGAAGCAAGTTCAATAGTAACTTTGAAAAGGCAATTGGATTTATACTTCAAAAGCAAGGGCATGGGAAAAGAGCACAGACTGCAACTAATAGTTTTTCTAATTCATTCATGGGATGTGGGCATTGCTAGCAAGTTCATCATTTATTGACCATCCCTAATTGCCTTTGAGGAGGTGGTGTTAAATCACCTTCATGAACTGAAGCAGTTCATGTAGTGTAGGTACACAGTGCTGTTAGGGAGGGGAGTTTCAGGATTTTTAACACAGCGACAGTGAAGGAACAGCAATAGAGTTCCAAGTCAGGGCAGTGTGTGACTTGGAGAGGAATTTGCAGGTGGTGGTGTCCCTGTGCATCTGCGGCCCTTGTCCTCCTAGGTGACAGATTGCTCTTTCAAAGAGCTGGTGGTGGTATAACGTGCTGAATGGCTTTCTCCTGTGCTGTGGGATTCATTGATTTTGGTACATGAGGTACTGTGCCTGGATTGCTTTAGACCTCCTTGGAAATGCAACAATTCCCAAAACTATTGCACAAAGGAGAGTGGTGTTCCTTTAAATGGATTGATCCATTGTTCTGATATCCATAGACATGCATGTACTGGAACAGCTCGGCTAGGGGTGTGGCTAGATATGGAGCACAAGTCTTCAGCACTGCTGGCGGGATGCTGTCAGGACCCATAACCATTGCTGTATCCAACGTGCTCAGCTGTTCTTTTGATATCACATGAAGTGAATTAGCTGAAGGCTAGCTGTGATAGTGAAGTCATCAGGAGAATGCAGAAGGCAGAGGGTGGGGATAAGGGGATCCTTCTCAGGATGGCAGCCGGTGACTAATGGAATTCCACAAGGGTCAGTGTTGGGACCACAACTTTTCACTTTATTCATTAATGATCTAGATGAAGGAACTGAGGGCATTCTGGCTTTATACATTAATGATCTAGATGAAGGAACTGAGGGCATTCTGGCTAAGTTTGCAGATGGAATACAATGTGGAGAAGTGTGAGGTCATGCACTTTGGTAGGAAGAATAGAGGCATAGACTATTTTCTAAATGGGGAGAGAATTCAGAAATCTGGAGTGCAAAGGGACTTCGGAGTCCTAGTCCAGGATTCTCTTAAGGTTAACTTGCAGGTTGAGTCAGTAGTTAGGAAAGCAAATGAAATGTTGGCATTTATTTTGAGAGGACTAGAATATAAAAGCAGGGATGTGCTGCTGAGGCTTTATAAGGCTCTGGTCAGACCACATTTAGAATATTGTGAGCAATTTTGGGCCCCGTGTCTCAGGAAGGAAGCGCTGGCCCTGGAGAGGGTCCAGAGGAGGTTCACAAGAATGATCCCAGGAATGAAAGGCTTAACATATGAGGAACATTTGAGGACTCTGGGTCTATACTCAATGGAGTTTAGATGGATGAGAGGGGATCTGATTGAAACCTACAGAATACTGAAAGGCCTGGATAGAGTGGACATGGGGAAGATGTTTCCATTAGTAGGAGGGACTAGGACCCAAGGGCACAGCCTCAGAGTAAAGGGAAGATCTTTTAGAACAGAGATGAGGAGAAACTTCTTTAGCCAGAGTGGTGAATCTATGGAATTCATTGCCACAGAAGGCTGTGGAGGCCAGGTCATTGAGTGTATTTAAGACTGTGATAGATAGGTTCTTGATTGGTAAGGGGATCAAAGGTTACGGGGAGAAGGTGGGAGAATGGGGTTGAGAAACTTATCAGCCATGATTGAATGGCGGAGCAGACTCGATGGGCTGAATGGCCTAATTTCTGCTTCTATGTCATACGGTCTTAAATCTACTCTGCAACCAACTTGAGCCAGAAAGGCCAACATTTCAGCCTTGTCTTTGCTCTCACGTGCGGGGTTCATCAACACAAATGTTGGGGATGTTCATGGAGCTTTTTCCTCCCAATAATTGTTTGTCACCACCATTCATGACTGGATAGGGAAGGACTATGGTGCTTTAATTTGCTCAGTTCATTCTGAGATCACTTAGCTCCATCTATAATATGTCGTTGCTCCTGTTCATCATGTCTGTTGTAGCTTCATCAGGTCAGCACTTTATTCTTAGGTATACCTAGTGCTGCCCTGGCATGGGTTTCTGCACCTCATTAAACTAGGATTGATGGTAATCATAACTGGGAAATATTCCAGGCCATATGGTTACAAATTGTGATGGAATGCAGCTCAGTTGATGATGTCCCACAGCACCTCATGCTGAGCAGCTAGATCTGTTCTGAACCTATCCTAATTAGCATGGCAGTAGTGCCATACAACAGCAATGGAGAGTCCCCTCAATGTGGAGGCTGGACTTCATCTCCAAGAAGGGCCATATATTGGTCATTCCTACCATTACAGTCATGTACAAATCCATGTGTGGCAGGTAGATTGGTGAGGAGAAAGGTTAAATAGGTTTTTCCCTTTGTGTTGCTTCTTATTGCCTGCTTCCAGTCATGTCTAGCAGCTATGTCTTTCAAGACTTAGCTAGTTCAGTCAGTAGTGGTACTACTGAGCCAATCTTAGTGATAGATATGGAAGAACCCCATCCAGAATTCATTCTGCACCTAATACCCTCAATGCTTCCTCCAAGTGGCATTCAATAGAGAAAAGTGTTGATGCATTGGCTGAGGGAGGGCAGTAGGTGGTAATCAGCAGGTGGCTTGCTTGCCCTGTTTGACCTAAAGCTATAAGACTTCACAGGGTCTGGAGTCAATGTTGAGGACTCCCAGGGCCACACTATCTCCTGACTACATACATTGTGTTGCAATCTCTGGTAGATCTGTCCTGCCACTGGGATAAGGATGATAATGCAGAAGGTTGGAATGTTGGCCAAAATGTATAATTCTGAGTACGACTGTCCAGCTGTTCCTTGACTAGTCTATGGAATAACTCTCCCAATTTTGGCACAAGGTCCCCGATATTAGTGAGGATTTTTTTTTTTGCAATGTTGACTGGGTGAGTATGACCATGTTCCATTAGCGCCTCAATCAATGCCAGGTGGTCTGATCCATTTTATTATTAGGCTGTAGCTGTTTAATACAACTGAGAAGCTACAGCCAATTTCAGAGGGCAGTTAAGACCCCACCATATTGCTGTGAATCTGCAGACAGACCAAGACCTAAAGAAAAATTGACAGTGGACCGGATAGGTTTTGGTGACAAATCTAGTAAATTAAATTGTCACCATTATTGACACTAGTTTATTTTTAATTCCAGATTTATTTCACCAACTGAGTTTAAATTCCCAGCTATCATGGTGAGATTGAACTCATTAGTCTTGGCCTTTGTATTACTAATGTAGTAACATTACTACACTACCATACACATTGATTATCCAACTAGCAAACTAAAAAGTTCAGTAAAGCTAGCACTGTCAAACAATTTAGTGCTTTAACCCCATTATGTCGTAGGACTACTTAACTTGGGTAGTGAGCTGACAAATTTCCATTACTTCCACTTTGTGTTAAATTATCCATAACAGCCTGGAAGGAGACATTCCCAATATTAGATTTTTCTGGAAATAGTGAGAGACTATCAAAAGTTGAAAAGAGGACATGCGGAAGCAGAAGCATGGTACAGGAAAATAACTTCTGCCAGGAACAATGTATAGGCTATAAATGCCTTAAAATCATAATGCTATAAAATAAGCATGCACAAAAACTCTCTTGTATAATAAACAATACTGAGCTGAGCTACAGATTTGTTAAAATGTAGCTCAAAATTCTTTCAAAAGACTTGCATTCATATTGTTCCTTTCATGCTCAAGAGGACTTCCCAAAGTGCTTCAGTCCCCACTGGAATACTATAGGAAATTACAATGAATTTGCACACAGCAAGGTCCCAAAAACAGAAATATGATTAATTTACCATTCATCAGTTTGTGATGTTGATTGAGGGATAAATAATGGCCAGGACACTAGAACTAACCTGTTCTTTGAAATATTGCCATTGGATGACTTATATCCACCCAGAGGGTGAACAGGATCTTGGCTTAGTATACTAACTGAGATAGCACCATCAACTGTGCAGCACTTCCTCAGTACTGGATTATGTACTCAAATCACTGGAGAGTGAGGCTTGAACCCACAACCTTCCAACTCAGGCAAGAGTTATGCCACGGTTGACACCAATAGTAACAGATCCTTGTAACAGGGAGGTTTAGTTTCCAATACTAAAAACTGCTACTCCAAATTGTGCACAAACAGTGTGTGTAGTGAAGTGTTTGTGGAATGCATATGCTCAGAATGCACTGAAGATCATGAAAATTGTCCAAGACTTGTAATTCTGCTGCATTACTTACACCAAAGTCTGAATTTGGCCAAGACCTGGGGTTAATGGTCTTCAGGTCATCCAATAAAAATAAAACACAAAAATCCAAAGGATCACATTCAGTAGTGTTTTAATGTCTTACAGTACAACTCAGCTGCATTACAGTTAATGACTAGCTCCTGAGTGATGGTCTTTCATGAAGGAAATCAT
This sequence comes from Carcharodon carcharias, assembly GCF_017639515.1. NCBI lineage: Eukaryota > Metazoa > Chordata > Chondrichthyes > Lamniformes > Lamnidae > Carcharodon > Carcharodon carcharias. The sequence goes on along the minus strand of NC_054485.1, from coordinate 20,203,175 downwards.
GAATTTTGCCAATTTCTGTGTTTCTTCCAGTGTCACAGCATTGTAAAGGGAGGCACAGATCCCACCAACCAATCTAGAAATAAGCAGAGATTAGGTAAGTTACAGAACTACTGACTTTCAAAAAGAGACCAAGTCCACAATTCCCAATTTATGTAGATATTTTGTACAAAGTCAATTACAGTACGAACAGCAGTTAATCTTTGGAGAGACATTATACATGGAAATGTGTTAAGTAAGCAGAGGGGAGGTTGTCTGCCTTTCTCCCCCAGCTTTTTAAATGTCCTCTGCTGCCTTGCCCCCAGAATTTTGCTGAGCTGGATAACAGATGGCCACTTTTAGCCAGGGTGATCCTATCTCCCTTGCCCACTTCTTAATTCTTTCATGGGAATGTGGGTGCTGCTGGTAAGACCAGCATTTGATGCCCACCCCTAATTTCCCTTGAACTGAGCAACTTGCTAGGCCATTTATGAGGGCAGTTAAGAGTCAGCCACGTTGCTTTGGGTCTGGAGTCACATGTAGGCCAGAACAGGTAAGGACAGAAGATTTCCTTCTCAATGACATTAGTAAACCAGATGGGATAGTTGTTGATAGTTTTAAGGTCACCATTACTGACACTAGTTTTATAATCCAGATTTTTTAATGGAATTCAAATTCCACCAGCTGTGAACCCATGTGGATGTCTGGATGACTAGTCCAGCGACATTACTACTTTGCCACAATCTCCCCATTCGGGCGCAGGGGCGGGTGAGGGAAAGAAGAGAAATAGGAGTTTGAAGACTGGAAGACCCATCTTGAATCCCAAGCAAGGAGGGGGTGGATCCCCACTCAGCTTTTCTTCCAAGTAGTGTTCAACAGAGAGAAGCACTGATTCATCAGGTGAAGGGAGATGGTAGTTCAACATGAAATTTCCTTGCCAATGTCTGATCAGATGCCATGAGACTTATTGGATCTGGTATCAATGTTGAGGACTCCCAGGGCCACACTCCCTCCTGACAATATACTAGTGTGCTGCTAACTTTAGATCTAACTTGCTGGTGGGACAGGGCATTAAACTAACCACGCAAACAGGGTCCTATTTGTGACATTAGGCTCTAATTAGCTGATATGACTATTTGTACATGAAGGCGTCAGCTGTCATTGAAAGGGCATTTGACCAAGGTCTTAAAGCAGCATACTTTAAAGAGAAATAGAAGTGTACAAGAATCCATAGGTAAAGATCTACAAGTAGAGGTCAGTCTTTCACTATCCCCCTCCAACCCAAACTTGTTGTTCCTCTCTCTTTTCCCAATAACTATACAGCATGTACAAAACAGGTTATTCAGTCCAACTGTTCTATTCTCCACACTAGTCTTATCACACCCCTCCTGCTCATCCTTCTATCCCATTTTCCCTCTTGTGATTATCTATCTTCCCCCTAAATGAGTTTACACTATTAATCCCAACTACTCATGGTAGTGAATTCTGCATTCTCACCACTCTGGGTAAAGCAATTTCGCTTGTATTCCTTATTGAATTTATTAGTGCCTACCTTATAAAGATGGCTCTTGGTTTTGTTCTCACTCTACCAAATCCCTTCATGGACATTGAAGATTTCCATCAAGTCATCCCTCAATCTTTTTTTTAGAAGAAAGGTGATTGGTTCAATCTTTCCTACACTTGGACTTCTGATAATTTAGAAGTGTGTTACTGGACAAAGGTGACCAGTGGACAAGTTATATGGTGCCATTGAATATTTGGTTTGGCGGGGGGGGGGAGAGCGGGGGCAGGGTGAAGCAGAAGTAAATCTAAAGCAGGAGATGAGAAAGATTGGAAGGAGAAAGGGGGCAAGAATAGTGAGGGAGAAGATTTAAATCAGGAATAGTTACTGTATAAATAACACTCCCACCTTTCCCTTAGGATTGTTGGGCATTCTCCTATGCTCCAGTTTACCTGTGTCCCTTCAATGAATTCATTCCCATTTTAGCTGCTTGATCAAGGAAAGTCTGTTCAAGGACATCATTCCCATTAGTACCACCAATCCGGAAAACTACATTCATTCTGCTTCTGCACTTCACATCAACAGGGCATCTACAAGGAAGCAGTACCTGTCATTGTTTGAAGTTATTCAATGCTGTGCATTCAAGTCAAATATTAAACTATTATCAGCTGGCAACAGCTTTAAAATGAATCAACTCACACATAGAATTCATTGGAATCCTCAATCACATTATAGAGCTGCTTCGATTTAGCAACATTGTTTTGTTCCATTGCTTCAAGACCCCCGTTACTCTTTATCCAATCCAAGACCAAGCGCATGATATAAACACTGAAAGAAAAGTTATACACATCTGGTTGCAAGTTACAAACTTTAACTGGGCATTACACATAACTGAAGTTTCCAAACACAGATTTCTCCATCACTGGGCAGGGAACATGCAATGTTTGTAGTAGGCTTAGAAACAATCCAATTCTTGCAAATGGGTTAATACCACTGCTAACAGGGGTCTTCAGTTTGTATATTAGTAACCCACTTCATTATTTCATTAACTGGACAGCCCCACAGATTATATTATAATTCATTAACAAAATTTTAGTGTGTCATTATGAAGTTTGTCAAAGAGAAAGTTGAAATTTTTGCACTTGTAATTTGAAATTTCAGCCAGCAGTTGTACAACACGAGTGATTACCAAGCCTCATCAGTAGTACTGATCCAGAGATCAGTAGCTTAACTTGGAGACCCTGAAACATGATGGGTTTCTGCACAAATATCTGGGAGACCAGGTTCAAAGCAACAAGCACATTCCATTATGAAGATATTCATCAACTATATGGCCAAACCAAAATTCCACTATATTTTCCACATGGTGATGCTACATGGATAGGACCTTATTCATTTGAGGTTTCAAAGAGCTCAAGAATTCAAAATCCAATTCCTCAAAACAACTGGAACATTATACCAACCTGTAACAAGGGGGAGTATTGTAAAGGCAATCTGCTTGCAGTTTATAGTCAAACACTAGTGGACACCCATTGAGTGCAAATCCCAGGAGATCTTCTCGGACTAACACCACAGTCACTCCTGCACAACCAAGGTTTTTCTGGGCAGCAGCAAATATCACACCAAACTTGAGGAGGGGAAAAAAAAACAAAGTTAGTGTAACACTTTGCTATGTCCCTATTTTATTCCAACTATTGTAAAAGAAAAGGACAATTTACATTGAATCTTCATCTTTCAGCACTGTTGTTATAGGATCTACACTGAAAAGCTCTCAGTGGGCTCTCCTGTTTTATACATAGACTTACCCTGGAGACATCCAAGGGCTTGGAAAGGAAGTTAGAAGACATGTCAGTGATCAAAACAGTTTCCTTGCAGTCTGGGATGAAATGAAACTCCACCCCATTGATGGAATCATTGGCACAGTAATAAAGGTAGGAGGAGTCAGGACTAACATCCCAACTGTTGGGATCAGGTATCTCTACAAGAGAAAGACAGGATGAATTTTAGAATTCTTTGATAAAACCGCACAAATGCATACTATCCAACTCCTAAAAAGGAGGGCAGCATGCATATGGGAATAGCTTCACCTCCCAGTCTCACAACATGCCAGCTTCCAAATAAGTCACTATTCTTTCAAGACTGGGTCAAAATCCTGGCATTTTCATTTAACAGCACTGAGGGACCACCCTCACTACACAAACTGCAGCAGCTGAAACCAGCAACTCACCATCACCTTGTCAAGGGAAAATAAATATAAAAATAATAATTATAGGATGTTGAGATCTTTTGGTATTAAACGTACTTCCTTCAGTTGCTCCGTTAGATTGAAGCACAGTATCCACACTGACATAGGATGGACTGACCTAGTCTCTGCGAAGCCCAAAATCTGCAAGCAGATAGCTCAGCCCCAATGTTGCATCAGGAGTAGTTTTTCAGTAGCCACCTCCCATCACCCCACCCAACCAAAACTGGGATTCAAACCTCCTGCTTCAGGGCTCAATAACAATCCTGTTGAAAAACCTTACTTGTGTACTTGTCCTGTTCAGGATTGACAATTCTCACTTTCCCAAACTTCTCCGCCTCCTTGGCTGCCTCAGTAGACCAGGCTCCAGTGACCACAAAGTCCACACATTTGGCTTCTTTTAGTCCAATAAGGTTGAAGGGGACAGCACTGAACTGGCCACTCCCACCACCTTGCAAGAATAGTATCTTGTAGTTCTCTGGGATTTGCCTGTAAAGACAGTTAGATCATCAAGAGTGACAGTGTTCAGCAAGATGACTGCAGCACACTAGCTTTCAATCCCCTAAATAGGATTTGTGCCAGACTTGGAGAAAACCAAAACGCGACCCGTGAGCCAGATTCTCACCCACACCACTGGGTGTTTGAGTGCTTTCACTAAAGAAATTCCACTTTTTCCACCCAAACTTCAAGACGTTAACTGAGAAGGTGAGCTCTCAGCCCTCCTTTCCAGACTGTGTTCCCAGCTCACCCAAAGTGAGAGTATCTAAACCTATGTCCACTGATTACTATGATTAGCAGACGATGGCAAAGAGAGGATTGAGTAACCTCTCTCAAAGTAGAGGGGCACTGGATAATGGACAGGAGCCTTGGGTAGTTTCCCCTTGTGCAGGCCAATGGCAAAGAGCTCAACTGCAACATCCCCATCAACCAAAGTATTACAGTCCAGATCCAGGATGGCACTTGCCAGTGCACTGGAAGGGTTCTACAACCAGTGTATGGAGTGTGGTCCACACTGCGAATAATACTTAAATCAAGTTTCTAGTTTTTGTGAATTGCATTTTTAGTTGCGCACTTGCTAAAAAAGTTACATTGGTTGGATGACACTGTGCAAACCTTAAGGGTTCTGTTCGAACCACAGCAGCAACTGGAGGTCACCTGGCCTGCAAGTCATTGGTAATTTATACATGTAAGCATTGGGGTAGAAGAAGGAAGGTCTCCCAGTACACTGCATTAGAGTGGTGTTGGATCCTTGGTCACCAGTTTAGTTGGACTAATGGATCCACATTGCACGCTTGTTTCGTGATGACAGAGTTGGTACCATAAACTGAGATCAGCAGACAGTTCTTATGTGGAACACATTCAATTTATTTACAAAGGAACTCAGCAGCTACACTTATGGGTTTAGAACTCAAACCCTGTCTCTACATTACAGACTATTATTCTAGACTACTCACTACTGACAGACTACGTACTCTGTCATTGGATAATAAGATCATGTGATCTATTATAACATTCTTCTTAATAAGATATATTACACATCAGATTACCACAAATGGGATTCCAAGTAATTTCACTATTAACAACGCAAGGTGACCACAATCAAATCTTTTCGTTTGCCAAGAAGTCCAGTTAATTGAATGGGGCCTACTATTATCAGGGACAGGATGGCGAGTTTCCGGGGGGGGGGGGTGGGGGGTTGTTTTGACCTGGATTGGCGTACGTTAAATTATTCTATCATACAGTCTGAGCTGGATAGATTACTCACAACAGATCGCTCAAATTGGCTTTGGCCGCATGAAGGATTTCAGTGAACTCCGGAGATCTGTGATTCATTTCTGTTCAATATAACACACACGGGGGTTAGACAGAGACACATGCAAGCGGTAAAGATTAATGTACGCCAATGACAAGAGACTGACCCAGAACACCAACCCCGATTCCACGGTAATCTAGCAGGTCCTTCTGAGCTTGAAGCAACACCTGCGGAAATACATTACACCCGGTTAGCACAGACCCGGGGGTGTTCCAGGGATTAACCCCCACCTCGAGGATCACATTCCACTTTTAATGTTACTGCACACTCTCATCCCAGACCCCTGCGATCAGACAAACCCCTCACCCAAGGAAAGGTGGGCGGCGGGGCCGGGGGCGGGGAAGTAGGTTGGACTTCAGCTGAAATAAATCCTGCACTTATTTCAAATTGGAATCAAACACAATTGTGTCCTTCAGTTTGAATTTTCCGCTGGGTCCCGGGGTCTCATGTTTAATTGGTTACATTTAGAACTCAAAACAGGCAGTTTATGCACTAATGCTGCATTTCTGAGGCTCCAGTGCAGTCCCGTACAGGGTAGCAGGTGGGGATTGCAAACAGCGCCCACACACACAAAGAGAGAGGAAAAAACACCAGGGGTGGGATTTTACGGTTCCGCCGAAGACAATGCAGTTGTTGCGAACGGCTCGCTGCATTTTACGCTCCCGCCCCCGCCAAAAGGGGGCCGTAAAATTCCGCCCCAGCAATTTACAAAACCGTTCATTCACCGACAGGGGAAGCCTAGAGCAACCAGCGGCAAAAGTGAGCACCGACTGTCTATTCTCCATCATTGAACTTGATCTCCATAACCCTGCGCCAGCGGAGGGTGGGTGATGCTGACCCAGGCCACTCTCATTGGCTGTTCCCACAGGATGCTGGCACTTAGCTCGTCGGGGATTGGTTGGGATCTACTTCTATAGCGCCCCCCCCCCCCCCCCCGGCGAGGTGGAGAAGGGTCTACTCCCCTTTTCAACCACCGAGCTGAGTGGCCCCTTTCTGTGATGTGTGATTAAGGAAGATTGCGGTGCCTCAAGAATTGTGCCTGGATTTGCCTTGGGTCTACTTCCTTTGCGTTGACGTATAACTTTTCCTAAATCTATCCCACAAACTAGAACAACCCCTTTAAATGGATTGACCCATTGTCCTGATGTCAATAGGTCTGGATAACTAATTAGTTACAGTATTACCAAGGATGGTACAATGTTGTCGCTCACAGGTAGCTAAATAAAACCAATGGACAAGTTCCACTGTCCTGATATATAACTCCAAATCTCCCCTCCCCACTCAACCTACTTCAGCATTTTATTGTTTCTCTATAGTTAGACTTGCAGGGTCCACAATGTAGCAAGAACTGGAGAGCTTCTTACCAAATGAGCAGCCTTGCATTTACATAGCACCTTTCAGAACTTAGCATGTCCCTAAGTGCTTCACGGCCGATGGAGTACTGTGCCAATGTGGTCACTGTTGTAAGGAAATAGAGCAGAAATTCACAGGCAGCAAACTCCTAAAGACAGCAATGGGATGATTGAGTTCAGCTCAGAGCCTTCTTGTAATTAGTGAAGGGGTGGGGTGGTTGGTGGGAGGGGAAGAGCAGAGGACAAAGAAAAGTTAAAGGAAGATGACTTCACAGCTGTGAAGGTTCTGAAAGGCAAATTTAAAACCAAGCTCGCTCTTTTGGCAGGATACTCTCTGTTTCTCCCTACATCAGGGATAATGTGCTTTCTCCCCATGGCCTTGCAATTTTTTTTCTTTTTCAAGTATTTATCCAATTCCCTGTTGAAAGTTACAATTCAATCTGCTTCCGCCACCTTTTTATGCAATGCATTCCAGATTGTAACAACTTGCTGCATAAAACTAATTCTCATCTCCCCTCCCCACTTGTTCTTTTGCCAATTACCTTAAACTTGTCTCCTCTGCTCACTGACCCTCCTACCAATGGGAAACAATTATCTAATTTACACTATGGTAACCCCTCATGATTTTGAATAGTAATGTATGTTAATGCCAGCTACGTGCTGTGGAGCTGGAATTAAATCTGTGACCCAAACTCCCAGAGGTCCACTTCAGCCAAAATACATTTCTCCACCACTTCTGGATTTTATGATGACCCTCAACTTCACTCCCACTTTGTTTCTGCTCCTGCTTCTGCTTCTGTGAAAGGCAGTATTTTAATGAAGATGCAGCTCATTTAATGAAGAGGTTATTAAGGCCTTTGATTTGTATTTCAGCCTTCAAGGGGACATTATTATAAACCAGGTAAGGTTAACAGACACACTCAGGAGTCCAGGGAAAGTACTGACTTTTTCGTTAATGGCCTGTATCGTTTGGCTGATAGTTGTGAGTATGAGGCTCTAAAGGATTCACACATCTGAGACCGCATTGTGCTGGGCGTCCTTGATGGAGCCCATCTGATTATCTGCAGTCCAGGCGAGATCTAATATTATCCAAGGCAGTGCAACGAGTGAGACATGATGAGCCACGGAAGCAGAACTGAGTTTTAATCCAGGGGGATAGAGAACCTTAGTGGAGTCAGACTATTGACTCCATCCAGTTTGTGATCCATAGAGGTGCCAGCCCACCCGCTAAAAAGCAGAATTAAGTGGTGGTCACCGTTTTTATCCAGTGTTCCCACTGTGGCGTGGAAAACCCCTTCGGTACGAAGACTGTCCTGCCAGACATGCAGAGTGTCATTCCTGCAGGAGGTGGGCCATTTTAAACCATAACATAAAGCACCTATCTTGGGCAAGGTTGCAAAATCCAAGGTGACCTTTTGGAGTGCTGATTTCATAGTCAGTGGCCACAAAACTAATTCTAAATTAGACACGGGAGCCGGAGTGTCAGTTTTTCCTGACAGTACAATGGCTGAAGTCTGAGTTTCTCCCATCACCTACCATTCAACTCTATGGTCCAGGGGGTGTTCCACTGAAGGTCCAAGTGCAGATGACTACTGCACTTGGTTATAATGGAAGAGAGTTCACCGACACTCTGTACATTATTCGTAATCAGGATTGTTCTTCAGGAAGCGGAGAATCTTGTATAACTTTGCAACGTCTTTATTCACCAGTTGCAGCAGAAACCCAAGTTGACCCATAACAATTTGAACTAGTCTCCTGAGGGGAAGCTCCACATCAGCAGCCACAGGAAGACATACCGTAAATAGCCCTGCTCTTTGAGGAGAAGGTGGATGAAGAATGAAACTGCACCACCATTAACCACTGGCGTAGTTTTTTGCAGGAAGGGAAACCAGGAACCAAAGCTCCAATAATGACCAGTGAGGCAACTGCTGAACACAAAGCAGATTTTCCCTAACTCTGATGTCAAAGCCAAAGAGGAAATGTTTGAAACTGTTGATACACAAGCTATTGATCTCTCACACACACTTCAGCTGTAACAGGAAGTGTCACTTCTCTGAATTTAGTAGCGGCAGCAGAACAAACTAACCCAGTAAAACACTGTATAGTAACAGAACTCAAGGTGACATTCAGTTCTGTTCCAGGTGTTGCCTCGATTGCTGAAGCTCTCGAGATGCCAATACCTGGTGAACAGCAAACCCACACCAACATGAAAGCAGAGAGTGTGCATGCCAAACAACCACAAGCAGAAAGATAAAACTCACAGTATTAACAAAAGTACCATCAACTCCACTTGAGAATAACCTTCATTCTTCTGTTTGCCCATCAGATTCACTCTTGAGTGTGAGATTGGGATTACACAGCACTTCATCCCGGGCATAAGAATCATTGAATGTATTTAAACAATGGATACTTTTGGCAGGAAATGCAATTGCTAAATCAGAAGATTGCAGACCCACTACAGCAACACGAACCTTAACAGAAGCTGACCGAGTTTCATTCCTTTGTCAAGAAGATATAATAATTCTCAATGTTATTGAAATTTATTGTAAAATAGAGTAATAGTAGGACGTGTGTGTTTGCATGAGATTTAATTGAATTAGTCTGGGCGCTTTGATCTAAGAGAGGTTAGGTTTGAAATGTTAATTAGATAAACATGGGGAAGTTTAGAAACATAGGTGTCAAGAGAGCATTTGCATTTTGAAATAAACCAGACTAAGCTGTTTTCAAAGGAGGGGAGAAATGTCTCACCTAGCCAGGTGAAGTTTAGAAACAGTGGGCAGCACTTTCTGTTCGGCGTACTGGGGTGGGCCCCGCAAGCTGACGCATTAAATGACGCACAGTGTCGTTGGGCGTGCGTCCCGAAGTCACCATGAGTCATTCTGATCTTTCGTTTGGCGAGCACGTACCAGAGTCAGCTGCGCGCCCGCGAAACTGTCAAAGGCCTGTTAAGGCCATTAATTAACCACTTAACCAATTTGACAGGGATGCCCGCCCAACCTTAAGGTTCGACGGGCAGGCAAACAGCCCAGGCGGCCTTCGCACTTTTCATGAAACATAATCCACGGGCGGGATAAGGTTTCATGAAGTGTTTATTAAAATAATAAATATTTTTTAAACATTTCATAAACATGTCCCAGCTCATGGGCTGAATTTTGCCGTCGGCGAGCAGGGGGCGGGGCCTGCTCGCAGATGCGCAAAATGACACAGGATGACGTTGGGGGGGAACCCAGTCCATTTAAATCTTCAGGAAGGTGGGGGCACAGCAAGATCAGCTGCAGGCCCACCGACCTATCAATGGCCAATTGAGGCTATTGACAGGATCATTAAAACAATTAAAGGACCTGCCCGACCAACCTTAAGGCTAGCTTAAGGGTCAGGCAGGAGCTCCCGTGGCAACTAGAGAAAACATGAAACCTCATCCACCGGCGGGGTGAGGCTTCATGTAGGGTTTAAAAAAGTGTAATAAAGTTTTTGTGAAATTTATTAACATGTCCCATCTCATGTGACATTGTCACATGAGGGGGACATGTTAAGGATATGTTTTTCTATTTTTAATGTTTGTACAACTTTCAGTGCTCTCCCTGAGGCAGCACTTAGCCTCAGGGAGATGTGCACTCTTTCGTGCGCGTGCGCAAAAGAGCGCACTCTCACTTTTGGGGAATCCCCCTCCCGCACAGGAAGTGCATAGCGCTTCCAGCCTAGCGTCACGCTGTGGGGGGGGGGCCTTAATTGGCCCGCCCACTTAAAATGGCGGTGCAGCCCACTTCTCCAGTGGGGATTGGCTCCCCGCCCACTGGAGATTGGGGGGATCAGGCCTGCCCACCCGGTAGGCAGAAAATTCTGCCCTATGTGACTCTATCACATGAGGGGACATGTGTAAATGATTTTTAACTTTCTTTATTTCAAACTTTGAAACTGAACTTAATCTCCCTCAGGTAGCTCCCTCTCCCTCCTCCCCCCGCCCTCACAGATAACGCTGAGTGCTACCGGGTGTGTGTCAAGATGGGCAGGCCTTAATTGGCCCGCCTGCATAAAATAGTAGCAAGCCGCCGATTGCGGGCGTCCGCTCCCAACCAGCCCACCCGACAGGGACAAAATTCTCCCCAGTGTGTTTATTTTTCCCAAAGATTACTGGTAAAATTTAGTGCCGTGATAGGGTTTTATTGTCAGTTAAATTCCAAAGACGTAATGAAACAATGGGTATTTGCATTCAAATACTATATGTATAAAGAAGAGAAGACTGTTTTGAAAGGGAGGGCATTTTTAAGATCTTACAATTATGAAAAGCCTTCAGCATCTATGCCTCAAGCTGCTGTCTTCAAAGGACTGAAGTTAAGAAAACTCACCTGGAATTTAACTTGTTCAGGGTGTCATGTTTCTTTGTTTGGGTCATTTAAAATCTATGTGTCTTACTGTTGTCTTAACAAAAGTGTGACTGGAAGTTAGATTGATTAGGGGATTTAGAAGTTATCATAGTAGTAATTTGTAGATCTCTGTATTTATTTAAAATCATTTCTCTTATTAATAAATGTTTAGTCTAGTTTTATAAAAACCTATCAGACTCGGCGGTTTTATTACTGCTGAATTCAAGGCAAGCATCTTGAAATTTATACAAATTGAAAGTTAGTTGTGACAGTTGTTTCAAGATTCCCCCTGGGATTTGAACAGCTCGGCATTTACCATCTGCTGTGTCATAACACCTTCGAGAAAGAGCAACCAGCTGCATGACCTATAAAGGGTGTACGAAAATGTAGAAGAGAAAGAGAACATCCATTCATCACCTTGATAGTATACACCAGAAACAGGAATCGCTGTCTACTGATTGAAGCGCATTCCAGGGAGAATATGGAGAATATACATCCTACACATCCTCCACGAGAGCCGAGAACACAGCTAGAGATAGATGCCACCAGTGCAAGTGACTAAGGAGGGGTGGCGGGAAGTAGGTTGTGCACATATTTAATGAGTAGAATGAAAGACTTGGGGGGAGATGTAGTATAAAGGGTTAATAACTGTTATGCTAATAGCTAATGTGATCTGACATCACTGATGGTGTACGTGTGATTGGAGCTCAAAGGGAGATGCTTCTGGAAGGACCCTTGTGCTTATCTATCTTTGTGGATAGTTGTATATGGTTAATAAATGTTTGAGAGTTCCTGGAGGCCTTGTTTCCAGCCGCCCAAGTTAAACACACACTGGGACCATTTGCAATGATATTTCAGGGATAACCCTTGTTATCCAGGATGCAACCCTACACTTAGGCAGGGGTCTCAAATAGCTTTGGCAGCTAGGTGTTCCATAAAATGTGTGAATCATGAGGGCTCCCTGGGAAATGAGCTCACATCAGTATAATCCTTTTTCAGTGGTCACAGACAACTTGAACGTTAAGGGAGTGAAACCCATTTCATTTGATATAAGCAGCCGGCTGTTCCCAGGGAGCTCGAATGACCCCACGAGTGCAGCCAACTATAACCTGTACAAGCGGGAGCCACAAAATGGCCCAGAAGCCAACTGCTCTAATGACCTGGCTATCAGCAACTGTTGTGAATCGAATGAATTTGTTGGCCCTTCTGAAAAGGGCATTGGTCACCTCCCATGTGCACTTATGTGTTACTGTCTGGGAAATGCCACACATGTCCCTTGTGGAGCCCTGAAATGAGCCGCTGGCATAAAAGTTTAGGGCCACACATATCTTGGAGCGACTGGCTTGGGGTTCCCTCGAAAGCCAAGGGGCTGCAGGTCTTTTTGAAGAAGTGTGCACAGTTCAATGACTGCCTCCCAGGAAAGCCTTAGTCATCTCAGGCATTGTCTCTCAGATATCTGGAGGTAGTTGGTGCGTGTTCTGAACATGTGCTGCGGTGCCGATGCTCTTCAGTGACAATGATGGCCCTGGTTGCCTTCCTCCTAACCTCCCTCCCCCTCAGCTGGTGCCTGCTGATGGACCTGTGGCTTATGTTGTTGTGCAGCCATGGCCTTTCTCTGGGGAATCTCCTCCTCCAATGCCCAAGTTGCAAAAACATTGGGTGTATGTGACGCATTGGGAGTTCACAAAGTGAACCATGGCCTTCATTCCTAGAGTTGCTGCTCTTGACCAATCTGGAATGCATGACCCTCTCATAGGCCTCACCCAGAGCTCCTCCCATCTCACAGAGCCCTTCTCCCACAACAACCTAATCGCCAAACGCTCTCAGCAGCCATGTCAATGGACACTAACACTGTGATCCTGCAGCTGCAGCCAATCCAAATCCACCCTCCCTCTGTCACCCACAAGCTCCCTCCCAAGTCCCTTGACCCTTCCAACATCACCCTGCTCCTTCCTCCAATCACCCAGCAGCCTCCAACAATTGTCCTTGACCTTCCGCCTTCCATCTCTCACTCTCAAAACCCCCGCCCACACTCAACCTTTCTGCTGTCATCCTGGAGCCTCTCGCCATCATCTTTGACCTGCCCTCAGTATACCTTGAGCCTCCCTCAGTGACCATTGACCTGCCCACCCTCCAGATGGACCTGCCCTGCTTCAAACTTTATATCCCTTCTCTGATTGCTGACCTGTCTTGTATGGCACAGCTGTCTCACTCAGACACACAGGACCATACCTCTGCAATAGGCTGGAGCATGGCTCTCTTCGGACACCTTCTCCCACCCTGCCCGCAAACATGCCAGTGCTTAATTGCTGCACAGCCGTTTGAAGAGCCGACCACCACCACCACCCTGTCCCCACCTTCCTGGCCAGTGCCAGACCATTCAGCTTCTCCTGTTCCCCTCCTCTGTGCTATTGAGTTAGACAAAGACAGCACCTCATCTCAAATCCAAAGATTGAACACCTTGCCTGCTGCAAGTCACCTTTAAGCTGCCAGGAAACAGTCCCCTAGAGCACCATGGACCAGCCTGGCTCAGCCATTGTGTTACCAAGTCTGACATAGCAGGTTAGCATGGATCAGAACCTCCATGGCATGACTTGTCATCTCAGAACCACTTCAATTCCAACTTGACCTCAATTCTCCATCTGGACCACTGTTCCTGTAATACTCCATTTGCACCACCAGAGGACGACAGATGTCTTTGTAGAAAGAGGAATGATTTTTGACAATTTTACATTGCCCTCCAGCTAAGAAAGAAATTGTGTGTGAGAGAGAGGAGGAAATTAACACACTTAAAATACAGCAGTAGCTCCCATTCCTGAGACTTGAGCACATAGTTCAGGCTGACACTCCCAGTGGCAGTACTGAGGAAGCGCTGCACTGTCAGAGGCGCTGTCTTTTGGATGAGAAGTTAAACCAAGTTCCTGTCTGCCCTCTCAGGTGGCTGTAAAAGATCCCACTGCACTATTTCAAAGAAGCTATGAAACTACCTCATCCCCAATATATTTGTTTCATGTCCATCATCTTACATAGTTGAAAGGATGCCAATGATTTTGAAAAAGCGAGTGCGGGTGAGTTCTATCTGGAGTCCATGTTTATACCTCAACCAACATCACTCAAGCAGATTATCAGGTCATTACTTCATTGCTATTTGTGGGATCATGCTGTGCATAAATCCTTTACCTACGTGTCTTGCAATTTCTGTCTCAATCCATATCCAGGTTAAAACCTCACATTATTAACACACTTGACTGACATCACTCAACTGAATACACAACTCCTTTGTTAAGGCATTGATATAAGGAAGCATATAAAACAAAAAGCTCCCACTTTTATTAGCAATCTTAGCAATTGGACTGATGTCTACTGAAGTTAGAAAATTGTGTTAACAATTGACAGTCAGTGGCACACCTTCCTATGAATGGTTCCTGGAATCTCAGTGAAAGTTTTAGAGACATCAGGATACAGATGAACAATCATCACAAACAGGTCAGCAAAGAAATTAAAAACAAAAAAAACACTGAGATTAAAAAGTAGTGAAATTGTTAACTTGTATCGGACCCAAGTCAAGCCATGTTTAGAGAGTTGTGCACTGTTCTGGTTTCCATGCTATTAAAAAGGTGTAGAAGTACAAGAAAAAATTTGAGAAAGGTTTACAAGGATGATGCCAGATCAAGGTGATTACAGCTATCTGAAAGATTGAACAGGCTGGGGCTTTCTTCCTCTATAAAGGAGAAGGCTTAGAGGTGACCTGATAGAGATCTTCAAAATTATGAATGGGTTGGATAGTAAGTTTCCACTTGTGCAAGAATCTAAAATTGGGGGCCTTAAATAACAAGATAGTTACTTTTAAATCCAATAAGGAAATAAGAAGTATTTTCTTTACTCAGAGTGCGGTTAGAATGTGAAACTCGCCACCGTAGGAAGCAGGTTAGAAAATAGCTTTGATGATTTCAAAAGGAAACTTGACAAACACATGGACGTGAGAAAAGGGAATAGAGATGCTGACAGGCTGAAGTGAGGTAGATGGAATGAGCGGAGACTCAAGTGGATTACAAACACTAGCAACATCTAGTTAGGCCTAGTAGCCTGTTTCTGTGCTGAACATTTTATCTAATTCCATATTATAGTTTCAGAGAGAGAACTATCATCGGACTTCGGTACAACAGAGAAGTACCCTTATAGGACTGCACAATACATAGACAAAAAGAACTATAAGCAGAGAAGAAGAGTTTAAAGACATAAAGTACATGCACAGTGAGGCAGTCATCAGGTTTATTATTCTTCACTTGCTTTAATGATTTGGACTTAGGAATAGATAACTCAATGCCAAAATCTGCTGATGATACTAAACTAGGGGTGGGGCAGCTAACATTGAGGAAAAGAGCAATATAAGACAAAAAGACATTAGGAAACTTGCAGACTGCACGTTTAAGTGGCAGGTGAATTTAACATCGATAAATGTGAAG
The DNA here is from genome assembly GCF_017639515.1 of Carcharodon carcharias. NCBI lineage: Eukaryota > Metazoa > Chordata > Chondrichthyes > Lamniformes > Lamnidae > Carcharodon > Carcharodon carcharias. Next base: position 20,187,461 of record NC_054485.1, on the reverse strand, counting down.
TGATGAACTTTGGTACTTGCAATGCCATAGAAAACAAAGAAATTGACCAGGACAGAAGGGAAAGTTATCTACAGATATACGTGCACAAGCAAAAGTAATTATATTTAAAATAAACAATTCCACCAGGGTCTTTAACCTTTTTCTTTCAGGCTTGCAATGTATTTTTCCTGTCATTACACTCATCATGCACAATGGCCTTGATTAGAATTATATTCCGCTCTCACCACATAAACTGCGTACTGAAAGGACCTGTCTTGTATTATTACCTTTGGCAAGTGAAAGGTTTTATTCTCTAAATAAAGATATTTAAACTTCTCTGATTCTAATTTGACCCTATGGGCGGGATTTTCCACACCCGCCCACCGCTGGGATCTTCCGGTCCCGCCGCAAGTCAGTGGGCTTCTGGCTGGGGCACCGCCTCACCCACAGCGGGTCCCACTCGCGACAGGGCCAGAAAATCCCGGCCTATTTCTTTCTCCATTATTTCTCTGCTGCTGTCCATGTGTCACATGCCAAGTGTGTAGTAATCTGAGGTGTAATTTAAGAGAATGTGAGCAGATCAACACGTGACCGTAAGAGCCAATAGTTGTGTAGCGCAGGCTACTGTGTAAATGTTAGTCTAGAGTAGGGCCTGACTAGAAAAGCACACATCATGTTAGTGCTCTGTTGTTTGAGTAAATAAATAACTTGTGCTTCGCTTCATATTGGTCTCTGCATCTGCAGTATATTGTAGTTGACTCACCTGCTGACAGATAACTGTGCGAGCAATGTGACCCCATAGCAAAACATGACAATGTGTCTATTCATGTCTGTGTATCTACATCAGTGGTAGCATGTTTGTTTTTCTTTCATGGGATGTGGGTGGCAAAGCTGTTGCCCTTGAACTGAGTGACTCATGTCAGTTAAGAGCCAACCACATTATTGTGGTTCTGGAGTCACGTATAGGGCAGGGCAGACTGGGTAAGGATGACAGATTTCCTTCCCTACAGGTTACTAGTGAACCAGATGGGTTTTTACAGCCAGCAATGATGGTTTCATGGTGTCCATTATGAGGCTAGCTTTAACTTTTTAATGGAATTCAAATTCAACCAGCTGCTATGGTGGGATTTGAACCCTTATCCCCAAAGCATTATAGCCTGGGCCTATTGGGCTATTAGTCCAGTGACATTACCACTACACCATGATCTCCCCATATGCATGTTTCCACCTAAGAAGTGCCTATGGATCAACTCTATCAATAGTGACGGCATCTCTGTGTGCCTGTGCCCATGCATATGCATCAACATGTATGTGACTGTGCATCTTGGTCAGCACAACTGCAGATTCCAGCACTTCCACTGAGCTGAAGGGAGTGTCACAGCCAAGGTGGAGCCCAATTAATCCAAGTTCAACTTGCGTAGCCTTGCCCTGGAAAATCATTAATCTGTTTTCCCATAACATAGTATCTCTGGCACATAACAATTATTACATTATTTGCAGTAGCACAAATACTGCAGGTTGTAAAATTTTTCAGATACAATCGTGAAACATGATTTGAGATTATCCAATCTAATTGGTGCCAACAAAACACTGAATTACATCATTGGGCAGAGCAACAAATAAGTGAATGAGAACATTAGTTTTTTCTCTGAGTTTGTGCATCTTCAGGATATGAGTTGGAATTTGAGAAATACAGTGCATTTTTAGTGGTGATACCAATTTGCTGGCAAGGACTCTAGGAGTCCCAGCATTCCAATCACTCACATATACAGTCTCACTCCTTTACCAGCAGAAGTTGGAGAAGGCAGGTGTGGTAATTATGGTTTTATTTAGTGTGTAATATACCTTTAAAAATAATGCTTGTTAAGGAAGATCACACGATCTTTAGAACACAATAGGTGGGTAGCGGGGGCTATCTTAGTAGTCAGTAGGGTTTGAGTTGAAAGCACACATGTAGTTGCTGCTGAGTACCTTGTAAATAAACTTAAAGTTTCCACCTAAGAGGTGCCTATGGATCAACTCTATCAATAGTACCAACATGGCCACCACTCACAGCAGCAGGAAGACTCATACAAGTAAATAGCTGACTGGTTTCTGTGCTTATGTTGAAACAAAACCAGTCTCTTGGGATATTATTGTCTGCAAGGGACAGTAATTTGCCTGCAGCCACTTGTCGGCAGAGGCCTGATGGGCTGGCATGGGTAGCTAACAGTGACTTGTAGGGAAAACAAAATGAAGAAGGGGGAAAGTTCCCAGTGGTGCAGCTTTAAGGGATGGCGATTATTCTAGCCAAGATTCATTTCATAATCCGCCCAGCTTGGCCTCCAATCTTTTTATTAAAGCAAGTCCTCCAGGGTTGTATGGTTCCGGTTGGCACAGTTCTCGATGATACCAGACTGTCAATCAGCACTGTGGGGCCAGTATGTTAGTGGTTCTGCATAGAGAGCCCTTGTGTTGGTGGAACCATGCGTTTGCTTAGTGCCACCACAATGTACTCAATGGAGCCAACTCACCTGGTCATCCTATGCCATTTCTCCTCAGTGCCCAGTGAGTGCTAGATCCACAGCTATGTGTTTCCAGTAATCTGTAATCAGGATAGGCTGACTATATCCCTGCCTCCGTCTCAGCCCATCTGCTGGTGAAACCCTCAACCCTGTGTTTGTTACCCCCTAGGCTCCTGTCCTAGTATCTCCTTATGTGGCTTAGTGTCAAACTTTGTTCTGTCGAAGGGTCATGAGGACTCGAAACGTCAACTCTTTTCTTCTCCGCTGATGCTGCCAGACCTGCTGAGTTTTTCCAGGTAATTCTGTTTTTGTTTTGTTTGATAATGCTTCTGTGAAACATTTAGAGTATTACATTGTGTTAGAGGTGGTGAGACGGTGGCAGAGTGCTAATGTCACTGGACTGGTAATCTAGAGACCCAGGGTAATGCTCTGGGGAACTGGGTTTGGATCCCACCACAGCAGATGGTGGGATTTGAATTCAGTAAAAAAAAATCTGGAACAAAAAGTCTAATGATGACCATGAACCACTGTCATAAAAACCCATCCAGTTCACAAATACCCTTTAAGGAAGGAAATCTGTGACCTAGTCTGGCCTACATGTGACTCCAGACCCACAGCAATGTGGTTGGCTCTTAAGGGCAATTAGGGATGGGCCTAGCCAGAGACACACACATCCTATGAATGCAAGTTGTTGTTGTCTAATGTGGCATCATGAGTAACTGAGCTTGCTTGAGTTTCCCTGAAATTCAGGGAGAGCTTTCTAGAGATACTTGAAATGGATTGCATGTTTCTCTATGTGGTTTTTGCCTCACCACAGCTAACATTGCTAGCAGTTGGAGAGGATGGTGTTTGAGGCTGCAGGATCTGATGACTAATGGTCCCATCTCCCCTCAGACATCTTAATCCCTCCCAGGCCCAATTCCGTCAGGACCAGGAGCCGGGGCCCAAAGAGATTCAGAAAGGTAGGTTTACTTTATTTTTCACTGGTTTTCTTGTGGGCCATGAGGAGAAGGAATGGTTCCTCTGAACTCAACAACCAAACCTCAGGCCTGTTCTACGCCAGGATTTCTCCATTACCTTGACACAAACTTTATGATGGAGTGGAGATGATCGAATCAATTGAAGATGCTCAGACCCAAGACACAGCCCTGAGGATTCCTGCAGTAATGTTCTGGAGTGAAGCTGATTGGCCTACAATACCCTCAACCATCTTTCTTCGTGTGGAATGTGGCTCTATTAAAGGTTTTCCCATTGTCTTTGCTGATCTCTGTTTATCCTGGGCCCCTTGGTGTCTCACCCAAGTAAATGTTGTCTTGACGTTGAGGACAGCTACTTTCTCCTTTCCCATTTAGTTTCTTTTGCCCATTTTTGGATCAAGACATTGGGAAGGTCTGGAGCTGAGTGATTATTTCACATGAAACTGTTAAGACAGACTTGTCCAACAAATGGCCCTCCCACTGTGATCTGGCCTGCCATGTCTTTCTACCAGGCCCACGAAGACAGTGTTCAAAATACCAACAAGTGAAGTGGAAGATTCTGCAAGGAGATGCTCCTCCATTCACAGGCCGCTTCTCTCCCACCTATCAGCAGCAAATGTGGGAGAGAAACAGTCTCTGAGAGGAGGAGCAGGGCACAGTGTGCTTCATATTCAGCCTGAGGCCTCAACACCGGTGGTGAGCATTGCTGAGGAGGGAGGAGTGGTGGAGAGAGAGAGAGAGGCACTACCAGCCCAGGGTGGGAGGGTGCAGCTGGTAGTGGGCGGGAGGGGAAGAGAGAGATAGAAAGACAGAGAAGGAGAGAGTGAGAGAAAGACTACCTGCCGGGGTGGTCAGTGGGTGGGTGGAGGGAAATATGTCCATCCTAAACCTCTCCCCACTATTTTAATCTCCAAACCACCTGGGCCCGGCCGGAATCAGTGAATGAGTGACTCTACGAGTGAGGGGGTGAGAGAGAGAATGTGTGTGTGAGAGGGACAGAGTGTGTGTGCATCTGTGTGAGTGAGTGAAAGTGTGTGTGAGTGAGTGTGTGTCTGTGTGAGTGAGATCAAATGTGTGTGCAAGTGTGTGTGTGTCTGTGTGAGTGAGTGAGTGTGTGTGTGTGCGAGTGAGTGTGTGAGAGAGAGAGAGCATGTGTGTGTGTGTGTGTGTGTGTGTGTGAATGAGTGTGTGAGAGAGAGTGGGCCGAATCTTATTTCTGGAGTCTAATTCTGGTGGTGGGAGAGGAAGCTTAGGTATATCCAAGGCAGAGATATTTAAGGGTTATGGGGAAAAGGCAGGAAAGTGGAGTTGAGGATTATCAGATCAGCCATGATCTCATTGAGTGGCCATCATCTCATCGATGGGCCGAATGGCCTACTTCTGCTCCTATGTCTTATGGTCATATGGAGATTCCTGCTGGGCTGGGGGACGGCTGAATAAGTGTGATTTTGCATTGTTCAGCTGATTAATTATGCATCTGTGAGGAGCTTGATGAATCTCATGACAGGAGCAGGCAGGAAGTCGCCTGCCAAGCCAATACCTCATGGGGTCCATGGCCCGCGTACCATATTTAAAGGGCAGCCAGACAGACATTCACTCACTGTAGGCCAAGAGCTCTGGATTCTGTGCCAACCAAAATGTCTGGGAGAAGAAAGCAACCTTCAGCCCCTCCCTGCAGACTCTCCTTCAAGCCACCCTAGAATGGCAGGAGCTCTGTTTCCGCGAGGTGGGGGCAGGAGGCCCTCCCATCTGACGACAGTGGCTTGGGAAAAGGTTGCCAGGGTGGCTTGCACAAAAAAGAACTGGGAAAAGTTCAGGAAAAGGATGAATGACCTGCTACACTGCGCCAGGGTAAGCGCACTGACTACTCACTACAAACTCACACTCTCATAAGGGCATCAGGTAGCCTGAGGGTTAGAGTGCACAGGGATGTAACACAGGACCGGCAGATAGGACATCAGCACTGACTGTGTGTCAGCTACTTTAAACTCTTAATCTCACGTCAGTTGCAGGACAAACGGATTCTTAATCGCTTACTGGGGTGGTCTCAGCTGCAGCAGGAGGCACGCATGTTCCTGAACTGCTCATTCGCCAATGGCCTCACAATCAATCCTCCTGCCTTTCTGCAGGACAAGGTTCCTCTCAACAAGAGAGAGTGCGCCAAGACTGGAAGTGGAAGGGCAGAAATCTGTCTGCTCAGCAGCTTTGAGGAACAGGGTGCAGGGATTGCCGGTGAGGAGCGTGACTGTGCCTGCATGGAAGGCCAGTTCGGACGCTGCAGGAACTAAGTGAGGAGGCATGCAGTCCAGCTTCAATATGCGCACATTGACTGTGAGTGATCTTTAATGTATGAACCTGCTTAGTCAATCACTAAATCGCTCTTCTCTTTATTCTGGGTCCAGCAAGCAAAGGGGGAGGACATCCACCAAGACACCCCACAGCCCCCAGACCCCAGCCCATCTCTGAGGAGGGAGCCTCAGTTTCCTCAGAGGAAGCACCGTCATGGTGTTCACCTGCTCCCTCCATCAGCGCAGATACATGCACACCGGTGGATCCTTGTTCTAGAGTAGGCTCGGGGCCACAATCTGGTGGGCACATCACTAATATGGGTCCACAGCTGGCAGAGGCAGTGACAGCCGAAGGCTCTGGTACTCGGAGGACTGCTAGAGGCCAGGCCCCTGCTGAGCCCAGATCAGATGATGAGCCTGGACTTGGCCCTGAGAGACCATTTGGAGATGCAGGGGCAGGCAGAGGAATGTCAATCAGTGTTGCCAGAGGCTGTAAGCAGACCGGGCTTAGGACTGGAAGAGTCCATTCATGTTCTGTATGATGTCATGGCTCTGGCATGCGAGCTCTAGCCATGGATGCAGGATGGCAGTGGCTGGGCAAGAGGGACGGAGCATCCTCAACCTCCCTCCAGGTGGCCCTTCTCCTCAAGGAGTCAGGGAGGTGCCAGCACCCACAGGGAGGAGGACCACCAGCCAGGTACCCCGCGGGCATCGACCCAGGACACTCCAAGGGCGCCCTGCTGCTCCACCTTCCCTCTGCCAGTGACTCCATCACCTCCAGCAGGTCAGGTCGAGCATGGTGCTAATGTACTTGAGCAGGAGACTCTTAGCAAGCCGGGGGCCTCTAGGCCTCCAACCGCCGGTAGATGCCTGCCAAAGTCGTCTCAGTCAACAAGGCGGGCAGAGCAGTCAGCAGGCTGCCTCCACCTCAGCCGCAGATGTTGGAGCTACACCTAGACATGGCGGTGGAGTTGGAAAAATTAAGAAGTATTGAATGCACACTGGTGGCATGGGTGATCGCTCGTTGACAAATGTGCAGACTATATCCAATGTATTTTGAATTTAACCCTTTGCATGTCTCATGGATTCCATTTTTCTAATAGTTGCTCTCACAGTCAGTTCAGGCTCCAGAATGTTGAACCCCATCCAAGTCCGATTACGAACTTCTATTGATTCAGTTCTCCCACATTATCACCAGTCAATAATCCCACATGTGCAAGTTTAGGCACTGACCCTCAGTTGTCAGTGTGCTGCCTGGCCACTCCTCATGTCAGCCAATTCTCACTGCTCATCATGCTGTGGTCTTGGGAGTTGTGTTAATTGAGCTCATAGCATCTCCTGCTGCTTTTGCACTGATTTCAGCTGTGCCTGGATGGCACGATTACTCATGGGGATTTAAATCATCTATGTGCGTGCCAAAGTTCATTGTGAATGCAGTTTCAGGGGTGAGAGACTGCAGTTGGAGACTGTAGTTGGAGACTGTATTCGTAACAATGGAAATCCAGGGGCTACCCTAACTGTCTGGAGGAAGATGTAGCCTCACATTCAATGATGAATATCCTTCCTTGGTGACTTGTCAATTTCAGTGATTATGCAGCTGAACGGGACAGGTAAGGATACAATGGGCATATTAGCCTTGACTACAAGAGTGTAGGATTTCAGATGTTTTGGCAAAGCCAGCATTTATTGCCCATCCCTAGTTGCCCTTGAATTGAGTGGCTTGCTCGGGACCAAGTCATGCATGCCAGGCTGAAACCTCTAACATGTCTCTTAAACATGCCCCAGACAGTGTCCTGGGAATGACATATCCAAACAGAGACCAGGCCAGGCCAAAGGCTTAGCACTGGCCTACTGCTGGATTGGAAATGGAGGAAAACCTTTATCCTGCCCACCAGCGTATTTTCATGCCCGCTCTTTGCTCTCCTAAGTACTTTTTTAAGTATCCCCCTACACTTTCTATAGTCTTCTAGGGCTTCCACTGTTTTCAGCCCTCTGTATCTGCTATAAGCCTCCTTTTTTTTCCTTATCCAGTCCTCTATATCCCTTGGCATCTAGCGTTCCCTGAACTTGTTGGTCCTACCCTTCAACTTTACGGGAACATGTTACCCCTGAGTTTTCACTATTTCCTTTTTGAGTGACTCCCGCTGGTCTGATGTAGACTTTGCTACAAATAGCTGCTGCAATCCACTTTGACCAGATCCTGTCTTATATTGAAATCAGCATTCTCCCAATTCAGGACCTTTATTTCGGATCCATCTTTGTCCTTTTCCATAACTGCCTTAAATCTTACAGAGTTATGGTCGCTATCCCTGAAATGCTCCCCCACTGATGTTTCTACCACTTGCCCGGCTTCATTCCCTAAGATTAGATCCAGTACCACCCCTTCTCTCATAGGACTTTCTATGTGTTGGCTCAAAAAACTCTTCTGGATGCACTTTAAGAATTCCGCCCCCTCTAAGCCTTTCACAATAAGACTATCCCAGTTAATATTGGGGAAGTTGAAATCCGCTAGTATTATTACCCTATTATTTTTATACTTCTCTGAGATTTGCCTACATATCTGCTCCTCTAACTCCCCCTGATTGTTTGGAGGCCTATAGTACACTCCCAGCAAAGTGATTGCCCCCTTTTTATTTTTAAATTCTACCCATATGGCCTCATTTGAGGAACCTTTTATGATACCATCCCTCCTAACTGCAGCAATTGACTCCTTGATCAATAGTGCAATGCCACCTCCTCTTTTACACTCGCCCCTTGTCACACCTGAAGATCCTATACCTTGGAATATTGAGCTGCCAGTCCTGCCCTTCTCTCAACCATGTCTCTGTGATAGCAACAATATTATATTCCCATGTGTTAATCAACCCGCTCAATTCACCTGCCTTACTTGTAAGGCTCCTTGTGTTAAAATAGATGCAATCCAGCCTTGCATTATTCCCCTGTGCCTTAACAAGTCTATATTTGCTCTGCCTTCCAGGCTGACTTAGTTTCTCTTCTATATTTGGCTGTGCATCACCCCCTATTGTACCTCCACTCTGTATCCCATTGTTATGAGACAGCAGTTTGGTAATACTGAGTTCTTTAAAAATCCTTGAGGGAAACTTTAAACAACTGTCATAACCTATATTTTTAAGTGGTGTGTTTGAGACACAACTCTAAATTCAGGAATCAGACCACGGTTCTCAAGAGGTATTATTTTAAACTGAAGGAAACATTTTATTAACTTACTCAAGTTAAATATATACACATGGCTACAAACTACTACTATCGTAACTCTTAACAAATTCCCAAACTAATCTCCATTAAGGCAATAGCAACCCATAGACTGAACCAGACACCAGGCAAAGCATTTTCACCTGACAAATTCAAAATGAGGTTTCTTTCACTTTGGTTCCTGTGGAGGCAGTTGGAGGTTTACAGCTAGTTTTATCTTACATTGCCTCTGCTCTGCACACACAGAAACTGCTGAAGTTATACTTAACACAGCTCATTGAATGTAAATTCTCATTGTATCACCAGTCTCTTCTAACAATAAAACCCCTTTCACAGTACCAATTGTATTACTAATATAAACATGTTTCTTGGTCTCTGCTAGCTAGCTGCCAGATTTCATTTTCCTTCTTGAAAGCTCTATTCAAAAATGCATCTGCACTCTTCTCCTCTGTTTACATCTCAAAACTCATACACATCAAAGCATCCAGACGAGCTGGCTTTACTTTAATCCAATTAAGACATCCACAAGTTAAACATCTATTTGAAAAGAAAATATTTTCCAATAATATTATATACATTAATAGCTTCATGACATGCACCCCCCACAACTGCCCTAACAAACCTCCCTGCAAGGATGTTGGTCCCATGCTGGTTAAGGTGCAACCCATCCAACTTATACAGGCCCCACCTTCGCCAGAAACAAACCCAGTGATCCAGGAAACTAAAGCCCTCCCTCCTGCACCATCTCTTCAGCCATGCAACCATCCTCTCTATCCTCCTATTCCTATACTCACCAGCATGTGGCACAGGGAGTAATCCAGAGATTACAACCTTTGAGGTCCTGCTTTTTAATCTGCTACCTAGTTCCCCAAATTCTTGTTGCAGGACCTCATCCCTCTTTCTACCTATGTTGTTGGTACCAGTGTGAACCACTAGCTCTGACTGTTCACCCTTCCCCTTCAGAATGCCCTGCAAGCATCCTGTGACACCCTTGACCCTGGCACCAGGGAGACAGTGCACCACCCTGGAGTCACATCTACGGCCACAGAAGCTCATGTCTGCACCCCTCACTAATGAGTGTCCTACCACTATTGCTCTTGCAATCTTACTCCTCCCCCCTTGTGCAGCTGAGCCACCCACAGTGCTGTGAACTTGGATCTGGCTGCACTCTCCAGAGGAACATTCACCCTCACCATTTTCCAACACAGAAAAATGGTTCTTGAGTGAGATGCACTCTGGGGCTTTCCTGCCTGTTTCCCATCTTCTGACTGGTTGTCACCTATTCCCTCCCTGACTGTACTTCCTTAAGCTGCAGAGTGACCACATCTAAAAACGTGCTGCCCACATAACCCTCAGCCTCACGGATGCACCGCTGTGTCTCCAGTTGACGCTCAAGCTCCGAAAGCTGTTGCTCAAGCTGGTCAAGCCGATAGCACTTCCTGTACATGGGGTCACCCAGGCTGCAAGGTGTGTGTAAGAGTTCCCACATGCTGCAGGCCGTATAACACACAGGACTGAGCTTCCTTGCCGTACTTTTTGTTTGTTTTTAATTAAAAGACTATTTCCTTAAATAGTAGAAAATTATTTCGTTTTTCTTTTAAAAAAAACAAATGTTGAGACTCTTACCATACCTCCTGTAATGTTGTTTCAAATTGGAACAAAAACTTACCCACTACCTACCAATCATCTCTCTCCCTTGTCCTGACATCACTCCTTTCGAATTCCAGCACCACCAAGTGTCTGGGTGAGAACTGGCTGCCTCACAGGTAAACTCCCGTCGGGAGAACAAAATTCCAACAGTTTATCCTGCCATTGGGAAACAGATTTTTTGCCTCCCGCCAAATTAAGTGCCCCTACTCACCGCGATTCACGTTGCTGGTGGAACAAGAAGATTCTGCCCTGTAAGTGAGTGATTAGTGAGTGAGAGTGTGAGTGAGAGAGTGTGAATGAGTGGATGCATGAGTGAGTGTGTGTCTAGCTCATTTCCAGGCTCAAGGTTGTCTCTCACCTTCACACCCACTTACACATGACTGTGGGTGAGGGTGAGTGAGTGAGCAGCGTGAGACTGGGAGTGAGTTGGACACACACACACACTCTCACTCTCTCATGGCCATTTATGCATTATTAATTTTTTTAAATTATCAGTTTATTGCTTTTGACATTGTTTTTTATTGCTCAGCAAGTTGTTTCTTTTCTTTATACCTCAACTGTTCGTTTGAGTTTCATGTTCAATGTTGTGCCAAATCTTATCTTTCCAAAGTTTGTTCTTCAGCCCCTTGAATGAGAAAAGGAATTGAAACGTAGCCCTGCAAGCAAAAAGATTGGCCAGCCTATCTTGAGAAGTTGGTCATTAATTTTACAGTATCTCTGTTGAAATGTTACCACAGTGCCAGAGTTATCCTCTGATAAAAGGAGCTTAATTTTCACTGAGATGCAAAGGCAGGACCTGAGGTGAACACCATACTGCCTTCAGGCAATATTCATAAAGACTGCATCATGATGGGGAGATGTGCTGGGATTGATGTCTTTGCACCCATCAGCAGTTGGTAGCCAGTTAGTCCAATTAAATCATCTATTGAGGGTACTTGCCTAAAGATACCTGGAATTTTCCAGGTGCCAGGCAGGTCACCTGCTGAGGCTGAAGCTCAGATGATGAATTGAGATGGCCTCCCAGCAGCAGACAAGGGGCATTAATGCCTCATAATATTTAACCCCTCGCCAGAGGGCCAAGGGCCATCCAGTGGAGAGATTCCACCTCCACAATGACAGTCTGGCAGCTTTGACCACATTTTATTTTTAAACTTACAAAAATCCTTCAAAGGTTATCAGCATCTTGAAGTGCCTATCGTTCTCCAATCTGCATCGGCAGTAGCCACTTCTGTCAGTGGAGCTGCCAATCTTTGTCTGCTGGTCGGCGTCCTATTGGCCCTCTGGACTCAAGAGTTTGTTCTCTGTCCTTATTTGAACAGGGCTTCTGGACGCAACCAGTTATTGGCTGCCTCTTTCAAAATCATCCTCTGGGTACTGCCATTGGCATTTGGAGGTTTCTGACCTGCATTTCATCCCAATGGCAGGATCAGAACCCCAGAACGAAAAGTCAGCCAGTTTAGTGCAAAACGACTTGAGATTTGATATTGTTCACAAGGAACCACAGTAATATTATTTGTTGCACAAGTTGGAATAATCTATACATTCCTGAAATCATTTATGTGGTTATTATGAGCACTTTCTGCCTGTGTTCTTGCAATCAGGCTTCAATCTTATTTTTATTGGTCCTATTTTGATCTCATAAAATTTTGAGCATTCTCAGAATAACTGCTTGTAGTTTCATAGCTACTCTCTACATGTGTTGTAAAGTATCCTAAAGATAAGGTGCAGATTATAGACATAATTTTCTATAGTGCTTCCGCCAAGACAAATTACAGTAATGTTTACCAGCAAGTAATCAAATTAGTTTCTAAATCCCAAGTTTCTAGGGGGAAAGCTTATGTTGAATTCAAATAAACATTTTTTGCTCCTTCTATTTAATGGCTGATGTTATTTCGGTTCCACTCTTGGAGTTAACTCGAAACAAAAGGTAGAACAAAACAAGTATTTAAGTAAAAGTCTAGCTTTTGTCCTTTCAACAGTGGGCATGCCCCAAACACTGTATTTATGAAACAAATGCCCGTGAATCACTCTCAAACACGGTCAAGAGTTGTGCTTTCTATTTTAGGGTCCTAAAAAGGTCCCAGTATGATTTGGGTTTGTTTCATGTATAAAGGTCTTTTTCAGTGTCTGTCTCTGTGGCAGGCTTTATTGAATTGGGGAGAAATGGCAGCCTACAATGCTTGCCTCATGGCAGAGTCGCATGACCATGGCAAACTAGGGAGTACATTTAGTAAAATTGCATTTTCAAAACCCAAAACATTACACTTTTCATGCTAAACAAAAGATACAAACATCCCCCTTTTCCTAGCAAACAAAGGACACATTTGTGTGCATGGTCCTGTGTGCCTGTGAGTTACTCAAGTTACCCACTATAAACCCATTGTTCTCACTGCATTAAGAACTGTTTCTTCTACTAGTCAGACACTGCACATGCATTGCACACATTGCCTTTAAAACGTCTGGGTCTCTTATTGGAACACATACACATTGACATTGGCTGTTCTTCTGGGTGGTGTTCCTTGTCTGGAGAGTAGACAGTGTCAGTGTTATGGCACAGTGGATGGTAAATGCTGAGCTGCTCAAACCCCAGAGTGTCAGGAAGATATAATAATTTTCATGAAGTTAGCGGGATTTATTGTAAAAGTAGAGTAATATTGGGGCCTGTGTGTGTGTGTGTGTGTGTGTGTGTGTGTGTGTGTGTCTGTGTGTGGCTTAATTGAATTAAAGGCAGTTGGTCTGAACACTTTGATGTAATAGGAGATAAGCTAGGTTTGAAATGTTAAGTCGGTAAACATAGGTATAAAGAGAACATTTGCACTTTTGAATAAACCAGACTAGCTTGAATTCAGAGGGGAGTGAAATGTTTCATCTAGCCAGGAGAAGTTAAGAAACAGTGTTTATTTTTCCCAAAGACAGGTAAAATTGGTACTTTGATGGATTTTTATTATTAGAGAGGTAAATTCCAAAGACATAGTGAAACAATGGAAATTTGCATTCAAATGGGAAAATATGTATAAAGGAGAGAAGGCCGTGTACAAGGGAAGGAATTCTGAGATCTATCACAAGTATGAAAAACCTCCAGCATCTAAACCTCAAGCTGGAGGTTCTTGGCTGTTCTTCTGGGTGGTGTTCCTTGTCTGGAGAGTAGACAGTGTCAGTGTTATGGCACAGTGGAATTGACCCAAGGAATTGAAGCTGAGAAAAACTCACTTTGAATTTGACTGTTCAGGGTATTGGTATGTTACTTTGCCTGGGTCTTTTAAAATCTGTGTCTCACTGTTGCTTTAACTGAGGTATAACTAGGGTTTAGATTAATATGGAGGTTTAGAAGTTATCATAGTAGTAATTTGTAGATCTATGTATATGCTTAAAATAATTTCTTCTATTAATAAAGGTTCAATTCAGTTTTGTAAGAAACCTATTAGACTTGGTGTCCTTTTTAATGAATTCAAAGCCCGCATCTCGAAATAAGTACAGAGTACAAGTGGCTGGGTGGCAGCTGCTTCAAGCTTCCCCCTCGGATTTGGGCAGCTTGGCATTTACCATCCACCTGCCATAACACAGAGGGAAACTTGAAACAGGTGCCACAACTGTTTTGTGATAATTTCTCTACGCATGTGCCAAGTTTCCATGTTGGCTGACTCCTGTAGAAAGCATTGAAGGTTTGTACCCTGACTGGCTCTCCAATGCTTAGCTCTGGTAATGGTTGGCAGTCTTGTCAACCTGAAATTTGGCTGTCATTTCACCTTGATATTTTCACTCACGCCTGTCACTACTTCTAGTTTTGCTAGTTTTATTGTTGTTGGAAGAGTAGCTTGCACGCGGTGTGACATCAGTCTCTGGACAGGACTACTTTCCATGCCTTCAATCAAGGTGTTTTTCCACTCAAGGATTGCTTTGTATACGTCAGTGCTGGATTTGTTCGATTTCTTGACGAGTCCTTTGGTGATTTTCACTGCTACCTCAGCCTTTCCATTCAACTGGGGATAGTGCAGAGATGATGTGTAATGCTGAATTTCCCAATCCTTTGTGAATTGGCTGAATTCTTCACTTGTGAACTGTGGGCCATTGTCACTCACCACAATGTCTGGAATTCTGTACCGACTGAAGTGAGATTTCAGGCGTTCTACTATTTCTCTCATCATCGCTAAACACAGCGGGTCCGACTCCCAGCAGTCAGAATAGTAGTCTACAGTGACAAGGTAATCAGTTCCTGCTTTATCATGTTCTGTCTGGAATGTCATGCGTTATCAATGGCTCTCTAACTTGTTTAGCTTGGTTCTCATTACACGCACCACATGGGCCAATGTGATCTTTCATTTCATTGCTCATGTTTGACCAGTGAAGCACATCTTTCTACTTTCTTAGAGTCGATTCAATTCCTTGATGACTTGCATGGGTATGCTTTGGCATCCTCCTTTCATCTTCGGGATGATGACTCTACTTCCTTTGTATGAGATGCCATCTTGGGCTGTCAATTCATCTTTGTGTGCCCAGTATGCTATTGTGACCACAGGTATGTCCTTGGTGCTCTCAAGCCATCATTTCATCGCTACTTTTTGTAGCGCTTGTAGAGTTGCATGTTGTTGAGTAGTTTGCTTGATTTGAGCAAGGCACTTGTCTGTCAGTTTCAATATTTCTTCTGGGTTGATGTTTTCCAGCTTATATCTAGCTGCTGCTTCATGTTAAATCTGGATGATGTCACATTCTGTGGTAGCCTCCTCAACTTTCTTCATGAGGAGTACTTCTCTCGACAGCATGTCTGCGATGATATCTGTGTAAACAAAGTAACGTTCTTTGCAGTCGCTTTGGAGCAGATTGTAGTGGTTTGCGAAAAATGCTTTGAGGTCTTGTGGTCAGACTCCACTGTTGCTCCGTCTCTGCCTGGCAGGTACTGATGAAAATGCTCACAGGCAAAAACAAAGCCAGGTACTCTTTCTTAATCTGAGCATAGCATCTTTCCGTTTGAGTTAATGCCCTGGATGCAAATGCAACTGGTTGTCCTTGTCACATCAGAGTTCTTCCCAGACCTGTCTGACATCACACTGCAAGGTGACTTTATCATTGACATCATAGTGCTTCAGTACTGGCACTGTCACCACGTTTTCACTCTGAACTCTAGTGTTGAATACATAATGTTCATATGCAACATTCACTTTAGGTTCAAAATGTGCATTCAAGATGTTCAAAATCTCTGTCATCTTTTTTCTTTGTTCATCTGTTAAGTTGAGGGTGATGTACACTTTGTAGCAGTCCCTTGTAAGCAGTGTTAACAGTGTGGCTATTCTTATCAGTTCAGGTTTGTTCATTAAGTCTGTTTCAATCTCATAGTTTTGCCATTACAAATGGAAAAACTGCTAATTCTGCAATGTATCACCATTCATTTTGAGTGGAGATGGGATTGGAACATTGACTAACTTTGCCATGTTCACTCACCCAGTATTTTTAGTAGCTTTCTGCAGATTTGTTTTCTTTGTGCCTTTCTGAGCTGTGTCTCACTTGCAGCCTTTGTCTGATTTCCTTTGGCCTCTTCAGCTGCTTTTTTTTTGCAGATTTTGAACCTTTCTGTGTTTCTGGGTTCTCAGTGTCTTCTCTGCACCTTTTCCTGTGTTCAAAAATCTATTTTGTCTCCACTTCTGTACACCATGTTTTGTGTTTAAGGACAGCAGTCTTCTTCAGTGTCTATCTCAGTGAGCGGCTTCATTGAACTGGGAAGAAATGGCAGCCTACAGTGCTTGCCTCATGACGGAATCACATGACTATGACTTTGTAAGATTGCATTTTCAAAGCCCAAATGGGGCGCAGCTGTGCTACACACACCCCACAGAGGCCAATCTATCCTACCTGAGGTTCAGCCCAGAATTTTACTGAGAGCGGGCCTGGATGTGGAGAAACTGCCCTCCCCAAGGAGGTGGACAGGCGGTTAACATAGGCCTGACTCAGGGCTATTTTATGTTGCTGTCAGCATCTCACTGACAGTGGCATGGCCTACCGCCGTGTGGGCCATGCTAAATGGAGGCAGCCTCCCAGTGGCTGCCCGCTTGGGGTGGAAGATTTTACAGAACAAAGTGACAGGGAAGGCAGCCGCTGCAGACCCAGTGAATTCCCCAGAGGGGTTTGCCTGCCAACTGATGATGCCAAGACGTTTTTATCTTTTTTAACGTACCGCTTGGAGCCTCCAAGTGCCTGCATTCCTCCGCAGTGCCCGTCTCTGCCAGTGTCGCTACTGAGGCTCCTGAGTTGATGCCAGCAGCATCAGGAGGCCCCCACACCCACAACCCCCGCACCATCTTTAACTGGGCTGCAGGACCTTGGGTGGCCAATTAGGATTCCCTTGGGGCCATCGGGTAAGCCATTACAATATTCAGATACCTGCAGATCATTAATTGGTGTTTTAACCAACCATTCTGGCTTTAACAGCCACCACGCCTATTGATATTTCTCACTCTTAGCTTCACCATTATTTTGACAGCAATTTTTGGGCCATGTCTATGTCATGAAATGGCTGGGCTCAGCAGTTCCCAGAGAAAAGAGATTCACACAACTGTTCAGATCAGGAAGAGAGTTAGAGAAAAACCCACAACAATAAAACTGAAGATGAAGATTGATACCAGGCCACAGAGTGACAAAATTCCACTCAGGCTATACCAGAAGATCTTTCTTGATAATTTGGAAGAAAATGGTTATCCAAAGAAAGGTGTTCTGAAATGGAGCAATGTCATGCTAACAGTATATGGGGGAACTGAGATTTCATGGCTAGGAACAACCAAATCAGAGAATAACACGAAGGGAAAGATGTTAACTGTATGCTCTACGTCACTGAAACAGATGGTCCTGCTATCCTGGGGTTGAAAAATTATGAAAAGCTGCAGATTATCTCAGTAAATCATGAGGTAATGGAGGCGACACTGAGGATTGAAGAGAGTACACCCACTGAAAACACCCTCTGATCAGATGCGAAGACAATCTGATGTAAGTGCACCCAGTGTTTCAATGAGATGGTTGGATGCTTTGAAGATTTTGAGTGTCACATCACAATTGACCCAGTGATGAAACCAGTCATTCATCTGCCACATAAGATACCAACAGAACAAAACTGAAAGCTTGAAAGTAAGCATCAGATATGGGAGAAAAGAAGGTAATTTCCAGAGTCACAGAGCCTACAGATTGGGTAAGTTCCATCATGCTGAGAGAGAAGCCAAATGGATGACTAAGAATTTTCCTGGATCCCAAAGATCATTAAGAGGGATCACTACCCCATTCCAATACTGGAAGAGATCACACCAGCACTGGCAGGGGAAAAGGTTTTCAGCAAGCTCAATGCCAGGAATGGCTACAGGAATGTGTAACTAGATGTGGAAGCTTCATTGTTGACAACATTCAACACACCCTTTGGATGGTACAAATCCCTATGGCTACCTTTTGTCCTTAAAGCGAGCCAAGATGTGTTCCAGCAGAAAATAGACGAGGCATACAGGAGATGTAAAGGAGAAGTCTGCATAGCAGATGATATCCAGATATACAATGTAGACAAGAAGGATCATGACCACCATCTACATGAAGCCATGGAAAGAACCAGGAGAGCTGGGATCAAGGTAAACACAGACAAATGCATTGTGAAGATGATGGAATTCTAGTTCTTTGGAATAAAGTACACACCTGACAGAGCCAAGCTGAGCACTGAAAGAATCATGGCTCATGAGATAAGAGAGAGTTGAGAAGTTTCTTTGGTCTGATCCAATACGTGAGATCCTTCATACCACATATGTCAGAACACACAGCAAACCTGCTTGAGCTGATGAAAGGAGATGTAAAGTATCAGTGGTCAGAGTCACACAACAGTAATTTCAACAAACCCAAAAAGGTAATATGCCAGGAGACAAGTCTGTCATATTACAACAGAAAGAAACCTGGCACTCTGCAAGTGGATGCTTTGGACGCTTCTACAGAAGAACTGGGAGCAGCCATGGTACAAGAAGGAAATCCAAACAGCATTCATATTCAAAGCTCTAACTTCAGCTGGGATCAGATATGCGAACATAGAGAGAGAACTTGTATGGCTGTGAGAAGTTTTATACATATCTCTATGGGAGAAAGCTCATAGTGGAGAATGATCATCTTCCACTGGAGCAGATCTATCAGAAGAATCTGCGTAAAGCATCAGCAAGACTACAGAGGCTACTCTTGAGGCTTCAGAGATACAATTTCACTCTGAAATACAAGCCAGAAAGAGAAATGGTGCTGGCAGATACCCAATCTCAGTTGTTGTCACTGGAGAAACATGAGATAGAAGATCTAGGTAGAAAGATCCATCACCAAGTAAATATATCACCACCAATACTGAGCCAAGTTAGAGATGAGACTCGCAAAGGCAAGAGTTACAGGTGTTCTCTCAGCAAGTGGTCAAGGAATAGCCCAATAAGATACAGCAAATGCAGCCAGCAACACAGCAGTACTGATCTATCAGAGATGACATCTTACTGAAAGGTGGTGTTCTGCTAGCTGGAACCAGAATAATCATACCCAAAATAATGCAGGAAGAACTTTTCCAAAAGATACATGAAGGCCACATGGGAATGGAGAAATGTAAGCTGAGAGCTAAATCAACTCTGAACTGGATAGGCATATACAAAGACATTGAAAATATGGTGTCTACATGCAATATATATCAAAAGTACAGAAACACACAGCAGAAAGAGGAGGTGATAGTGACTGAAGTACCACCCAGACCATGACATACTGTGAAAGCTGATTATTCACAATCAAGAATAGTATCTCATAGTCGCTGACTACTACTCAAAGTTTTTTTTTGATCTGAAAGATGAAAAACTTGAGAGCCACAACAATCATCTCAGCAGTAGGTGTTCTATTTGCTGGGTGAGGATTCCTGAAATATTAATATGTGACAATGGCACCCAGTTCACATCCAAGGAAGTTAAGGAATTCGCTGAACAGTATGGATTCAACATCATCACCTCATCACCACATTGCCCTTGAGGACATTGGTTTATAAAAAGACACGTCCAGACGATCAAAAAAACCCTTGCAAAATGCCAAGACAAAGGAAGACCCAAACTTTGCCTTGTCGTCACTCTGATCCACACCTCTCCAGGCTGACATGGAATCACCTGCAGAGCTGCTGAAGGAAGAAGATATAAAACTGCTCTACCACATCCTTCAAATGACCAGGAGGAAGTGAGAGAAGAACTCACTGAAGCACAGGAAAGAGGAGGACTTTCAACAAACACTTCAACAAACATGCTAAACGCCTACCTGAGCTGCTGAAAGGACAAAGCATACATGTACAGGATCCAGTCACTAAAACCTGGAGCCCAGCAAAAGTTGTTGTTGAAGCTGCGACGCCAAGGCCATACATAATTGAGACCAAAACCAGTAAGCAAATTAGAAGAAACAAAGTCCATATTCGATCTACACCAAAGCTGGAAAAACAGAAAACACCATCAACAACACCGGAAACATCAATATCCAGGGAGAAAACATTAATAACATCACCAGAAAATGATACAACATTAGCAACAGCAAGCATGATTCCTGCAACTCCAGGGACAACATGCACAACATCACATGTGCAGTGTGCCGACTCACCACAAAGAGCACCGAAAGTCAAATCTACAAGATGGAGACACAACATCTGACCACCTAAGCAATACTGTGATTAAAATCTAGAGAAGAATACACACTATAAAAGACTGTAAGAAAGGGTTTAATTTATCTCCAAAAGTCGATTGATAGTCTTCTGTAGTACATAAAAAATAATGACTGGAACAGCTACATTGATGGGGGCATTACTTTTTAAAGAGGGATGTTACATA
Organism: Carcharodon carcharias; assembly: GCF_017639515.1. NCBI lineage: Eukaryota > Metazoa > Chordata > Chondrichthyes > Lamniformes > Lamnidae > Carcharodon > Carcharodon carcharias. The sequence goes on along the minus strand of NC_054485.1, from coordinate 20,167,017 downwards.
TTGTTGTATCATCTGTAAATTTCTGTAAATAGCTGGGAAGTAATTAGCTAGAAGCTAATATGTTATGTGTAATTGTTCCAGGGGGCCACATTTGACAGGTGCACTAGGAACTGAAGTGCTGCGTACAGAACCAGTTCAGTCCGGTCCTTCTATTGTACCAGACAGCATGGCAGAATTAAAGATAAAGGACAGGATTTTACCATCGGCATGCGGGGATGGGGCCAGCTCGCCAACGCATATAATGACACGGGATGATGTCAGGCAGAACTCCCGACATCACCCCGCCCCAATTAAATTTTCAGGAAGGCGGGGGCGCATCAAAATCAGCTGCGAGCCCGCCGACCTGTCAATGGCCAACTGAGCCCATTAACAGGATCAATTAAGCAATTAAAAAGACCTGCCCGTCCAACCTTAAGCTTGGTGGGCAGGCCAGGAGCCCCAGCTGCAACTAGAAAAAGCATGAAACCTCATCCACAATTTTAATAAAGTTGTTACAGAAATTATGAACACGTCCCAACTCATGTGACATTGTCGCCTGAGGGGACATGTAATGGGAATTTTTTTTTCTATTTTTAATATTTTTGAAAGTAGAGCCGATCTCCCTGAGGCAGCACTTAGCCTCAGGGAGATGAGTGCGCTCTTTCGTGTGCATGCGCAAAAGGGCGCACTCTCGATTTTAGGGAATCCCGCCCCCCCCCAGCCTGCACAGGGAGCGCATAGTGCTTCTCTGCAGCACGTCACACTGGGCGGGCCTGAATTGGCCCACCCACATGAAATGGCTCTGCGCCTCCGATCAGGGGCTCCGATTGGAAGATGGGCCCGCACCTGCCCATCAACCTCCCCTCCGATGGGGGGAAAATTCTGCCCAAAGCGTTTCTGATCTTTCCAAGTTTAAAGTGTGATTATTAACAACATCTGGGAACCAAAGGACAACAAGAACACACAGCACTGATGATGTGAATTTTTAAAACTTGTTCACAGGGTATGGGCTTCGCTGGCTAGGTCAGCATTTATTGCCCATCCCTAATTGTCCTTGAGAAGGCTACCTCCTTGAACCGCTGCAGTCCGTGTGGTGTAGGTGCACCCACAGTGCGTTTAGGGAAGGAGTTTCAGGACTTTTACCCAAGAACAATGAAGGACTGGTGATATACCACCTTTGATTGCTGATATGTAATCTATTAAGGTTTTAAATTTCACCCACACCTACTTTAAATTGACTGGTATTTTATTATTACTTCTTGTAATCTTGTCTGCTTTTGGATATTATCTCTGTCTCTGACATTTGACCAATTCATTGACATATCCCAGCTCACGTAGCACTGTCACATGAGGGGACATGTCTTAAAGATTTTTGTTTCCTTTATCAAAATTTTCAAAAATGAAACTAATCTCCCTGAGGCAGCTCTGTGCTCAGAGATTTCTTCGTTCTTTCACGCGCACCCATGAAAGAGCGCAGGCACCGACTCAGCCTACTCCCCCCGCCCACATAGGGAGTGCTCAGCGCTTCCGGATGCGCATCATGCTGAAGGCCCGCTCATGTGAAATCGCATCACGCAGCCGCTCCCATCCAACCACCCCCCTCCGACGGGGAGAAAATTCTCCCCCAGTTCTAGATTCCCCCACAAGAGGAAACATCCTCTCCACATCCACCCTGTCAAGACCCCTCAGGGTCTTAAACGTTTCAATCAAGTCACCTCTTACTTTTCTAATCTCCAGTGGATACAAGCCTAGCCTGTCCAACCTTTCCTTAGAAGACAGTGTATCTCAAGGCAGAAATGTTTACCACAGGAGTTGTCATCTGGACAGTCTTGTCATCCACAATCTCTCACATTTTCCAGCCCCGACAAACTGGCTGTGCTGCGATTACCTACTTGATGTTTATATTTTAACTTATTTTACAGTCGTTATTTAGTTATCAATAGTCTCTGATTCACTATCAATACTAAATTAAGAGTTTCACATGGATTCAATTATGTTTCTATAACTTAATTCTATTCCATTTAATATATTTAGCCTATTGCAGTAATTTATGTAAAACAAAGGTGGCCCTTGAACATTGCCACTTATGAATTAACTCTATGAGTTTAGTAGCAGCCCACTAACTGATTAACAAGTTAGGTATTAAAGCATGAAGAAATCAATGAACATTTAGGCCAGAATTTTCTGCCCCAATTGGCATCAGGTATCATGGCCAGCGTGAGTGAGCAATATGGCGAGAAGGCCAAAAATCGTTGTGAAACCAGTTTGTGATCGACCACAACAAAAACAGAATTACCTGGAAAAACTCAGCAGGTCTGGCAGCATCGGCGGAGAAGAAAAGAGTTGATGTTTTGAGTCCTCATGACCCTTCGACAGAGCTAAGTAGAAATAGGAAAGGAGTGATCGACCACTCCACTCATCAATGGTTTCCTGCTGCCCAACGTTAGGAACCTAATTTCAATGCATTTGCATCTCATCATCTTGCCTGTCCACTGGCATCATCCCCCCACGTCGAGTTTACCTCCCAGGTCAGCGTGACTTCAGAACGATGTGAATCACAACAAAAGGCGTGCACCTGGCGAGCTGAACTTGGAGGGGAACTCGGAAGTGAGTGCACAATAACGTTGCACAGGACTCGTGAGGGTCACCCATTCAATCTCAAGGAAGATGTGCCACACGTCCAGGCGAGGGCACAGGCAAGTCGCATTTTGCCGGCTGGCTGGCAGTGTGGTGCCGGGACAAGGGATGCGCTATGGTTGGGGCGAGGTGGGCAGGGCAAGGCAGCACAGTCTGACGATAGCGCACAAGCACGTGCGATAAGTGGGGGAGGGAAGCTGCCACGCATTAGAGAAACCTTGTATAAAGTGAGCATTCTCCCGCGGCTGAGACAGTTCAGGCGCAGCCACATTGACATGTTTGGAGTCGGGCCTCAAGCTTACCTGCCACTCAAGCAACACAGAGGCATGAAAGTGCCACCAAATGCTCCTGCACTTTGCACCCCACGGGTGTGGACTTTAAATGAATGAGCATTTTATGGGACTGCAGAACAATTGAACAACCCAGCAAATTCTACAATCTCCTTGCTAAAGCCGGCCATGGAGCAGTCTCTAATGGAGGCGCTCACAGCCCCTTGCAATGTCTTCATTCAGGTTTGGGCCAGTCTCCTCAATGGTTCAAGCTAACAGTGCAGCCTTGCAGCGTGGGTTAGGAGAATGCCTGCGCCTGAGCTGAGAGCACAGCATGCAGTCCAGTGGGCGAAGCTACCACCAATCGGTCTGGTGGAGTGGGGTTTCGGTCAGTCATACAGTGCAATAAACTCTGACCATCCAAGTGGTCGCCAGCACTCTCCAGCATGCGTTAAGGGGCCTCGAGACAGAGCCAGAGCTGCACATGTAACCCCAGGAGGTCCTTCAGAGATCGATGCTAACCCACGCATCTCTCTCTTTTATCTTGCAGGAGGAGTACATCAGGAGCATGGAGCCTGGTGACCTAGCTGTATGCCTCAGGGCCTACAGGGAGCCGAGGTGAAGGAGAATTGAATGACGAAGGTACCTGGGTGGGCAGAGAGAGGAGCAGCCTCAAGAAGAAGGGGCGGCTGGGGCCCCTGCGCATGCCACTGAAGAGCCACAGGGAGCCGTTGCAGGTCGGCATCTTGCTAGACCCAGTGTCGACAGACGACACTTGTCATTCCTGCAGATAACTGAGAACCAGTGTCACCGAAGAATGCACATATCCAGGGAACTGGTCAGTTACATGTGCTACCTGCTGCAGGATTTGTCTCCATGGGGACTTGCAGGTCATCCACTGCCAGTGACCATGTAAGCAGCCACAGCACTCAATTTTTACACCAGTGACAGGAAAATAAAATAATTTTCGTAATGTTATTGGATTTTATTGTAAAGTAGGAATGTTGTGTGTGTATGTGTGACTTAATTGCATTAAAGACATCTGATCTGAAGGCTTTGGTGCATCAGATGTTAACTAGGTAAACATGGCTGGAGTTTTAGAATGTAAGGTGTAAAGGTAGCATTAACATTTTTAGATAAACCAGAGTAATTTGAATTTCAAAAGAGGTGAATAAAGTCATAGAGGTCTACAGCACAGACAAAAGCCCTTCGACCTTTCGAATTTGCGCCGGTCAAACAAGTACGTAACTATTCTAATCCCATTTTCCAGCACTAGGCCCTTAGCCTTGTATGCCATGGCATCGCAAGTGCACATCCAAATACTTCTTAAATGTTATGAGGGTTTCTGCCTCAACTGTCCTTTCAGGCACTGAGTTCTAGATTCCCACCACTCTTGGTGAAAAAATTCTTCCTCATATCCGCTCTAAACCTCCTGCTCCTTACCTTAAATCTATGCCCCCCTGGTTACTGATCCCTCCGCCAAGGGGAAATGTTCCTTACTGTCCACCCTATCTATGCCCCTCATTATTTTATACACCTCAATCATGTCCCCCTCAATCTCCTCTGCACCAGGGAAAATAACCCCAGTCTTTCCAATCTCTCCTCATAGCTAAAACTCTCCAACCCAGGCAACATCCTGGTAAATCTCTGCACTCTCTCTAATGCAATCACATCCTTCCTATAATGCGGATTCCAGAACTGCACACAATACTCCAGTGTGGCCTAACCAGCGTTTTATACAGTTCCAGCATAACTTCCCTGATCTTATATTCTATGCCTCAGCTAATAAAGTCACGTATCCGATATGCATTCTTAACCACCTTATCTACCAGTCCCACTACCTTAAGGGACCGGTGGACATGCATACCAAGGTCCCGCTGATCCTCGGTATTTCCCAGGGTCCTACCATTCATCATGTATTCCCATGCCTTGTTTGTCCTGCCCAAGTACATCACCTCACACTTATCTGGATTAAATTCCATTTGTAACTGATCAGCCCATCTGACCAGCCTATCCATATCCTCCTGTATTCTAAGGCTATCCTCCTCACTATTTACTTCCCCACCAATTTTTGTGTCGTCCACGAACTACTGATCAACCCTCCTACATTCAAGTCTAAATATGTACCACAAACAGCAAGGGACCCAACACCGATCCCTTTAGAACCCCACTGGACACAGGCATCCAGTCACAAAAACACCCCTCAACCATCACCCTCTGCTTCCTGCCACTCAGCCAGTTCTGGATCCAATTTGCCAAATTGCCTTGGATCCCATGGGCTCTTATCTTCATTATCAGTCTCCCATGTGGGTCCTTATCAAATGCTTTACTGAAGTCCAAGTAGACTACGCCAAATGTGTTGCCCTCATTTACACACCTGGTCACCTCTTCGAAAAATTCAATCAAATTGGTCAGACATGACCTCCCCTTAACAAAACCAATGCTGACTATCCTTGATTAATCCCTGACTCTCCAAGTGTAGATTAATTCTGTCCCTCAGAATTGCTTCCAATTGTTTCCTCACCACTGAGGTTAGACTGACTGGCTGTAGTTCCCTGGTTTATCCCCTCCTCCCTTCTTGACCAATGGTACCACATTGGCTGTTCTCCAGTCCTCTGGCACTTCTCCTGTGGCCAGAGAGGTATTGAAAATTATTGCCAGCGTCCCTGCTATCTCCTCCCTTGCCTCACTCAACAGCCTGGGATACATTTCATCCAGGCCTGGAGATTTATTTACTTTTAAGCCTGCCAGACCACTTAGAACCTCTTCCCTTTCTATGCTAATTTCTTCAATTATATCAGTCCTTCTGCCTGATTTCCATATCCACGCCGTCCCTCTCACTTGTGAACACTGACACAAAGTATTCATTTAGAACCCTACCTACGTCTTCCAGCTCCACACACAAATTACCACGATGGTCCTTAATGGGCCCTACTCTTTCCCCAGTTATCTTCTTACTCTTAATATACTTGTAAAATAACTTTGGATTTTCCTTTATTTTACCTGCCAATGTTTTTTCATGCCCCCTTTTTGCTCTCCTAATTTCCTTTTTAAGTTCCCCCTTACACATTCTATACTCCTCTAGGGCTTCCGATGTTTTGAGCCCTCGGTATTTGCCATAAGCTTCCCTTTTTCTCTTTATCCAATCCTGTATATCCCTCGACATCCGGGTTCCCTGGATTTGTTGGTCCCACACTTTATCTTTACTGGAATTTATTGGCCCTGTACTTTGCCTATTTCCTTCTTGAATGAGTTCCACTGCTGTGACGCATTTTTACCTAAAAGAGCTGCTCCCAGTCCACTCTGGCCAAATCTTATCTAATCTTATTAAAATCGGCCTTCCCCCAATTTAGAACTCTGATTTCTGGCCCATTTTTGTCCTTTTCCATAACAACCTTGAACCTAACAGAGTTGTGACCACTATCTGCAAAATGCTCCCCCATTGATACCTCTACCTCTTGCCTGGCTTATATGCAGATTTTGGCAGTGCATATCCATTTATATATATCCCTTTATAATCCTCTTCTCAGGATCCCATTCCCCTGCCAGGTTAGTTTAAATCCTCACCAACAGCACTAGCAAACCTCCCCGCAAGGATGTTGGTCCCATTCCGGTTCAGGTGCAACCCGTCCGCCTTGTACAGGTCCCACCTGAAACGGTCCCAATGTCCCACTTAGGACCACCTCCTCTCTTGTAGGATCTTCTACGTACTGGCTTAAAATCTCTCCTGGAAGTATTTTAAGAATTCCGCTCCCTCTAAACCTATCACATTATGACTAACCCAGTTAATGTTGGGGAAGTTGAAATCCCCCACTATTACCACCCTATTATTTTTACACTTCTCTGAAATTTGCCTACATATCTGCTCTTCTATTTCTTTCTGACTGTTTGGGGGGCCTATCGCACACTCCCAGCAATGTGATTGCTCCTTTTTTGTTTTTAAGTTTTATACATATGGCTTCATTTGAGGAGCCTTCTAAGATGTCATCCCTCCTTACTGCTGCAATTGATCCCTTGATCAATATTGCAATACCCCCTCCTCTTATACCTCTTTCCCTGTCTCGCCTGAAGACCCTATATCCTGGAATATTGAGCTGCCAATCCTACCCCTCGCTCAACCATGTCTCTGTGACAGCAATGACATCATACTTCCATATGTTAATTTGTGCCCTCAACTCATCTGCTTTATTCATGAGACTCCTTGCATCAAAATAAATACCATCCAACCTTGCCAAACTCCCTTGTGTCTTAACTGGCCTATAACTTCTTTGCCTTCCAGACTCATTTGCTCACTCTTCTAATTTTAGTTGTGCATATACCCCTGCTGAACCTCTTCTCAGGATCCCATCCCCCTGCCAAGTTAGTTTAAACCCTCCCCAACAGCACTAGCAAACCTCCCCACAAGGATGTTGGTCCCATTCTGTTTCAGGTGCAACCCGTCCGCCTTGTACACGTCCCACCTGAAATGGTCCCAATGACCCAGAAATCTAAAGCCCTCTCTCCTGCACCATCTCTCCAGCCATGCGTTCATCTGGACTAACCTTCTATTTCTATACTCATTAACTGGCACTGAAAGTAATCCCAGAGATTACTACCTTTGAGGCCCTGTTTCTTAATCTGCTTCCTAGCTCCCTAAATTCTGCTTGCAGGACCTCTTCCCTCTTTCTACCTATGTCGTTGACACCAATTTGTACCAAGATCTCTGTCTTTTTGTCTTCCCCCTTTAGAATGCCTTGCAGCCATTCAGTGACATCCTTGACCTTGGCACCAGAGAGGTAACATACCATCCTGGACTCAAATCTACGGCCACAGAAACGCCTGTCTGTTATCCTTACTAACAAGTCTCCTACCTCTATTGCTCTTCCCCTCTTTTTCTTCCCCTCCTGTGCAGCTGAGCCACTCACAGTGCCATGAGCGTGGCTGCACTCCCCAGGGGAACTGTCACTCTCACCGTTTTCCAACACAGAAAAACGGTTCTCGAGTGAGACGCACCTTGGGGATTTCCTGACGACCTGCCTGACACCTTTCTTCTGACTGATGGTCACCCATTCCCTCTCTGTCTGCACTTCCGTAAGCTGTGAGGTGACCACATCTAAAAATATGCTATCCACAAAACTCTCAGCCCCACAGATGCACCTCAGAGCCTCCAGCTGCTGCTCAAGCTCCGAAACTCGGAGCTCAAGTAGCTGCAGCTGGTGACACTGCCTGTACACGTGGTCAGTCAGAGTGCAAGAAGCGTCTAGGACTTCCCACATGTTGCAGGTGGTACATAACATGGGACTGAGCTGTCCTGCCATGCCTCTTGTTGAAAAAAACCCTTACTTTAAGTTAAAAACAGTTAAAAAAAAGTTAAATTATTTATGGAGTTAAAATAAAAACTAGAACTCTTACCTTTCCTTAGCTTAATCTATTTTAAACTGGAGAAAAGCTGGAGAAAAAACTGGGGAAAAACACTTACCCACTACTCACCAATTAGTTCTTACCATTGTGCGGAGGTCACTTTTTGAAGCTTCCCCACACTTGCACTGGTTCTGATCTCTCCGCTGCTCTCTCACGCTGTCTTGTGATGTCACCCTTGTTATTTTCAACAAGAACTAACTGCAGGACACTCTTCCCAGTGAAATGTTACACTTAGCCAGATGAAGCCAAACTGTGTGTTTATTTTTTCTAAAGCTTACTGATAAAATTGGTACTATGAAAGATTTTTATTATTAGAAAAGAGTTGAAAAGATATATTGGGACAATGGAATTTTCAATAAAAAGGGAGAAACCTGTATAAAGGAGATGAGGTGTGTAAAAGATGGAACTCTAAGATCCAACAAGTGTGAAAAGCCTCCACCCTCTAAGCCTCAAGCTGCATGAACTGAAGTTAAGAAAACTCACCTTGAATTTGACTGTTCAGCGTATTGTGTTGTTTTGCCTGGGTCTTTTAAAATCTGTGTGGTTTACTGTTGCCTTAACAGAGGTGTAACTGGGAGTTAGTTTAGCTAGGGGAGCTAGGAGTTTGTAAACCTAAGTATGTGTTTAAAATCATTCGTTTTATTAATAAAGGTTTAATTTAGTTTTGTAAGAAACCTATAAGACTCAGTGGTCTTATTACTACTGAATTCAAGGCATGCATCCTGAAATAAATACAAATTGTGAAATAGTTGTGGCAGTTGTTTCAAGTTTCCCTCTGGGATTTGAACAGCTCAGCATTTACCATCTGCTGTGTCATAACAACCAGTGGCTCCTTCCAGGGCTCCACAAGTGACCTCTGCGGGATCTCGCAAGCCTCCACACACAAGTGCATCCAGGAGGTTACGGACGCCATATTTGTGAAGGCACACAACTTTGTGCATTTTACCTGGGATCAGGCAAACAAGGAAGCAAGAGCACTGGGATTTGCGCAGATCTCCACAGGTCAGGATGCCATCGACTGCACTCACATGGTGCTTAAATCTCCGCAGTTAACCATTTGAGCCACAAGGGCTTCCACTCGCTGAATGATCAGCTGGTCTGCAACCACAACAAACACATCCTGCAGGTCTGCGCACGATTGCCAAGAAGTGTCCATGACTCCTACATTCTCAGTAGGCCTCGGACCCCTGACATCTTCCAGGGTCCACAGAGGCTGCAGGGATGGCTCCTTGGGAACAAGAGCTACCTGCAGAGGTCATGGCTGATGATGCGCGTGCGGTGGCCTCAGACTGCAGCAGAGATAAGGTACAATGAGGTTCACGCTGCCACACGCACTTGGTGGAGCAAACCATTGAGGTGCTGAAAATGAGGCTCCAGTGCTTGGATCAGTCTGGTGGAGCCCTGCAATACAGCCCACAGAAAGTGTCATGCATCGCCATTCACAAGCTGGCGCTGCAAAGGGAGGAGGAGCTGCCTGAGGAGGAGTTGGGGGATCTGTACGTCTCCTCTAATGAGCAGGATGTCGATAGTGATGAGGGTGATGAGGTCTTCGAAGGCAAGGATGACACCAATGAGGCCATTGCATTGTCCAGATGAGACAGGTGCACTCAGGAGGCTCTCATAGCCACTAGGTTTGTGGAGAATGATCTCAACATGCAGTGAGGAGGCTCCATAGATCCTCACATTGCATCTATGAACGTTTGACTCCTTCTGGCTGATGACAGCATGCATACCCTCTGTGATAAGGCTGCTGTCATGGAGACACAGCAGATGCCCATCGTCCCTACATTCCAGAAGGATGATGACGACATGTAGCGGGGGCACTCCATAGATCCTCACATAGCTTATGTGAATATCTGACTCCTGTCCAGCTGGCAGATTGCTTGTGCTCTGTAAACAGGGTCATATCATGGAGTTGTAGAAGGGAAACTTTAACTTCTCCTGATCCTATGGCATCCTTCATAGGCTGAACCCTTCAGGACCACACTGACACTGGACACAGATGCTGATAAAATGGGGGGGGGGCAGCTGCACCTTAAAGATGCTGAGGGCACACAAAGAAAATGACAGGATTCTGTGCTACCGGCCCAGGACATTCTGACAGCAATGATAAGCCCCATTGAGGTGCAGGCATGACTGATGTATCCAGTGACAGTGAAGGCGCACCATCAGTGTGCTGGGAAGGTTGCACAAAGCACAGGGAAGAGGCACTAGATTGAGACACCAGCCCTTATCTTGTGCAGGTACTAAGCTTTCACTTCAAACTGACACAAACACTGCTCATCATAACAAGGAGCCATAGACAGGGTGACATTGTTGGAAGTTTATTTACAATAGTCAACATTCCTCCACCAGTCTGCAATCTCTCCCTGTTATTTTGTGCCAGCTTGTCCTGCATGAATACAGATGCATGCAGAGAGTGTAAGCAGGACACCTGCCAGGCCAATGATAAGGATGCCTGATTTGCGGGTGCTGAGTGGTGCCATGGATGGGATGAGGACACAATCCGCAGGGCAGATGAAGGTCTGTGTGAGAGATTGAATGGTGATGCCCTTTGAACTGGCAGTGACTGAGATCCCCGTGGATGTGTGATGGGCTTGTGAGTGTGTGAATTGAAAACGATGAGAAGGGTGACTTACCCTGGCGGAACAAAGGAGGTCATTCATCTTCTTTCAGCACTGGGTGGCTGTCCTCTTTTGCAGGGTGCTGGCATTGACCACCATTGCCACCTCTTCCCATGCTGCATTAGTTGCCTTGCTTGCTGGTCTTTGCCTAGACTAGGGGTACAGGACTTCGTGGCAGGCCTCCACTGCGGCCAGTAGGTACTCAAAGGAGACGTCGCTAACTTTGGGGGCTGCATGTCTCCTCCCTTTTGCAGCAATGACTTGCCAGCAGCTTCCAATGCCTTAAAGATAGTTAATCTGTGCAGGGGTGACCTTTAAACATGGCGCCCGGATTACTGAAGGCCTGAGGTCACAGCAGGGTGGGAGAATCAGAGGTCACCCTGCCAGAAACCCAACATGCTTCCCGGGAATGTATTATTAATGAGGCAGGACACGCGGGGAATATGATGATATGGGGCGAAAAGCCGCCATTGCAATCACCGGGTGAAGCATCCATTTTCACGTCCGCCACCGCACTTAGTGCAAATCTGGGACGATTCCACCCTTAGTTTCTGTTCCTCAACTCCAGGATTCCTTCCCCTTCATTAATGATGGAGTATCTTCCGAATGCTTCACACTGTTGCTTCAGTGTCACTCCCACTCCAATGCTCCACTCTCTGTCACCCCAAAACTCTGCTCCCTGTCTGCATATGCTTTTTAAACTTGTCTTGTCACCATCAAAGACTAGTGTATGTACACTCCTGTCAAACTCAGTATAAGCATGAGGAGACTGGATATTACAGACTGTAGGATCGTACTTTGTGAAAGAGCCCGCAAACTCTGTCAAGGTGGCTGCAACTTAACATGTGACTATGGGGTATTTAAACTGCAGGCAATAAAATTCTGCAGCTAATAGTTAAACTGGGACCTTAATGAGGGTGCTTTGCAACCACCTGTGAAGTTTAAACATTTCATTGTCTAAGGATGAACTAGCATTCAAGGATATGAGATCTATAGAAAACAAAAACAGAATTACCTGGAAAAACTCAGCAGGTCTGGCAGCATCGGCGGAGAAGAAAAGAGTTGACGTTTCGAGTCCTCATGACCCTTCGACAGAATTTGAGTTCGAGTCCAAGAAAGAGTTGAAATATAAGCTGGTTTTAGGTGTGTGTGTGTGTGTGTGTGTGTGTGTGTGGGGGGGGGGGGGGGGGGGGGGGGCGGGGAGAGAGAGAGAGAGAGAGAGAGAGAGAAGTGGAGGGGAGGGTGTGGTTGTAGGGACAAACAAGCAGTGATAGAAGCAGATCATCAAAAGATGTCAACAACAATAGAACAAAAGAACACATAGGTGTTAAAGTTGGTGATATTATCTAAACGAATGTACTAATTAAGAATGGATGGTAGGGCACTCAAGGTATAGCTCTAGTGGGGGTGGGGAGAACATAAAAGATTTTAAAATATTTAAAAATGGAAATAGGTGGGAGTCAATTAAACACAGAGATAAAAACAAAAAACAAAAAATTTTTAAATATTTTAAAATCTTTTATGTTCTCCCCACCCCCACTAGAGCTATACCTTGAGTGCCCTACCATCCATTCTTAATTAGTACATTCGTTTAGATAATATCACCAACTTTAACACCTATGTGTTCTTTTGTTCTATTGTTGTTGACATCTTTTGATGATCTGCTTCTATCACTGCTTGTTCGTCCCTACAACCACACCCTCCCCTCCAATTCTCTCTCTCTCTCTCTCTCACACACCTTAAACCAGCTTATATTTCAACTCTTTCTTGGACTCAAACTCAAGTTCTGTCGAAGGGTCATGAGGACTCGAAATGTCAACTCTTTTCTTCTCCGCCGATGCTGCCAGACCTGCTGAGTTTTTCCAAGTAATTCTGTTTTTGTTTTGGATTTCCAGCATCCGCAGTTTTTTTGTTTTTGTTTTTATTTTTGTTTTTATCTCTGAGATCTATAGAACGTTGGCCTCAGAGTGTCATGTTGAACAAAGAGGACTATTTGTGCTCAAGTTGGGACAGAAATAAGAGTGAACCATCATTAGATGACTTTCATCGCTGAATGTGCCCAAAGTATTACATCTGTTCCAGCTTCCAAGTCCACCTGAGAACCAATATCCTGGCTAGTCATCTACAAGAGACCTCGCAGATTCATGAGAATCTTTTGTTTCTAAAAGACCTTCACTCCAGCTAAAGTATCAGCTCAACCAAGAAGTCATCAGGTCTGCATCGATGTAAAGACTGAGTTAAAAATTCCATTTTTATAATTACAGCTTTAACTTCATCCATAACTAATTATCGTACGTGCAATAGTGTGTGAGATGATTGATTGGGACATTGTGTTCAAACATCTGGGGCAAGTGTGCGAAAATAAATAACCTTCTTTTACTTCTAAAAATCACTAAAAAGCCTGTTGCTGTAATTTATTTTAAAATAGGAAATATCACTCAGAGTGTAAGGAAATACACACATTACACACAAACATCCTGATTACAGAATGGAAGGGACCACACAAATCTTGTCGGTAATGCACCCTCCAGTCTGATAAACAACCAATCTTTTTTTTACTCCTTCATGGGATGTGAGCTTCGCTGGCAAGGCCAGCATTAATTGCCCATCCCTAATTGCCCTTTAGAAGGCGGTGGTGAGCTGCCTTCTTGAACCACTGCAGTCCAACTGGTGTAGGTACACCCACAGTGTTTTTAAGAGTTGCAGGTTTTTGAGCAAGCAACAAGGGAAAAAACATTGAAATAGTTTCAAGTCAGAGGGGTGTGTGGCTTGAAGGGCAACTAGAATGTGGTTGTGTTCCAATTTGCCTTTGTTCTTCTAGACAATGGAGGTCAGGTGTTTGGAAGGTGCTGTCAAAAGGAGGCTTGGCAAGCTCCTGCAGTGCATCTTGTAGAGGATACACACTGCTGCCACTGTGCACCCATTGTGGTGGGAGTGCACCTTTAAGGTGAGGGATGTGGCGCCAATCAAGCGGACTGCTTTGTCTTGGATGGTGTCAAGCAACTTGAGTGTAGTTGGAGCTGCACTCATTCAGGCAAGTGGGGAATATTCCATCACATTCCTAACTTATGCCTTTTAGATGGTGGACAGACTTGATGGGTCAGGAGGTGAGTTAATCGCTACAGAATTCTCAGCCTGTAACCTGATTATGTAGCTCGAACATTTACATGACTGGTCCAGTTCAGTTTCTGGTCAATTGTAACCTCCAGGCTGCTGATGGCAGGGGATTCAGTGATGGCAATGCCACTGAAAATCAAAGAAAGATGATTAGGTTCTCTCTTGTTGAAGATGGTCATGGCCAGGCAATTGCATGGCGCAAATATTACTTGACACTTATCAACACAAGTCTGAAAACTGCCCAGGTGTTGGTACATCTGGACACAGACTGCTTCGGTATATCTCTCCTACTCTCTACTCTCTTCTTTCTGTCCCAAAGCCATTTTTTTATTCATGCAGTCATTGTCCCTTTAATTCCACAGACTTTAAGTATATTCTAGGGTTGCCAACCTTCCAGGATTGTCCTGGAATCTCCAGGAATTGAAGATGAATCTCCAGAACGCAGCTGCAAAAAAACCTAGGAGAGAAATCATAGAACCATAAAAAAACATTTTTTAAATTTTCTTTTAATGTTTTTGTTATGAATTATGAAAATATTGGAGTTAAGGAAAGGGACAATTTGGCTGACAGTCAAGAATCATCCACTCAGGTAATGAAGATTCTGCTCATTTTCCAATTGGTTGTAGGGAATGGGTCAGCATGAGGTTTTACTATGGATACAAGAAGCAAAATACTGCAGATGCTGGAAATCTGAAACTGAAACAAAAATTGCTGGAAACACTCAGCAGGTCAGGCAGCATCTGTGGAGAGAGAAACAAAGTTAACATTTCAGACCAATGATCTTTTGACAGAATCAAGATAAGTTAGAACATACGAACTTACGAGTTAGGATCAGGTGTAGGCCATTTGGCCCCTCAAGCCTGTAATAAATTTTAAGCAAGTGAAGGAGCGGAGGGTGGAAAAAGAATAAAGGGAAGGCAGGAGAGGTTAAATGACAAAAGAGTTGGTAATGCAAGGCCAAAGGGATTGGTAATGGGACAAGTAAAAATCAAAATATGTATCTAGAGGAGGTGTGGGTGGCAGAATGACCAGGATTCCGAGGCCTCATTTCAATCAGTGTCTTTGATGACCCACCAGGGTGCGGCCATGTGCAGTAGTGCCTCCTACAGGTTTCTCAGGGAAAACTCCAGATATCTCTTCTGCAATCTCCCTCCCATTACCACTGACCTGCCAGCTGGAGAGAGTTGCTGTGTGTCCACCGCTGCAGCCTCTAACCAACGTATTCCTGCTCCAGCTTGCCTTCCAGGTAGCAGATCCTCTGGGATTAGACAGTCTTTCAGTTATGTGCTGGTCGGTCCCCTCACTATGAAGCTCCATTCAGGCTCCA
Organism: Carcharodon carcharias; assembly: GCF_017639515.1. NCBI lineage: Eukaryota > Metazoa > Chordata > Chondrichthyes > Lamniformes > Lamnidae > Carcharodon > Carcharodon carcharias. The sequence goes on along the minus strand of NC_054485.1, from coordinate 20,151,664 downwards.
ATTCCTGGCCAAACCTTCTTCCTATTAAAATGGGGGACTGAGAGTGCGGCCACTGACCTAACACTAATTTGGACTTGAGATGCAACTCTGGCATTAACTCCACTTGATTTATCTCATCATCTTTCCCAATCATTTTCCCTTGGTTCCCTGAAAAATTTCTCTGTTCTAAGCAGAATCTCTCCAAGATGGTGTTCCATCGATACAATGACTAGGCATCACACGTAACTGAGTAGGTCCATGTTGGGCACTCATATTGAATCAGAGTTGATGATTAACTGATCACACCTGCACTTTCAACAGCTTCCTCATTTTAAAGTATCCCAGGTTTGAATAAAATAGAATTCACTTCAATGGTTATATGTTCAATTTTTATTCATTGCTGAAATAAATGTGGCAGCTCACAATCTGCAAGCACAGGAACATTAGCAACCTGCTGTTAAAAAGGGTGTGATCTCCACCACCCTCACTGTTAGAGTGGAACCTTGTTTCTCTCAATCATAATGGAAACCTCCCCATCCTTAGAAGATAAGGGAAGGATGAATTTGCATTTATATAGCATCCGTGATGAGTACATGACCTCCCAAAGCACTTTATAACAATGAGGTACCATTTGCCATATAGTCATTGATGTAATATATGGAAATTCAGCAGCCAAATTGTGCACAGCAAACTCCCATGTACAGCAATGTGCTGATGACCAGATAATCTGTTTTTAGTTAAGGGAATAATATTGGTCAGCACCCCAGGGAGAACTCCACTATTCTTCAGTAAGTACCCCGGGATCTTTCACATCCACCTGAGGACAAAAACGGCCTTAATTTAATGTCTGATTTGAAGCCATGACTTTCTGACTTGAGGCAAGAGTGCTACTCACTCACTAAGCCAAGGCCGACACCATGATCCTTCATAACTTTGTGCCATCCTTCATGTTGGAGCACTTCTACCCTTTCTTTAACGATTCTTTTAATTTTTATATTCTTATACGAGCACTAATCATTTCCTTTTAAGTTATCTGCTAGCATTTCCTAATCTCCCCTTTAAACAAGAGTCTTGGTCCCCACCTCACCAGCCCCCTCCCCCTTCTGCCCCTCTCCCTTCCACCCTCCTCCATTTTCCCACAGTCACTCCGTCCAATTGTCTCCGCAATGATTACAGGTTTCTGTTGCATTCCCTTCCTTGGAAATTACTTCCTCATCACTCTTCAACATTGTGCAGAATGTTTAGCAGAAACAGGCACAACGTGTGTACATGTTCTTTCTGTCTGCAAAGAACAGGGCCCTGTCTATTAATATACACAGCTTCCAGTACACACGAGTACATCACACTGCGAGCATGATTGACAATTGTAAATTGGTTGTCAGCATAATTCTTAGCACACAGAATTATTTAGCATATGTCCAATCGCGGAATCACATCCAATGCTAGACTCTGTGTTTTGAGTTTTGGAAGCATGGGCTAGTTGCGCAAGGTCTTTGCCTTGCCCGTTGCAAACAGGAGAATGGACATGCTGTTTGATATGATCCACCAGGCTATGGGACTTATGGCCTACATACTTAACATTACACTGGCACTGAAATTCATATACCACATTGCTCATTTGTGTGATAGACAGAACATCATGTTTCAGCTAAACAAAATAAGTAGCAGCCATTTGCTGGTTCATTCCTCAGGGCAATGCCTTGACCAATCAAAATCAAGCTGCCTGGGTTAAATTTCAAACAATGCTTGGCAGTTAACTGTCAGTCACCATCAACTAGTGCACTCACCATGGCAAAGCATCTACCAATCAGAGTCAACTTGCCAACCAATCAACACTTTCTTCTCATACAGTATAAATTGTTGTTCCCTTAACATTTGGTATTTTTGAAAATTGTCCTGATGAGTGCAAGGTGAAAAGCTTTGACATAATGTCTCTTTTTTCAGCAATACTGAATATATTGAGTTAAAGACAATTCACAAGTGATTGTGTGGTGAAGTGAGTGATTGTGTGATGAAGTACAATAAAACAGATTCTAAAAGCACACAGGGAATAAATGCATGACACAGAAGGGGGCCATTTTATTCAACAAATAATACAACCTATATTACATATTACCCATAATTGAAGTGATTCATGATTCAAATTTATTAGTTGAAGAATCTAAAGGTAATAGAATCAAAGTGACACAAACATATGTCAACACATTACAACAATTTGTAACAATCAATGTGCAATTACACAGACACATAGTAATATCTCTCACATCAGCTCCTGGGAGATGCAGCAACTCATTTGATATAAAGATGTTCACTAAAAGGAATTTCAAATGTATGTTCAGCTAGTAACACAGTGCCTGACATCTGGAAGAGACACCAGCAAAGGAAGGTTTATTACAGGCAATGAATTGGCTAATACAATCAGGTGACTTCTCCAGCATGTGAGCGAAGTCACTGGTCCACTTATCTTAAGCTGGACCCTAATTTTGTTAATGTGGTGAATAAATCAATAACTATTGAAATGATTACTTGCAAGCAATAACTTGCATTTATTTATCAACAGAGAGGGATGTTACCTATAAAGCAATAATTTAAAAGCCACTCCTCATTTGAATGTTAGGAATAGACTTCCTTCAAAATAGCAATTTATTTAGATCAAAAAAATCTCACCAATGTGTGTTAAGATGTACCCAATGATTTGTCATAGGAAGATCTTGAACTCATGTGTTGCAGATCAAATACACAATAAACTAATCCCAATTAGATTTTATTAGCAGCAAAATTCCCAGGCCAATTAATGGAAAGACTCGACATTCCCGTCATTCATGTTTAACTTCTGTCACGTTTGAGTGAAGCAGCCTCAGTTTGACCCTTAGACCCGTTTATTTATGAGAAAGTCTAGAGGAGCTGAATGTAACAGAAAACCAGCATGGATCCCAGAACCAGGCTCGTGGTCGATGTGAACAACGGACTGGAACTTGTGGTCTGTGGACGTGATGTTACTGCCAAAGAGTTGCTTTCTGGTGATTTGGAGGTCTGGTGTTCTGTTGATTTGGTTGTTTCCTTTCCTGATGATTTGGTCGTTGGAGCTGATGGTACTGCCGAAGAATGGCCTTCTGGTGGTTTGGAGGTCTGGTGTATTGTTGATTTGGTTTTTTCCTCTCCTGTTGATTTGGAGGTTGGGGTTTCTGTTGATTTGTCTTGCTCGGTACCTGATACCGGAGTGATATTCTGAAATGTAAGGATGGAAGGAAGTAAACAATACAGAACTGGCGCATTCACAACTGCATTTGAAGGGATTAATACTCATTATCCAGCGATTGGCAAAGTGTCATTTTAATCTTGCCAGTAACTCTGGGATCTGATTGACTACCCGTGTTGCACCACCCCGCCCCAGTCCTCGATGAACAAGTTAGATTAAAGTTACTCCAAAAGTGATGGGTGTTTGCACAGGCTCTCCTCTCCCTGAGGCATCATTGCAAAACAAGAACTCACACATGGTTCATCAGAGCCTTGAGGTACTGCAGCAGAAATTCCTTTATCTTAAATGAGTTAAAACAGTAGATAGGAGGAACAGTGTTAAATGATTGTATCTGAGTAACCCACAGTGTGATTCCAGAGGTAGCATCTCTGAAAATGTTGCAAAAACATGGACCTTTCCAATACACATTAAGTGCCTCAATGTGTTAAGACCTTCTGGGATAGATTTTCAATTTGCAGCCCCAGAATAAAATTAGTGAAGATCAGGCAATTGATATATATATATATTTGAATAAATTATAGCAAATCTAGAATGCTTAATACCCCTCAAGCAGATATCTAGCCCTTTGCATTCCTCAGCCACAGAACCATCCTTGCCACATAAGTGGGTGCAGTATTTTACCCATAGCATCGAGCATTAGATATCATACCACCACATAACACTGTAAGAAGGACGTAGGAAGGGAAAGGTACTTAACAATTTGGACCTGAAGAGCCCAGAGTTTAACCCCCATCTGTGCCAATGTAATTGTTTTCAAGATGGGGCACTCTCTCACCCTCACTGTTGCTGTACTAAACTAAGGGAGAGAAAGTGAAGCCTGGTGTTTTTCTCTCCATGGCCAAATAGCAACAAACACTTAGTGTCCCTCACACGACTCTCACAAAGAATGGCTACGTGACTGAGTTACCAGAGGAGAAAAAAAACAGAAAAGAAAATTGAGAAAAGATTTGTGAAATTGGAGACTGAGCAGTAGATACATACCATATCCTTCAACACCAGGATGGCAATGAGGCAAAAGAGGCTAAGGCCAGGCTTCATCCTTAAGTTTATTCCGTGCACGATGCTGGTTGCTGACGTGGCTCTTGTGCTACTCCACAGGCTGCTGTATGGAACTTTTATAGGTTTTATAGGTTGGCGGATGCTTCACAAGTTAATGATCAACAGTGCTGAACAGGCCTTTATTTAGTTTAATAAAAGCAAATAACTGCTGATGCTGGAAATCCAAAACAAAAATAAAAATACCTGGAAAAATTCAGCAGGTCCAACAGCATCTACGGAGAAGAACACAGTTAACGTTTCGAGTCCGTATAACTCTTCAACAGAACTAAGGAAAAATAGAAAAGAGGTGAAATATATGTTCTTCTCCGCCGATGCTGCCAGACTTGCTGAGTTTTTCCAGGTAATTCTGTTTTTGTTGTGAAATGTAAACTGGTTTAAGGGGGGGTGGGACAAGTAGAGCTGGATAGAGGGCCAGTGATAGGTGGCAATAGCCAGAAGGTGTCATAGACAAAAGGACAAAGAGGTGTTGAAGGTAGTGATATTATCTAAGGAATGTGCTAATAGATGACATTAAGGGTAGAAAGCAGGACAAGCAAGGTACAGATAGCCTTAGTGGGGGTGGGGGGAAGGGATCAAAATAGGCTAAAAGGTAGAGATAAAACAATAGATGGAAATACATTTTAAAATAGGTAGGAAAAGAAAAATCTATATAAATTATTGGAAAAAAGGGGGATAGGAAAGGGGTTGGGGGATGGAGGAGCGAGTTCATGATCTAAAATTGTTGAACTCAATATTCAGTCCGGAAGGCTGTAAAGTGCTTAGTCGGAAGATGAGATGCTGTTCCTCCAGTTTGCGTTGAGCTTCACTGGAACAATGCAGCAGGCCAAGGACGAACATGTGGGCATGAGAGCAGGATGGAGTGTTGAAATGACAAGCGACAGGGAGGTCTGGGTCATCTTCGATCTATCCTCAACTACTTAGTTTAATTCTATCAAACCTATCAGTTCTCTGGAAGGGTCATGAGGACTCGAAACGTCAACTCTTTTCTTCTCCGCCGATGCTGCCAGACCTGCTGAGTTTTTCCAGGTAATTCTGTTTTTACTTAGTTTAATTGTTCATTCAGAACATTGATGAACCAAGGTGATCCAGAGCACATGCATCTGTACTAAGTGTTTACAGCTTGAGAAACTTCAGATCCAAGTTAAGGAGCTGGAGTCTGAGCTGCAGACATTGCGCTACATCAGGGAGGGGGAAAGTTACCTGGGCACTTGCTCCAAGAGGCAGTCACACCCCACAGGTTGAATAATTCGAATTTGGTCTGTGATCAGGGACAAGAGGATGTGACTGCAGGTGAGGCAGGTATGGGGACCCAGGGGGCAGTGTTCAAGAAGCCTCAGCCCCTGAAATTGTCCAACAAGGTTCTTGCAAACAGTGTGGACGAGAGCAGGGACTGTAGGGAGAATGAATGAAATGACCATGGCACCGTGGTACAGGGAGCCATTCAAGTGGGGAGAGGAAATAGGAAAGTAGTAGTGGTAGGGGACAGTATAATTAGGGGGATAGATACTGTTCTCTGCAGCCCCAAAGGCTGTGTTGTCTGCCTGGTGTCAGGGTTAAGGACATCTCCTCAGGGCTGGAGAGGAACTTGGAGTGGGAGGGGAGGGATCCAATTGTCGTCCACATTGGCACCAACGACGTTGATAGGACTAGAAAGGAGATTCTGCTGAAAGAATTTGAACAGTTAAGAGCTAAATTTAAAAGCAGAACCTCCAAGGTAATAATCTCGAGATTACTACCTGAACCACGGTTCATTATATTCAAGGAGCATGGTTCAAATGCATGGTTCAACGATTGGTGTGGGAGGAATGGGTTTCGGTTCATGGGGCACTAGCATCAGTACTGAGGTAGAAGGGAGCTGTTCTGGTGGCTTCACTTGAACCATGCTGGGACCAGTGTCCTGGCGAATTGAATAACTAGGGCTGTAGAGAGGGTTTTAAACTAAATAAAGGGGGTGGGGAAGGTTCTGGAGAGGGGATAAGTTGGCTTACAAAGCAAAAGGATATGGCAGCATTGCAGGGCAGCTACTTGGGTAATCATACCCATTACCTAATGGGCACATTTAACCATTTAAAAAAAGCAGCAAATAGGGTCAAAGGGTGGAAAAAATGGTAAAAAGGCAAAGTTAATTGCTCTTTACTTAAATGTATGTAGTATTCGGAACAAAATTAATGACTTAACAGTACACGTAGAGGTTAATGGGTATGATCTTATAACCATTATGAAGACATGGGGGAACTAAATATTCAGGGGTGTGTGACTTTTCGGAAGGATGGGCAGGAAGGAAAGAGTGGTGGGGGTAGCCTTGTTAGTACGAGATAGAATAAGTACAATAGCAAGAAATGATCTTGGATCAGAAGATGTGGAATCCACAAGGGTGGAGGTAAGAAATAACAAGGGGAAGAAGACACTGGAGGGAGTAGTTTATAGACCCCCTAACAGTAGCTATGCTGTTGGACAGAGAAATCAGGAAATAATGAGGGCATGTAAAAAAGGCAGTATATTAATCATGGGTGACTTTAATCTCCATGTAGATTGGAAAAATCAAACAGGCAGAGGTAGTCACGAGCAAGAATTCATAGAGTGTATTTAGGACTGTTTCCTAGAACAATATGTTGTGGATCCAACCAGGGATGAGGCTATTTTGGACCTGGTAATGTGTAATGAGGCAAGTTTAATAAATGATCTCAGAGTAAAAGACTCCCTAGGAAACAGTGACCATAACATGGTAGAATTTAGCATTCTGTTTGAGAGAGAAACTTAGTCCGGAAACATCTATGCTAAACTTAAATAAGGGTAATTACAAAGAAATGAGGGCAGAGTTGGCTGGAGTGGACTGGGAAAGGAGTTTAGCAGAAAAGACAGTTGATGAACAATGGCAGATGTTTAAGAAAATAGTTCATGACTCACAACAAAGATATATCTCAGTGAGGAAGAAGGATTGTAGGAGGGGGATAAACCAATCATGGTTAACCAAGGAAGTTAAGAATAGTATCAAAGTGAAAGAAAAAGAATACAACGTGGCAAAGATTAGTGGTAAGCCAGAGAATTGGGGAAGTTTTAAAAACCAACAGAAGATGACCAAAAAAAAAGGGAGAAAATAAACTTTGAGGGTAAACTAGCAAGTAATATAAAAATGGACAGTAAGCACTTCTTTGAATATATAAAAAGGAAGAGAGAGGCCAAAGTCAGTATAGGCCCCTTAAAGAATGAGACTGGGGAAATAATGGGGAACGAGGAAATGGCAGAGGAGTTGAATAAATACTTTGCATCAGTTTTCATGGTAGAAGACACTAATAGCATACCAAAAATACTAAATAATCATAGGACAAAAGGAAGGGGGGGAGGAAATAAATACAATAACTATCACTAGAGAAAAAGTACTAGGGAAACTAATGGGGCTAAAGGCTTTTAAGTGCCCTGGACCTGGTGGGTTGCATCCTAGGATATTAGGAAATAGCTGCAGAGATAATGGATGCACTGGTTGTAATCTTCCAAGAGTCCTTAGATTCTGAAAAGTCCCAGAGGATTGGAAAACTGCCAGCATAACACCCTTATTCAAAAAGGGAGGGAGACAAAAAACAGGTAACTATAGGCCAGTTAGCTTAGCATCTTTCATTGGGAAAATGTTGGAGTCTATTATAAAGGACATAATAACAAAGCATTTAGAAATACATAATCTAATCAAGCAGAGTCAGCATGGCTTCATGAAGGGGAAATCATGCATGACAAATTTATTGGAATTCTTTGAGGAGGTAACAAGCAGGATAGATAAAGGGGAACCAGTAGATGTAATATATTTGGATTTCCAAAAGATATTCGATAAGGTACCACACATAAGGCTACTTAATAAGATAAGAGTCCATGGTGTTGGGGATAGTATATTAGCATGGATAGAGGACTGGCTAACTAATAAACGACAGAGAGTTGGGATACAGGGAGGCATTTTCAGCAGGGTAACCTGTAACTAGTGGAGTGCCAAAGGGATCAGTGCTGGGGCCACAATTATTTACAACATGTATTGATGACTTGGATGAGAGAAATTAATGCATTATTGCCAAGTTTGCGGATGACAAAAATAGGTGGAAAGGCAAGTGGTGAGGAGTTTAGAAGAATGAGAGACGACCTTATTGAAACATATAAGATTCTTGGGGGCTTGACAGGGTAGATGCTGAGAGGTTGTTTCCCCTTGTGAGAGAGTCTAGGGCCAGAGGACATAAACTGAGTAAGGGGTCACCCATTTAAAACAGAGATGAGGAATTTCTTCTCTCAGAGGGTAGTCAATCTGTGGAATTCTTTACCGCAGAGGGCTGTAGGGTCTGGGTTGTTAAGTATATTCAAGGCTGAGATAGACAGATTTTTAATCAGTAAGGGAATCAAGGGTTATGGGGAAAAGGCAGGAAAGTGGAGTTGAGGATGATCGGATCAACCATGATCTTATTGAATGGCGAAGCAGACTTGATGGGCTGAATGGCCTACTTCTGCTCCTATGTCTTATGGCCTGTAAATTAAGGCGAGCGCTACACCCCAACTCTTGGGACAGGTCTTTGAGTATTCACCCTTCAGCAGACACACGAGCCTCAGAGCTGCTCTTGAACATGGGACGGGTGCTATGCTGACCCCTCAGAAAGGCTCAGAGCCATAATGCTGTTGAGGACCTTCCAGCACTGACCTGAAACATGCACCTTCCAATAAACTGAAGCAGCAGCCATTGGCCTTAGAGGACAGCAGTGCCTCATCATGCTTTCTTTTGTCCTTGCAGCAGAAATGGGCACATAATGCCAGAGAGAGTGCCCAAACATGTGGCCAGGGTACCCTACCTTCAGATTGTCAAAGCAATGGAGGATACAATTATGGAGATGGCCATTTGATTGGAGAATCGCAGTCCCCGCTCTGGTTCTCAGCCACGTCAATGTAGCTCTGTCTTTACTAGTAGAACCTATGGTGCGGGTATAGTCTCCATGTCTTTCCTCGTTTCCCTCCTCTGCCCTCCTGATGCCCAGGACTCTGGCCTTCCTGAGGAAGGTGTTGTCCCTCATTCCCATAGGACTCAAAACCTGAGAGACACGCCTCCGTTGCCAGTTGTTGCTTGCCTTACGGCCAAGTGATTGCCTGATTTTCCTGGCAGCCTGGCCCTCCCCAGACTTCCACACCCCTTCCCTCCAGCTTTTAAGCCTCTGCAATGCCAGGAGGGTGACAATATTCTGCCCTGCCCGAACTCTTACTGCCTATTCCCTCTGCCACCAAGTGCTGTGCCAAAGGCGCCTGTCTGCCAATGGCCAAGTCCCTCTCTGCACCCTTCATACATTTATGGAGCCCAGGTAATTCCCTGGGGTGACCATGACTGGCTCCCCGCTCTGTACCTGCCTCCCTTCACCTGGTCTGCCCCAGAAAGCACGTGAAGCCCATGCAGCCCTGGGGAAATCACAGCACTGCCCCAATTAAAGAGCTTATAATAAACTCCTTAGCCAACTTAATTGGCCTTAATTAGGGATTGGACAGGATTGTGGCTATGTCTTCCATCCCAGCCTGGTGAACATGGTCATTGCCAGAAAACAGGCATGCCAGCCGCTGTTGGTGCTTGAGCACTGGCGGCAGACTTTTTCACCTCTGGCAGGAAGGTGAAAATCAGATCTTGTTCTCTGCCTTCTGTCAGTCATTCCCTGGAGCTACGGGTAATCTTAGGGCCTTTTTATTATATCCCCCTAAATATGGAGATAATGTAGAAGAATCAGAGAGGATAATCTGGGACAAAATTAATTGACACTAATGGTGGCCATTACTGGGGCTGCACCAATGAGGGAGCATCAAAGACTATCAAGTAGAGTCTTGGGATGCCAGGCCCGGGCAGGCCCAGCAATCAAGGTGGGGGAGGGGTTTGGTGAGGTCTTGGTGCTAAGGGCAGGCAGTGCTGTTGCTGTGCGGATAAGGATGCCTTCTCCTTGGGCTATGGAGTGCCCAAAAATGATTTCCAGGTTTTGCTTGATGGTCTCCCCATGTGGCGTCAGACCCACTGCCGCTAGCAAAGTGCCCCTGGAGGCCGAAAGAGGCCCTTAATATTCCACTTAATTGGTCTAATTGGGCTCCCAGTGGGTGGCCAATTGGTAAAATAGCAAACGCCCCCCAAAGCTTTCACCATTTTGCCTCCCAGCCCATCAACAAGGGGCTAGTAAAATTAAACCCATTAACTCTGCTTTTCTCTTCACAGATGATGCCTGACTTGCTGAGTATTTCCTGCATTTTCTGTTTTTATTTCAGATTTCCAGTATCCGGAGTATTTTGCTTTTGGAAAAAAGAAATCATTTTCACTTTGAGTCTTAGTTTCATTTTGTTTCATTTTGGTGCTGCTAGAGATTTTCAGTTTCATTGTGTAATGACCTATGTTTCCACTCCTTCAATTAACTCAGCTCTCGTTTTCTGTAGGGTTTAATCTTGAGTGAGCTCTTAGATTAACGTCATATTCTATCTTACAAGAAAGGTGCTATTGGTAGGTAGTAGTCTGTGTTGTGCTCTATCTGGATAACTTTATTATTATAGCACTCTATTTCCTGTACAAGCTTGTGCTTATCGTAATCTTTATCAGATAATGACCACGATTTATTTTTGTAGTTCTGGTCATCACATTTTAGGAAGGTTGTAAAAGTCCTTACGAGAATGCAGCAGCAATTTACCACCATGGTTCCAGAGATGAGGGATTTTTAGCTACAAGGTTATGTTGGGGAAGCTGCAGTTGTTCTCCTTTGGGAAAGGAGATTGAGGGGAAATTTGATAGTGGTTGTTACAATGATGGGAATTGTGACTAAGTGATATCAACCTATAATTTCACCAGCTAGCCAAACATATACTCAAGTATTTATAAAGGATCTTTTAAAGGCAAGGAAAGATACTGATGAAAGTTGGTTGCCACTAGTCACTTACTGTCTAGTATAGTACATTGACCACTTTTCTGGAAAGTTTCTATATGGATTGCACTGCAGACATGCCCTGACATAATTTCCATGGAATTTCACATCAGAGGGTGTCAAGGTCCACTTTAAAAAGAAATTATTGAAAGGAATGGGACATAGCATTTGCATATTTATAAGTTAACCTCTCCAGCGTAGACCAAAATTCTACTAGGATAATGCTATCTGCAAGGGGGTTCTCAAAAAGGATAATGACTCTTTCAGAGGCTAGTGACTGGGACATTATAAGCCATTGAACAAAAACTAGATTCAGACATTATATAAACAAATCCTTTCTGAAATTAGTGTGGTGAAAGAAGGTTATGTGTCTAGTCACCATTTTTGAAATCTCTTTATACAGCCACTAAACTCAGAAGCCAGGGTAACCTGGAGAAACTGCCAATGGAGCTGTAAAGGAATTCCCTTCTCTCTTACTCCTCAAGTTAAATGCCTATCTCTTACAGTTTAAAAAAATCCAGCACAGAGATAGTGAAGTTCCATCACAAGGAATCTCAGGAGCAAGACACAGCAAAGAGCTCACAGGCCGTGAATTCTCCTTCTACCTGTCAGTATTGAACTTTTAATTTGACTAAGAAAGTAATTACCTCCACTGTAACTTGCAAAACTTTGGATGCTCGTGGCTCGCAAAAGTTTGAGAAGCGCGCGTTTAGCTTTTTTTAAAAATTTTGCAATCTTTTCTGTGTGGGCTTTTAGCTCAACATAAACTAACCCGTTTTGTTTAAAAAAAAAAAGACCCCTAGAAATCCCGTCAGGTCTGTTTCTTTGCAATCTGTACATAAATGGTCAAACACCGAGATTGAGAAAATTACTTCATCCTCCTAAATTCACAAACGAACCTGTTACGGTCAGATCTGTAGTGGTAAATTTGGAGAGACAATTCTTAGCCTTACTCACATGGTCATGACAAGGTGTATAAGATTATGGCAGGTTTAGGTAAAGTTGACATAGAAAAGCTGTTGCCATTAGCTGATCATACAAGGATCAGATACACAGATTTAAGATGTTGGAGAAGAGATGCAGGGTTCTGTGTGAAACAACTTCTTCACACACAGTGGGCAGAATTTTCTGCCTGTCATGTGGGCGGTGTGGGAGCGGGCGCAGGTGGGCACAGACCCAGTTGGTGCTCCCAATCGGGTCCACACCGCCATTTAACATGGGCAGACCAATTAAGGCCCGCCCAGCGTGATGCACACCCAGAAGCGCTGAGCGCTCCCTGTTCAGGCGGGGTGGGAGTTGCCTGAGTCGGGAGTGCGCTCATTCACACACATCAGAAATCTCCCTGAGGCACGGAGCTGCCTCAGGGAGATTAATTTGAGTGTGAAAAACTGAAAAAAAAGACTTAAAAAAATATTCAGACATGTCCCCTCACGTGAAACTGTCACATGAGCTGGGACATATGCATTAATTTCATTAAAAATTTTTGTCAAAATTTAAAATCATTCATGAAACCTCATCCCGCCCGTGGATGAGGTTCCATGAAAAATGCGAAGGCTGCTTGGTCTCTTCGCCTGCCCCCCAACCTTAAGGTTGGACGGGCAGCTCCGTTGATTATTATAACTGAGAGTTAAATGGCCTTAATGGGCTTTGGACAGCTCAGTGGACGCATCCGCTGAACTGAAAGTCTGAATGACATGCCATGACGTCAGGAAGCACACCTAATGTCACCACCGTCATTTTACGCCTCGGCAAGTGGGCCTCGCCCTCGCTCACCGAGCCAAAGATTCAGCCCAGTGAATGGAAATGAACTAAACTCTCTGCCCACGAGGGTGGTGGAAGCAGAAGTGATCAATGATTTCAAAATGAAATTGACGGGCACAGTAGTGTTCAAATGGCATCAAAGACCCCAAGGCACAATATTGGTTGTTTCCCCATGCTGTTATTACCTGTGGTTGTAGAGACAGTGTGAATTCACTTCTGATCAATGCAGTGCTCATTATGAATCTAGAGCAAAGGAAAGTGAGGACACCTAGGGGAAGAAGTCTGACTTTGCTTCATTTTAGTTAGGGCTGGGCACTGGCTGCAGATTTATGTTGTGACAGTTCAGACCTTACAGTGGTATGGTCATTGTAACCCTGTGTCTATGCTAACATTCGTCTCTCAATTGACACCAGGAAATCACTGATAAGAAAGGAAAGACTTGCATTCATATAGCACCTTCCATGACCTCATGAATGTCCCAAAGCATTTTATAGTCAGTTATGTACTTTTTGAAGTGTAGTCGCTGTTGTAATGTAAGAACCGTGGCTAATTTGTGCATAGCAAGCTCCCATAAACAATAATGTAATAATGACCAGATAATCTGTTTGGTGATGTTGGTTGACATATAAGTATTAGCCAGGATGAAAGCTGAGAATTCCTCTGGCCAATGCATGTAGTGAGTGATGTTATAAATGCACTGATTAAGGTTTCAGGATTTCTCATGAAATTGTTGGCATTTTTAGGTTGTCCTCATACATAACATCAGTTTTCCTATTACGTGTCTCTAGCTGAAGCCGCTCCCATCAGGAGCAATTAAAGGGTGATGGACTGTGCTGAATGGAAAGTCTTGGGGTGCGCATATGAAATCCTGTTATGAGCTTCAAATGGCACCGCGCCATCCAAGGAGTGCTATGATACTTTCGAGAGGATTCTCATCCATAACTGGGCATTAATCCTGATACCATTTGAATGATATAATTAGTACAACATAGCTGTTCTGTTTGAGAACTAGAAATCACATTTATATAGTGCTTTTAATGTAGTAACATGTTCCAAGGCCTTTCACAGGAGCATATCCAAAGAAGACTTGGGTCTGAACTACAAAAGGAGATGTTCAGACTATTGACAAAAAGTTTCATCAAAAGAGATAGGTTTAAAGAGTTGATAGAGAGGATGAAGTTCATGGAGGGAATTCTAAAGCTTAAGGCCTGGGCTTGAGAGTCGGTGGGAAAGTGATGAAAATTGGCGACGCATGAACGGCCAGAATAAGAGGAGTGCAAAGAGCTTGCAGGGTTGTATGTCTAGAGGAAGCTAAAGAGAAAGAGAGGAATGAGGTCTTGGAGAATGAGAACATGAGGGTGAGGATTTTAAAATTGCGGTATTGCTGGATCAGATGCCAACATAGGTCAGCAGATGAATGAATGGGACCTGGTCCAATTACAGCCCAGATAGTAGAGGTTTGGATGAACTGAAGTTTATGGAGGGCGGAAGATGAGAGATTAGGCAGGAGAGCATTTAGTCAGGGTTAATCAGGTCTGGATGCAACAAAGGCTTGGATGAGAGTTTCGTCAGTAGACGAGTTGAGGCAGTGTGGAGCCCAGGGCCAGGGAGAGAAATCATGGTCCCCGGAGCTTCTTATGTTTCCGGCTCCATAATCTCCACTCCACACCCCACCCCCCAACCAACCCGCCGCTCCTTTAATCTTCCCCTTCAAATATGCATGATTATTTTTCCCCTTCCAGATTCACCAAGCAATTCCCAAACAATTACAGAAAGGTCCTAGTAAAATGATAATGTCCATTGTTGGCATCTTGTTACAAATGTCATCTAACATATATGCAGCATGGGTCATTAATATTAACAGCAACAACTGTATAATGCAGTGTTAGTTTGTGAGCATTCTCCAGGTGATCCCGCCATGACTATTAAACAAACCAGAAAGTATAAATTTTACTTTAACAGCATCATGCAATATTAATAATTTGACAGGAAAATATCCCATTGGTTATTTATAACACTGTGCAGATAATAACATTGATTCTGATGATTGCCTCAGCCCTCATTAATATATTCTACACATTGCATCATATGGACACAATGACAGTAAATGCATATTTGGTGGAAAGATTAATACTTGCAACCCAGAAAAATGCACAAGATCTTTTCCATTCTGTAAAAGAAATAGAAGACTTTCTTCTGTCTGGGTTCATGATAATATTCAATACCATTATTTCCTACTAGGGGTGTAATTGGATTCTATTTTATCAGTAAAAAATCTCATGGGGTAGGAAGTTACATGACTCCTGAGCAACAACGTGGAATGATTGAACAATATATGTCCTCACTTTCAGTGTCTCTGTGTGACACACCTTTTGGAGGCTAGAGGACATAGATTGAATGGTTCACAATTGTATCTGTGTTTCTTGATCATTAAGTCTGAAGACCCTGCTAATTGCTGCTTCTCACTACAAAATATTTTCATCATCTACTATGCAAATTGACTTTATCACAATATTTATATTCCTCAAAAAACTCAAAAGCACCAAGATAGAGTGGAATAATAGGTAAGTACACAAAAGGACAAGATTGAAGTCAATGGAAAAGACTCTTGAGAATCATGTGCAGTATAAAACAGGTTACTGGTTCACTATGAGCCCATTACACACTTCTGACCTGGGAATTTCACCCCACAAAGCCTGCTCAATAAATTTCCATTAGCAACAAAATAAACAGAACTCCAGCCATGATTCCATCCTCTGTTTACAAGTTAATTATAGATGACAGAGGCCATCTAGCCCAGCTTATCTCATCTATCCAAATGACATATGAGCATATGCATCATAAGCAGGGGTAAGCCATTCATAAGAACAGAAGAAATATGAGCAGAAGTAGGCCATTCGGCCCCTAAAGCCTGCCCTGCCATTCAGCAAGATCATGTCTGATATGTCCCAGGCCTCAACTCCTCTTTTATGTGGCACCTTATTGAATGCCTTCTGGAAATCCAAATACACTACATCTGCCGGTTCCCCTTTATCAACCCTACTTGTTATATCCTCAAAGAACTCTAGCGAATTTGTCAAACATGATTTCCCTTTCACAAAACCATGTTGATTCTGTTTGATTATGTTAAGCTTTTCTAAATGTCCTGCTATTTCTTCCTTAATAATGGACTCTAACATTTTCCCAACAGATGTTAAGCTAACTGGCCTATAGTTTCCTGCTTTTTGTCTCCCTTCCTTCTGACCAGGGCATCACCTTAGCGGTTTTCCAATCTGCTGGGACCCTCTCGGAATCCAGTGAGTTCTGGAATATTTCGAGCAATGCCTCCACTATATCTGCAGCCACTTCCTTTAAAAGCCTTGGATGTCGGTGATTTGTCTGCCTTTAGTCCCATTGGTTTGTCAAGTACTTTGTCCCTCGTGATAGAGACTGTTACAAGATCTTACTTCCCATTAGCTCCTTGCTTATCTGATATCTTTGGGATGTTTATAATGTCCTCCATTGTGAAGACTGATGCAAAATATTTGTTTAAATTATCTGTCATTTCCCTATTTCCCCATCATCGATTATCCAGTCGCATCCTCCAAGGGTCCCACGCTCACTTTAGCTACACTTTTTTCTATTTATATACCCATAGAAGCTCTTGCTGTTTGTTTTTATATTACTTGCCAATTTACATTCATAATCAATTTTCTCTCTCTTTTTTAGCTTTTTAGTCATCCATTGCTGGTTCCTAAAAGATTTCCAATCCTCTGGCCTACCACTAGTTTTCAATACTTTGTGTGCCTTAGTTTTTGACTGGATCCTCTCCTTGATCACCTTTGTTAACCACGGGTGGTTCATCCTTCTCATCAAGTTCTTCTTTATGACCAGGATAAATTTTTGCTGAGCGCTATGAAATATCTGCTTAAATGTATGCCACTGCTCATCCACTGACCTTCCCCTTAGTCTATTTTCCCAGCCCACTTTAGACCATAAGACCATAAGTCATAGGAGCAGAAATTAGGCCATTCAGTCTGCTCCACCATTCAATCATGGCTGATAAGTTTCTCAACCCCATTCTCCCACGTTCTCCCCATAATCTTTGATCCCCTTACCAATCAAGAACCTATTTATCTCAGTCTTAAATACATTCAATGACCTGGCCTCCACAGCCTTCTGTGGCAATGAATTCCATAGATTCACCACTATCTGGCTAAAGAAGTTTCTCCTCATTTCTGTTCTAAAAGGTCCTCCCTTTACTCTAAGGCTGTGCCCTCGAGTCCTAGTCTCTCCTACTAATGGAAACATCTTCCCCACGTCCACTCTATCCAGGCCTTTCAGTATCCTGTAAGTTTCAATCAGATCCCCCCTCATCCTTCTAAACTCCATCGAGTATAGACCCAGTGTCCTCAAACGTTCCTCATATATTAAGCCTTTCATTCCTGGGACCGTTCTCGTGAATACAGCTGGAGTTCTTTCTGCTAACTGTTACCCATGGACAGGTGCTGTATGTGTGAGGTTAGATCAGTTCAAATGTGATGCCTCCAGAGAATGACCAACACTCATTGCCCAGACTGTCTCTTAAAGATGATATAGTGGGGAAACGGGGGCTGGGGGTGGAAAGAGAGAGACAAACAGTAATTCTGGAACCAGGAAAGGGGAGAAGATTGGATTGTTGACAGGCAATTACTATCCACTTGGTCTCAAGAAAAGGGAAATAATGTTGAAGTTAAAAGGACAGCTGAAAATACTAATTTTGAATGATTAGAAAGTATTATTCTGAAGTGAAGACAATCGTGAAAAACATTGGAATTCTGTCATTATGAGCAAACAGGAAGACAAAAAATATTGATGTGCTGGGGAAGGGGAGGTGAAATTTCTCTTTTGCTGTTGTGCAAAGTTAGCAATAGCAAAACCACAGCCTTTCAGTCTGTAAAACAGGAAGGGGTGGGATGCTGATTCACTGTCAGCCATATCTTACAGGAAAGCTACTCCGTAGGTGTTGTGTGACAGTGTTGAAGTTAATCACCTGCACAAATAATTTTTACATAAATCCAAGTTTCTTACTGTGAAATCCAATAGGGAATTCAGGAGAAATTTCTTTACCCAGAGTGTGGAACTTGTTAACACAAGAGAGGCTGAAGCGAACAGCATTACTACATTTAAGGGGAAGCTAAATAAACACATATGTTGATAAGGTGAGATGAAGTTGGGGGGTGTGGAGGGGGGGTGGGGGGAGGTGGTAATGGTGGTTGGGAAGAAGCTTATGAGCAGCATAAACCCTGGCATAGACCAACTGGACCAAATGGCCTGTTGCCATGCTGTACATTTGATGTAATTCTATCTAATATAACATTGGGAATGGTTATTGATGGGTGGTTGATATTTCACATGGCAGTGTAGAGGCTTTACTGACTTATCTGCAATCTGTTCTCTTATTCACTGGTGGTGAGAGAAAGCAAAAAAGCAGAAAATCTCTTGAAAATGAGGAAGTGTTCATGCTGCACAAAAACACCTCACACACAGTACATTTAGCCAAATTAAAAGTGTTATCTTTATCCAGTGGAGCATCCTCATTTCTGAATCAGGAAGTCATGGGTTTAAGCCTTCTCCTACAGACTTGAGCACGTAAACTTGGCTGACAATTCACTGCGATACTGAGTAAGTGTTGCACTGTCAGAGGTGCCATCTTTCAGATGAGATTTTAAAGATCCTATCGTACAATTGGAAGAGCAGGGGAGTCTTCCCAGGTGCCTTGCCCAAAATTCGACCCTCAAACAACATTACTAAAACAGATTAGCCTGTCTTTGCTATCATTGCTGTTTGTGTGATCTTGCTGGCTTTCCTTAATAACAGCAATGATTCACTTCAAAGGTACTTCATTGGCCGCAAAGCACTCTAGGAAATCCTAAGATCCCAAACAAATAGATGGGGCCTGAGTTCAAACTCTCATCTGAAAGACAAGAACCTCCAACATTAACCTAGGATCCATTCTTTGCTTCATGTACTAGGATCCATTCATCCTCCTTAATTTCAAACTAAATTTCCCTTTCATCGGACTCTGGGATACTATCAGAGTCCACAAGCCCCACAGGCACAGTTTGAGGATCATATTCTGTGAAATGATAATACATATATTTTTCCATGTAGCTGGGGAGAAATCCAGGACCAAAACTGAATGCTCAGACTGCAGGCCAAGTTCAGGTGCTAGTATTTTTAGTAAGAATCTAAATGCTGCCTATTCATTCTCTGCGTGACATAATGTCCATTGAGGAAATTGGAATCTGTGGCTATACTAACTTCCTTAGTGCACATGACAACATCCCATAGATCCTTCTGTCTTAATTTTAATACACAAGATTGTACAGACAGGTAGATAAATTGTATTTATGTAGCACCTTTCATGACCTTAAAACGTCCCAAAATGCTTTACAGCCAATTAAGTATTTTTAAATGGAATGGTTGTTGTAATGTAGGAAATATTGTAAGCTCCCACAAACAACAATGAGACAGCTGACCAAATAACCTGCTCTTTCTTTTAAATTGATCTTAGTTGAGGTGTAAATTTTGGCCAGGATCCCAGCAGGAGCTTCCATACTCTTTTTCCAATAATGCCAAAAGAACTTTGATCCTTGGCACCTCTGACAGGGCAGCACGCTTTCAGTACTACGTGATAAATTAGTTTCTTATCGACATGATCTATGCGATCTTGGCTTCACTTCAGTGAGCACAAAGGAATCGGAATACTGGAATTTCTTCCCTTTTCGAAGCGATGGGGAGCTCAGAGATGTTGTAGAGGAGCTGGGGAGGCCGGCAAACCACCCAGTCCCAATTAGACCATAAGACATAAGAGCAGAAATTAGGCCATTCGGCCCATCGAGTCTGCACCCCCATTCAATCATGGCTGATAAGTTTCTCAGCCCCATTCTCCCGCCTTCTCCCCATAACTTTGATCCCCTTACCAATCAAGAATCTATCTATCAGACCTATCAGTCTTAAATACATTCAATGACCTGGCCTCCACAGCCTTCTGTGGCAATGAATTCCATAGATTCACCACTCTCTGCTAAAGAAGGTTCTCCTCATCTCTGTTCTAAAAGGTCTTCCCTTTACTCTGAGGCTGTGCCCTCGGGTCCTAGTCTCTCCTACTAATGGAAACATCTTCCCCACGTCCACTCTATCCAGGCGTTTCAATATCCTGTAAGTTTCAATCAGATCCCCCCTCATCCTTCTAAACTCCATCGAGTATAGACCCAGAGTCCTCAAACGTTCCTCATATATTAAGCCTTTCATTCCTGGGATCGTTCTCGTGAACCTCCTCTGCACCCTCTCCAGGGCCAGAACATCCTTCCTGAGATACAGGGCCCAAAATTGCTCACAATATTCTAAATGTGGTCTGACCAAAGCCTTATAAATCCTCAGCAGCACAGCTTTTCTATTCTAATTCTCTCAAAATAAATGCCAACATTGCATTTGCCTTCCTAACTGTCGACTCAACATGCAAGTTAACCTTAAGAGAATCCTGGACTAGGACTCCCAAGTCCCTTCGCACTCCGGATTTCTGAATTCTCTCCCCATTTAGAAAATAGTCTATGCCTCTATTCTTCCTACCAAAGTGCATGACCTCACACTTCCCCACGTTGTATTCCATCTGCCACTTCTTTGCCCATTCTCCTAACCTGTCGAAATCCTTCTGCAGCCTCCCCGCCTCCTCAATACTACCTGTCCCTCCACCTATCTTTGTATCATCTGCACACTTAGCCAGGATGCCCTCAGTTCCTTCATCTAGATCATTAATGTATAAAGTGAAAAGTTGTGGCCCCAACACTGACCCCCTGCGGAACTCCACTGGTCACCAGCCACCATCCTGAGAAGGACCCCCTTATCCCCACTCTCTGCCTCCTGCCAGACAGCCAATCTTCTATCCATGCTAGTACCTTGCCTCTAACACCATGGGCTCTTATCTTACTGAGCAGCCTCCTGTGCGGCACCTTGTCAAAGGCCTTCTGGAAGTTAAAGTAGATAACATCCATTGGCTCTCCTTTGTCTAATCTACTCATTACCTCCTCAAAGAATTCTAACAGATTCGTCAGGCATGACCTCCCATTGATGAAACCATGCTGATTTTGCCCTATTTTACAATACACTTCCAAGTATACTGAAATCTCATCCTTAATAATGGACTCTAAAATCTTACCAATGACCCAGGTCAGGCTAATCGGCCTATAATTTCCCATCTTTTGCCTCACTCCCTTCTTAAACAGGAGGGTTACATTAGCGATTTTCCAGTCCTCTGGGACCCTCCCTGACTCCTGTGATACCTGAAAGATCACTACTAACATTTCCACTATCTCTTCAGCTATCTCCTTCAGAACTCTGGGGTGTAATCCATCTGGTCCAGGTGATTTATCCACCTTCAGACCTTTCAATTTTCCTAGCACCTTCTCTTTGGTAATGGCCACCATACTCACCTCTGCCCCCCGACTCTCTTGAACTTTGGGGATGTTACTCGTGTCTTCCACCGTGAAGATTGACGCAAAGTACCTATTCAGTTCCTCCGCCATTTCTTTGTTCCCCACTACTACTTCTCCAGCCTCATTTTCCAGTGGCCCACTGTCCACTGTTGCCTCTCTCTGTTACCCTTTATATATCTAAAAAACATTTCTTTTATATTACTGGCTAGTTTACCGTCATATTTAATCTTTACCCTCCTTATTTCTTTTTTAGTTGTCCTCTGTTGGCCTTTGTAGGCTTCCCAATCCCCTGGTTTCCCACTTTCTTCAGACCTCTGTAATTGCCCTTATTTAATTTGAGGACACTGGTTTGAGATCCAAACTGCTCGCCCTCAAACTGAATTTGAAATCCTACCATGTTGTGATCGCTACCGCCAGAGGATCCTTAACTATGAAATCTCTTATTAACCCTATCTCATTACACATTACTAGATCTAAAATAGCCTGATACATTCTACAGATTTGTCTTCCATGTTGCCCCTGCCAATCTGATTTGTCCAGTCAATATGCAGATTAAAATCACCCATGACAATTGTTGCACCCTTCTTATATGCCTCTATTATTTCCCGATTTATACTTTTTCCTACAGTGAAGCAACTCTTCAGGGGCCATTGGAGGACTCCTACCCGTGACTTCTTCCCCTTGTTATTCCTTGTTTCCACCCAAACTGATTCCACATCATGATCTATTGCACCAGATCACTACTCACCACTGCACCAATAGCTTCATTTATTAACAAAGCTACCCCACCTCCTTTTCCTTTTAGCCTATTTTTCCGGAACGTCGAATACTCTTGAATATTGAGCTCCCAGTCTTGGTCATCCTGCAACCACATCTCCGTAATAGCTATCGTCATATATATTTGCATTGCCCCGTGAGCCTGCTCTGCCATTTGATAACATTGCCTACATTATACTAGTGACTATAACTCAAAAGTACTTAATTGGCTATAGAGTGATTTGAGACATTGTGAAAGGTGCTGTATAAATATAGTTTTGTCTTTCTTTCATTAGACCTGCATGCAGTAGGCCGAGTGACTGTAACAATGGGGAAATTGGAGGCCCAATACTTATTCTCTAAGGATAACTAATCACAGAGCAATCAACAGATGTCAGGAAAGTGGCAACAAAGAAATCACTACATTTACAAAACAATTCAACTCTGTAGCTAATACAACTTTATCATTCTCACTTCTCCGGCACCAACTTTCAATATGCCATAAATGACATCTGCCCTTTTATGCTGATGACACTATCCCCAGAATTTGTCAATCAGACATGTACTACCAGCTCAGGAAAAATGTAGCTTGAATTTCAGAATGATACATGGTACAAAAACTCAGTGCAGCCTTAACTCAAGTACTAGATTGTATCCCCTTCCCCCGGAGATTGATATACAAATTGTGTTGTACACTGTGAAGTTACAGCCTACCTGAGGTAAACCTTGGATGGTGTAGAAATTTTTAAAATCTTTCTTTAAGTAATCTCTTAGTGACAAATCAGGATTTCATTCCCAGACTTTTCAAGAGCAATAGAACGGGCAATAGTGAGTCATCACCCTGTTTTGCATCATTCCTGGTTTTTAGTTTCTTTTATTTATTTTGACAAGGCCCAAGATTCTCAAGCCTTTGGTACACCAACACAGCTTGACACCAGAATGGTGTCTACTTTAGGGCATAATGAACATTTAGACTCGTTTAAATTCAAAAGTGAATTTTGAGACATGTGCAGTATTTAATTTTGTGGTACTAAACCTTAAAGGTGAACCCCCAAACCCCACCCCATCCTATCCCCCACACCGACATGCACCCATCCTACCTCCCATCCCCTCACCTCACCCCCGCCCCCTCACCTCATCTCCGTACCCCAACACGTCCCCACCCCCTCAACTCACCCCACCCCCAATTCCTTCATGTCATTCCCCCACCCCTCACCTCAACCCCCCCACTCTCGCATACTGCTACCCCCTATCCCCCCCACCCTACAACCCCCATAGAGACCCCACCCTCCCTCAGCATCCAATTAGCTCTAAAATGATTAAGGGACCTACCAGCTTTCGAACAGATCTTCAATCAAGAATGTTCTCAGTTGCTGCTTCTGAACTTGGGGGGCACTTTGTGGTTTTTTTGGCGGACTTTTCAAAAATCAGAACCACAAAGCTGCCGAAGGGCAGAAGCAGCAGTTCAGCCACTCACTGAAACTCAGCTGAAAAACTGTTGTTTTTAAAAATTGGAACACTCAGGGTGACGGTTCCGATTTTCTTTTTCCAAACTGTCTTTCAGGTGTGGCTCCTCACCCTGGGTGCCATTACAACGACAAGCCCGGGCCACTCCTAGGTCCCAATGTTTGGTGCCGCCTTCATCCACCTCTCCCAGGCCCTGGTGGAGCGAGGCAATGTTGCAGAGCTAGGTGAAAGTAGGTGGTGATGGAGCTGATATTCGGCTGAGAGATTGGCTCAAGCTTAAGTAGGAAACCAAGGTTGCAAAAGGTCTGGATCAGCCTCGCTCACAAAGCTAGCAGCCAGAGGGAACCTTCCTGAATTTGTTTAAACTTTCATGGTGATGTGTTACAGTTCACTCAGGGACTTTGAATTGCTGTGGCAACACACACCTTAACATGTATTTTATAGTCTGGAGCGATGGATGGTGATAATAGAGGCTCCAATTTTATTTCCACCACCTGCCATTGGCGTTTTGGAAGAATTTGCAGGTTGATACTCAACCTATTTGGCTGCATTGTGAATGCACATTCCTTGGCTATCAAGTCCTGGGGCAGGATTCAGACCCAGAGCTTCTGGCCCATATGTAGGGATGCTATCCACTGTGCCACAAGAACTCCCTTAAATTTTTGTAATGTGTGATGATTGGAGGAAATTTGTCCAAACCTACCCTTAATTATAGACGTCCTGATCCTGACGCCTCATTATAAGCCCCCTTCGTTCTCTAAAAGTAGTAACACTTCTTTCATCTTTTGTTGGATTTATGTTGGAAAACTGTGAGGAATTCTGTTGCTCAAAGGAAAAAAATGACTTCCAGAGGTGAAGTTTACAAAGGCAAACGGTGAGCTTATGGTTCTTGGGTAAGGAACAAGTCACGAAGAGGTGGATGCAGCACACAGGCAATGTCTGAAAGCCAGTTGTCAGAAACTGTTTAGGAAAGTGTTGCGAGAACATTGAAAAATCCACAGGCAGACTGCAATGTGACCACTCAATGAGATCACAACTCCGTATACTAAACTGTAAATGTGGTTTACTCCCCGTTCAAAGCTCATTCTGTTTCTGGTCCCTCTTTGCAAAGCATGTGTTTAAAATAATCGCGAAAGTATTTTGAAAACATTTTTTCAGGGCAGACTAATTGTGTGTGGCATCAAGAAGAGGCTGTTTGTTTCGGTGTCTGAATTAGAAAGTTAACAGTGTACCAAGACACCCTGAGAATTCCTCAGAAACATGGCACTGACTGAATAGTGAACACTTCCCTTGGCCTGTGGAAAGTTTCCAGTGAATAATGAATGCGCTGTTGGAAGCTCGTCATCAAGTTGGCGAGCAAGGTCACATCCTGTGACAGATTCAGGTTGCTTTACCCCCTTACCACCATGTTCAACGCACGTTCCACAAGAAGCAGTGCAATTTCTATATCAAAGACCTTGCATCTGTCTAGATATCCTGTCTTCAAAGCCTTGTTTCCTGTTGTCGTTTCTCTTCTAACATTTTAGGTGTCAGCTGTGGCTGAGTGATAGCATTCTCGCCTCTGAGTCAGAAGATTGTCGGTTGAAGATGCACTCCAGAGACAACAGCACAGAATCTAGGCTGACGCTATCAGTGCTGTACTGAGGAAGAACTCCACTGTTGTAGGGGCAGCACTGAGGGAGGGCTGCACTGTCAGAGGGGCAATACTGAGGGAGGGCTGCACTGTCAGAGGGGCAATACTGAGGGAGGGCTGCACTGTCAGAAGGGCAGTACTGAGGAAGGCTGCATTGTTGATGGGGCAGTACTGAGGGAGGGCTGCACTGTCAGAAGGACAGTTCTGAGAGAGGGCTGTACTGTCAGTGAGGCAGTACTGAGGGAGGGCTGCACTGTCAGAGGGACAGTACTGAGGAGGGCTGCATTGTCAGTGGGGCAGTGCTGAAGGAGGGCTGCACTGTCAGAGGAGCAGTACTGAGGGACGGCTGCACTGGTGGAGCTGCTGCCCCTTGGCTGAGAAGTTAACTTGATGGCACAATCCCTTGGCACCAATTGGAAGAGGGAAATTCTCTCCATCGTGCTGACCAATATTTATCCATGAGCCAACATCACTAAAGTGGCTATCTCGGCCCTGTGTTGGGATTTTGCTGTGTGCAGCTTGAATTTTCCCATGTTACAACAGAAATCATTTTCGAAAAAAATACTTCACTGGTTGTAAAACACATTGGGGCACAAGATGGGGAGGGAAGGGAAACTGCAATATCAGGACTGGGCTGATCTTGAAAGCTCCCTAGTCAGACCTGTGTCAGGTAAGAGGGTGAAGCCCTCCTGCTCTTCCTGATCATCAGCCGTTATCTGGACTAGACTGCACCTGCAGCCTGGGACTTATCGCTGAGGCCTTCATACATGAACAACGTCCAGAGAGCAGGATCCTCAGAGCACAGGACTACCCACCCCTCCCCCCTCCCCACCGCGTGGCTCACAGGTCCTCCACAGTACAAGTCTTTCAAAACCCCAACAGTGTGGGACCCCCCTTTCAGTGCGAGATCCCCCCGGACATGGAATCCCAACTGAGCATCACCCACCCTACCTATGGTTAAATTTAGATTGTGGCGCCAACAATGTAATCGAGCAACGGTTTTAAAAGTGAGGTGGACCCCAATCTGCCTTTCCCAGCAGCCATGTTGATGGACTGATTTGGATTTGCAAAAAGGAACTGGCTAGAAGATCGGGTTCCTCAATTCCAATATTTTAAACACTGGCCCCCCATCCCTCACAGTCTCTTGCACATCGGGAATGCAAGGTTAAAATCGAGGCCTCGTTCCCTGATTTATTTGTCCAGTAACATGTACCTCATGAGTGATCAGAGTATCAATTTATCAAGTTTAAGCACACATTCATGGATCAAAAAATGACCATGGCCTCATTAATTCTGACTTGCTGTAATGATCAATCATTGATCAATAAAACCGTAACGTTTCATTGCAAGTTAGACAAGATAGACACAGAAATTACAACCAATAACATAACACCCATGTAGACACTGCATCAAGACATTTATTGTTGTGAAAATTACGCCAAATGCTGACACAGTATATGAACATCAGTATAAGAATGTTGGTCTCCAATCAGGCGTCAATTCCACAATTTGCAGGGTTTCTTATTTACTTTAATTATTTTTCTCCCTTCTTAACAATAACACATATGTGGATTCCGTTCACTTAGCAGGCCAGAGTGAAAGGATTAGTGGATATCAAGGGCAGAGATAGGATGGGGGAGAGGGAGGAGGTGGGGGCAGGGCAGGGTTGGCAGGGGGGCCGGTGGGAGATGATCAGGCCCCAGTCAGTAATGAACAGGTAGAAGAGAGAGTATCAGGCCCCAGTCAGTAATGAAGCTTGAGAGTGGGTCAGAAGATGAATGTTGACTTTATGGAATGGTTTCCATGGTGACGGATGAGGGAGTTGAAGGGACTTTGGCCATCAAGTTACGAGAGAACTCTCTGCAGGCAGACTGGAAGAAGTGACAAAACCAGCAGTGTGGCAGTGGCCGAGGCAAATCCAGCAGCTCCATTTTTTGTTGGCATTGTTGCATTAAGCATTGGCGTTGCTTCCAATATGGAATCCTACAAATAAAGAAAGGAAAATGAGCAAAAGGAGAAACCGATTTCATCCTGGGAGTTTTGTCCTGAAAGTGAATTCAACTCAACTTTTCAATCACATTTCAGTAACAAGAGAGAAATATTTTCCTATATAAAAATAAAGAAAAAATATTGAAAGTACTGAGTGGGTCATCCAGCAGCTGTGGGCAGAGAAACAGAGTTCAAGTTTCAGGTCGATGACTTTTCCCCAGAACTCATGGGCCTGAAACATTAATTCTCTTTCTTGCTCCACAGATGCTGCCAGACCAGCATTTTCTGTTTTTATTTCAAATATCCAGCACCAACAATATATTGCTTTTGTTAAAATATTTCCAAATTAGCAATTTAAATCTTGTCCACAAAACAGCATTTCAAAAATAATCCATAGTATGTGAGGTGTTTTGGAATACCATTACATTTCCAACCCTTCAGGGTTGCCTTGTATTCTCCTGGTTTTGAAGATTAATCTCCAGCAGAAAAATCACATGGGCCATTCAAAAAATGCCACAGGGGTATTGTTCCATTTTCTTTGAATGCTTGTTTATAGGTTAAAATTAATATTGGAGATGTGAGTAAAAGCTCATTGACTGACAGCCAAGAAGCATCCAAGTAGTGAAGAGTTTCTTTGCTTTCCAATTGGCTGTGAGGTTGAGCCTTTCGGCCAGTGACAGGATTGGGGGCTATGGCATCACAAACATTGACATAGAAACATAGAAACTAGGAGCAAGAGTATAGGAGCAGGAGTAGGCCATTCGGCCCTTCAAGCCTGCTCCACCATTCATTATGATCATGGTTGATCATCCAACTCAATAGCCTGCTCCCACTTTCTCCCCATATCCTTTGATCCTTTTCACCCCAAGAGCTATATCTAACTCCTTCTTGGAAACATACAATGTTTTGGCCTCAGCTACTTTCTGTGGTAACGAATTCCACAGGCTCACTACTCTCTGGGTGAAGAAATTTCTCCTCATCACGGTCCTAAATGGTTTACCCTGTATCCTCAGACTGTGACCCCTGGTTCTGGACTCCCCCACCATCAGGAACATCCTTCCTGCATCTACTTTGCCTAGTCCTGTTAGAATTTTATAGGCTTCTATGAGATCCCCCCTCATTCTTCTGAACTCTAGCGAATATAATCCTAACCAACTTAATCTCTCCTCATATGTCAGTCCCGCCATCCCAGGAATCAGTTGGGTAAACCTTCGTTACACTCCCTCTATAGCAAGAACATCCTTCCTCAAATAAGGAGACCAAAACTGCACGCAATATTCTAGGTGTGGTCTCACCAAGGCCCTGTACAATTGCAGCAAGACATCCTTGTTCCTGTACTCGAATCCTCTGGCTATAAAGGCCAACATACCATTTGCCTTCTTTACCACCTACTGCACCTGCATGCTTATCTTCAGCGACTGTTGTACGAGGACACCCAGGTCTGGTTGCACATTCCCCTCTCTCAATTTATAGCCATTTAGATAATAATCTGCCTTCCTGTTTTTGCTACCAAAGTGGATAACCTCACATTTATCCACATTATACTGCATCTGCCATGCACTTGCCCATTCACTCAGCTTGTCCAAATCACACTGAAACATCTCTGCATCCTCCTCACAGCTCACCCTCCCACCCAGCTTTGTGTCATCTGCAAATGTGGAGATATTACATTTAGTTCCCTCATCTAAATCATTAATATGTATTGTAAATAGCTGTGGATAACATGTTGGATGAACAATGGCAAGGGCAAGAGGGCAGGGCAGGACACTAAGTGTTGGACAACCAATGGCCTAGGGGAGTTGGAGGCAAGAGGTCATGTGATGAAACATCCAGGAAAATGTCCAACCAGAGTTGGCAGCACAAGTCACAGTGCAAGGACTCCAATTGCCATTTCAAATGGAAACTGGTGAGAGGTTGCACCAGACACACTCTAGCCTGTTCCACAGATGACAGGGCCTAAGAGGCCCAGCAGAGGTCCCACTTCTGTGGGACCAAACTGTGGAGCAGAAATACCAAAGCTGGCAATCCCACTGTGCCTCTGCGTTTTGAGCAAGGGCAACATCATGGTCTCTTAAGTGTGCTGTTTATTACTCTGCTGCTGCTTCACACCCTAGGATAGGTTCCTTTCTCATGCAGGCATGAACTCAACCACAAGCCAAGACAGAGTTCTTTCAAAAAAAAATCTTCAGACATCCTTTCTGAAGAACATGGGCACTGTGTCACCCAAACCAGGGAATATCCAGTTCCATCTCATGGTCTGTGCTGAGGTTGTTAATCTCAGTCAGGTCAGTGACAGGAGGCATAGGCTCCCTGGCCTATAAAATGGAAATTCAGCTCTGATCTTGTGGCTACTAACCGCTGTCGGGTGCCCGAGAAAATGGGTCATGTGCCAAGCAGAGATAAGGGCGAGTAGAGGCTGAAATCCCTCATTTAATGGATGATCAAAGATTGCCTCCCCTTCTCCGCGATTAACAGCCCACTAAAAAAAATACTTAGAATTTACAGTGCAAGAAAATGCTATTCAAACCATGTTGAAGCTCTAGCTTATCTGCTACTGAAGTACTCATCCATACCTTTGTTAGTTCCAGACTCAACTATTCAAATGCTGTCCTAGCTGGGCCTCCCACTTTCCAGCATCCATAAACTTGAGCTCATCTAAAATCTGCTGCTGGCACCCATCGCTCCTGAGCTCACTGACCTCGATGCGAAAATTCCCATCCTGTGCTCAACTCTTTCTGCGGCCTTGCCCACCCGTATGGGTAAAATTTTTAGCTCAGTGGGCGTGTGCCTGACCCGCTCGAGCATGAAATGACACATGTTGACGTCAGGCAAGCGTCTCGATGTCAACGCACAAGTCGCGCGATATTTCGTTCGGCAGGCTGGCACCGGAGTTGGCAGCGCACCCACTGACAATTAAAAGGTTTGTTACGGCTTTTAAGTTATCGATTAAGCTGAATTTTTTGCTGCCCGTCCAACCTTACACTTCTTAGGAAACCTCATCCACGGGCTGGGATGAGGTTTCCTAAAGCAAATAAAAATAAAATAAAAATGTTAAAACTTGATTAATAACATGTCCCTGCTCATGTGACAGAGTCACATGAGGACACATGTTTCATTACATTTTTATTTTCTTTATCTTTTTTTTCATATCTCTTCCGCTCCCTGAGACAGCTCCGTGCCTCAGGGAGATTATGAAGTGCCCACTCATGTGCATGTGCCAAGTTCGCGCTTGCTCGGCTTGCGTTTCAGCCCCCACGCACACAGGGTGCGCTGAGCGCTGCCGCTCTTAATTGGCCCTGAAATCACGTTCTGGCCCCGATCGCAGGCGGACGGGCTGCTTCCTGAGCGCTCCGGCGCACCCCCGCTGAGCTTGCCCGACATGGGTGAAAATCTGCCCTATGTCTGACAGGGAGGAATGTTGGACAGTTTTATCCAGAATACAATCAGACACCAGGGGAAAACATATGTTCAGGAAAGGGAGGGTGCAACCATGAGGGAGACAGAGAACGAGGAAGTGGTACAGGTTGAGAAGGAGGTCCTGCAGGCCCTGATCCTGTCCAAAAGGTCCAATGTACTTGCTACATGTGAGGGCAAGAATAAAGATTTGAGTGTGGTCAGCCACAATGCAGACCAAGGCTCAATAGGCTGTCCAAAGGAGGGAGTGGGAAGAACAGAATAGAAATGTGGTAGTAATAGGGAACTCTATAATTAGGGGGATAGATAAAATGTTCTCTACAGCAATGAACAAGAATCCCAAAGCATGTATTGCCTACCCAGTGCCAGGTTAAGGGACATCTTAGAAAGGAATTTGGAAAAGGAAGGGGTAAATGCAGTTGGGAAAAAAAAAATCACAAAAGTAGGAACAAGGAGGACGTCCTGCTGAAAGATATCAAGAATTAAGCTCTAAATTCAAAAGCAGGACCTTGAGGTTAATAAGCTATGGATTATTGCCCAAGTCATTTGCAAATTGACACAGTAGCAGACAGATAAAGAGAATTAACACATGGTTAAAGGACTGGTGTGGGAAAGAGAAGTTCCTTTTCATGGGGCACTGTCACCAATTCTGGGACAGGAAGGGACTGTACTGATAGAATGCGATCCCCACCTGAACGGGGGTTGGGGGGCTGGAGGCAGGGACGGAGGGGGGTGAGGGCCACACCTCTAACTGACTCCCCTAAAGGTAACAAAATGCTGAAGAATATATAGGAAACAAGAGGATATCTGACTGGAATAATGCAGGGCTCATTGAGACAGGCCTCTCTATCAGGACCACATCCAGTTCTGGTCACCTACACACAAGCAAAGCATTTACTGTCAGTTGTGGCTCAATGTGTAAGACTCTCACCCTTGCAGTCAGAAAGTTGGGGGTTCAAATACATTGCAGGACAAAATCTAGGCTGACACTGTAGGCCATGTTTGCTTTCTCATGACCTTCTTTTGAATATGAGCAGGGAAGTTCTACAAGTTATTCAGAACTAGTATTCCAGAAACTCAAGGTAATGCTCTGGGGACCCGGGTATGAATCCCACCACAGCAGATGGTGAAATTTGAATTCAATAAAAATCTGGAGTTAAAAGTCTGATGATGGCCATGAAACCATTGCTGATTGTCGTAAAAAAAAAACTATCTGGTTCACAAATGCCCTTTAGGGAAGGAAATCTGCCATCCTTACCTGGTCTGGCCTACATGTGGCTATAGGCCCACAACAATGTGGTTGACTCTTAAATGCCCCCTGAACAAGGGCAATTAAGGATGGGCAATAAATGCTGGCCTGGCCAGTGATACCCACATCTCATGAACAAATAATAAAAAGTTTCCTGGTCAATGTGTAACCTTTAACCAACTAAAAATAATCAGTTGTGTACAGAGTATGTGTTTACTTGGGTTGCATGTGCAGATTTTTTGAGTTGTGTAGCAAGATCTCATTTAAACCTGGCAGAAATGCTGACATGTTTCCGTGGAGTTTTTCATTATGACTTAAAATGTGTTGCAGGAAGGTAAGTTTATGGGCAGGGAATGCTGGCCATCTGCCAAACTTTTAATAATAAATAGATAACGTTGAATCTTTCTCCTCAACCACAATTTTTCTGTTCCGTTTCTCCTGTCATTTGATCCATCTCAGGTTCTGCCCCCCATGGTTGCTGACAGCCCATCCAAGTAATTACTTAAACAACATGCACAGAGATAAAGGGCCTTCAACACTCAATCATCGTCTCACTTTACTGCTGTGCTACATTTCTCTTCTTCGTGTTGCTTGCAGTTTGAAAACATTGAATGTCTCAGAGCTGGAAGAAACGTTGGGCATGGCGGGGGCGGCAGGATTAATTTGCGCTGAAGTATTTTACTGCTCTCCTGGCCAGCCTCCCATCTTACACATTCCAACCTCCAGCTCACCCAAATTTGATGCCAATATTCTAACTCACACTAAACCCTTTTCACCCATCAGCCCGTGCTCACTGACATATACTGGCTCCTAGTCAATATCTTTATATTCAAATCCATCCATGGCCATGCCACTCCCCTATCATTGTAACTCCTCCAACAACCTCAGGAACTCAACATTCCTCCAATTTTGGCCACTTACGCATCTTCAATTTCTGTAGCCCTGCCATTGGCAGGCGTGCCTTCAGCTGCCTAGACCCCAACATCTGGAAGACTCTCCCTGAACCTCTCCACCTGTCTCTCCACCATTAAGCTGCTCCTTAAAAATCTACCTCTTTTAGCAAGCATTTGGTCACCTGTGCTAATATCTCCTTTTGATTTTAACACTCCAGTGAAGCACCTTTACAATGTTTGACTACATTAAATGAGCTATATAATGTTAGCCATGAACTCTGAACTTACAGCCTTCACTTGTGATACAGCTGCAAGACAGCAGGTGTGAAATAACGCTATTGCAGAGTTGGTGCACATCATGTAAGTGTTATGTGCACATGTAACAATTAACTGCAGCAATCTGCGCAAAACATGTGGTTGAGATTGTCTCACAGGCACACTCTGTACAAGTTGCACAGCCCTGAACTTTGCAGGATAATAATGTGACAGTGACTAACAATGGGGAAAGCAATGAGAGAGAGAAACATTTGAGTGTTTCTCTCACACCCTGCAGGTAACTTAAGAATAATGGAAGGTGAAGCTGAATAATCACAAGACAAAGAAAAGAATGAAAGGTTACACTGATAGGGTGAGATAAAATAGGATGGTATGAGGCTTGTCTGGAGCATAGATCTGATGAACCAAATGACCTGTTTCTATGCAATAAGTTCTATGTAATTCCGTATGCCTCATCCAATATGATGCTGTATTTAAAAATGTTTCTGAGGGAACACTTTGAATGGTCCCATGTTAAGTGGCACAAGTCAGAAGATCTTAAATCCTGTCCCCCATTTATGCTGAGTGAACTGATCTCAACTAGGTTAGGGAGGTGCTCCACTTGACTTCAGCCTCCGTGGTCAGGGAACAGGAGAAACAAACAGGAGAAACACAAGAATTATGTTCATAATTACATTTAGTTGAACGTCTCACTTCCCCAGTGTGTGATAACCTCCATGTTCAAAGGGTCTGTCTAGCATTGCAGCTGCAGGATGGACACCTCAAGGGAGAGGGCCTGAAGGTGTCATGGCTTTTGAACCAGATCCTAGTGAAAGTCCACACCATCAGGGGAGGAGGGGACCTGAACCCCAGTGAGAGTCACAACCTTCAGGATGGAAGGGGACCTGAACTCCAGTGGGAATCACTGAAAGTCATTTTCACCTACGCTATGGGGCCCTTGTGGGTATAAAAGAGAGAAAAAAAGATGAAGATAATGTTTTGTTAAATATTCGCCTGTGACCTCAATGATTGGGTACACAGTTGGGGAGGGGGTGAGGAATGGAGTGAACAAGACTACTCCAGATATTCAGCTCTCTTTGGTTGGGAGACAGGGTTGGGCAATGGGCCAAACTGCATTAAAAAGGAAAATTTCCTACAAATGTCACACAAAATTGTACTCATCACCGGCAGCATTTCTCACGCAGCTCCCCACTGAAACTTTCAGTACATTTTGGCTAAGAACTGCCAGTTCATTCCTGGTTCCTTGTTGGGGTCCCTTGTTCATGTGCATCTGTCTTACGTCCTGTATATAACAATAAGTGATTCATTGCTGGATTGTTACTACACAGCTTGCTTTGAGTCTCAGTTTTCAGGTTTGATGAAACACAGAATTAATATTCTGAGGCTCAGGGGAGTGTACATATCAATTATTGCCACGAGAAGCCCATAATCACCAGGAAGAAATTGGATCTGCAGTCGATCCACTCCCATTTTATATAAAACAGTCACAGAAGTAGCAGCCCAGTAGATAGCGAGAGCAGTGAGTCAAGCAAGGCTATTTACACCCATCTCCACTAGGTACAGTCTGCACATTTTGCCCTGTAGAGGGAACAGCCACATGGCAAGTCTGTCTGTGACTAGCAATATGTCAACAGTGGCACAATCACTGTCTCACCCTTCTGCCAAAAGTTTAACACCACAAGGGCCCACAATTCACAGCACAAGTATCAGATCAGCAGTAAGCTGGGAATCAAAATCCTGATTTCCTCATGATTAATTTATGTTGCATCAAGTATGAGTTCATATACACCCAATTATCTGGTCATTTATATCATTGTTGCTTGGGGGATCTCATTGTACACAAATTGACTGCTGCATTTGCCTACATTACAACAGTAGCCACGCTTCAAAAGTACTGCCTATCTCTGTAACTTCCTCCAGCCCCCCCAGGATCTCTGTGCTCCTCCAATTCTGCCCTCCTGCATATCCCTAATTTGCATCACTCCACCTTTGTCAGCCATCCCTTCAACTTTTCTTCAAAGAAGAGTCGTACAGACTCAAAACGTTAACTCTGTTTCTCTCTGCACAGAGGCTGCCAGATCTGCTGAGTCTTTCTAGGACTTTCAGTTTTTGGTCACCAGTGCTAATAACTGCTTATGTGGCACAGTATCAAATTTTGTTTGCTGACACTCCTGTGATGTGCCTTGGGCCATCTTACTCCATTAAAAGCGCTGTATAAATATAGATTGTTGTTGTTATATAGTTAGTAACAATGGGTAATTTTGGGTAAAGTCAAAGGCAATAAGAATCAGGACAGATGTAGAACAGGTGATTAATCCAATATTGCCCGTATATCCCAAAGTCAAAATTATCTCCAATGTACCCCCGAAATCTTTCTGTTTCAACAAAAAAAAACCTTCAAACAAATAGCAGAAAGAACGGTAGAACACCGAAGGCCCGTCACACCTGTGCCAGCTCTTTGAAAGAGCTATTCAATTAGTCCCACTCTCCTGCACTTTCCCCTTAACCCTGTAAATTTTTCCTTTTAAGTATTTAGTTAGTTCCTTTTTGAAAGTTACTATTCAATTTGCTTTCACTATCTTTCACATAGTTCCCATCAGTTCAGGAAACAAAAGCAATGGTTCATAGAATCAACTGGAATCACTGCCATTAAATGGAGAGATGATCAGGCATTTTGGCAAGTCAGAGGATAAGTGATCAAAGCACATGAGAACTAGGCTGGGCTTCATGAGTGGAACTGAAAGCATGTGTAAATTAGGAAGGGCTGATTGGAATTTCTCCATTTCCTTGCTGTGAGTGAAATGAGATTCTACCAGACAGGAAAGAGAGGCACAATGTAAAAGTAACTGGTGTTAATTGACTATTTAATTATATGTAGGTCATGAACTGGGGATTCACTTGTGCTCCTATATATATGAGTGGACTTCCAGGATTAGTGCGCACCGCGGGGGCTGGAGTCCATCATCAGCCACGAGAACAACATTTTAATCTGATTAGATACGTTTCTGTTAAGACTTTCCCTTTTGTTACAGTGCCCCTTTAGATGGCCATCACTTTAATTTACTTGTTAATTTGTTTACTTTATTCATTTGTCCATTTCATTCACTGTTATACCAAAAGAGTATATCGGGGCATAATGAAACTGTAGCTGTTGGGTTTGGACGTGCATATTTGTAATATGTGTCTCTATAAATAAAAGCTTATAAGTGTGTAAGGATTGGCTCTAGTTTTATCCTTCAGCGCCTGGCTTTCTGGATTAAAACAGCTGGGATGGGGTCGACCTCATCCTTGGCTTGAGGTGGAGTGTGTCCGACACTGGCCTTTAATGATCTATACTCGCTCATCCCAAGTAACATCCTAGCAAATCAACATTGCACCGGTTTCATTGGTTTTATATCCTTCCTGTTTGCCCAAAACTGTACCTTTAGAAAGGGTGTGGATAGGATTTCCTAGAATGGCACCAGGGATAAGAAAATTTAGTTATGCAGAGAAACTGGAAAAGATTGTCTTATTCTCCTTATAGCAGAACATAAGAAATAAGAGCAGTAATGGGGAATATGGCCCCTCGAACCTGCTCCACCAATCAATAAGATCATGGATGAATCCATTTTCCAACCTATCCCCGTATCACTTGATCTCCTTAAGTGTTTAAAAATCTATCAATTAACAAGAGATTTGATAGAGTTGTTCAAAATCATGCAGGTACCATGGGATTTAAGGTGATTAGCAAAAGAACCAGAGGAGAGATGGAAACTTGTTTTACGCAGAGAGCTGTGATCTGATGGACACTGTGTGAAAGGGTAGTGAAAGCAAATTGAATAGTAACTTTCAAAAAGGAACTGCATAAATACTTGAAGAGGAAGGTTTACAAGGTTAAGGGGAAAGAGCAGGCGAGTGGGACTAATTGAATAGCCCTTTCAAAGAGCTGGCACAGTGGTGTAATGGGCTAAAAGTCTCCTTCTGTGTTCTACGATTCTATATTTTATACGATGCTACATTACTGCTAGGAAAGTTAGAGAGAAATTCTGGTTATTTATAAATTTCTGTCTAGAGCTCAGAAGTTAGCAAGACTTTACTAGCTCTTTTCACCTTTTTAAAAAAATTGTCTTGCACCTGTGTGACCCCATAAAATGTGGCGCTTGGACCCGTGCTGAACAATGGGCACATTGGACAGAATTTTCCACCTCTTCATCACTGTTATGAAAGTAAAATAATTTTCATAATGTTATTGTGATTTATTGTAAAAGTGGGGTTTGCATAGTTTTCTGTATGTGTGTGTGTGTGTGTGTGTGTGTGGGATTTAACTGAATTGGGGACTGCTAATCTGGAGGGTGGGAAATATCAAAAGAAGTTAGGGAGAGAGGGATTTGAAATACTAAATACATAAACATGGCTGAAGTCTTAGAATGTAAGATGTGAAGGGAATTTGCATTTTTAGATAAATCAGGGCAGTTTGAATTTTAAAGACATAGCAGAACATTTACATCTAGCCAGAGAAGCTAGGCCAAGCAGTGTGTTTATTTTTTCCAAAGATTACTGACAATATTAGCCCCATGAAAAGTTTTATATTATGGGAAAGTACATTTTCAAAGGCAATGGGACAATGAAATTTACAAATTAAAAAGAGAGAAAACGTATATAAGGGAGAATGAAAGGCAATGTTGAGAGAGGCCCTATCTAGCCGAAGCTTGCGAAAAGCCTCCTGTCATATCTGCATGAGTCTGTTGCATCCAGCCCTTAAAGGTGATAATTGTGCGGGCCTATTCTTTCTAACTTTAAAGTTTGGTTTGGACTGTTGCCTTATAAGGGGGTATATTTGGGAGTCAGGTTAGGTAGGAATTTTAGCATTTACTATTGTTTTAAGTAACTGGAATCTTATGTATGAGTTTGATATATTTTCTTTTGTTAATAAATATTTTAATTTTTTTTTAAATCTCTAAAGGTCTCGATGATCTTATTACTTCTGAATTCAAAGCACACACCTCGAAATAAATACAAATTGCAAAACCGTTGTGATAGCGGGATCAAGTTTCCCTCATGGATTAAGGGGATAGTGCAGGGAGAGATCAAAGGCAGTGCAGGAGTCGTGGGGAATGTGGATAAGGTGGTAAGGATAGTGTGGGAGAGGAGGAACAGGAGAGAGGGCAAGGGAGAAGGTGGGAGAGAAGCTGGGAAGAGGGGATAAGGAAGAAAGAGGGCAGGGAAGGAAAGAGAGAGGGGAAGATGGTAGGGAGAATATGGAAACAGAGCTGGTGAGAGGATGGAGGAGAGGGTAGGAGAGGGCAAAGAGAAGGCAGCGGAGATACCATGGAAATTAGACAGTGGGTGGACAGGGAGAGGGCAGTACAGATATCGGGGAGAGGGCAAGGGGAGAGGGCAGTGGAGAGGACAAGGGGGAGGGTTGGGAAGATATCGAGGAGAGGGCAAGGGGACAGGTCAGTGGAAAAAGCAGCGGAGATGGTGGAGGAAGGGCAATGTGAGATGGCTGAGGAAGTGGAGCTAGGCTGCGGGTGAGAAGGATAGAGAGGGTGGACACAGTGCAGGTTCCTATTTTAAAAGCAAACTTTTATTTGAGTTGTGGAACTTGCACATTGTCATTTTTTAAAGCAAACAGCCTGTATATATCAGGCAGGATTGGGGAGTGTGAGGGGGACAAGAGTAATCTTGCAAACCCCCTCTCCTCCCCCCACTGCCCCATGCCTTTGGACGAGATTTTAACCCATTCAAAATCCATCCACTTGCACAAAGTTACATTCAAGCCCCATTAGTGAGATGCAAGTTATCAGGATGTTACTGAATTCCACTGTTACTTGAATGGAATGAGTTTGACATCCTGGTCTAAAGCCAAGGCATCGTGCAGCAAATCATTCATTCAGAGCTTTCCGAAACATCATATTCTCCTAATGTTGGCTGGCTTTATTTACTTTTCAGACCATGTTCCTAATTCAGCACAGTAAATCCAGTGAAAATGAGGTTAAAATTTAGACCCAGGCCCTTATTCCATCTTTCACACTCTGAACAAACCCCTGGGAACTGACTGGCATCTCAAGCAGAAAGAGTTCGGGGCAGGATCATGTGACTGACGAAGACGATTGACTGAACCAGCTCTAGATGATGGGGCAGGGAAAGAAGTGTTTGCTGTTTCAATGAAACTCATCTGTGCATTTCCTTTGCTGCCAGCTCAAACCAAAAATGCGTGAAACCGAGGGGAACACAGAAAGCAAGATGCAAACATTTGAGAAATAATAGATTTAAGATTAAGAAAGAATTAATCAAACCCCATCGCTCCCAAATGCCTGCAGTTTGCTAACAGTTTGAAGGCAGTTCTCTCCAATTGATTGCACAGATTTCAATTACATTTCAAACAATTGCAAGGGCGGGTCCCAGTGTTCAGCGGCCAGTGATCCCAATCCGCTATAAATCAGATAATCTGTTCCAAACCCAGAAATAAGTTTCTTTTTCAGAGCCTGGATTTATAGAGCGCTGTCAAACGCATTGTGCCAGACTAAGGACGTGGTCTGAAAAGTGAATAAGCCCCAGTCAATATCAGGAGAATTGAACAATTCAGAAATAGGTGGGAGGGAGAGTTTCAAACAGTGGATGGGTTAAGCTGTATATTCTGTAACTAAGAGGTCCTTTGTTTTAAAAAAAAACTCTCTCCTTTCAACAAGGCAACTTTTGGTAAACCTCACTGTTTATTAAATGAATATACCCAATTTAGATTTCCTCACACATTTCAAAACAATCTAATTGATTAGAGCAAGTTGCTAAGATACTCTCACTCAAGAGAAAAGAATGAGCAGAATTTTCCCATTCCCTGGTGGCAAGCTTGGAGGGATAATAGAGGGAAGCTGCATTGGGACAGCTTCCCTACACGTTCCCACCGCTGAGGAACTTTCCTGGGGGTGGGCTGGGAAGGCAAGAAAGGCCGCACCCATGGCCTAAACGATCCACCCAGAGGGGATCCCCCTCCAATATGAGGGGAAATGTACACTTCCGAGGGCATCTCCATGCTGAGTCCCTGGTCTGTCTCAACTGGGAAATTCTCTCCCAGGGAGGCTGCCAATGCTGTGTGATTGGGCCGGCAGCATTGGAAGCTGCCCTAAGGACAGTGAGTGCAGAGGCAACCAATTAGGAGGCAACCATCCACACCACACCACCCCCCCAACACCCCCCCAGAAGATCACTGAGCTGAGTGGGGGGGTCCCAGATCCAACAACACTCAAGAAGCTCAACACCATTCAGGACAAAGCAGCCCGCTTGATTGGCACCCCATCACCATCTTAAACCCCTTCCACCAGCGGTGAACAGTGGCAGCAGTGTGCACCATCTACAGGATGCACTGCAGCAACTCAGCAAAGCTCCTTTGACAGCACCTCCCAAACCCACAACCGATACCACCTAGAAGAAGAAGGGCAGCAGGTGCATGAAAACATCACCACCTGGAAATTCCCCTTCAAGCCAGACACCATCCTGACTTGGAACTATATTTTAGTTGCTTCAAAATCCTGGAACTCCCTTCCTAACAGCACTGTGGGTGTACCCACACCACATGGATCGCAGTGGTTCAGGGAGGCAGCTCACCACCACCTTCTCAAAATACAACTAGGGATGGGCAATAAATGCTGGCCTAGTCAGACACCCACTTCCCGTGAACGAATAAACAAATAAAAAATTATCCTTGATCTCCAGATCCTGAAGCCCATTGGAAAATCCAACCCTAACGTTCAGATATTTTACTATCTGATTTTTCTTTTGATGGGATTGTAGTCTGTCTCACAGTTTAATTCACTCCATCCACTACCACCCTTCTCCAAACACTGCAAGGACCTGGCAACAAGCTGGATAACCATATCACCTACTCTATTTCTATACCATCAAATTCTAAATCAGAACATTGACAACTGATGTCCTGAACGAAGTTAATTTCATGCAGACTCTGAATGTGTTAACAAATGCATTTCTGAAACAATATTGTTCGATGGGTTTTTAACAGTGGGTCTATACCTCTTGCCTGGTACTCACAAAAAGCATCATGCAGCAGACAAGGAGACAGATCAGGATTTTGTTCATTGTCATTGAGCCGGGTATCGTGGCGATTCAAGCTGCCGATCCAACCAAATGGTGGCCAAAAACTCCGACAGTGCCAAACCCTTCACTCCTAAGCTGAGCTCAGCGGAAACCAACCAAGTAACCTCAGAAGAAGTATATTGAGAGAAGTAATAGGTTTCTGGTAAATGCTGCACATGTGCAGAAAAAAAAATGCTTCCTGCACTAAACACATTAGTTACTGAATGTTCAATGAATTTCCATTGCCAGTCAGGTGTTTATATCAGAATCCAACTGATATGCATTGAAGGCAAAAACAAAGGATAGTTATTTTTATGCACTAACTAGTCTCCCGTGGCATTGCTATTAAATCAAGTGGCTGTTTTATAACAACACACATTTATATAGCACATTTCAAATAGTTTAACATTGCAAGGGGTTTCGCTGGAACTTAATAAGAAACAAAAACAGAAAATGCTGGAAAAACTCAGCAGGTCTAACAACATCTGTGAAGACAAAAACAAAAATACCTGGAAAAACTCAGCAGGTCTGGCAGCATCTGCGGAGAGGAACACAGTTAACGTTTTGAGTCCGAATGACCCTTCAGCAGAACTAAGTAAAAAAAGAAGAGAGGTGAAATATAAGCTGGTTTGAGGGGGGTGGGTGGTGGGACAAGGAGAGCTGGATAG
Source organism: Carcharodon carcharias (assembly GCF_017639515.1). Taxonomy (NCBI): domain Eukaryota; kingdom Metazoa; phylum Chordata; class Chondrichthyes; order Lamniformes; family Lamnidae; genus Carcharodon; species Carcharodon carcharias. Next base: position 20,109,836 of record NC_054485.1, on the reverse strand, counting down.
AGGGCCAGTGATAGGTGGAGATAACCAAAAGATGTCACAGACAAAAGGACAAAGAGATGTTGAAGGTGGTGATATTATCTAAGGAATGTGCTAATTAAGGGTAGAAAGCAGGACAAGCAAGGTACAGATAGCCCTAGTGAGGGTGCACATTCTGTACCCACATCTTCTGGGTTCACACACAGATTATTTCTACGGTCCCTAATTGGCCCTACTCTTTCCTTAGTTATTCCCTTGCTCTTTACAGATTTAAAAAACCCCTTTGTGTCTTCCTTTTATCTACCCACCAATGCTTTCTCACGCACTCTCTTAGCTTTCCTAATTTCCTTTTTATGTTCCCCCTGCACCTTTTATACTTCTCTAGGAACTCTGCCATACTGAGCCTTTAGTATCTGCAATAAGCTTCTCTGTTTTCTTAATCTTAACCTTTATGTCCCTTGACATCCAAGGTCTCTGGACTTGGTCCCCCCCGTTTGTCTTTACAGGAACATATTTGCCCTGTACTCTTGCTATTTCTTCCTTGAATGCCTCCCACTGCTCTGACACAGTTTTATCTGCAAGTAGCTGCTCCCAGTCCACTTGGGCTATATCGTATTGTATAGCCTTTCCCCAGTTTATAACTTTTATTCCCAGACCAACATTATCCTTTTCCATAACTATCCTAAATCTAACTGAGTTACAGTCACTACCTCCAAAATGCTCCACTACTGATACGCCTTCCACCTGCCCAGGCTCATTTCCAAATATTGAAACAGCCCCCTCCCTTGTTGGGCTTTCTAGAACTGGCTAAAAAAGTTCACCTGGATGCAACTTAAGAATTTTGCTCCCTCTCTAGCTTGCACACTAAAACTATCCCAGTTAATATTTGAGCAGTTAAAATCTCCTAACTTATTATTCTTACACTTCTCTGAAATTTGATCACATATTTGATCCTCTATCTCTCCCTGACTGTTTGGGGACCTATAGTACACACCCAACAGTGTGTTTGCCCCTTTTGCGTTTTTTACTTCTACCCATATGGCCTCATTCGATCATCTCTCCAAGCTATCATCCCTTCTCACTCCTATAATTTATTCCTTGATCAATATTGTGACCCCCCCACCTCCTCTTCTATCCCCCTCTCTACCTCATCTGAATATCCTATAACCAGGAATGTTGAGCTGCCAATCCTGCCCTTTTCGCCAAGTCTTGGTCATAGCCAAGATATCATACTCTCATGTGCCTATCTGTGCCCTCAGCTCATCTGTGTTATCCTCAAGCTCCTTGCATTAAAATATATTCCATTTAACCTTGCTCAATTTACTTCTTTCTTATCCAGACTATGTTTTCCTCTGTTTTCCAGACTCACTTACTAGTGTTTTAACTTCTAATTCCATCTCCGCTTCTCTCCCCTCTGAACTACTTTTCAGGATCCTGCCGCCCCCCCTCCCCCCCCCACCCCACCCCACCACTGCTGCCAATTTAGTTTAAATCCACCCCAACAGCATCAGAAAACCTCCAAGCAAGGATATTGGTCCTGTTCCTATTCAGGTGTAACCCGCCCAACTTATACAGATCCCACCTCCCCCAGAAACAGTCCCAATGCCCCAGGAATCTAAAGCCCTTCTTCCTCCACCATCTCTTCAGCCACATATTCATCTGCTCTATTCTACCGTTCCTATACTCACTACTGTGTGGTACTGGGAGTAATCCAGGGATTGCTACCTTTGAAGTCCTGCTTTTCAATTTCCTACCTAACTCCCAAAAGTCTGCTTGCAGGACCTAATTTCTCTTTCTTCCTATGTTTTTAGTCCCAGCATGGACCACAACCTCTGGCTGTTTACCCTTCCCCTTCAGAATGCCCTGCAGCCACTCCGTGACATCCTTGACCCTGGCACCCAGGAGGCAACATACCATCCTGGAGTCATGCCTAAGGCTCCCTTCACTAGCGAATCCCATACCACTATTGCTCTTCCACACTTCCACCCCCACCCCCACCCCCCCCCACCCCCACCCCCCCCCCACCCCCCCACCCTGAGCAGCTGGACCACCCACAGTGCCATGGGCTTGACTCTGGTTGGCCTCCACAGAGGAATCGTCACTCTCACCATTTTGCAAGGCCGAAAAACAATTTGTGAGTAAGGTGCACTCAGGGGATTCTCTCGATACCTGCCTGGTCCCCTTCTGTCTGGCAGTCACCCATTCCCTCTTTGCTTGCACTTCCTTAAGCTGCAGGGTGACCATGTCCTGTAACGTGCTATCCATGAACCTCTGATCCTCATGAATGCACCATAGTGCCCCCAGCTGCTGCTCAAGCTCCAAAATCTGGAGATCGAGTGGCTTCAATCAGAGGCACCTCTTGCACACATGGTCATCCAGACCGCCTGGAGTGACTAGGATTTCCCACATAGGGCAGGATGTGCAAATCACAGGTCTGAGCTCCCCAGACATATCTTAACTAATTAGAATATGGACCCTTGTTTTTATTTTACCCTTACTCCTAATTGATTATAGATCCTCTAGATAGACTAAATCCTCTAGGTGCTGCTGGCTGCCTGTCCCAGGGTCCTCCTCTCGTTCTCTCCCCTAGGTGCTCAGGGTGGAATTTTCCATGCTCGTTGTCATTGAGTGTCATGGCAACGTGAGTGGACAATATCGCAGGGGGCCCAAAAATCAGTTTGCAATCGTCTGCTCCACCCGCCAATGGCGGGCTGTGTTTCCCATCGCTGCACATCGGGAACTTCATTTCAATACATCTACATATCATTATAGGTCCTGCTTGCCAGAATCATTCCCCCATATCAACTTTACTGCCCACGCCGGTGGGAAAACACGCCAGTGCAGAACATGGCTTGACAAGCATGACGAGCAGAAGTCTGGACTTGCCTTCAGGGCCTTGCTCACCTTGCAGACATCCAAGAAGCAGAAGATGCTGGAGTCCAACAGCAACTGGACCCTGGAGGAACATATCCATTGCATGCTGGATGGATTTATATGGAAATGACTACCACAAAACAGCTCACGAAAGGTGGAAGGTCACTGTTGAGGGTCTGCTATAGATGATCATCGAGGGGGCGGCGAGGAAGGTCCAGCTGTGAGTTGGAGAGGAAGGTGTACCGGAGGGGCTGGGGTTGGGGGAGCGGGGGTATGATGGTGTCGGAAGGGGTGAGGTTGGGAAGGGGGAGGGAGTAGGTGGGGAAGGAGGGTGCAACAGGGGTAACTGAGGAAGTAGGTGCAAGTGGGGAGGAAGGGAAGGAGTTCGGAGGTGGGGAAAGAGTTCAGGGGGAGCAGGACTTCGGGTAGGAGGAGGAGTTCACAGTGGGGAAGGAGTCAGGTGTGAGAAAAGAGTAAGGATGGAGGAAGGAGTAATGGTGGAGGCGGGAGTAAGGGGAGGTGTGCAGGTGAATGTGCAAGGGAGTGGTATGTGGAGTCGATGGCTGCTCCAGGGGAGCGAAATGAGAGTGGGCGTGGTAGGAGGGAATAGTGAAAATGAGAGAGGTCAGAGCAAGCCAGTAGAGTGGGAGGGTGAGAATGCAATGGTAGCGGTAGAAGGGAAACAAGGGAGGTTGGTAGGGATTAACAGGCAGACCCTGAGTATGGGAAGGAGGAGGTCGGGGACGTCAATGTGGATGGGGGTGTGATTCTCAGGAATGTAGGGAACATGCACATTCACCTGGATATCCTGGAAAGAAAAAGGTTCTGGCTGGTAGGTAACATTAGGGAGGTGGAAGGTGATGTCAGGGGTGTCAACAATGATGGGGGAAAGGACATGGGTGACCGGGGGAGGGGAAAGGATGGGGGAGCTAAAGATATACTTCACCAGTACCAGCTTGTAAAATCGAAAGTGAAAAGAGCCTTGTGTAGGGCAGGAACAGGCGCTGCATGGGAGGGCAATCAGTGGGTGAGTGGAGATGCAGCTCAGCTCAGATGGACAGTAGGCAGCATTCAAAATGCTCAGAACCTTGAGCTGAGTGTGATGGAGGAAGGATCCGTGTGCGTAGGAGAGTGCTTGCATGAGACTCCGAAAGACCCTGCCCCACACACACACACACACACACACACACACACCTGTTCCTCCAAAATCACTCGAGGTCAGTGGAGGGATGGGGAATGGGGGGTAATGCAGGGGAAGGACTTGTGAAGCCTGTAAATGAAGCTTAAAGATAACATTAAGCATTATTTAGTGAAAGTGAATATATTTTCAGATTATAAAGTGATATGTGTGCACATGTACAACCATTTGTGATCAGAATTTTTTAACTTTTCTAGGCCTACCACTTCTTTAAGGTGCTGCCCTGACATCCACAGTAGTGGTGGAGACAGTCTGTGCAATGCTCTGTTGCCTCTGATGACTTTGGTCTGCAGTCTCTGGAGAGCCGAGGCTTGCTTTGGCAGTCCTGTGGGCCAGCTGCTCCCTCTGCTTTCGCCGCAGATGCTGCTAGACCTGCTGAGTTTTTCCAGCATTTTCTGTTTTTGTTTCATATTTCCAGCATGCACAGTATTTTGCTTTTATCTTGGAGATAATTAGTGCATGGCAGCAGAATGAAAAGCAGGAGAGAAAGCATTCACGTTGGCATTGAGAGAGGGATAATGTGGTGCAGGATCCTCATGTGGATGTTCGCCACCGACTTCACTGTCGCTGCAGGCATGGTCCACGTCCTCACCAGTCAGCGTGATGGCACACTCCTCAAAGTGATTGAGGGGTTTAACGTGGGCCACGCCACTACCCACCTATCTAGGATCTCCCTCTGCTGATGTGAGCCAGCTTCTCCTGCATGAAACCAGATGGAGAGAGTGTGAGCAGGACACAAGGCAATGAGTGGAATGTTTGTGTGGTGAGTGGAATGATGGATGGGATGAGGACATGAGCTCCAGAGGATATGAGCCTGATGGAGATGTGAGGGTATGTGTGAGAGTTAATGGTGTCATCCCTTGAAGTGTGAGATCCCTGTGGATGAGTTTGTGAGTGTGTGAGTTGAGAGTGATGAGAACAGTGGCTTACTCTTGTGGAACGGATGAGGACATTTATCCTCTTTTGGCACTGGATGGCTGTCCTCTTTTGCAGGGCACTGGGATTGACCACCGCTGCCACTGCTTCCCAAACATAATTGGCGACCTTGCTTGCTGGCCTTTACCCAGAGTGCACATTGCCGTGGGCCTCCACCACATCCAGTGGGCGCTCAAGGGAGGCATCGCTAAATCTCGGGGTAGCATGTTTCCTCCCTTTGGCAGCCATCAGTTCACAGCAGCTTCCTATCTCTTGAAGAGTGCTAAGTCTTTGTAGGGGCAGCCTTTAAATATGGCGCCCGGTTTACTGAAGGCCTGATGTGATGGCGGGGGCGGGTGAATGAGAGGATGTCCGGCCAGAGACCCGGCATATTTCCCGGGAATGCATGAGGAATGAGGCGGGATTGGGACGATGTGTCGTGAAAAGTCACCATTGGGGCCAGTGGGTAAAACATCCTTTTTCCTCCCTGAGACCGCACTTAGTGCAAATCTGGGGTGATTCCACCCTCAGTGTCAGACAAGTACTGTGACAAATCAAAGACAGTCCAGTGGTCAAGAGGGATGGTGAAGCTAAGAGATTTCATGTCAAATCTGACATGCTTTCAAAGGGAGTCACTGAGGTGCGGCATGCAGATAAGAAATAGAACTGGGCCAAGGATAGATCCTTAGGGAACACCAGAGGTAATGGTGTGTGGATAGGAAAAGAAGCCAATGCATGGACCATAAGATAAAGGTCCAAGATTATTAATAGAATTATACACTGGGGTGAATTTTCTTCACCATCAATGGGCTGTAACTGGTAGGGTGTATCTGCCACACATTATTGAACTCACATGACTTTCATTCCATTCATTTCAATGGTATGAAAACCTGCCGGTTCAAAACTGCCAGGAGACCCAGACCCATTGTACTAATCTGCTGATAAGAAAAAGTAGTTTTTAACTGCCCTGTCCCAAAGGCCAATTGCTGTAAAGTACATCCTCAGGTTAATTGTTGCAGTTATTAACGATACATTAAAAATTTTCAGCTAATCGAAGAGAACTAACAGGATTTGAAAAGGATAGGCTCATGCCTGACGAATCTGATTGAACCTGATCAAAGAGTAACAGAGATAGTGGGCAGGAGAATGTTTATGGATGCTATTTATGTGGACTTCTAGAGGCATTTGACAAAGTCCCTCTTCAATTACAAATGCAAGAGGGCATGCCAGGAGCAGCGGCAGGCATACCTAAAAATGAGATGTCAACCTGGTGAAGCTACAACACAAGACTACTTGAATGCCAAACAGCATAAGCAGCAAGTGGTGGACAGAGATAAGCGATTCCACAACCAACAGATCAGATCCAAGCTCTGCAACCCTGCCACATCCAGTCATGAGTGGTGGTAGACAACTAAACAAGTCACTGGAGGAAGATGCTCCACAAATATTCTCATCCTCAGTGATGGAGGAACCCAGTATATCAGTGCAAATGATAAGACATTTGTAACAACCTTCAGCCAGAAGTGCCAAGTGGATGATCCATCTCAACCTCCTTTGGAGGTCCCCAACATCGCAGATGCCAGTCTTCGGCCAATTCGATTCACTCAAAGTGACAACAAGAAACGGCTGAAGGCATTGGATAGTGCAAAGGCTGTGGGCCCTGACAATATTCTGGCAATAACACTGAAGACATGTGCTCCAGAACTTACTGCGCCCCTAGCCAGGCTGTTCCAGTACAGCTACAACACTGGCATCTACCTAGCAATGTGGAAAATTGCCCAGGTATGTCCTGTATACAAAAAACAGGACAAACCCAACCTGGCCAATTATCACCGCATCAGCCTACTTTCGATCAACAGTAAAGTGATGTAAGGGGGTCATCAATAGTCTGTCAAGTGGCACTGGCTTAGCAATAACCTGCTCACTGATGCCCAATTTGGGTTCCGCCAGGGCCACTCAGCTTCTGACCTCATTACAGCCTTGGTTCAAACATGGACAAAAGAGCTGAACTCCCGAGGTAAGGTGAGAGCGACTGCCCTTGACATCAAGGCAGCATTTGACTGAGTGTGGCATCAAGGAGCTCTAGCTAAACTGGAGTCAATGGAAATCAGGAGGAAAACTCTCTGCTGGTGGGAATCATTCCTAGCACAAAGGAAGATGGGTGTGATTGTTGGAGGTCAGTCATCTCCGCTCCAGGACATCACTGCAGGAGTTCCTCAGGATAGTGTCCTAGTCCCAACAATCTTCAACTGCTTCATAAATGACCTTCCTTCCATCATAAAGTCAGAAATGGGGATGTTCACTGATGATTTTAAAATATTTAGCACCATTCGCGACTCCTCAGATACTGAAGCAGTCCATATCCAAATGCAGCAAGACCTGGACAATATCCAGGCTCGGGCTGACAAGTGGCAAGTAACATTCAGGCAATGTGTCAGGCAATGACCATCTCCAGCAAGACAGAATCTAACCATCACCCCTTGAAATTCAATGGCATTACCATCGCTGAATCCTCCACTATCAACATCCTGGGGGTTACCATTGACCAGAAACGAAATGGACTAGCCATATAAATACTGTGGCTACAAGAGCAGGTCAGAGGCTAGGAATCCTCTGGTGAGTAACTCACCTCCTGATTCCACAAAGCCTGTCCACCATCTACAAGGCACAAGTCAGGACTGTGATGGAAAACTCTCCACTTGCCTGGATGAGTGCAGCTCCCACAACACTCAAAAAGCTTGACACCATCCAGCACAAAGCAGCCGCTTGATTGGCACCTCATCCACAAAATGTCACTCCTTCCACCACCGACACACAGTGACAGTAGTGTCCATCTACAAGATGCACTGCAGGAACTCACCAAGGTTTCTTCGGCAGCACGGACAAGGGCAACAGATACATGGAAGCTCCCGTCCAAGCCACTCACCATTCTGACTTGGAAATATATCACCGTTCCTTCACTGGCATTGGGCCAAAATCCTGGAACTCCCTTCCTAACAGCACTGTGGGTGTACCTACACCACAAGGAATTCAGTGGTTCAAGAAGGCAGCTCACTAACACCTTCTCAAGGGCAATTAGGGATGGGCAATAAATGCTGGTCTAGCCAGCGATGCCCACATCCCGTAAATGAGTAGAAAAAAGAAATTAACTGAAGTCAAAACTCAATGGAATTGACAATAAATTATTGACCTGGTTAGGAAATTGGCTGAGAATCAGGGAACAGAGAGCAGAGATAATGGGCAGGTACCCTAACTGGTAGCATGTGACTAGTGTGTTCCACAAGGATCTGTGTTGGATCCTTAACTATTCACCGCATTTGCTTACAACTTAGATGATGGGATTAGAAAGCCACATATCAAAATTTGCTAATTTGGGGGTATTGTAAACAGTTTAAATGCAAGCATAATATTACAAAGAGATATTGATGAATTCAGCGAATGGACAAAACTGTGGCAAATGGATTTCACTTCAGGAAATGTAAGGTCTTCAGGATAGAACAGGGTTTATAAATCCTAAAAAGCTTGAAACAGTGAAGGTCCAAGGACACATGGCAGTCCAGGGACATAGCTCATTAAAATATCATGGACAGGTACAGAATATAATCAAGATAAAAGCAAAATACTGCAGCTGCTGGAAATCTGAAACAAAAACAGAAAATGCTGGAAAAACTCGTCAGTTCTAACAGCATCTGTGGAGAATAAAGCAGAGTTAACGTTTCAAGTCCTTATGACTCTTCTCCACAGCTCTTTAACTCCCCCACAAGTCACACTCCATCCTGACGTGGAAATATATTGCCATTCCTTCATCATCACTAGGCCAAAATCTTGGGTCTCCCTACCTCACATCACCATGGAGTACCTTCACTACATGGACTGCTGCAGTTCAAGAAGTGGCCCACCATCACCTTCTCAAGGTCAAATAGGGATGGACAATAAATGTTGGACTTGCCAGCGATGCCCACATCCGGTGAATGAATTAAAAATAAACTGATCCAAAAGAGTGGTGCTGGGAGTGTCAGTCTAAGTTTTGTTTTCAAGTATCCAGAGTGAGATCTGAACCCACAGCCTTTAACCTTAGAGTTAAACATGCTAACTTACTAAGCCATAGCTAAGGCCTTTAACTTAATTGGTAAACTTGCATGTTTGTTTGTCGGTGAAGCTGCCCTGTGTGTGACACTAAAATATGAGGAGGAACTTGCCACAAATCATCCATGTAGCAAGGCCTCATTAAACAAGCCACAAAACAGTTGAAAACCGACCACATAAACTCTAAGGAAAAGTGCTGAAAAGGAAGGTGAGAGGGCAGAGCCTTGACTCGAGAACCCACTTCCTCAAGGTAGCTAAAAGCAAAATACTGCAGATGCTGGAAATCTGAAATGAAAATAGAAAATGTAATGGAGTCATGTTGGACTCAAAATTTGAACTCTTTCTCCCCACAGATGCTGGCCAGGCCTGCTGAGTTTTTCCAGCATTTTCTGTCTTTACTTCCTCAGGGTAACTCTTGTCTTCTCTGCCAAAGATCTATGGCTCCAGATTTAGACTGTTGAGTTGATCTGAGGCCACACAAATTATGAAGCCTGGCAGACACCATCCTCATTTCAAGGGACTGTGGATGACAACAATGACTAAGTAAAGTTTCAGCTTTATTTCTGAGTAGATTTATATTTTAAGCTGAGCACAAGTGAACCATTTGGTAAAGACTGTAACTCTGCCCAATCAGTAAATGTCTGAAGATAAAAGCAAAATGCTGCAGATGTTGAAAATCTGAAATAAAAACAGAAAATGCTGGAAAAATTCAGCAGGTCTGACAGCGTGTGTGGAGAGAGAAGCAGAGTCAACGTTTAGAGTCTACTCAAAACATTTTCTCTGCACACATACTGCCAGACCTGCTGAGCTTTTCCAGCATTTTCTGTTAATGTCTGAAGATACTTGGCCTCTAATTAAGTGCTGCTGCCTGGTCATTGACTGGATGGAGATGTCTGGTCTGTGATTGGGTGAAGATGTTTGGTTTCTCACTGCAAACCCTTGGACCCTGCAAGTCCGGACCCTTGGATTACAATTGGGTGAAGATGCCTGTCTCTGATTGGGGGATTTACTGACCTATGATTGGTTGGAGACGCTTTTCTCTGATTGGGGGGGCGTGTCTAGATAACTGGTCTATGATTGGATGGAGTTGCCCAGTTTATGATTGGATGATGGTGACTGGTCTGTGATTGGAGGGAGATGAATGGTCCGTGATTGGACGAGGTTGACTGTGATTGGATGGGGATGACTGGTCTGTGATTAGGTGAGGAAGTGTGGTTTCTGATTGGCTGAAGATGCCAGTTCTGTGATTGGATAACAAAAATTTGGTCTTTGATTGAGTGACGATGACTTGGTGATTGGATACTGACAGACCCATGGGTTTCGCCAATCAGTTTACATCTTTATTTGTGGTCTGGTCTCAACATTGCCAATCAGCTGCTTGCTTACTGCATATCCTAGCAACACAGTAAACAATGCGGCGGCCGGGACTGAAGTCTCGGACACTGCCCAGCACCGAAGGCAGAGTAACCCGCTTAGGGCTGGAGCACTGGGGACCGGATAGCTGGAGACATTGGTCAGCGAGGGAGAGGACTTGCTGCCTGGTCACTGCTCCGCACTGGAAGAGAGTGACTGAGGCACTAGTCAGTGTGGGGCAGGATTTTGGGCAGTGGACAGTGTGAGATAGGATCTAGGCCAGTGGTCAGTGGCAGGGTGAGTAAGTGGTCTGAGAAGTGGGTGTTGTGAATACAATGAGCTCCCCACTTGCATCTCTAGGAAAGTTAAAGAAAGTCTCGCTGCTCCTGCCGGAGCTGCAGGATCACAGGTGAGTGAGGCCTCGCTCCTTCCTCCATTCTGTTCTTTCAAAGACCCGCAATGTATGCTCTCTATTTCCATATAAAGAAGGACTGTGTGACGAAAGTTGGCAGGTATGATTTGGTGGGCATCATGGAGACATGGGTGCAAGGGGATCAGGACTGGAAGCTAAATATCCAAGGATATACATACTATCGAAAAGATAGGCAGGTTGGCAGAGGGGGTAGGGTTGCTTTGTTAGTAAGAAAATAAATTAAGTCGATAGCAAGAAATGACGTAGGGTCAGATGATGTAGAATCTGTGTGGGTAGAGTTGAGGAACCACAAAGGTAAAAAACCATAATGGGAGTTATGTACAGGCCTCCAAACAGTGGTCAGGATGTGGGGCACAAGGTACACCAGGAGATAGAAAAGGCGTGTAAGAAAGGCAAGGTTACAGTGATCGTGGGGGATTTCAATATGCAGATAAACTGGGAAAATCAGGCTGGTAGTGGATCCCAAGAAAAGGAATTTGTGGAATGTCTACGAGATGGCTTTTTGGAGCAGCTTGTGGTGGAGCCCACTAGGGAACAGGCAATTCTAGATTTAGTGATGTGTAATGAGGCAGATTTGATAAAGGAGCTTAAGGTGAAGGAACCCTGAGGAGGAAGTGACCATAATATGATAGAATTTACCCTCCGATTTGAGAGGAAAAAGCTGGAATCAAATGTAACAGTATTACAGTTGAATAAAGGCAACTACAGAGGCATGAGGGAGGAGCTGGCCAGAATTGATTTGGAGATGAGCCTAGCAGGAAAGACAGTGGAACAGCAATGGCAGGAGTTTCTGGGAGTAATTTGGGAGACACAGCAAAAATTCATCCCTAGGAAGAAGAAGCATACTAAAGGGAGGATGAGGCAACCATGGCTGACAAGGGAAGCCAGGGACAGCATAAAAACTAAAGAGAAAGGATACAATGCGGCAAAGAGCAGTGAGAAATCAGGGGATTGGGAAGCCCACAAAGACTAACAGAGGACAACTAAAAAAAGAAATAAGGAGGGAGAAGATTACATATGAGGGTAAAGTGGCCAGTAATATAAAAGAAGATTGCAAGATATATAAAGGGTAAGAGAGAGGCAAAAGTGGACATTGGGCCGCTGGAAAATGAGGCTGGAGAAGTAGTAGTGGGGAACAAAGAAATGGTGGAGGAACTGAATAGGTACTTTGCGTCAATCTTCACAGTGGAAGACGAGTAACATCCCCAAAGTTCAAGAGAGTCGGGGGGCAGAGGTGAGTATGGTGGCCATTACCAAGGAGAAGATGCAAGGAAAACTGAAAGGTCTGAAGGTGGATATATCACCTGGACCAGATGGATTACACCCCAGAGTTCTGAAGGAGATAGCTGAAGAGATAGTGGAGGCGTTAGTGGTGATTTTTCAGGAATCACTGAAGTCAGGGTGGGTCCCAGAGGACTGGAAAATCGCTAATGTAACCCCCCGTTTAAGAAGGGAGTGAGGCAAAAGACAGGAAATTACAGGCCGATTAGCCTGACCTTGGTTGTTGGTAAGATTTTAGAGTCCATTATTAAGGATGAGATTTCAGAATACTTGGAAGTGCATTGTAAAATGGGGCAAAGTCAGCATGGTTTCATTAAGGGGAGGTCGTGCCTGACAAATCTGTTAGAATTCTTTGAGGAGGTAACGAGTAGGTTAGACAAAGGAGAGCCAATGGATGTTATCTACTTGGACTTCCAGAAGGCCTTTGACAAGGTGCCGCACAGGAGGCTGCTCAGTAAAATAAGAGTCCATGGTGTTAGAGGCAAGGTACTAGCATAGATAGAAGATTGGCTGTCTGGCAGGAGGCAGAGAGTGGGGATCAGGGGGTCCTTCTCAGGATGGCGGCTGGTGACTAGTGGAGTTCCGCAGGGGTCAGTGTTGGGGCCACAACTTTTCACTTTATACATTAATGATCTAGATGAAGGCACTGAGGGCATCCTGGCTAAGTGTGCAGATGATACAAAGATAGGTGGAGGGACAGGTAGTATTGAGGAAGCGGGGAGGCTGCAGAAGGATTTCGACAGGTTAGGAGAATGGGCAAAGAAGTGGCAGATGGAATACAAACGTAGGGAAACGTGAGGTCATGCACTTTTGTAGGAAGAATAGAGGCATAGACTATTTTCTAAATGGGGAGAGAATTCAGAACTCTGGAATGCAAAGGGACTTGGGAGTCCTAGTCCAGGATTCTCTTAAGGTTAACTTGCATGTTGAGTCGGTAGTTAGGAAGGCAAATGCAATGTTGGCATTTATTTCGAGAGGACTAGAATATAAAAGCAGGGATGTGCTGCTGAGGCTTTATAAGGCTTTGGTCAGATCACATTTAGAAGTCTGAGCAGTTTTGGGCCCCGTATCTCAGGAATTTGTCACGTAGTACTGAAAGCGTGCTGCCCTGTCAGAGATGCCAAGGATCAAAGTTCTTTTGGCATTATTGGAAGAAGAGTAAGGAAGTTCCCCCCAGGTTCATGGCCAAAATTTACACCTCAGCTAAGATCAATTTAAAAGAAAGAGCAGGTTATCTGGTCAGCTGTCTCATTGTTGTTTGTGGGAGCTTACAGTATTTCCTACATTACAACAACCATTCCATTTAAAAATACTTAATTGGCTGTAAAGCATTTTGGGACATTTTAAGGTCTTGAAAGGTGCTACATAAATACAATTTATCTACCTGTCTGTACAATCTTGTGTATTAATATTAAGATAGAAGGATCTATGGGATGTTGTCATGTACACTAAGGAAGATAGTATAACCACAGATTCCAATTTCCTCAATGGATATTAAGTCACACAGAGAATGAATAGGCAGCATTTAGAGTCTTACTAAAAATACTAGCACCTGAACTTGGCTTGCAGTCTGAGCATGCAGTTTTGGTTCTGGATTTCTCCCCGGCTACATGGAAAAATATATGTATTATCATTTCACAGAATATGATCCTCAAACTGCACCTGTGGGGCTTGTGGACTCTGATAGTATCCCAGAGTCCGATGAAAGGGAAATTTAGTTTGAAATTAAGGAGGATGAGTGAGTCATAGTACATGAAGCAAAGAGTGGATCCTAGGTTAATGTTTGAGGTTCTTGTCTTTCAGATGAGAGTTTGAACTCAGGCCCTATCTATTTGATTGAGATCTTAGGATTTCCTAGAGCGCTTTGTGGCCAAAGAAGTACTTTTTGAAGTGAATCATTGTTGTTATTAAGGAAAGCCAGCAAGATCAGACAAACAGCAATGATAGCAAAGACAGGCTAATCTGTTTTAGTAATGTTGTGAGGGTCGAATTTTGGGCAAGACACCTGGGAAGACTCCCCTGCTCTTCCAATTGTACGATAGGATCTTTAAAATCTCATCTGAAAGATGGCACCTCTGACAGTGCAACACTTACTCAGTATTGCCGTGAATTGTCAGCCAAGTTTATGTGCTCAAGTCTGTAGGAGAAGGCTTAAACCCATGACTTGCTGATTCAGAAATGAGGATGCTCCACTGGATAAAGATAACACTTTTAATTTGGCTAAATGTACTGTGTGTGAGGTGTTTTTGTGCAGCATGAACACTTGCTCGTTTTCAAGAGATTTTCTGCTTTTTTGCTTTCTCTCACCACTAGTGGATGAGAGGACAGATTGCAGATAAGTCAGTAAAGCCTCTACACTGCCATGTGAAATATCAACCACCCATCAATAACCATTCCCAATGTTATATTAGATAGAATTACATCAAATGTACAGCATGGCAACAGGCCATTTGGCCCAGTTGGTCTATGCCAGGGTTTATGCTGCTCATAAGCTTCTTCCTAACCACCATTACCCCCTCCCCCCCCCACCCCCCACCACACCCCCCAACTTCCTCTCACCTTATCAACATATGTGTTTATTTAGCTTCCCCTTAAATGTAGTAATGCTGTTCGCCTCAGCCTCTCTTGTGTTAACAAGTTCCACACTTTGGGTAAAGAAATTTCTCCTGAATTCCCTGTTTGATTTCATAGTAAGAAACTTGGATTTATGTAAAAATTATTTGTGCAGGTGATTAAATTCAACACTGTCACACAACACCTAGGGAGTAGCTTTCCTGTAAGATATGGCTGACAGTGAATCAGCATCCCATCCCTTCCTGTTTTACAGACTGACAGGCTGTGGTTTTGCTATTGCTAACTTCGCACAACAGCAAAAGAGAAATTTCACCTCCCCTTCCCCAGCACATCAATATTTTTTGTCTTCCTGTTTGTTCATAATGACAGAATTCCAATGTTTTTCACGATTGTCTTCACTTCAGAATAATACTTTCTAATCATTCAAAATTAGTATTTTCAGCTGTCCTTTTAACTTCAACATTATTTCCCTTTTCTTGAGACCAAGTGGATAGTAATTGCCTGCCAACAATTCAATCTTCTCCCCTTTCCTGGTTCCAGAAGTACTGTTTGTCTCTCTCTTTCCACCCCCAGCCCCCGTTTCCCCACTATATCATCTTTAAGAGACAGTCTGGACAATGAGTATTGGTCATTCTCTGGAGCCATCACATTTGAACTGATCTAACCTCACGCATACAGCACCTGTCCATGGGTAACAGTCAGGAGAAAGACCTCCAGCTGTACGGTCAAAGGCTAGAGTTTAAACCATGGGGTCATAAAGTCTAGTAGCTTTACGGTGTTCTGTAAAAGAAAGAAAGATTTGCATTTTTTAGCTCCTTTCACAGCCTTGGGACATCTGAAAGTGCCTTACACCCAATGAAGTACTTTTGAATTTGCAGTGTCAGTTGTAACTTGGAAAACACAGCAGTTAATTTTGTGTCCTGTAAATTCCCATCAACAGCAATGAAATAATGACTGGTCTCACTGATGTTGCTTGAAGGATAAATGTTGGGCAGGACACTGGGGAGAACTCACCTGTTCTTCCAATAGTGCCATGAGATCTTACATGGTCACTTATTTAATCTCTCATCAGAAAGGTGGCACTTTTGACAGTGTGGTACTCCTTTAGTACTGCACTGGGAATGTCAAGTTGAATTATGGGACTCAAGTTTCTGGAATAGCGGCTTAAATCCACAAGCTCCTTGCGCAGAGTCAAATTACTATTGAGACACAGCTAACGCCTCTAAACCAATTGTGAACCAATTGTACTTGTATATAGTTATTCTTCATTTTGTACGTTCAGAAATATTTTTCCTCTTTCTATTCAAATCGTGGAATAGAGAAAGAGTGGAGCTGTCAGTACTGCCTCATTGGGCTTATTGTTTTAATTTCTTTTGGTGTGTTTTCCACAGCAAACAAGCAGTGTGCTTTGAAAAGGACTGCTACACAGGTAAGGAAGGTAAACTTTCACAGAGACTTTCAATATCTAATCCCGACGTATACTATTGCCACAGTAGCCAACAGAAGCTGCTGAATAGTCTCACTGCCAGGGCCAACCTGTGGCTGTGCATCATTAGAGGTCATCACCACATCCTGTCTAATGGTCCTGTGGATAGTGACATTTTCCACTGTGGGATTGACTCCTGTCTATGTTGAGCAAACTGACCACTGGACTGGAGAGGCAAAGGTCAGCTGATCATTGTTATGATCTCTACTGAAAAATGCCGGTGTGCATATTGGTGCAGACAAGATTGAGCTCTGCTCTGACTCCTCCATCATGCTTCTCCCTAGTAATGGTGTAGTCTATTGTTATTTTGTTGTATGGAGACTGGAGAAACTGAGGTAGGTCTCTTTAGAACAGAGAGATTTAGAGGAGGAGATTTGCTAGAGGCATTCAAAACTATGAATGTATTATGAAGGAGTAAATGAGGAAAAACTGTTTCCAATGGCAGAAGTGCCCGTAACCAGAGGACATAGATTTAATATCATTGTCAAAAAATCCTAGAGACAACATGAGGAAACCTTTTACTTACTGTTTTGAACTGAATGTGCTGCCTGAAAGGATGATGGAGGCAGATTCAATAGTAACAGTCAAAAGACAAAATAAAAGGATAAACACTTGAAGGTTAAAAAAATTACAGGACAATAGTGAAAGAGCAGGGAAGTAGGACAAATTGGATAGCCTTACCAAAGAGTATGCACAGGATGGTAGTCCAAATGGCCTCACTCTGTGCTGCATGCTGGGAAGCACAGTGGTCCATTACAGTTTCCTTCCACATCACGCCTGGGTGGTTGCAATAAAAGTATTACATATTTTTTGTAGCCTGTCAAGGACCTAAAAGGATTGCCTGTCTCCCTCCTCACCTGTTTTCAGAATTGGATATTGGAAAAACAATGTGACAACACAGAATACAAGGGTCAAGAGAAGTGGTAGAGAGATGGGGCTGGGTGGCAACATTCAGGTCCCGTCGAGGTAAGGAGCAGAGATGGATGAGGTCCAAAAATACCGTAACCGGTCAGTATGTCAGTATCCCGACCCCGTTCCTGGCACTGGCTATTTTGGCAACCAGTTGGACTAATCAAGATTGTGGGTTAGCACTGTGATTGGAGGCTGCCTGGGATTTTTCAGTTGGCCTCCAGTTTCCCAGTGTGATGGGGAGAAGTTCAACTGTCTGGATCAGGCACTGAGCAAAGGCCAGAGGGCCAGTGCTCAGGCAGGTGTACAGGCCCTCTCTGCCTGCCTGGAGGCAGTTGCAGCCAAAGGCAACCCTTTAGAGCCTCTGGTGGACTGGTTGCTTTTTCTGTTTGTTAATTTTTTTTAAAAGCCTCCAATTGACCCTTTAGGTTCAAGAGCCTCCTTAAAACCCTTTTGTGGACTTTACCCCCAGATTCCCAGTTTAACTCCAGAGTCTGTCTCTCTACCCTGCTTCATGGACAGCAGTGATTGCTTTGCTAAATGTGTGTAAGTGTGGACTTAGGAGGCTTGTACTGGAAACAATGTTTTTGCACTTGTGCTGAGCTCTCTGCACACCTTGTAAAGTCAGCAATGTTCCTACTTTGTGAGCTCAATGCACATCAACAGGAGGGTGAAAACCCAACCAAGAACGGAACAAGATTCCACTCAACACATATTGATCATTGTACTCTGACTGCCTTGCCTGATAAGGTAGTTTTGATGTGCACATTAAGGTATGTTGTTGAGACGGTGTTGAAGAAACTCAGTGTTTAACCCTTGCTGTTTTGGCCCCTTAAAACATTTGTCTCTTCCAACAGATGATGAGGCTGCGTTGCTGACTGAGATCCTGCCTCCTTTATCATGGGCACACTCCTCAACAGCTTCTACTTCCTCCTCATCATCAAGATCAAAGACAAAAGGTATGACTCCATGACACAAGGACCGTGAAACACAGAACGGAGATACAAACATGAACTTACGAACGCATGAACACACAAACAATGAACATACAAACATACAAATTAGGAGCGGGAGTAGGTCATTCAGCTTCTCAAGCCTGCTTCGCTATTCAATAAGATCATGGCTGATCTGACTGCGTCCTCAACTCCATTTTCCTTCCTACACCCAATACACTTTGACTCCCTTGTCAATCAAGAATCTAACTCAGTAAATGAATGCAGCTTTGAAACTGAGTGCGTACTTGAGAGTTTGGTGACTGGGGAAGTTTAAAGTGTTAATCTTGTTCTTGGAAAATCTAGTTTAGTCTGTAATTAGCAGTAATTGGAAAGTACTCTGTAAGTAGACTAAGTCTCTTTCTTCCACAGACTCTCAACCCTCCGGGAGAAAAAAATTCTCCTCATCTCCATTTTAAATGGGAGACCCCTTATTTTTAAACTGTGCCCCCTGGTTCTAGTCTCTCCCACAAGGGGAAATATCCTTGCAGCATCCACCCTTCAAGTCCCCTCAAGCTCTTAGATGTTTCACTAAGATGGCCTCTCATTCTTCCAAACTCCAATGGATACAGACCCAACCTGTCCAACCTTTCCTAATAGGATAACCCCTTCATCTCAGGAATCAGTCAAGTGAAGAATGGCCAGTCAGAGTAGAAATAGCAGGATATATCGGATGAATACGTGGCTGAAGAGATGGTGTGAAGGGGAGGGTTTCAGGTTCCTGGGGCATTGGGACTAATTCTGAGGGAGGTGGGACCAGTACAAACTGGACAGGTTACACCTGATGTCCTAGGGGGAATATTTGCTAGAGTGGTTGGGGAGAGTTTAAACTAAAATGGCAGTGGGGTGAGAACCTATGCAAGGAGTCAGAGGAGGGGAATCAAAAACAAGAACAAAAGACAGAAAGCAGAATAAGAAAAGTGATAGAGAAATCAGGGGCAAGAATCAAACAGGGCCTCAGTGAAAAATAATGGGAACAGGACAAGTAATGTTAAAAAGACAAGCCTTAAGGCTTTGTGCCTTAACATGAGGAGCATTCGCAATAAAGTAGATGAATTAACCGCGCAAATAGATGTAAGTAGGTATGATATAGTCGGGATTACGGAGTCATGGTTGCAGGGGGACCAGGGATGGGAACTGAACATCCAGGTGTATTCAGTATTTAGGAAGGACAGACAAAGAGGAAAAGGCGGTGGAGTTGCATTGCTGGTTAAAGAGGAAATTAACACAATAGTGAGGAAAGTTATTAGCTCCGACGATGTGGAATCTGTATGGGTAGAGCTGAGTAACACTAAGGGGCAGAAAACGTTAGTGGGCGTTGTATATAGACCCCCAAACTGTAGTAGTGATGTTGGGAATGGCATTAAACAGGAAAGTAGAGACGCATGTAATAAAGGAACATCTGTAATTATGGGTGACTTTAATATGCATATAGATTGGGCAAATCAAATTAGTAACAATACCGTAGAGGAGGAATTCCTGGAGTGTATACAGAATATTTTTCTGGACCAATATGTTGACGAACCAACGAGAGAACAAGCCATCCTAGACTGGGTATTGTGTAATGAGAAAGAAATAATTGGCAATCTAGTTGTGCGAGGCCCCTTGGGGAATGAGTGACCATAATATGATAGAATTCTTCATCAAGATGGAGAGTGACATAGTTGGGTCCTGAATCTTAATAAAGGAAACTACGATGGTATGAGGTGTGAGTTGGCTATGATGGATTAGGAAATGTTACTTAAAGGGTTGACAGCGGTTAGGCAATGGCAAACATTCAAAGAGTGCATGGGTGAACTGCAACACTTGTTTATTCCTGTCTGGCGCAAAAGTAAAACAGGAAAGGTGGCCAAAATATGGCTTACAAGGGAAATTAGAGATAGTATTAAATGCAAGGAAGAGGCATACAAATTAGCCAGAAAAAACAACAGACCTGAGGATTGGGAGCAGTTTAGAATTCAGCAAAGGAGGACCAATGGATTGATAAAGAAGGGGAAAATAGAGTACGAGAGTGAGCTTGCAGGGAACATAAAAGCTGACTGTAAACGTTTCTATAGGTATGTGAAGAGAAAAAGATTGGTGAAGACAAATGTCACCCTTACAGTCAGGAACAGGGGAATTTATAATGGGGAGCAAAGAAATGGTTGACCAACTAAATACATACTTTGGTTCTGTCTTCACAAAGGAGAACAATAATAACACACCAGAAATGTTGGGGAACACAGGGTTTAGTGAGAGGGAGGAACTGAAAGAAATCAGTATTAGTAGGGAAATGGTGTTGGGAATATTGATGGGATTGAAGGCCAATAAATCCCCAGGGCCTGATAATCTACATCCCAGGAAGTGGCCCTAGAAATAGTGGATGTATTGGTGGTCATCTTCTGAGACTCTATAGACTCTGAAACAGTTCCTACAGATTGGAGGGTAGCTAATGTAATCCCACTATTTAAAAAGGGAGGCAGAGAGAAAACAGGGAATTATAGACCAGTCAGCCTGATGTTGGTAGTGGGGAAAATTCTAGAGTCCATTAGAAAAGACTTAATAGCTGAGCACATGGAAAACAGTGACAGAATCGGACAGAGTCAGTATGGATTTATGAAAGGGAAATCATGCTCGACAAATCTACTGAAATATTTCAAGCATGTAACTAGTAGAGTTGATGAGGGGGAGTCAGTGGATGTGGTTTACTTGGACTTTCAGAAGGCTTTTGACAAAGTCCCACATAAGAGATTGGTGTGTAAAATTAAAGCACATGGGATTGGGGGTAGTGTATTGAGATGGATAGAAAACTAGTTGGCAGACAGGAAACAGAGTGGAAATAAATGGGTCTTTTTCCAAATGGCAAGCAGTGACTTGTAGGGTACCGCAGGGATTGGTGCTGGGACCCTTGTTATTCACAATATATATTAATGATTTAGATTAGGGAATTAAATGTAATATCTTCAAATTTGCAGATGAGACAAAGCTGGGAGGGAGGGTGAGCTGTGAGGAGGATGCAGAGATGCTTCAGTGTGATTTGGACAAGCTGAATGTGTGGACAAATGCATGGCAGATGCAGTATAATGTGGATAAATGTGAGTTTATCCATTTTGGTAGCAAAAACAGGAAGGCAGATTATTATCTGAATGGCTTTTAATTGAGAGAGGGGAATGTGCAATGAGACCTGGATGTCCTTGTACACCAGTCGCTGAAGGTAAGCATGCAGGTGCAGCAGGCAGTACAGAAGGCAAATGGAATGTTGGCCTTCGTAGCCAGAGGATTCAAGTACAGATGTCTTGCTGAAATTGTACAGGGCCTTGGAATATTGTGTGCAGTTTTGGTCTCCTTATCTGAGGAAGGATGTACTTGCTACAGAAAGAGTGCAGCGAAGGTTTACCCAACTGATTTCTGGAACGGCGGGACTGACATATGAGGAGAGATTGAGTCAATTAGGATTATATTTGCTGGAGTTCAGTAGAATGAGGGGGGATCTCATAGAAACCTATAAAATTCTAACAGGACTAGACAGGCTAGATGCAGGAAGGATGTTCCCAATGGTGGGGGAGTCCAGAACCAGGGGTCACAGTCTGAGGCTATGTGGTAGACCATTTAGGACTGAGATGAGGAGAAATTTCTTCACCCAGAGTGGTGAGCCTGTGGAATTCGTTACCACAGAAAGTAGTTGAGACCAAAATGTTGTATGTTTTCAAGAAGGAGTTAGATATAGCTCTTGGGGCAAAAGGGATCAGAGGGTGTGGGGAGGAAGTGGGAGCAGGCTACTGAGTTGGTCGATCAGCTATGATCACAATGAATGGCGGAGCAGGCTGAAAGGGCCGAAACTCCTAGTTTCTATGTTTCTATGAACCTTCTGTAAACTGCTTCTAATGCAATTATGTCCTTTCTTAACCGAGGAGATCAAAACTGTACACAGCACTCCAAATGTGGTCTCATCAATGCCTTGTATAACTGCAGCAAAACATCCCTCCTTTTATATTGCATTCCTCTTGCAATAAATGACAACATTCCATTTGCCTTTCTAATTAACTGCTGTACCTGCATACTAACTTTTTGTGATTCACAAGATTGGGGAGGGGGAGTTGCACATGAAGCCCGTGTCAGATGGTTGGCAAGATGTAATGAGTTGTGTGCCAGAGATGTAATGAGTGGTGCCACAAGATGTGGTGAGTGGTGCACCGCAGGTATCAGTGCTGGGGCCTCAAATAGTTACAATTTTAAAAATTCATTCAAGGGATGTGGGTGTCGCTGGCTAGGCCAGCATTCATTGCCCACCCGTAATTGCCCCTGAGAAGGTGGTGGTGAGCTGCCTTCTTGAACCGCTGCAGTCCATGTGGTGTAGGTACACCCACATTACTTTTAGGAAGGGAGTTTCAAGATTTTGATCCAGCGACAGTGAAAGAATGGTGATATATTTCCAAGTCAGGATGATGAGTGACTTGGAGGGGAACTTCCAGATGGCAGTGTTCCCATGTGTCTGCTGCCCTTGTCCTTCCAAATGGCAGTGGTCGTGTGTTTGGAAGATGCTGTCTAAGAAGCCTTGGTGAGTTTCTGCAGTGCATCTTTTAGATGGTATACACTGCTGCTACTGTGCGTCAGTGGTGGAGGGAGTGAATATTTGTGGATGGGATGCCAATCAAGCAGGCTGCTTTGTCCTGGGTGGTGTCAAGTTTCTTGAGTGTTGTTAGAGCTGCATTCATCCAGACAAAGGGAGAATATTCTATCACACTGATGACTTGTACCATGTAGATCGTGGACAAGCTTTGAGGAGTCAGGAAGTGAGTTACTCGTCACAGGATTCCTATCCTCTGACCTACTCTGGTAGCCACAGTATTTATATTGCCAGTCCAGTTCACTTTCTGGTCAAAGGTAGCCCCCAGGATGTTAATAGTGGGCATTCAGTGATATTAATGCCATTGAATGTCAAGGGTGATAGTTAGATTCTCTCTTGTTGGAGATGGTCATTGCCTGGCACTTGTGTGGCGTGAATGTTACTTGCCACTTGTCAGCCCAAGCCTGGATATTGCCCAGGTCTTCCTGCATTTGGACATGGACTGCTTCAGTATCTGAGGAGTTGCAAATGGTGCTGAACATTGTGCAATCATCAGCGAACCTTCCCACTTCTGACCTTATGATGGAAGAAAGGTCATTGATGAAGCAACTAAAGATGGTTGGGCTGAGGACACTACCCTGAGAAACTCCTACAGTGATGTCCTGGAGCTGAGATGACTGACCTCCAACATTTTCCTTTGTGCCAGGTACAACTCAACCAGCAGAGAGTTTTCCCCCGATTCCCATTGACCCCAGTTTTGCTAGGGCTCCTTGATGCTGCACTCGGTCAAACATGACCTTGATGTCAATGGAAGCCACTCTCACATCACCTTTTTTATATCAATGACTTGGATGAAGGGACCGAACGTTTGATTCCCAAATTTGCTGATGACACAAAGATAGGTAGGATAGTAATATGTAAAGAGGACTCAAGGAGGCTACAAAGGGATATAGATATGTTGAGTGAGTGGGCAAAGACCTGGCAAATGGAGTATAATGTAGGAAAGTGTGAAATTGTCCATTTTGGCTGGAAAAATAAAAAAGAAGCATATTATCTAAATGGTGAGAGATTGCAGAGCTTTGAGATGCAGAGGGATCTAAATGTCCTAGTGCATGAATCGCAAAAGGTTAGTGTGCAGGTACAGCAAGTTATTACGAAAGCTAATTGAATGTTATAATTTATTGCAGGGGAAACTGAATGCAGAACTAGGGAGGTCATGCTTCAGTTATAGAGTGTTAATGAGATTACATCTGGAGTACTGTGTACTGTCTTGATCTCTTTATTTAAGGGAGGATGTAAACGTGTTAGTAGTTCAGGGAAGGTTTACTAAATGAACACCTGGATTGGGCGGGTTGTCTTATGAAGAAGGGTTAGACAGACTAGGTTTGTATCTGCTGGAGTTTAGCAGAGTAAGAGGTGACTTGACTGAAACATATAAGATCCTGAGGGGTCTTGACAGGGTGGATGTGGAGGGAATGTTTCCTCTTGTGGGAGAACCTAGTACTAGGGGCACTGTTTAAAAATAAGTGGCCGCCCATTTAGGACAGAGATGAGGAGAAATTTTTTCTGAGGGTTGAGAGTCTTTGGAACTCTCTTACTCAAAAGGCAGTAGAAGCAGAGTCTTTGAATATTTTTAAGGCAGAGGTAGATAGATCCTTGATAAGCAAGGAGTTGAAGTGCTATTGGGGTTGTCAGGACTGTGGAATTGAGGTTACAATCAGATCAGCCATGATCTTATTGACTGGCGAAGCAGGCTGGAAAGGCTGAGTAGCCTACTCCTGCTCCTAATTCGTATGTTCATACATACATTTGTATATTCGTAGGTTCACGGATTGCAAAGGATGGGAGGTTGGTCAGGACAGCATTGCAGTTGCTGAATCTTGAAATGGCAATGGCTTGGATGGATGTTTCAGGAGCAGTTAGTGAGAGACAGGAGTGGAAATGGCCGATGATTTAGAGGAGAAAGTAGAAGAACTTGTGATGGAGGGGGTAGAATTTTCAGGTCCTGCCAAGGTCAAGAGCGGAGATGGGAAAAATCCAAAAATATCAGAAACAGCTGGTGTTTCCCAATCCAATTCCTGATGCCAGCCATTTTTGGCTGAGACAGACTCAGGGCTCAACAGGGCTGCTCATTCCAACGAATGAAGAAAGGTTACTGAAGGTAATTAAGTCCCAATGTTTGAGAGGAAATTAGTTAATCATTTGATGGAATGAGTATAGGGACTAGCAGGAAAATGGCATTAGAACTGTGAGCTCCAACATGGCACTGTATCTGCACAAGGGGCTACCCTTTGGGCAGGTTCCTATGATTCTATTACATGTTGGATGTTGAGGTAATGGTGATGTAATTATTTAATATTTGCCTTTTTCTTTAACATTATGTTTGTGTGTCTCCAGTCTCGAGTCTCAGTGATGCTGAGCTCATGTCCACTATGGTGAAACGGCTGACCGAGATGGAGCAGCGGGTCCAAACCCAGGCACAGGAGATCAGCAGGAAGGTAAGTGAGTTTCCCAGGCAATGCAAGGCAGGAGTTTCCCAACCAATGCCATGAAAGAGTTATCCAGCTACCTGCCTTGTCATAACACTGAGACATTGAAATGTTTTCTTCAACAGAGGCTCAATCATATTCTCTCTCTTTTGACAGAACCAGAAAATAGCTGTGTTGGAAGAAAAGCTGAGTTTACTCCAACTGTCCAATGGTAAAGGCCATTTCATTACCGTGAATAAAATTGTGTCCAGTTCTAATGCTGTGTAACGTAGTTGCTGTGTAGCATGGTGCAGAGCTCTGCAGAGGCCTCAGCTTTTTATTTATAGCAGTTACATTACTAATTGCAGTATTGTCAAATTTGCTCATGACACCAAGCCTCATTACTAGCTAGCAGACATTTATGAACCACTGGTTTGACCTCTGCTACCTATTTTGTATACTTTAGGCAGGATGTCAAGGCCTTGGAGACAGTGCAGAGGAGATTTACCAGAACGGTACCAGAAATGAGGGACTTCAGTGAGACCAGACGAGCTGGGGTTGTTCTTCTTAGAGCAGAGAATGTTGAAGGAGATTTAATAGGGGATTGCAAATTTACAAGAGTTTTTGATCAAGTAAATAGGGAGACAGTTTCTACTGGCAGCAGGGTTGGACATAAATTATGACGGATTATCCGGGGCAAAATGAGGATTTTTTTCATCAGGGAGTTGTTACACAGAGATAGTGTTAACTAGATTGGAACTTGGGACTGGCAGGATGGGAGAGAGAGTTTGGGAGATTTGTCTTCTTTTATTAAGCCTGTTTCTCTCTATTGTCCTTGTTCCTAACAGCTGATAAGCCCAAAAGACAACAGGAGCTGGAAAAATTACTTCAGCTTCAGAATCAAGTGTGGGAAATGGAGGTAAGAGAGCATCGGAACCAAGATTCATCGCACCATCTCCCACTCAAACTCATTTTTTGCATGACCCTCTTGCTTCTCACTCTTCTCTTACTCCAAGCACTGAAACCTGTGAATATTGTACTCCATTTCCCTCCTTGAACCTGATCTACGGGGTGGGGGAGTTGGGTGCACAAATTTAAGGATTTTATGTTAAGGAGGGTGGGTTTCTGTGCAGGTAGCAGGTTAAACATCTGAAACTACTAGTGTGCCAGGAAGCAGTCAGGAACCTGTTGACTTCCTGCCGCTAATCTGAGCGCGTTCCTCAGTGAGTAAGAAACCCCTGATATAGGGGGTCTGAAATACAATATGCTGAATGATCAATAGCTGCAGTTTTAACCCAGAATTCTGACTTTAACTCTCTGCTCTGTGGACCTCGCCAGGGAAAAAAGGCAAGAAGACAACAAGAGTTGACAGGGCTGAGAAATTGACAGGCATGAAACCCTTTGAATGCTGAAATAAATCAGCTGCTTCATTGCCAAAGCTTATGTTCACAGGGCTTGTTCTGAGTATGCTTCCACTGCTTTGGAGGTGATTTTCAAAATTTGAGAGAGAATTTCTATGATCTCGGAGGGATTTTTTTTTGCCTTTTAATCTGCACTTCACAGCTTTCAGCCTTCATAGCAGCATGGGAAAAGCATACACAGCTCCACCTTGGACCTCAGACAAGGCACAAAAGGAGCAGCAGCAGGAGCAGTGCCAGCAGCAGCAGGAACAGCACCAACAGCAGCAGGAGCTGCCTTCTCCTCAACCCCCTGCTGCTCCACAGCTCAGAGCGGGTGAACACAGAGCTCCAGCTCATAGGTGGCAATGCCCCCAAAACAAGGTGTACAAACGAAGGATTAGCTCCCTGGTCAGGACTGAGCACCAGTGCCTCAGACTTTTCTGTCAGATAGTCACTAACATTTTTGTAGCATCCTGGAAGAAGACTTCGTTCCAAGAGGACAAGGTGGGCATGCATTGCCAGCAGCGGTCAAGGTCGCCACAGCTCTTAATGTCTTCACCCTGGCTTCTTCCAAAGAACTGCTGGTAACATTTGTCGAATGTCAGAATCTGCTGCCCACCACGGCATCTCCTGGGTGATGGATGCCACGTTTTCCACTTGTGTGCAGTTCACTACTAATGAGGTCAGTCAGAAAGAGTGGATGCTTGGGTTTGCTCCTCTGGTCAGATTTCCACAGATTCAGGAAGTCATAGATTGCACAAAAGTGGTAATCAAGGCTCTCCAGATCATCCAGGAGTATTCATCAACCAAAAAAGATTCCACTCCATCAGGTCTGCAAGCAGTGAGAGATTATGATGCATGATGTAAGATTCCCAGGGAGCTGCCATGATGCCTTCAAGCTGTTTAAAAGTCCAAATCATAAAAAGTTCCATGATCTACTTTATTTGTAAAATCCTCAATGATTTTTCCCTTCTCAATCCATTCTGGTTCTATCCCCATAGGTGTTTGTCCAGGCCAATCCTCCAAATGGTTTCCATAATTTTACATGAGATTAATGCTAGTCTAATGACATTTGGTTCCCCCTCTCATGTACCCACTAAATTCTCATTGCTGGCCCTGGTGCTCTGCAAATTTGCTCCCTCATGTTGTTTAGCAATTTGAAACACAGCTCCCAGGAACACACTGCGCTATTCCTTAGGGTCCCTTTAAGCTACTTGGTTCTTCCTCCTTCACAGTGTCAGCCATGTGGACATCACTCACGGCTCTGAGTCAGAAGATGATGGGTTCAAATTCCACTCAAAGACTTGAGAACATAACCTAGGTCAACACTCCCTGTGTGGTACTGAGGGAGTGCTGCACTGTTGGAAATGTTGTCTTTGGGAGGAAATGTTAAACTGAAGCCCTATCCACACACTTGGGTAGAAGTAAAACATTCCGAGCCACTATTTTGACAGAGAACAGTGGATTTTTCCTGGCCAATGTTTATCCCTCAACCCAAATCACTAAAACAGATTATCTGATCATTTATCTTCTTGGTGCTTATGGAACCTTTCTATATGCAAGTTATTTCCTGTGTTACTTCAAAGGTACGACACTGGTTGTAAAGTCCTTTGGGGATTTCCTGAGATTGTGAAGGTGCTACCTCAATTCTAGTTCTTATTTCCTTTTTACTCTTAGAGTATGAAATCATGTATTAATATTATTGTGTCTCATATCATTTGCTATATTCTTCCTTTTGTACTGAGTGTTTTCCTAGACTATCCCTTCCCTTTCCTGTGTGTGCTTTGTGAAGATTGTTTCAACTTTTGGTTGCACCCTTCAACTATTTTGGCTACGTTTTATGATGGACAATTCTAAGCTACCTGCCTGTCTCCTGGTCTCTTGTGATGCCTTTCATGGGTCAACGAATCCAAATGGGGCTGAGTATCCCAGCCACCTACAACTTCAGTCTCATCTAATGCTGACGTCTAGCTACAAGGTCCTGGAAGGAAAGAACTTGCATTGATATCACACTGTTCACGTAACATCTCAAAGTGCCTGACAAACAATGAATAACCTCTTCAAGAGTAACCACTGTTGCTTTTATAGGAAAAGCTGGCAGCCAAAGCAATGCACTACAAGATCCCTCAAACAACAATACCACAAAAGACCAGTTAGAAAAAGAGAATATGCTGGACATGTATATCTAGAATCTGTAAAAGCAAGTTATATCATTGCAGTTACCGAGCTGGAGCACTAATCCAGTCTTTACAGAAGCTGACTCACCTACCATGGATTTACCAAGTTAACATCTTTTTGGTGATGTTAGTTGAGGGCCAAATATTGGCCAGGACATTGGGAGAGCTCCTTGCTCTACCTTGAATGATGTCTTGGGACCCTTTACACCCACCTAAAAGACAAATGTCTTACCTGAAAGGTGGCACCTTTGACAGTGCAGCACTCCATTAGTAAGGGAATTTGATTAATACTCGAAGGGGAAAATGTTGCAGGGCTTTGGGGAAAGGGCAAAGACAGGGGAATAGGAATAATTGGATTGTTATTTCAAAGGGCTGGATTTTTGTCCTCGAGGCAGCTAACGGGAGTTGAGAAAATTCCGGGCTCCACCCACCCTGCCTTGAGAGCAAGTGCCCTCCAGGATGGGATTTCTGGACTCTCAGCCAAGCCTCATTATGTATTTCAGGCTGAGAGTCCAGAAATCCATTAACCCATTGAAACACCTGAGCCTCAGGGAAAGCACTGCTTAATTGACAGCTCTGACTCTCTGATCTATGCTGTTAATTTCAAGTGCCTGCAGTTTGTGCTATTGATACTTTAAAGGGTCAGGATGAATGACCCTTTTATTGGGCTGTAGTAAAGAGGAGTTTTTTTTTAAAGAAAGTAGAATCTTATCAATGACTTTTTTACGGATACGACTGTCACTATAGGGTTTATTGCTTCTATACAGTGTATGGTGGGTGAATGGATATGGAAGTGTCATAGGTTGGCATGGGGTATGTAGAGTCAAAGCAGGTGATTGGGGGCATACCTTGGCATGGAGGCATGAGGGGCCATAGAAATTGTTTGGGGGGGCATACCTTGTCATGAGGGGCTTTAAGGGCTGACTGAGAATCATACATTTGCAAGGGAGGCATGAGGGGCAGTATGGGTTTTTCAGGTATAAATCATGGCATGGGGCATGAGAGTCCATAGGGGGTGAGTGGGGGTCATACCTTAGCATGGGGGGCATGAGGAAGACTTTTTGAAGTTACCCTTCAAAAGATTCCCTCATGCAGCCAATGGTTTACAACAGCTCTTGAGGCGCCATGAGCCGCAACAGTAAGAAAAGCTGGCCCAATTCCATGAAAATTGCAGCTCAGTAGAACATGCCTATCCTCGCAACAGAGCCGGCCAGACTAGGAGTGCAGGATTTGTGCTCGTGACCCAAACCAGCCCACACCCTTAAAAGACACTCCTGAAAATCGAAAATGCCAGGAATGGGGTTGGGAATCCTGGAATAGGAGACACACCTACCATTTTTAAAGGGCTCCTGAGTCATCTCAACTCAGTGAAAATCTAGCCCAAAGGGTCAGCACAGATACATGAACTGAATGGCCTCCTTCCCATATCATTCTCTGATAGCATGTTGCTTATGTCACCTTTTCAGACAGTGCTTTGAATAAAGTTACTTCCTTTTAAATACCCCTTTAAAAATCAATCAAAAACTGTATGAAGAATGGAGAAGTGTGCTGACATGTTCCATGTTGTTTTCTGTAGAAGTTCCTGAATGATTATGGGATGATCTGGGTCGGTTCAGAGAAGGATGAGGCCAGTAGTGTGTATCTAAAGGAGGAGGAGGAGCCCCAGGAGCATCCTGATCCCAGTGGGCTAATTTCATACCCAGGTAAGTCATAGGATTACTGGATGAGGTCTAGCCCTGAAGCAGAGCATGAGGCTCTGGTCACAGCAACCCAGGGAGCTTGTGATCCTGGAGAGGGTGCAGCACAGATCCTAGATATCTAACATAGATGTTGGACTGAAACTTCTTCAGAGCTCCCTCACTAGCCCCCCGCACCTTACCCCCTCCCCACACCTTTAAACACATTCTTTATAAGTTCAACATCTGGAAGTGGATTGACTGGGATAAATTGTGATGGTTTCAAAACCGTAGGAACATAATTTAGGGGACTGTATGATTAAGTTTACTTTTTTCTAAGGAGAAAGTTAGCCTGGAAGAGTAATTTTATTTACACCAACACCCCATTTTAAATAGAATTACATAGAAGTTAACAGCACAGAAACAGGCTATTCAGCCCACCTGGTTCGTGACGGTGTTTATGGTCCACAAGAGCTTCCTCCTAACCTATTTCATCTAACCCCATCATTTCCTTATATTCCTTTAGCCCTAATATGCTTACGTAGCTTCTCCTTTAACGCATCTATGTTATTTGCTGCAGCCACTCCTTGTGGTAGCGAGTTCCACATTTTAACCATTCTCTGGGTAAAGAGGTTTTCCTGGAATTCTTTATTTGATTTATCATTATCTTAATGACTCCAAGTTTTGGACTCTGGAACTTAACTTTGCCTGGAATTCTTAATATTATGAAACCATACTCCCAGTATGGAGCGAGCGTGGGCTGGATGGTCAGTGTGCATGTGTGCATGTGTTTGTGTTCAGTGCCCATGCATACCTCATGTTGGGAGTGCAGGACCTCTGAATTTACATCCAATCGTCTCCAAGTCTCGTGGTTTGGTCCTTCCCTTCACCCCCCACTCCCCACCTGCCATGTCAGCTGAATCATTGGACTAGACTGACACAAAGTGCCCCGCCAGCAGTGTGGCTTTCCCAGGGTTGTGTAACTCTAGATTGGTTCTCAGGGCTTTTCCAATTATGTTAACCCACTATATTCATCCGTCAACCATTTCCACTAAATCAGCATGATCCTTTGGAAAGTTCAGTAGTGGCTGTTGCCAGTGTAGAGTTCCACAGCTGTTAGCAGCCCTTTGGCGTGTTGGTCAAATGGTCAATCTTCATGTGACAGCCAAGATTATAGACATAAATGTATTGGTGTAAAGATGCTGAACAATAACGACAATTTGCATTTATGCAGTGCCCTTAACGTGGTAAAATGTCTCAAGGAGCTTCACAGAAGCGTTATCAAATTTAATACCAAGTCAAACAAGGAGAAAATAGGACAGGTCAAAAGGGATAGGTTTTAAAGCGCATTTTAAAGGATGAGTAAGAGTCGGAGATGTATGGCAAAGATATTCTGGGGCTTGGGGCCTAAACAGATGAAGGCATGGCCACCAATGGTAGAGCAAGGAAAATCTGGAATGCAGAAGAGGTCAGAATTGCAGGAGCACAAATATCTCAGAGGGTTGTTGAGTGAGAGAGGTTACTGAAAGTAGTACCGAGTTATGGGACTGGAGGAGGTTGCAGAGATGCAGAGACAGGGAGGCTTCCAGCTTCAAGACTGCCCCTACAATCACTGTAAAGTGAAGCATTTCTGCAGACCTTTCTTTGAAAGGGTCAGAATTACACAAAGTTTTGAACATCAGCTTCTGGAATATTCCACATACTGGAATGGTACACAATGATATCTTCAGAGAAAGGTTGGATTTGAGATGTTATTGTAAAGTTACAGAAACTTAGTCTGCAGTGAATTATGATAAATAATATTGTATTAGTGTAACATTAAAATACATTTATACACTGCCTTAAAATCCATTACACACAATGTAATTTGAGTGATGAGAATTAAGATCCCCTTATCTGTTGGTGGAAGGACAAATGTTGATGAGGGCATTGGAAGAACTCACTGCATTTCTTCCAATAGTGCTTATGGATAATTCTGATTATGTCCATCAGAACAGGCAGATGGTGCCTCCAACACTATCATGCTCCTGCAGTACTGAAGCATTACCCCAAATTTTGTGCTGATGTTCTGGAATAGAGCTGAAACTCATTCCTCTCTAATTCAGAGGCAAGACAGCTAGCCACTGAACCAACGTTGCGGCATATATTCTAATCCTGACGTTGCTCCTTACGTTCAGACTGAAGCGTACCTGTAGGGCAAACAATGTAAAATAGAATTTAGATAGAACAAAGAAAAGTACAGCACAGGAACAGGCCCTCCAAGCCTGCGCCGATCATATTTCCCGTCAACTAAAACATTTTGCACTTCCGGGGTCCATATCCCTCTATTCCCATCCTATTCATGCATTTGTCAAGCTGCCTCTTAAAAACCACTATCGTACCTGCTTCCACCACCTCCTCTGGCAGCAAATTCCAGACAGTCATTACTCTCTGCGTAAAAATACTTGCCCTGCACATCACCTTTATAGTTTTCTCCTCTCACCTTAAATCTATGTCCCCCAGTAATTGACTCTTCCACCCTGGGAAAAAGTTTCTGACTATCTACTCTGTCCATGCCACTCATAGTTTTGTAAACTTCTATCAAGTCGCCCCTCAATCTCCGTTGCTCTAGTGAGAACAATCCGAGTTTCTCCAACCTCTCCTCATAGCTAATTACCTCCAGACCAGGCAGCATCCTGGTAAACCTCCTCTGCACCCTCTCCAACGCCTCCATATCCTTCTGGTAATGTGGTGACCAGAATTGCATGCAATATTCCAACTGTGGCCTAACTAAGGTTCCATACAGCTGCAGCATGACTTCCCAGCTTTTGTACTCAATACCCCTGCCGATGAAGGCAAGCATGCCATATGCCTTCCTGACTACCTCATTCACCTGCATTGCCACTTTCAGTAACCTGTGGACCTGTACACCCAGATCCCTCTGCCCATCGATGCACTTAATGGTTCTGCCATTTACTGTGTAATTCCTGCCTGTATTAGACCTTCCAAAATGCATTACCTCACATTGGTCCGGATTAAACTCCATCTGCCATTTCTCCGCCCAAGTCTCCAACCGATCTATATCCCGTTGTATCCTTTGACAATCCTCTTCACTATCTGCAACTCCTCCAACCTTGGTGTCGTCTGCAAACTTACTAATTAGCCCAGTTACATTTTCCTCCAAATCATTTATGTATACCACAAACAGCTAGGGTCCCAGCATTGTTCCCTGCGAAACTCCACTAGTCACAGCTCTTCATTTAGAAAAGCACCCTTCCACTGCTACCCCCTGTCTTCTATGACCAAGCCAATTCTGTATCCATCCTGCCAGCTCACCTCTGATCCCGTGCGACTTTACCTTCTGTGCCAGTCTGCCATGGGGGACCTTGTCAAAGGTCTTACTGAAATCCATGTATATAACATCCACTGCCCTTGCATTGTCGATCATCTTTGTCACTTCCTCGAAAAACTCGATCAAGTTAGTGAGACACGACCTCCCCTTCACAAAACCATGCTGCCTCTCACTAATACGCCCATTTGCTTCCAAATGGTAGTAAATCCTATCACGAAGAATCTTCTCCAATAATTTCCCTACCACTGACGTAAGGCTCACTGGCTCCATCCCCACCCCCTTTCTGTTTCTTCCCCCTTCCTTTTGTTTTTTCCAATAAATTATATAGATTTTTCTTTTCCCACCTATTTCCATTATTTTTAAATATTTTTAAATCTTTTATGCTCCCCACCCCCACTAGAGCTATACCCTGAGTGCCCTACCATCCATTCTTAATTAGCACATTCGTTTAGATAATATCACCAAGTTTAACAACTATGTGTTCTTTTGTTCTGTTGTCTGTGACATCTTTTGATGATCTGCTTCTATCTATCACTGCTTGTTTGTCCTTACAACCACACCAAACCCCCCCACACCTTAAACCAGCTTATAGTTCACCCCTTTCTTGGATTCACTCAAGTTCTGTCGAAGGGTCATGAGGACTCGAAACGTCAACTCTTTTCTTCTCCGCCAATGCTGCCAGACCTGCTGAGTTTTTTCAGGTAATTCTGTTTTTGTCACTGGCCTGTAATTTCCTGGATTATCCCTGCTACCCTTCTTAAACAATGGAACAACATTGGCCATTCTCCAGTCCTCTGGGACCTCACCCGTAGCCAGTGAGGATACAAAGATTTCTGTCAAGGCCCCAGCAATCTCCTTCCTTGCCTCCCTCAGTACTCTGGAGTAGATCCCATCTGGCCCTGGGGACTTATCCACCTTAATATTCTTCAAGATGCCTAACACCTCCTCTTTTTTTGATCTCAACATGATCCAGGCTATCTACACACTCTTCCCTAGACAAATCAACTGCTAAGTCCTTCTCTTTGGTAAATACTGATGAGAAGTATTCATTCAGTATCTCTCCCATTTCTTTTGGCTCCATACACAGATTCCCACCTCTGTCCCTGAGTGGGCCCATCCTTTCCCTAGCTATCCTCTTGCCCTTTACATATATATAAAAGGCCTTGGGATTTTCCTTAATCCTGGTTGCTAGTGACTTTTCATGACCCCTTTTAGTCCTCCTGACTCCTTGCTTAAGTTTCTTCCTACTTTCTTTGTATTCTCCACAGGCTTCATCTGTTCCCAGCCTTCTAGCCCGTACGAATGCTTCCCTTTTCTTTTTGACTTCAGATAGTTATGAATTCCTAAGCAGTGTTTCTTTCAAGAGCAGAGGCTGTACTGCTAATTGATCTTTTTCACAAGGTTAAAACACAGAGCTGTTAAAACATTGCTGCAAAAGCACAAGGCATGTATTGTGGCTTGGCTGAATTCCACCTGTTGGAATGAATCAAACAGCTTGGTCCAACCCACAAATTATTAGTGTTATTTCTGTTATCTTTTAAAGTGTAATGAACTTTCTGATCACAGTAGGTTTTTTTGAAAGGAAAACTTAAAACTGTAGAACTTGATCTATTTATGAGTCTCACGGGAGATGAACACAAATTCAACTTTTCTCATTGGACAGACCTTATTTTATTCCCATGGCTTCCTTTGAAAGTTTCCTCCAACAAAACATAGTCATAGAGCACAGAAAAAGGCTCCTCAGCCCATCGAGTCTGTGCCGATCAAACAAGCACCTCACTATTCTAATCCCATTTTCCAGCACTAGGCCCGTAGCCTTGTGTGCTGTGGCATTGCAAGTACATGTCCAAATACTTCTGAAATGTTATGAGGGTTTCTGCCTCTCCCACCCTTTCAGGCAGTGAGGTCCAGATTCCCACCACCCTCTGAGTGAAAAAATTCTTCCTTACATCCCCTCTAAACCTCCTGCCCCTTGCTTTAAATCTGTGCCCTCTGGTTATTGATACCTCCACCAAGAGGAAAAGTTCCTTCTTGTCTACCCTATCTATGCCCCTCATAATTTTATACACCTCAATCATGTCCCCCCTCAATCTCCTCTGCTCCAAGGAAAATAATCCCAGTCTATACAATCTCTTGTCATAACTAAAACTCTCCAGCCCAGGCATCATCCTGGTAAATCTCCTCTGCACTCTCTCTAGTGCAATCACATCCTTCCTATAATGCGGATTCCAGAATTGCACGCAATACTCTAGCTGTGGCCTAACCAGCATTTTATACAGTTCCAGCATAACCTCCCTGCTCTTATTTTCCATGCCTCAGCTAATAAAGGCAAGTGTCCCATATGCCTTCTTAACTGTATCTACCTGTCCCTCTACCCTAAGGGACCGGTGGACATGCACACCAAAGTCCCTCTGATTCTCGGTACTTCCCAGGGTCCTACCATTCATCGTGTATTCCCGTGCCTTATTTATACTGCCCAAGTGCATCACCTCACCCTTATCTGGATTAAATTTCATTTGCCACTGATCAGCCCATCTGACCAGCCTGTCTATATCCTCCTGTAATCTAAGGCTAGCCTCCTCACTATTTACCACTCCACCAATTTTCGTGTCATCCGTGAACTTACTGATCAACCCTCCTGCATTCAAATCTAAATCGTTTATATATATATATCACAAGCAGCAAGGGACACAACACCGATCCCTGTGGAACCCCACTGAACACAGGCATTCAGTCGCAAAAACACCCCTCAACCATCACCCTCTGCTTCCTGCCACACAGCCAATTCTGGATCCAATTTGCCAAATTGCCTTGGATCCCATGGGCTCTTACCTTCATTATCAGTCTCCCATGCGGGACCTTATCAGAAGTAAACTACATTAAATGCATTGCCCTCATCGACACACCTGTTCACCTCTTCAAAAAATTCAGTCACATTGGTCAGATGTGACCTCCCCTTAACAAAACCATGCTGACTATCCTTGATTAATCCCTGCCTCTCCAAGTGTAGATTAATTCTGTCCCTCAGAGTTGCTTACAATAGTTTCCCCACCACTGAGGTTAGATTGACTGGCCTGTGTTTCCCTGGTTTATCCCTTCCTCCCTTTTTGAATAATGGTACCACATTGGCTATCTTCCAGTCCTCTGGCACCTCCCCAAAGAGGTATTTAAAATTATTGCCAACGTCCCTGCTATCTTCTCCCTTGCCTCACTCAACAGCCTGGGATACATCTCATCTGGGCCTGGAGATCTATCTACTTTTAAGCCTGCCAGACCACTTAGAACCTCCCTCCCTCTCTATGCTGATTTCTTTAATTATATCAGTTCTTCTGATTTCCATACCCACGTTGTCCCTCTCACTTGTGAACACCGACACAAAGTATTCATTTAGAACCCCACCTCCAGCTCCACATACAAATTACCGCTATGGTCCTTAATGGGCCCTACTCTTTCCTTAGTTATCCTCTTACTCTTAAAGTATTTGTAAAATAACTTTGCACTTTCCTTTATTTTACCTGCCAATGTTTTTTCATGCCCCCTTTTTGCTCTCCTAATTTCCTTTTAAAGTTCCCCCCTACACATTTTATACTTCTCTATGGCTTCCGCTGTTTTGAGCCCTCGGTATCTGCCAGGAGCCTCCCTTTTCCTCTTTATCCAATCCTGTATATCACTCGGCATCCAGGGTTACCACTTCTAGTTGTGTAATCTTTAACATAAAATATATTCCAATATGCTCCATAAAACAAAATGGACCAAGAGACAGCAGTGGTGGATTTACAGTTAGTGGGGCCCTGTGCTCAGCTTAGCTTTTTGGCACCCCCCAGCCCCCCCTCCATGGACTTGACAGGCGAAGCCAAGAAAATACACTAATCGATCAGTGTTTCTTCACTTGTAAAACTATGCCTGTATGAACGATGCCTTGTTGAAATCCAAGCTTACCTCTTGTCTGAATGATGGTAAAGATGCGACATGAGGTAAGCAAACATGGAACTTGCTGATGAGAAAAGCCAAAAACCAAGGACAGATTATACATAGAGAGGGAGAGAGTGTCTGCAGTTAAGAAAGGGAAGCTGACTAGTTGCTTATTCGAACATCGCTATGTCAGTCTGTTGATATAATTTTGTTCAGAGATGGAGCCAGCAGACTGGAGCCCCCCTCCTGTGCCAACAGTTTACTCAGGCAAAACAGCACTGGCAACACAACTGTTACCTAGGAGACCCGAGAATCATTGCACTTTACTGAGATCTCATCACTCAGTGGAATATCCCATAACAATGTTGTTCAGTGGAAGAGAATGAGCTTCTGTTGTGGTTTCAGGCTGGCCCGTGTTACAATCATTTAAATTAAAATCAAATTAAAACTCAGCTTGAGGTCAATGTTTCAATCTTTGACCAAACTGGCCAAGGTTTTACTGATACTCCTCTCCCTATCAAAGCTTGCTGATTATTAAGGGAGAATAGGAATGTGTGTCATTGAGGCCCTGGGACTACCCAGCAGCTTCCCTCCAACACCTGACCACGGTCCATTTTCTAATCCGGTTTCTGGTGTCTCTCTGCTGGACACGATGACTGGAGTGAGAGCCAAGGAATGATTCTGAAGATGTGACTATCAAACCAGCTGATAGGATGTAGCCCAGAGCAGTGTCAGGTGAATCTGTCTCTATTTATTTCCTGTCATTGAGTCTAACTTGGCATTATTGAGGTAAGAAGCTAGCCGTAAGCATGTGTGTGGGCTACAATTCCTCCTGTCCCAGCATGGTGGGCTGCTACTTTTAAAATTGCCTCCATAGCCATAACAAAATTTAAAGACTTGCAAATATATAGCACCTTTCACCACCTGCAGGAGTCCCAAAATCTGTACATCCAATGAAGTATTTTTGAAGCAGGAGTGTGGGAAACACCTCAGGTGATTAAATGGGTGAAGGAAAATCCCTGAGGGAACTTGTAGCTCTCCCATGTAGCTCTTGTAGCAAAACTGTAAACCCCTTTTATTTTGTCAACCTATTATTTTGTTGTGTGTAAACCATCCATGTGCTCATTATTCCCTGTGCCATCCACCACCACCCCACTTCACCCAAGTCTGTGGTGCACCTGTCCTGGTGCTCTCTGCATGCCTCCCCCCGCAGGCCCAGGGAGACCCCCCGCCCCCACCCCACCACCACCACCTGTTACCCTTCCCTGTGCCCCCTGCCCCTCATCCCATCCCCATGATAGGTTAAATCTTTTGTTATGTTCCTGGAACTATTGCTAATACTGGATTTCTGCAGTGATCCTGGCAAAATAATTTAGAGCCAAGAACTGTTGCTGAAGGATGTGACTTGTTTGAAAGTGGTTTGGAGGCTTGATGCAACAGTTTGTAAACCAGTTGGCAGCTGCTTTATGTGAAGGGATCACTGTCTTTCACGTACTTCCT
Organism: Carcharodon carcharias; assembly: GCF_017639515.1. NCBI lineage: Eukaryota > Metazoa > Chordata > Chondrichthyes > Lamniformes > Lamnidae > Carcharodon > Carcharodon carcharias. Next base: position 20,070,749 of record NC_054485.1, on the reverse strand, counting down.
CTTTGCTGCTATGGTCATGGCTACATTGTCTCACATCATGTCCTCAATTTATTTACAAATTGTATACTTTCAAAACTGACTGTACCTAAAGCAAACCCTCTTATGGCTGGGTATTGAACTGAATGTTCCCTAACCTTAGCTCAATCGTTAGTAGTTCTTTAATCTATGAGCTCATGTTGCAAAGAAAGGAGAGCCCAGGAGAGGCTATTAAAGTCCCCAGAACACAAAATAGGACAGAGTGCTTGGAAAGGGCTAGGAATCTAACTTCAAGCACATCAGATAAAGGGACGACAATGAGAAAGGGGATGGGAAATACTGGACTGAAGGTGCAGTATACGAAATAAGGTAAATGAGCTTGTGGCGCAGATTGAAATTGGCAGGTGTGATGCGGTTGGCATCACGGAGACATGGGTGCAAGGGGATCAGGACTGGGAGCTAAATATCCAATGATATACATCCTGTCGAAAAGATAGGCAGGTTGGCAGAGGGGGTGGGGTTGCTTCGTTAGTAAGAAATGAAATTAAATTGATAGCAAGAAATGATGTAGGGTCAGATGATGTAGAATCTGTGCGGGTAGAATTGAGGAACCACAAAAATTAAAAAAAACCAAAATGGGAGTTCTGTACAGACCTCCAAACAGTACTCAGGATGTGGGGCACAAGATACACCAGGAGATAGAAAAGGTGTGTGAGAAAGGCAAGGTTACAGTGATCATGGGGGATTTCAATATGCAGGTAGACTGGGAAAATCAGGTTGGTAGTGGACCCCAAGAAAAGGCATTTGTAGAATATCTACGAGATGGGTTTTTGGAGCAGCTTGTGGTGGCGCCCACTAGGGAACAGGCAATTCTAGATTTAGTGATGTGTAATGAGGCAGATTTGATAAGGGAGCTTAAGGTGAAGGAACCCTTAGGAGGCAGTGACCATAATATGATAGAATTTACCCTGCAATTTGAGAGGAAAAAGCTGGAATCAGATGTAACGGCATTACAGTTGAATAAAGGCAACTACAGAGGCATGAGAGAGGAACTGGCCAGAATTGACTGGGAGATGAGCCCAGCAGGAAAGACAGTGGAACAGCAATGGCAGGAGTTTCTGGGAGTAATTTGGGAGACACAGCAAAAATTCATCCTTAGGAAGAAGAAGCATACTAAAGGGAGGACGAGGCAACCATGGCTGACAAGGGAAGTCAGGGACAGCATAAAAGCTAAAGAGAAAGCATACAATGCAGCGAAGAGCAGTGAGAAACCAGGGGATTGGGAAGCCTACAAAGACCAACAGAGGACAAATAAAAAAGAAATAAGGAGGGAGAAGATTAAATATGAGGGTAAACTAGCCAGTAATATAAAAGAAGATTGCAAGAGTTTTTTTAGATATATAAAGGGTAAGAGAGAGGCAAAAGTAGACATTGGGCCGCTGGAAAATGACGCTGGAGAAGTAGTAGTGGGGAACAAAGAAATGGCGGAGGAACTGAATAGGTACTTTGCATTAGTCTGACAAATCTGTTAGAATTCTTTGAGGAGGTAACGAATAGGTTAGACAAAGGAGAGCCAATGGATGTTATCTACTTGGACTTCCAGAAGGCCTTTGACAAGGTGCCGCACAGGAGGCTGCTCAGTAAGATAAGAGCCCATGGTGTTAGAGGCAAGGTACTAGCATGGATAGAAGATTGGCTGTCTGGCAGGAAGCAGAGAGTGGGGATAAGGGTGTCCTTCTCAGGATGGCAGCTGGTGACTAGTGGAGTTCCGCAGGGGTCAGTGTTGGGGCCACAACTTTTCACTTTATACATTAATGATCTAGATGAAGGAACTGAGGGCATCCTGGCTAAGTGTGCAGATGATACAAAGATAGGTGGAGGGACAGGTAGTATTGAGGAGATGGGGAGGCTGCAGAAGGATTTCGACAGGTTAGGAGAATTGTCAAAGAAGTGGCAGATGGAATACAACATGGGGAAGTGTGAGGTCATGCACTTTGGTAGGAAGAATAGAGGCATAGACTATTTTCTAAATGGGGAGAGAATTCAGAAATCTGGAGTGCAAAGGGACTTGGGTGTCCTAGTCCAGGATTCTCTTAAGATTAACTTGCATGTTGAGTCGGTAGTTAGGAAGGCAAATGCAATGTTGGCATTTATTTCGAGAGGACTAGAATATAAAAGCAGGGATGTGCTGCTGAGGCTTTATAAGGCTCTGGTCAGACCACATTTAGAATATTGTGAGCAATTTTTGGCCCCATATCTCAGGAACGATGTTCTGACCCTGGAGAGGGTCCAGAGGAGGTTCATGAGAACGATCCCAGGAATGAAAAGCTTAACATATGAGGAACGTTTGAGGACTCTGGGTCTATACTCGACGGAGTTTAGAAGGATGAGGGGGGATCTGATTGAAACTTACAGGATACTGAAAGGCCTGGGTAGAGTGGACGTGGGGAAGATGTTTCCATTAGTAGGAGAGACTAGGACCCGAGGGCACAGCCTCAGAGTAAAGGGAAGACCTTTTAGAACAGAGATGAGGAGAAACTTCTTTAGCCAAAGAGTGGTGAATCTTTGGAATTCATTGCCACAGAAGGCTGTGGAGGCCAGGTCATTGAGTGTATTTAAGACCGAGATAGATAGGTTCTTCATTGGTAAGGGGATCAAAGGTTATGGGGAGAAGGCGGGAGAATGGGTTTGAGAAACTTATCAGCCATGATTCATTTGCGGAGCAGACTCGATGGGCAGAATGGCCTAATTTCTGCTCCTATGTCTTATGGTCTTGTGGTCATATTTGCAGGTCTCCATGTTAGGATCACCCGCCTCCTTAGTTCTCTTATCATATGTACCATGGCATCAATTTTAGGCATCTTGTTGAGTGAAATTTTCCATTTTGAGGCACATTTCAGTTTTTTTACAGGTGGCATTGTGCTGATCCTGCAAGACATATATGTATGCGACTGAGGTGCTCATACACAACATATTCAAATGTATCCTAAAGATAACCAAACTGTTTCAGCAGTCTGGTTGAGAGAGTTTCGAAGCTCAGTTCGCAAATTAATGTTAAACTGGCATTTACTCAGGTTGTCAGTGGAACAGTAGAGGTATGGCCAGCATCTTGGTTTTCAAACATGGTGGCTCTAAATAAGGACTGGCATTCTGAGATAATGCAAAACCCTAGGCCATATTCAAAACCATTTTTTGAAGCAACAAACTTTGCTATGTCAGTTGTAATTCTAGCATGCTTTACCTTGCTTTAATTCCTGATTTTAAACATCTCAAAGTAAATGGATAAAATGTTTGTAGACTACTAAACGAAAATGAGAAATCCTGATCTAAATCATTTTACTTTATAGCAATTGTTTCAAGCTCTTTACTAGGTCACCAGTCACACTGTTTACTTGGGATGTGTTAGAGTTGGAGTTACGTTAATCCAGTGGTTGGGGGTTGCTGTAGCCTAATGTTTGAGGGGGTTACAGTAGTTCAGTCATTGGGAGTTACAGAAGCCCAATGGTTGGGAGTTGTTAGCCCAGTGGCTGTGGGTTACATTAGTCCAGTGGCTGAGGTTACGTTAGTCAGATTATTAAAGATACAATTGTCCAGTGATTATGGTACTGGACTAGTAAACCTGACTTTGAATCCCATCATGGCAAGACAGGAAGTTGAACTTAACAGGAACACAGGCAGCCATTCAGTCTCTTGAGCATGTTCTGCCATTCAGTTAGGCAATGGCTGACAAGTACCCCAACTTAATTTATCTTGTTTTTGCTCCATGTCCATTGATACCCTTAACTGACAAATCTATCAGTCTCTGTTTAAAAACCCAACTGATTCTAGCCCGCCGGAGACGCCTCTCCACACTGTGTGATTAACTCTTAATGCCCCCTGATTATAAATAGGCCACCAGGGATGGGCAACAAATGTTGCCTTGCTAGAGTTACCTGCATCCCAATAGCAAATGACTTTAAAAACATACAGTTCACCCTGGCCTTCAATGTACTACATGTGAGGTGGAAATCATCTGTGTCACATCACCACCTATCCCATCTCACTAAACCTGGCTAAACTTTTACTTCTCGCTGAACTCAGCAACAGTGCTGATAATTCCTCGCCTCATGCAGCCATGAGGAAAGCCATCATGCCTGTGCAGGCTTTCTGAATGGGCAATCCAATAAATTCCACTCCTGTGCTCTTTCCCCATAGCACAGCAAATATTTCCTTTCTAAATATTTATCCAATTCTCTTTTGGAAGTCATTATGGAATCTGCTTCTGCCACTCTTTCAGGCAGTGCGTTCCAGATCACAACAATTTGCTATGTTTAAAAAAAGTTTCTCGTGTCACGTCCAATTGTTTTGCCAATTATCTTAAATCTACGTCCTTGGTTATCAATCCTTCTGGCATTGGAAACAGACTAAATAGGAAGAAGTTATCATAGAGTAGCTCTCTATTAAATCTTATTTAAACCATCCATGCTGGGGAACAATTCCAGCTTCTACAATCTCTCCGATCATCCTTAGTAACATGCTGGCAAATCTCCTCTAGAAAGTCTGAACTCCAGAACTTCACATTTTCCTGGCACTAATTGCTATCCCAGTTTCTCTGCATTGTTTTTACTTGGCCACTTGTGTCCTAGATTGTAACATAGTGAGGAACTTTACTTCTTTAATCCCTTCCAATCTACCCCCCTTACACTGTTGTGAACTATTTGGATCTAATCCTCCAGAAAGAAGGGACTCTGGGATTGGGATTCAAATCTGATCCTCTTCAATTTGTCTGTTTGGTAATCATATGTTCTTTTTCGATCTGATTATTATGGCCTGGAAGCAGATTTAGTAGTAACTTTCAAAAAGAATTAGATATATATTTGGAAAGAGCTGGGGGTATATAACTAATTGGATAGCTCTTTCAAAGAACTGTCACAGGCATGATGGGTAACATGGCCTCCTTCTGTGATGTTGTCTTGCGACAGCTTTTTAGGGTGTTGGTGAGACCACATCAGGAGTAGTGTGTGCAGTTTTGGTCTCCAGATTTAAGAAAAGATGTACTTGCATTGAGGCAATACGGTGAAGGTTCACTAAGTTGGTCCCTGGGATGAGGGGGTTGTCTATGATGACAGATTAAGTATATTGGGTTTATATTCTCTGGAGTTTAGAAGAATGAGAGGCGATCTCATTGAAACCTACAAAATTCTGAAGGAACTTGATAGAGGAAACACAGAGATTGTTTCTGCTGCTCTGGGAATCTAAAACACAGTGGCATAGTCTCATGATACGGAGCCGAGGACTGAGATGAGAAATTGCTTCAATCAAAGCGTTGTTTATCTTTGGATTTCCCAGAGGGTTGTGGATCCTCCATAAGTTAATACATTTAAGGTTGGGATAGACAGATTTTTGATCTCTCAGGGAATTAAGGGATATGGGGAGCGGGTGGGAAAATGAAGTTGAAGCTTAAGATTATCCATGATCGTTATGAATGGCGGCACAAGCTCGATGGGCCATGTGTTCTACTCCTCCTATTTCTTGTGTTCCTGTATCTTGAACACAGGTTTCGTTTGCAAACATTCTGCAGTGCTTTCCGCCCACACTCAGTGTGAAGAAATTGTAGCTTTTAGGTGAAGCAAGTAAACTGAAAATAAATGCTGAGTGCTAAAAAAGACATTGTTGATCAGTGTAAGTGAATGGCTTAGGGGACCTGCTGTATGTAATTGCATTTATCAGATGTGATGTCTTTCAATGCAGCTGATGGCTTGCTGGTATCATTGTTCAGTGTCAAGTATTGGCCCACAGTGTCTACACAGGATAGTATTGAAGCCAGCAGAGTGCCACACAAGGCTGAATAGCCAGTTTTAAAGCAGCTGGGTAGAAAACTGAGTATAGATTCCAAAAATGTACAGAAACAGCCCAAATCTGGCACCTTGGGGTAATTGTAGAGCAATTTACAATTTAAAGTGGCTTGAGGGATTCCACCAGAATAGTGTATGGGCTCTGAAGTAGAGACATAAGCTGTGATAAAGGGTTGATCCTAACAAAATCCAGTGCAAGCATTCTAACCAATCCAAGAGCCAGTTCCTAGCTACTGGACAAACTTTGGCGACATAAGGAATCCCTGCATTTTTCGAGGGTACGGTGGTTAGTCGGTAATGCTCCGTAGGCTGGAGAGGTGTGCCCTCCAGCCCAACAGACCCCCCTTTTTCTTTTTGATCCAGGAGATCAAGACCAGTTATCTCCTGTACCTCGCCAGTCTCAGCATTCAGCTGTCTCCACGACGATTTATGTTTGGTGACCCAAAAGCAAAGTACTGCATTTGCTGGAAATCTGGTTTAAAGACAGAAAATGCTGGAAACACTCAGGTCAGGCAGCAAATGGGGAGGTCTCTGATAAAGTGGAAGGCAGGATTGATGACATGGCAAAAAGGATGATGGTAAAAGGCAAATCTAGGTGGTATTGGGACAAATATAGAAACAAAAGTTCAATTTAGAGGAACTGTAAGTCGCAACATCAGAATCATCACCAGCTCACCCTTTCTGGGGATGGGGAAGGAGTAGTGGTTATGAACTTTTTCACTTATTGCCCTTGAGATGGTGGTAGTGAAAGTGGTAGGTGGCTTTCTTGAACACCGCTGTCCATGTGGTGCGGGTGCAATTACAGTGCTTTTACGGGGGTAGTTCCAGGATTTTGACCCAGCAACAGTGAAAGAATGGCAATATATTTCCAAATCAGGATGGTGTTTGCCTTGGAAGGAAACCTGCATGTGGTGCAGGAGCTTGCTGCTGCCCTTATTCTTCTAGGTGGTGGAAGTTGCAGGTTTGGAGGGTGTTGTTGAAGAAACCTTGATGAGTTGCTGCAGTGCATAAGGTTACACAATGCAGCCATTGTGTGCTGGTGGTGGAGGGAGTGAATCTGACATTGATTTCAACAGTGTTGAGCCCTGAGGCTTGTGTTGTAGCAGGAACAGTACAGGAGGCAGAGGCCGGAACAGAGGCAGGACCATCTGCTGTAGCACCTTTGGACCAGACTGTCTTCCACTTGCAAAGATGACAAACACACTGGGGTAAGTCCAAACATGTTTCTAATCTCACACATCTGTTCTACCGAACAATCGCCTTAAACCTTTTCTTCAAGCAATGCTTCCTGTCATAATCTAGCAACTCTTTGTTGAGAGAACCTGCTAGTTATTTTTGATAGTGGGCTGCCCCACCCATTCGACCTTCACTGTTGTATTGTCTCTGTTTCAGTGACTATAACATTTAATTTGGTTTGCTGTGGTTTACTTACTTTTGCCTTGCAAAATAGAAACTCTTCATTATCAGTCAAAAAAAAAGAAAAAATAAAGATACCCATTCTCTACAATTCAATCTTACACTACCAAAATATCTCTTTCGGCCTCCACATGATCTCTTCATTTCTCCTTTGTGCACACATGCTTCTTCTGGGAAGTGAGTGATTTTAGGAGTCACCATTTTCAGAAAATGGTGGCGATTATTTTAAACTGGTCCAGCCAAGTGTTATTGCTGCCCAGCCTCCTGTATCAAAGCCAGTAATGGTTTGTCTTTCTTTACCCACAGGTGACAGTGACCACGATCCTGTAACTAGGGAGAGCAGCGTGCATCAGCCACAGCAGACTGATGTGACCGACCTCAGTGAAAGTGGTTCACAGCCCAGATCTCCTCAATCAAGGCCGGCTTCGCCATACAGTGAAGCCCTGCCTCGAGAACCCCAGAGTGACCTGGAGAAGGATATAATCGCACTCCAGGATGTTCAGAGTTCTATCCTGGCCTCCGATTATCCCAACCTGGAGGAGCCAGTTATCAAAGGCATTCAAAAGTTGGAGCATAACATGAACAGTGTGATTCAGGAGGTCTCAAGTACCCTGACTGCCCTCAATTACACCCTCGGGCAGATTCTACGGTCTCCTGCAGTCACCAATAGAATGGACAAGAATAAAAGCAGCAAAATGCAAGATGAAGTACCTCTAGAGCAATTTTAGGGACATGCACATGACAGGAGTTGCCTAACTCTCAACTGGTCATAAAGTCTCAAGAAAACATAATTTGGCATTCAGAAATCTTTCTTTTTCCAGTTTATTTTTTTTCTTCTTCCCAATGAGTTGTGCTTGCCCTCAGGGCCTGGGAGTTTTACCCCTTCACATCTCTTTTTATTATTAAAGGTCACAGTCTCCAGGAAAAAATAAATGCAGGCTTAACGTCAACGTTTTATCTGGCTGTCTATATGCATCTATCGCCATTCCCTGGTCAGGTTCTAATATCGCATCTGGTACAGTGCGGAGAGAAGTAGGGGTGCTTTAGTGTTGAAGTCTGACACACACAAGAGTTGGAAGGCAGGGAACCTTACTCTGTGATCTAAGCAATGCTCATGCTGGACAGCCAGAACTGTATAATGTTCCATTTGCTACATCCTGATGAGCACAAAATAACCACCTCAGCTCCTGACAGTTAGTCGCTGCCACCAACTTTTATTTTGTGCCAGGTATCTTCTGAGCAGGTCTAATGAGATAATGGTTGATCAAATAAATGTGTTAAGAGATATCTGAAGCGGGACTGGGAGCCATAATGGAGAGCTAGGGTACAATGGAGCAAATGGGTTTTCCTCATCCTTGAACTATGTTCTGAACCATAGTTTTGCCTCCTGAACCAACAAGCCATGTACACTAAATAAGACGTGTATGACATGCAGCAGGCCTAAGTCACAGGGTAATATGTGCACATTGCACAAATCATGCCTGAACACAAAGCAGCCACAATCTAAGCCAGAAAAGTGGCTAACTCATTAATGCTATGGTTTAGCACTGAAATGTCCAGCTAATGAATGGGGTGAGAATGCATTTGACATTCCAGATTGGAAGTCTGTTGACTGTAAGCTAATGCCTGCGGGCAGGGTTTTCCTTTTTCACGTTGAGTTGGTGTGGATTCTGCATCTCAGACATTTGGGTTGCAGTAGAGCAGATCTGTTTTGTTTCTAGTTACTTATGTTCCACAAAAGGATTCTGCACCGCAAAGCTCTTCTGACAAAGGGAGTGAACCCTGACCTGCTGGAATCTCCAATTCCTCCAGGAGGCAACCATGAGGAACTCCAGGAGTTAACAGTGCGAGGACTCCACGAGTGAACTGTGTGGGCCCTATATATTGGGCTGGGTGTATTCTTCTTCCAACTGCCTCCCTTATGGACTCTCCTCATTCTTAGGACGTGCGTTTCTGATATTTGGATGTTCCCTCAAATGTCTGGGAGGCAGAGAATGTGTTTCACCAATCTTGTGGAGAGAAGTTAGTTTTATGGTAACAAGGATGAAAATTATTGCTTAATGGCAAAAGAACTGGTGGAGAAGAAGGAAAATAGATGTGGAGTTTTTTTTCACACAGCAAGTTGTGATCTGGAATGCACTGCCTGAGTCAGAAGGTTTTGCGGGTTCAAGCCCCACTCCAGGACCTCAGCACCTAATCCAGACTGACACTCCCAAAGGGACTACTGTAATGTCAGAGGCACTAACTTTTGGGTAAAACATTAAGACTTGGTCCAGTTTGCCCTCTCAGCTCAGAGGTCTCTCCCTCTTCCCTTCCTAACAGCACTGTGAGTGTACCTACACCACATGGACCACAGTGGTTCAAGAAGTTAGCTCGTCACCACCTTCCCAAGGGCAGTTAGGGATGGGCAATAAATGCTGGCCTAGCCAGCGATGCCCAAATTGCATGAACAAATAAATTTTAAAAAGATGGATCTACCATGACACTGAAAGGAGGGCAAGGGAGTTCTGCCTGGTATCCTGGCTAAAACACCCTCTCAAGCAACAGCACCAGAGGTGCATCTCCTGGAATTATGCCATGTGTGAAGTGGAGAAGTCAACATACCTGTCCTGTGCAAGACAGCACAGGTTCAGAAGGACGGTTCTGGCGTCAGCGCCAGTGCAGTGTAAATTCACACTTTTAAGTCACACTTTAAGCAACATCTCACCCAGAGTCTAAAAGTCTCTTGACAGTTTTTAAGTAAGAAAATGCAGTGAAAAGAAGACAGGAACAATGTAAACATCATCGTGAAGATTTCCTCTGTAATATTTCTGCCAAAATCAAAAAATGTGCCCTCTTAAAATATCACCTGCTGCTCAGCCCCATTCTTGGGCCTCCTCTTCCCCACTTCCACCTGCTACAGTTCAGGAAACTGAAAAGAATTAAGTGTAGACAGTGTAAATTTTATTAGCTATTTAGGCACATTTGCCACATAAACTTCTCATATCTTGGTGTTCTCAAATCAGATATTCTAATCTCTTGTGCTTCTGTATGAAGCCAAAAACTGCAGCAAAGTTTGACCTGAAGTTGTCTAAACCAACCAATTTGTTCTTGTTCTTTTCTTGAATTGGCGAATATTTAGTATTGAGGAAGATCTCAGGATGGCCACCTCTCCTTCCTCTTCTCCATTACTTACTCTCCTGCACTCTCTGTTCTCCTACACTTGTCCACCTCCACCCCTCAAGTCTTTACTTCAGTCTCTGCCACAAACTCCTTTCCCTGTCCAATGATTCTATCACTTACTGCATCTATCTGAAGTTAAGCCAGATTGTGCACAACCTTGGTGTCATATGTGACTCTGAGATGAGCTTTCGACCACATATCTGCGCCATCACTAACTCTGTCTATTCCCATCTCCATAAGTGCCCAACTCTGTTCCTATGTCAGTTCATTTGCTGCTGAAACCCACATTCATGCTTTTGTTACCTCCTGACTTGACTATTCCAATGCACTCTTTGTCAGTCTCTGAAGTTCTACCCTCTGTGAACTTGGGGTTATCCAAAACCCTGCCGCCTGTTCTAACACACATCAAACCCCATTCACCCATTAATCCTGTCCTCACTATGTTTGGCTTCTGGTTAAGTAATGCTTCAATTTTAAAAATCTCATCCTTGTTTTCAAATCCTCCGTAGCCTCTCCCTTCCCTAATTCTGTCATATATACCCTCCAGCCTCTGAATCTTCTGAGATCTCTACGTTGCTCTAATTCTGGCTTCCTGAGCACTCCTGATATTATTTCCCCACTATTGGCAGCTGTGCCTTCAGCTGCCTAGGCCTTAAACTTCGGAACACCGTTCCTAAACCTTTTCACACTTCTCTAATTCTCCTTCAAAGACACTCCTTAATACCTAGTTCTTTGATCAAACTTTTGATCATCTGCCCTAATATCTCTTTATATAGCTAGGCATAAAATTTGTCTCCTGGGGAACCCCTTGGGACTTTATATTGCATCATAGGGACTATATAAATAATAGGTGCTGTTATTCCACCAGCCTACCTCTCCTTTCCTCCCTCACCTCCCTCTCTCTCAAACACTTGCCGAGAAGGAAACACCATGAACATAGACTTACAATATTTTCCTTTCCAGCTTCAGGCCTTTACCCTCTACCAACTACAGCTTACCCAGAATACACCCTCACACTTGCCACTTTACACTGACTTCTGTACTTTATGGATCATTTGTGAGCACATCACATTCACCTTCAAATCCCTCAATGACCCTGGCTCACCATACCTCTCTGATCTATTCTAGCTGTACATCTCTATCTTCACTCTCTGCTCCATTCATTCTGGGCTATAGTTTGTTTTCGTCATTCCCCCCTGGTTGGTCATTCTATCAGCCACAAGACTCTGTCTTTGGAAACTTTCTATTTGGTTCCCTCCCTCCATACTTTCATAACCCTCTCCTCTGGTTCCAAAACCCTTCTCTTTGACCTAGCCTCCTTTCAAAATTCTCTTCCCCTTTTTTCTTCCCCTCATGGTCTGCAAAGTGTTGCATGATGCTGCTGTCCCATGAGGATCACAATAGAAATGTAAATGCAGAGAATTACATAGAATTTTACAGCACAGAAACAGGCCATTCAGCCAATGTTTATGCTCCACATGAGCTGCCTCCACCTAGTTCAATTAACCTTATCAGCATATCTTGTTATTCATTTCTAATGTGCATATTTAGCTTCCTCTTAAATGCATTGTATTATTTATAAAACTTTTTGAAACTCCCTATTTATGAGGAGCATTGGTGTTAATATTCCCTTTCATGCTGTTTCTCACATCTCTATGTTTACAGGTGATGCGGCTATGACATCTTTTCAGATGGACTTTGATTTAGTTCTGGAAAATTTAAAAGATTTGAATATTCTTGCTGGTGAAGGGGAAGCTAGGATTGAGCACATCATGGGAGGAGCTCGGCTAAAGAGACCAGAACCTGTACCACTCACACTCTTCAAGAATGGGATTGTGATGTTTAATGGCCCATTCAGATCGTTTGATGAACCGTTAACACAGGTAAACCAGTGTGCACCATAAAATCTAATATAACCTACAATCTAACAGAACATACCTTGTATGACATGCCATTGGAAATCAGCAATAAACACACTGTACACAGAATTTATGTTATAACTGGTCCTTCATATTTATCTGTGAAGATAGTGGGACGTTGAAACAGCTGTTTTAAAAAAAAAGCACACAGGAACCCTTGGCTTTATAAATAGAGGCATAAAGTATACAAGCAAGGAAATTATGCTAAACTTTTATAAAACATTGGTTAAGCGCTATCCAGAGCATTGGTCCAATTTTGGGGGCTACACTTTTAGAAAGGATATCAAGGCCTTGGAGAGAGTGCAATGGAGATTTACTAGAATGGTACCAAGATTGAAATACCTCAATTACATGGCTAGACTGGAGAAACTGGGGTAGATCTCCTTACAGATTAAGGGGAAACTTGGTTAAGTGTTCAAAATTATGAGGGGTTTTGATAAGGGTGGATAGATAGAAACTTTGGAATGGGAGAAGGGTCAGTAACCAGACTGTATGGATTTAATCTAGGTTATACAGCGGGAGCCCTGCACTGTCAGAAGTCCCTTCTCTTGGATGAGATGTTATACTGAAGCCCTTTCTGCCCTCTCAAATGGAAGTATAAGATCCCATGGCACTATTTTAAAGAAGACCTGTCCTGACCAATATTCATCCCTCAATCAACATCACTAAAAAAAATTTATGATCTGTGTGTGGGAACCTGCTGTGTGGAAATTGCTGCATTCCCTGCATCACAACAGTCACACTTCAAAAGTACTTCATTGGCTGTAAGTGCCTGAGGTCATGAAAGATGCTCTATAAGTGCAAGCCGTTTGCCTTTTTTAATATAACTAGCAAAAAAAATTAGTACTCAACACATTATTATGATCTCTAATGCACTGCCTGAAAGGGTGGTGGAAGCAGATTCAATAGTGCCTTTCAAAAGGGAATTAGATAATTACTTGAAAAGGAAATTTGCAGGGCTTATGAAGGTGGTGTGAGGGTATGAGACTAATTGAATAGCTCCTTCACAGTGCCAACAAATGTATTGTGTGTTGAATGGCCTCTTTCTGTGCTGTACCATTTTATATACAAAGTGTATTATTATTGACTTAATGTAGGAGCATCAACAACCGTGTAAGTCTGAGGGTGTTACCCAGTTTTATATTACATGTTATTTCTGATCACAACTCACAATAGTGACTTAACAAAAACTATTTCTCTTTTTTTCTAATTGCTTGATCTCAGCACTGTATGCAAGATATCATGGATGGATATTTCCCTTCAGAGCTGCAGAACAGGTACCCAGAAGGAGTTCCAATTAAGGTAAAAGACTAAATAACAAAGTATTATTAGTGGAAAAACACAACTATACTTGATCAAATAACATCAAGAGCAAAACACTTTGTTGATTTAATTAACTCCTTTAACAGGATCTGCAGATTGTCGAGTTGTGAATTTTGAGGTTGCTTTTATACAGTATCTTTCACTGCTTCAGGGTGTCCTAAAGTGTTTTACAGCCAAATAAGTAATTTTAAAGTATGGAGAGTAATTTTTGTATTGGAGAGCTCATGGTACCAATTTGTGCCCAGCAAGGTCCCACAAACAACAATGAGATAATTGACTAGAAAATCTGTTTTGCTGATGTTGGTTGAGAGATAAATATTGGACAGGATACCCAGGGTAGATCTCTTTCTCTACTTCATAATAGTGACTGTGGGATCTTTTATGTCCACCATCTTGTTGGAAGGACAGGACCACAGACAATGCAGAATTTCTTCAGCATTTCTTCTGCACTGGGAGTATCAACCTGGAATTTATGCTCATGTCTCTGGAATGGGGCTCAAACCCACAACATCTGACTCAGAAGCATGAGTGCTACCCACTGAACCATGTTTTACACCTAATTAGAGGTGGTTCATCTAGATTAATGTTTTGATGGAGCATTTAAAGCGGTGGGGGGCGGTGTGTGTGAACAGCTGGATAGAATTGATTATCGCCCTTCTGTATTTGGGTGAGAAAAATGAAAGTCTCTACAGGATCAAGTTAGCTTCAAGATGAGGCTGTTGGCATTGGGATATTAGGACTCAGGCAACTCTCTGAAGCAGACTTGATAATGTTATGCTTTGGTCCTGATTTATTATTGGGAGTTGGAGGGATGAAAATGATACTGAAAGCTGGGAAGGTTCTACTCAGCTCCAGATAACCCTGCAACCAATGACTTAATGGGTGTCCTTATCAACAAAAAGATCACCAGTTCTCTGAGCTTGGATAAGTGGGGCTTGCTCACTGAGGCAGATAGGAAATTTTCTTGGACCTTTTAGCAGTTTGGAGACTTAAACTCAGGATAGGTTTCCATGCAGGTCATAAATAAATGATTGCAATGTTGGAATGGTAACATGGAGCTTTTAGTGAATTTTTTTCAGAAATGGGGAGAAACTTGTAAAGATCTTTCTCTTTAGTAGTTTCATACAGGTTGTCCTGTGTAGGAGGTGGTATGGCATTGTGTGTTCTTTTCTGCAATTCATGTGGCAGTAGTCACTCATAAGATGGAATCAATGACACCTACAAAATGAAACAAGAAAAAATCTGGCTTGAAAGTAAAAACATCAGCCAGGTTTCTCAGTACCGTTCACTGTCCAGCACCCCCCTCCCCACTCCCCCCTGGACCATACAGGGATATGGAGAGAAGTGAGAACAGAACCGGGCTCAACTAAGATGCCTTCTGGTGTTGAATAGCACACCATGGTCCTTGGCTGAAGAATGGTCACTGTGGATGAGCTATCAGAGTGTGGACCAGTACCCATGGAACTACTCCTCAGCACAACCAACTGACCTCAGCCCTGGAATCAGAATACTTCCTCACCAATCCTGTGAACGCTCGATGAACTTTGAGCAGCGTTATGTTATCAGGTTGATTAGTTTAGCTGATCTCATGAGCTATGGGCATAAGTTGAGTGCCTGGATTTATTTGTTTTACAGTCAACTACCTTACAATTGCAAGGAGCCAAGGATTAGAGCATGTTGGGGATTATGGTTATAGGTGTATTGGGCCAGCCACAAGGCAGGATGAAGGCGCAATATTCCTCTATTTGGGAGGAATAATTTTTTTGGAAAATGATTTCATTCCGAAAGGTCTGTGGGAGGCACCACAAGTGCAGTGAAGCCACATCTAACCTGCAATGGTCTTTGTGGTTTGTGGCCTAAATAGGTAACTGACAGGAGAGATGTGGTCTTTCGGGACAGGCGGTTACATGCAGAATTCCCCGGCGTGGGACAGACAATAGAAGGGAGTCGTATCCCCAGAGTCTCAGCACAGCAAGATTCCAAGGTTCTAAAGGAGACGAGTGAAATTCCAGGTGGGTGTGAGTGGACAATTGTATCTGGATGAAATGTAGCGGGATATTCGCTCAGGCTGTTTAGAGACAGGCACCAGACTTTGGAAAACTGGCTGGCGCCTCATCTGCTGAAGTATTTTCACTGGTTGTGCCTGTTTGACATCATAAACACTGAAGAACTTTTCGGAGTAGTAAAATGGTCAGCAATCCTACCCCTTTTTCATAGATCAACCTAAGTCACCCATCTTCTCACTGCCTCCTCAAACTTCTCTGGAAATATATCAAGTTGGAGCTGAAATTAAACTTCTGTGGGACACAAAATTGACGGAAGCGCATTGGTACATTTGCCCACTGAACATTTGCCTGCCACAAACCCTGCTCCTTATACAACTCCTCCACCATGCACACACACCTGATTTTTCTTATCCATTGAAATTGATGAAAAGGAGAATTCTGAACTGCTCCCAGCTGATAGAAACTAGACTTCACCAGCTTAAAAGAGGCAAAGGATATTGGTCCCTGAAATCGGCTGTGACTGCACCTGTGTTATGCCAGTCTCCTGCCCCAGGGCCTGCCAAAGTCATTCCCATATAACAGCAACTTGCATTGAACTAGCATCTTTAACTGTAGGACCCCATTCAGGAGCCTGCAGGTTTATGATTCTTTTACATGAGATTTATGAGAAAATACACAGGATATGCAAGTTCCATTGATAAGATTTTATTGTATCTTCAAGACAGATTCAAAACTATCACTACCACACAATCTAATGGTAATTATAAAAACAATACAATGTGAACAATATATCAGTAATGTTACAAAAGATAACTGTACATACAGTGACCAATGGATCATCAGTCCAGTGTTAGTTATTGGTTCCCGCCAGGTTAAGTTGCTGCTTTCTGGGCTTAACAAAGAGTTACACATAAGGAGTTATAGATACTATCAACCTGAGTCAAACAAATTAGTCGTTGAACTTTCAGTTCTAGTTGATTGGCCAAATCTTGATGCCAGGCATGTCCAACATATGGCCCATGGGCCGGAAGTGGCCCTCAAAGCCCCGCGATGTGGCCCCCAGAGACAGTTTACAAAATCCGGGTCAAACAAATAGGTTTGAATGGGAGTTCCTGCATGGAGCTGCTCCGCTAATCACAGACTGTTTCCCTGCCGTGTTGTGAGCTTATCAGCAGCAAATGTGGGACAGAAACAATTTGTGACTGGAGGAGCAGCAAATACCAACTGCAGTGCGTTCGGGGTCCGGGGATCCCAGGGGTGGGGAGCTGAGAGCCAGGGAGCACAGAGCTGAAGATGCTGGGAACTGGGGACCAGCCGTCCAGATTGGAGAACTAGGCAGCAGGAGCAGGGCCCACAGGCATCTGGGTAGGTGAGCGACTGGAGACTGCGTGAGAGAGTGCATGTGGGGGGAAGAGAGAGAGAGAAAGAGAGAGAGAATGTGAGGGGAGAGAGAAAAAGAGAGTGTATGAGGACGGTGAGAAAGTGTGTGAGAGAGGAGTGTGTGTGTGTGAGAATGGAAAGAGGGAGAAAGAGAGAATGTGGGAGGGGCAAGAGAGAATGTATGCAAGTAGGGAGGGAGAGAGTGTGTGAGGGGGGGAGAGTGTGTGAGAGGCGGTAGAGTGTGTGAGAGGGGGGAGAGTGTGTGAGAGGGGGGAGAGTGTGTGAGAGGGGGGAGAGTGTGTGAGAGGGGGGAGAGTGTGTGAGAGGGGGGAGAGTGTGTGAGAGGGGGGAGAGTGTGTGAGAGGGGGGAGAGTGTGTGAGAGGGGGGAGAGTGTGTGAGAGGGGGGAGAGTGTGTGAGAAGGGGGAGAGGGGGCGAGAGTGCGTGACAGGGGGAGAGGGGGCGAGAGTGCGTGACGGGGGGAGAGGGGGCGAGAGTGCGTGACGGGGGAGAGGGGGCGAGAGTGCGTGACGAGGGGAGAGGGGGCGAGAGGGCGTGACGGGGGAGAGGGAGAGAGGGCGAGAGGGCATGAAGGGGAGAGGGCGAGAGTGCGTGAGGGTAGGGAACGAGCGTGCAAGAGGGCGTGCGAGAGGGGAGGGAGCGAATGTGCGAGAGAGCGTGCGTGAGCGGAGTGAGTGAGCGTGCATGAGGGGAGGGAGCGAGTGTGCGAGAGAGGGTGCGTGAGAGGAGGCAGAGAGCATGCATGAGTGGAGGGAGCGTGTGCATGAGGGGAGGGAATGAGCATGCGAGAGAGTGCATGAGGGGAAGGATCGAGCGTGCGAGAGGGCATGCGTGAGAGAACGAGCGTGCAAGAGGAGAGGATCGAGCATGCAAGAGAGCGTGCGTCAGGGGAGGGAACGAGTGTGTGAGTGTGTGTGAGAGGACAGAGAGAGTGTGCGTGAGAGGAGAGAGAGAGAGACAATGTGAGAGGGGAGAGAGAGAGCGTGTGAGAAGGGAGAGAGAGAGCGTGTGAGAGGGGAGAGAGAGAGCGTGTGAGAGGGGAAAGAGAGAGCGTGTGAGAGGGGAGAGAGAGAGCGTGTGAGAGGGGAGAGAGAGAGCGTGTGAGAGGGGAGAGAGAGAGCGTGTGAGAGGGGAGAGAGAGAGCGTGTGAGAGGGGAGAGAGAGAGCGTGTGAGAGGGGAGAGAGAGAGCGTGTGAGAGGGGAGAGAGAGAGAGCGTGTGAGAGGGGAGAGAGAGAGAGTCTGTGAGAGGGGAGAGAGAGAGAGTCTGTGAGAGGAGAGAGAGAGTGTCTGTGAGAGGAGAGAGAGAGTGTGTGCGTGAGAGGAGAGAGAGAGAGTGAGCGTGCGTGAGAGGAGAGGGAGAGAGTGAGCGTGCGTGAGAGGAGAGGGAGAGAGTGAGCGTGCGTGAGAGGAGAGGGAGAGAGTGAGCGTGCGTGAGAGGAGAGGGAGAGAGTGAGCGTGCGTGAGAGGAGAGGGAGAGAGTGAGCGTGCGTGAGAGGAGAGGGAGAGAGTGAGCGTGCGTGAGAGGAGAGGGAGAGAGTGAGCGTGCGTGAGAGGAGAGGGAGAGAGTGAGCGTGCGTGAGAGGAGAGGGAGAGAGTGAGCGTGCGTGAGAGGAGAGGGAGAGAGTGAGCGTGCGTGAGAGGAGAGGGAGAGAGTGAGCGTGCGTGAGAGGAGAGGGAGAGAGTGAGCGTGCGTGAGAGGAGAGGGAGAGAGTGAGCGAGCGTGAGAGGAGAGGGAGAGAGTGAGCGTGCGTGAGAGGAGAGGGAGAGAGTGAGCGTGCGTGAGAGGAGAGGGAGAGAGTGAGCGTGCGTGAGAGGAGAGGGAGAGAGTGAGCGTGCGTGAGAGGAGAGGGAGAGAGTGAGCGTGCGTGAGAGGAGAGGGAGAGAGTGAGCGTGAGTGAGAGGAGAGGGAGAGAGTGAGCGTGCGTGAGAGGAGAGGGAGAGTGAGCGTGCGTGAGAGGAGAGGGAGAGAGTGAGCGTGCGTGAGAGGAGAGGGAGCAAGTGTGCGAGGGAGCGTGCGTCATGGGAGGGAGAGAGCGTGCGAGAGAGCGTGCGTGAGGGGAGAGAGAGCGCGTGCGTGAAGGGTGGAAGTGAGCGTGCGAGAGAGCGTGCATGAGGGGAGGTAGCGAGCGTGCGTGAGGGGTCGGAGCGAGCGTGTGAGAGAGCCTGCTTGAGGGGAGGGAGCGAGCGTGCGAGATGGCATGCGTGAGGGGTGGGAACGAGCGTGCGAGAGAGCGTGTGTGAGTGGAGGGAGCGAGCTTGCGTAAGGGGAGGGACAGAGCGTGCGAGAGAGCCAGCGTGAGGGGAGGGAGAGAGCGTGCGAGAGAGCGTGCGTGAGGGGAGAGAGAGCGCGTGCGTGAAGGGTGGGAGCGAGCGTGCGAGAGAGCGTGCATGAGGGGAGGTAGCGAGCGTGCGTGAGGGGTGGGAACGAGCGAGCGAGAGAGCCTGCGTAAGGGTTGGTAGAGAGCGTGCGAGAGAGCGTGCGTGAAGGGTGGGAGCGAGCGTGCGAGAGAGCGTGCATGAGGGGAGGTAGCGAGCGTGCGTGAAGGGTGGGAACGAGCGTGCGAGAGAGCCTGCGTGAGGGTTGGGAGCGAGCGTGCGTGAGGGGTGGGAGCGAGCGTGCGAGAGAGCCTGTGTGAGAGGAGGGAGCGAGCGTGCGAGATGGCATGCGTGAGGGGCGGGAATGAGCGTGCGAGAGAGCCAGCGTGAGGGGAGGGAGAGAGCGTGCGTGAGGAGAGGGAGCGAACGTGCGAGAGAGCGTGCGTGAGGGAGGGAGCGAGCGTGCGAGAGAGCAAGCGTGCGAGAGAGCATGCGTGAGGGGGGAGCGAGCGTGCGAGAGAGCATGCATGAGGGGAGGGAGCGAACATGTGAGAGAGTGTGCGTGAGGGGTGGGAGCGCGCGTGCGAGAGATCGTGCGTGAAGGATGGGAGCGTGCGTGTGAGCGGGCGTGCGTTAGGGGAGGGATCGAGCATGCGAGAGCGCGTGCGAGAGGGGAGGGAGCGAGGGTGCGAGAGAGCATGCGTGAGGGGAGGGACCGAGCGTGCAAGAGGGGAGGGACCGAGCGTGCAAGAGGGGAAGGAGCGAACGTGCGAGAGTGTGTGAGAGGAGAGAGAGAGTATGTGTGAGAGGAGAGAGAGAGAGAGTGTGTGTGAGAGGAGAGGGAGAGTGTGTGTGAAAGGAGAGAGAGAGTATGTGTGAGAGGAGAGAGAGAATGTGTGAGAGGAGAGAGAGAATGTGTGAGAGGAGAGAGAGTGTGTGAGAGGAGAGAGAGTGTGTGAGAGGAGAGAGAGTGTGTGAGAGGAGAGAGAGAGAGAGTGTGTGAGAGGAGAGAGAGAGAGAGAGTGTGTGAGAGGAGAGAGAGAGTGTGTGAGAGGAGAGAGAGAGTGTGTGAGAGGAGAGAGAGAGAGTGTGTGAGAGGAGAGAGAGAGAGTGTGTGAGAGGAGAGAGAGAGAGTGTGTGAGAGGAGAGAGAGAGAGTGTGTGAGAGGAGAGAGAGAGAGTGTGTGAGAGGAGAGAGAGAGAGAGTGTGTGAGAGGAGAGAGAGAGAAAGTGTGTGAGAGGAGAGAGAGAGAGTGTGTGTGAGAGAAGGGAGATAGAGAGTGTGTGAGAGGAGGGAGATAGAGAGTGTGTGAGAGGCGGGAGATAGAGAGTGTGTGAGAGGAGGGAGAGAGAGAGTGTGTGAGAGGAGAGGGAGAGAGAGTGTGTGAGAGGAGAGGAAGAGAGAGTGTGTGAGAGGAGAGGAAGAGAGAGTGTGTGAGAGGAGAGGGAGAGAGAGTGTGTGAGAGGAGAGGGAGAGAGAGTGTGTGAGGAGAGGGAGCGAACGTGCGAGAGAGCGTGCGTGAGGGGAGGGAGCGAGCGTGCGAGAGAGCAAGTGTGCGAGAGAGCGTGTGAGAGGAGAGGGAGAGAGAGTGTGTGAGAGGAGAGGGAGAGAGAGTGTGTGAGAGGAGAGAGAGAGAGTGTGTGAGAGGAGAGAGAGAGAGAGTGTGTGAGAGGAGAGAGAGAGAGAGAGTGTGTGAGAGGAGAGAGAGAGAGAGTGTGTGAGAGGAGAGAGAGAGAGAGTGTGTGAGAGGAGAGAGAGAGAGAGTGTGTGAGAGGAGAGAGAGAGAGAGTGTGTGAGAGGAGAGAGAGAGAGAGAGTGTGAGAGGAGAGAGAGAGAGTGTGTGAGAGGAGAGAGAGAGAGAGTGTGTGAGAGGAGAGAGAGAGTGTGTGAGAGGAGAGAGAGAGTGTGTGAGAGGAGAGAGAGAGTGTGTGAGAGGAGAGAAAGAGTGTGTGAGAGGAGAGAAAGAGTGTGTGAGAGGAGAGAGAGAGAGTGTGTGAGAGGAGAGAGAGAGAGAGTGTGTGAGAGGAGAGAGAGAGAGAGTGTGTGAGAGGAGAGAGAGAGAGAGTGTGTGAGAGGAGAGAGAGAGAGAGTGTGTGTGAGAGGAGAGAGAGAGAGAGAGTGTGTGAGAGGAGAGAGAGAGAGAGAGTGTGAGAGGAGAGAGAGAGAGAGTGTGTGAGAGGAGAGAGAGAGTGTGTGAGAGGAGAGAGAGAGTGTGTGAGAGGAGAGAGAGAGTGTGTGAGAGGAGAGAGAGAGTGTGTGAGAGGAGAGAGAGAGTGTGTGAGAGGAGAGAAAGAGTGTGTGAGAGGAGAGAAAGAGTGTGTGAGAGGAGAGAAAGAGTGTGTGTGAGAGGAGAGAGAGAGAGTGTGTGAGAGGAGAGAGAGAGAGAGTGTGTGAGAGGAGAGAGAGAGAGAGTGTGTGAGAGGAGAGAGAGAGTGTGTGAGAGGAGAGAGAGAGAGAGTGTGTGAGAGGAGAGAGAGAGAGTGTGTGTGAGAGGAGAGAGAGAGAGAGAGTGTGTGAGAGGAGAGAGAGAGAGAGAGTGTGTGAGAGGAGAGAGAGAGAGAGAGAGTGTGTGAGAGGAGAGAGAGAGAGAGAGAGTGTGTGAGAGGAGAGAGAGAGAGAGTGTGTGAGAGGAGAGAGAGAGAGAGTGTGTGAGAGGAGAGAGAGAGAGAGTGTGTGAGAGGAGAGAGAGAGTGTGTGAGAGGAGAGAAAGTGTGTGTGAGAGGAGAGAAAGTGTGTGTGAGAGGAGAGAAAGAGTGTGTGAGAGGAGAGAGAGAGAGTGTGTGAGAGGAGAGAGAGAGAGAGTGTGTGAGAGGAGAGAGAGAGAGAGTGTGTGAGAGGAGAGAGAGAGAGAGAGAGTGTGAGAGGAGAGAGAGAGAGAGAGAGTGTGTGAGAGGAGAGAGAGAGAGAGAGAGTGTGTGAGAGGAGAGAGAGAGAGACTGTGTGAGAGGAGAGAGAGAGAGAGTGTGTGAGAGGAGAGAGAGAGTGTGTGAGAGGAGAGAGAGAGTGTGTGAGAGGAGAGAGAGACAGAGAGTGTGTGAGAGGAGAGAGAGAGAGAGAGTGTGTGAGAGGAGAGAGAGAGAGAGAGTGTGTGAGAGGAGAGAGAGACAGAGAGTGTGTGAGAGGAGAGAGAGAGAGACTGTGTGAGAGGAGAGAGAGAGAGACTGTGTGAGAGGAGAGAGAGAGAGACTGTGTGAGAGGAGAGAGAGAGAGACTGTGTGAGAGGAGAGAGAGAGAGAGTGTGTGAGAGGAGAGAGAGTGTGTGAGAGGAGAGAGAGAGAGAGTGTGTGAGAGGAGAGAGAGAGAGAGTGTGTGAGAGGAGAGAGAGAGTGTGTTAGAGGAGAGAGAGAGTGTGTGAGAGGAGAGAAAGAGTGTGTGAGAGGAGAGAGAGAGAGTGTGTGAGAGGAGAGAGAGAGAGAGTGTGTGAGAGGAGAGAGAGAGAGAGAGTGTGTGAGAGGAGAGAGAGAGAGAGAGTGTGTGAGAGGAGAGAGAGAGAGAGAGTGTGTGAGAGGAGAGAGAGAGAGAGAGTGTGTGAGAGGAGAGAGAGAGAGAGTGTGTGAGAGGAGAGAGAGAGAGTGTGAGAGACGAGGAGAGAGAGAGAGAATGTGTGAGAGGAGAGAGAGAGAGAGTGTGTGAGAGGAGAGAGAGAGAGTGTGTGAGAGGAGAGAGAGAGAGTGTGTGAGAGGAGAGAGAGAGAGTGTGTGAGAGGAGAGAGAGAGAGTGTGTGAGAGGAGAGAGAGAGAGTGTGTGAGAGGAGAGAGAGAGAGTGTGTGAGAGGAGAGAGAGAGAGTGTGTGAGAGGAGAGAGAGAGAGTGTGTGAGAGGAGAGAGAGAGAGTGTGTGAGAGGAGAGAGAGAGAGTGTGTGAGAGGAGAGAGAGAGAGTGTGTGAGAGGAGAGAGAGAGAGTGTGTGAGAGGAGAGAGAGAGTGTGTGAGAGGAGAGAGAGAGTGTGTGAGAGGAGAGAGAGAGTGTGTGAGAGGAGAGAGAGAGTGTGTGAGAGGAGAGAGAGAGTGTGTGAGAGGAGAGAGAGAGTGTGTGAGAGGAGAGAGAGAGTGTGTGAGAGGAGAGAGAGAGTGTGTGAGAGGAGAGAGAGAGTGTGTGAGAGGAGAGAGAGTGTGTGAGAGGAGAGAGAGTGTGTGAGAGGAGAGAGAGAGTGTGTGAGAGGAGAGAGAGAGTGTGTGAGAGGAGAGAGAGAGAGTGTGTGAGAGGAGAGAGAGAGAGTGTGTGAGAGGAGAGAGAGAGTGTGTGAGAGGAGAGAGAGAGTGTGTGAGAGGAGAGAGAGAGTGTGTGAGAGGAGAGAGAGAGTGTGTGAGAGGAGAGAGAGAGTGTGTGAGAGGAGAGAGAGAGTGTGTGAGAGGAGAGAGAGAGTGTGTGAGAGGAGAGAGAGAGTGTGTGAGAGGAGAGAGAGAGTGTTTGAGAGGAGAGAGTGTGTGAGAGGAGAGAGAGAGTGTGTGAGAGGAGAGAGAGAGTGTGTGAGAGGAGAGAGAGAGTGTGTGAGAGGAGAGAGAGAGAGTGTGTGAGAGGAGAGAGAGAGAGTGTGTGAGAGGAGAGAGAGAGAGAGTGTGTGAGAGGAGAGAGAGAGAGAGTGTGTGAGAGGAGAGAGAGAGAGTGTGAGAGGAGAGAGAGAGAGTGTGAGAGGAGAGAGAGAGAGTGTGAGAGGAGAGAGAGAGAGTGTGAGAGGAGAGAGAGAGAGTGTGAGAGGAGAGAGAGAGAGAGTGTGAGAGGAGAGAGAGAGAGTGTGTGAGAGGAGAGAGAGAGAGTGTGTGAGAGGAGAGAGAGAGAGTGTGTGAGAGGAGAGAGAGAGAGTGTGTGAGAGGAGAGAGAGAGAGTGTGTGAGAGGAGAGAGAGAGAGAGTGTGTGAGAGGAGAGAGAGAGAGAGTGTGTGAGAGGAGAGAGAGAGAGTGTGAGAGGAGAGAGAGAGAGAGTGTGAGAGGAGAGAGAGAGAGTGTGTGAGAGGAGAGAGAGAGAGTGTGTGAGAGGAGAGAGAGAGAGAGTGTGTGAGAGGAGAGAGAGAGAGTGTGTGAGAGGAGAGAGAGAGAGTGTGTGAGAGGAGAGAGAGAGAGTGTGTGAGAGGAGAGAGAGAGAGTGTGTGAGAGGAGAGAGAGAGAGTGTGTGAGAGGAGAGAGAGAGAGTGTGTGAGAGGAGAGAGAGAGAGTGTGTGAGAGGAGAGAGAGAGAGTGTGTGAGAGGAGAGAGAGAGAGTGTGTGAGAGGAGAGAGAGAGAGTGTGTGAGAGGAGAGAGAGAGAGTGTGTGAGAGGAGAGAGAGAGAGTGTGTGAGAGGAGAGAGAGAGAGTGTGTGAGAGGAGAGAGAGAGAGTGTGTGAGAGGAGAGAGAGAGAGTGTGTGAGAGGAGAGAGAGAGAGAGTGTGTGAGAGGAGAGAGAGAGAGAGTGTGTGAGAGGAGAGAGAGAGAGAGTGTGTGAGAGGAGAGAGAGAGAGAGTGTGTGAGAGGAGAGAGAGAGAGAGTGTGTGAGAGGAGAGAGAGAGAGAGTGTGTGAGAGGAGAGAGAGAGAGAGTGTGTGAGAGGAGAGAGAGAGAGAGTGTGTGAGAGGAGAGAGAGAGAGAGTGTGTGAGAGGAGAGAGAGAGAGAGTGTGTGAGAGGAGAGAGAGAGAGAGTGTGTGAGAGGAGAGAGAGAGAGAGTGTGTGAGAGGAGAGAGAGAGAGAGTGTGTGAGAGGAGAGAGAGAGAGAGTGTGTGAGAGGAGAGAGAGAGAGAGTGTGTGAGAGGAGAGAGAGAGAGAGTGTGTGAGAGGAGAGAGAGAGAGAGAGTGTGTGAGAGGAGAGAGAGAGAGAGAGTGTGTGAGAGGAGAGAGAGAGAGAGTGTGTGAGAGGAGAGAGAGAGAGAGTGTGTGAGAGGAGAGAGAGAGAGAGTGTGTGAGAGGAGAGAGAGAGAGAGTGTGTGAGAGGAGAGAGAGAGAGAGTGTGTGAGAGGAGAGAGAGAGAGAGTGTGTGAGAGGAGAGAGAGAGAGAGTGTGTGAGAGGAGAGAGAGAGAGAGTGTGTGAGAGGAGAGAGAGAGAGAGTGTGTGAGAGGAGAGAGAGAGAGAGTGTGTGAGAGGAGAGAGAGAGAGAGTGTGTGAGAGGAGAGAGAGAGAGAGTGTGTGAGAGGAGAGAGAGAGAGAGTGTGTGAGAGGAGAGAGAGAGAGAGTGTGTGAGAGGAGAGAGAGAGAGAGTGTGTGAGAGGAGAGAGAGAGAGAGTGTGTGAGAGGAGAGAGAGAGAGAGTGTGTGAGAGGAGAGAGAGAGAGAGTGTGTGAGAGGAGAGAGAGAGTGTGTGAGAGGAGAGAGAGAGAGAGTGTGTGAGAGGAGAGAGAGAGAGTGTGTGAGAGGAGAGAGAGAGTGTGTGAGAGGAGAGAGAGAGAGAGAGTGTGAGAGGAGAGAGAGAGTGTGTGAGAGGAGAGAGAGTGTGTGAGAGGAGAGAGAGAGTGTGTGAGAGGAGAGAGAGAGTGTGTGAGAGGAGAGAGAGAGAGTGTGTGAGAGGAGAGAGAGAGAGAGTGTGTGAGAGAGAGAGAGA